>NC_083418.1:7366647-8045397 GCF_020745735.1 Hemiscyllium ocellatum | reverse complement strand
CGTACTGCCCCAGGTCCTCGGGAAGCTCCTATCTCTGGCCATGGCCAATCCCAGAAACTAAAGATTTGTTCTTCAAGAAGCATATGCTGGGCTTGTCCTCCTATTTGTTTTTTTTCAGGAAACACGGTTTACTGGCACAGACTCCGCCCATTGAATTCGCTGTTCATCTGATTCGACTGGAAGATTCAGTTTTAGTAAAATCATGGACAGAGACTAAATTGCAACTGGGAAGAGCTGTACCAGGCTCTCTTGACCACTGAAACAGCGATAAGGACAGCGGAGAAAGGCTGGACTCACTACACTCTGATCAAATGGACAGTGGAATCTCCAGTTGAGGAAGAAGTCTGGACAGCTGAATCAACACAAGAACCGCTGAAACTCAGACTAAAGAGACTTTGAATAACTGATTATACAGTGCTGACGCGAGCGTGGGATTATTTCTGTAGGATTGTATATAATGCTTTTTTGTGCTTCAGCACGATTTTTAGAATGCTGGGGTTGCTTCGAGTTATGACACTAGCCCCCTTAATATTGGGATTTTGTCAACCATTATTTTCATATGTGTTATTAACGGTCCCTGAGTCTGATGTTTCGCAAGCAATGGACCAGATGCTTGCAGCTTAGTAAGTTGTGGGGATGTAGATAATCAGAGACAGTACCACAGCTCAGAGATACATCTAAAGTCCTATGGGGATGGCATAGGATATGTTACTTGGTATAATGTTCTCATCACAGTACACCGGCCCCCTATTTGGGATAGAAATGAAAACAAACGGGATAGTTTCTCGGACTATTGTTTGCGAATTAGCATAGGACAGGGAAAACGGGTAGAACTACAGGATAAAAAGGTATAACCTTTCACCCCTCCCAATGTCCTTAAAGTAGTTAACATTATAGAGGTAAAGGAATTAAAACAGGCCATTAAAATAGAAACTGGGTACGGGGATACAAATGCTTGGGTTGAATGGGTGAAATACATTGTGAAAAGTCTGAATAAAAGCAATTGCTATGCATGTGCTTCGGGTAGACCTTTGGCTCACGTCGTCCCCTTTCTGCTAGGGTTGAAGTGAGGCAGGGCTGGTATAATATGCATGATAGTCCAGTATCAGAATGAGATGGAGTGGGACAATCCAGGCTGTCGGTCTTTGCTGTTGTTGTTTCCTCCTCTGAAGAAGGAAGAATTAAAAATTCCCCCTTCATGATCAGACGTGGTCGGGAATCACACCTTCTGTGTACGAAAGCAGGGGTCAGACCATTCCCGATTTCTAGGAGACTTAAACTCATGCTTGGAAATTGAATCGGTTTCCGAAATAGAGTGGGGAGGAAACTATTCAGCTTTAAAGATACCCCGAGGGGATTTGTGGTGCTACTGTGGTGGAAAGATTCTAAAACCTACTATGCCCTCTGACTGGCGAGGAACTTGTGCAATTGTACAATTGGCTATTCCATTCACTCTAGCATTTAAAAAAAAGGAGGAGTCAGTCTTTCCTACCTCCTTTGATGATGATATTTATTTGGACTTGATAGGGATTCCCAGAGGGGTGCCTGACGAATTGAAGGCCCGTAACCAGATAGCAGCTGGATTTGAGGCTCTCTTCCGGTGGGTTACGATTAATAAAAATGTCGATTGGATTAGTTACATCTTTTACAACCAACAAAGAACTTCAAATTACACGAGAAATGCTGTTGAAGGAATAGCTGAACAGTTAGATGCCACAAGGAGGATGGCCTGGGAAAATAGGATGGCCTTAGGTATGATGTTGGCAGAAAAAGAGGGTGTTTGTGTTATGTCGGGGGAAGTTGCTGTCCCTTTATTCCAAATAAAACAGCGTCAGACGGCTCGATTACTCGAGCCTTACAAGGATTGACGACCCTCTCACGTGAATTTTGGGGGGGACACTTCAATAACGGGGTGGTTGGATTCTTGGTTCGGCAAATGGAAATGAGTTGTGGTTTCTATTCTAACCTCCTTGACAGTGGTCATTGGGATTCTGGCAACACTGGGCTGCTGTATTATTCCTTGCATTCGGGGTCTCACTCAGAGAATGATCAAGATCGCCTTGACCAAACAGATGCCCCTGAAGGGTATGCAGGGGTGCGACCTTTACTTGTTAACAACTTATGATGTTGAGAATACCCCCGAAGGCATTTCCAAAGTAGATGAACTTTCAGGTCTGATTCTCTCTGACCTGGGGGCCTCATTGTCCCAGAATCAATAAAATCAACACACACTGACGAAAAGAAAAAAGAGGGATTGAGAGAGAAAAAAATCAGGTTGTCAGGTATCTGTTGATTTTAACGAATACAGAGGGTCTTGTAAAAATAGTTTTAAGCTAAGAAATAACTTTGAGTATTGTAGCTGACCACAAAAGAAAAAAGAGAAAGGAGGGGCATTTTGCAATAAGCTCATCATTTGTAGGTCCGCTTTTGGACTATCAAGATAGTAAAGGATGATCTCAGAAATCAGAAGGTTAGATAAGATAAGTGGAACTGGACAAAATATTACTTTTCTGAGGTGTCTCTCGACACCCCTACACTAAGCAATAAACCTGTAATAAGTGTCTATTTCGTTTACAAGATGATGGAGGAATAACAAGATGATGGATTACTGGGCTAATGGTAGGCTACTTGGTAGTGTGGATGAGCAGAGGGATCTTGGTGTCCATGTACACAGATCTCTGAAAGTTGCCACCCAGGTAAATAGTGCTGTGAGGAAGGCATATGGTGTACTGGGCTTTATTGGCAGAGGAATTGAGTTCCGGAGTCCTGAGGTCATGTTGCAGTTGTATAAGACTCTGGTGCGGCCTCATCTGGAGTATTGTGTGCAGTTTTGGTCGCCATACTATAGGAAGGATGTGGAAGCTTTAGAACGAGTGCAGAGGAGGTTTACCAGGATGTTGCCTGGAATGGTAGGAAAATCTTATGAGGAAAGGTTGAGGCACTTGGGGCTGTTCTCATTGGAGAAGAGAAGGTTTAGGGGAGATCTGATAGAAGTGTATAAGATGATTAGGGGTTTAGATAGGGTAGATACTAAGAACCTTTTACCGCTAATGGAGTCAGGTGTTACTAGGGGACATAGCTTTAAATTAAGGGGTGGTAGGTATAGGACAGAGGTTAGGGGTAGATTCTTCACACAGCGGGTTGTGAGTTCATGGAATGCCCTGCCCGTATCAGTGGTGAACTCTCCTTCTTTATGGTCATTTAAGCGGGCATTGGATAGGCATTTGGAAGTTATTGGGCTAGTATAGGTTAGGTAGGATTCGGTCGGCGCAACATCGAGGGCCGAAGGGCCTGTACTGCGCTGTATCCTTCTATGTTCTATGTTCTATAAAATAACAGGAAGGTTGTAACTAACAAGGAGAGGCAAATAAGGCAGATTTAAAGAAAAACAAGAGAGGTCATTACTAAGTATGATAGGCTTAGGCTTGGGTGCAGAGAATTGCCAAATGAAGGAATAACGGGCCCAAGTAATCACAAACTAAGGGGATAGAACGAAATAGACACTTATTACAGGTTTATTGCTTAGTGTAGGGGTGTCGAGAGACACCTCAGAAAAGTAATATTGCATATTGATTGGTCATTGTCTGCGTGTACTATTCGCTCATGGCCTTACCCTTCTTTACGAAAGGTATTTTTAGAAAGTCTTTGTTTTAAGAGTTGTGCAAAGTTCCTCCAAGGAGCACAGATGTGTATAACCTCTGCTTTTTTCTGCACGCTCTGTACTCGGCCGTATGAAAAGTAGTAAGTGAAGTCTTAGCAGCCAGACCAATTGCAAGTGTTTATTGCCCAATTGCAGAACCGAGACCTCGTGGGGGGGGTCCAGATCTTCATCTGGTATCGTGACTCGGATTCGATAGGGATAGATTGCAGACAACGGTGTACGAGCCTTCAATCCTCCACAATCGAGTGGAGAGAAATTAAGTGGCCATACATGAGTATTTGGTTTTCCTCACATTCAATCGTGGTTGACTCGACCACGACCAAGTACAGCCCGAAAAGGTCCTGATAAGAATACTTGGTGAAATGAGAAAAAGGAGTCGGGGACTCCAGTGAGTTGTCCAAAACTCTGGCATGCCAGACCAGTATCAACTGGTTCAAGATTTAAGAGCTATCAATGGTGTTGCACAGCCTGATCATGCCCTGGTCCCAGCTCCAGCTCATATTCTGACCCAGGTACCATAAGACTCTAAATGTTTCGCTGTTGAGGACCTGCAACACGTTTTTTATTCTTCTCTCTGTCTCTTCATGAAGACAGTCAGCACCTATTTGTCTTTCCTTTTAATGGCCAGCAGTTGATGTGGACTCGATTACCTCAGGGCTTCATACATTCTCCGACGCTTTTCTCCATGACTTTACAGAAACAATTGCGGTCTCTCATCCTCACAAGTTGGCCTGCACTAATCCAATATGGAGACGACCTCCTTTTTGCCAGTCTAGAATAAGAATCTAATCACTCTGATGTCGTCGTCCTCCTCAACTAACTAAAACGCGTGAGCTATGTTATCTCTCCCAAAAAGGTTTCAATTGCGCAACGCCCGGTATAGTTTCTAGGTTTCATACTGTCAGCTGTCTCACACTCCCTTGAGCAGTGCCATATTACTCCTATCGTCAACTATCTCGTCGCAACAACTGCAAAACAGGATCGTCCGTGACTGAGTATGGTCAGATTTTGCCGACAAAGGAACCCTAACGTTGCCTTCCTCGTTCAGATGTTGACCCCATTTACTTCCAATGAAGGTACTTTCGGGTTCTCCTCAGAGGCAAGGTAAGCCTTCGACGAATTTAAACAAGCCTTGTTACAATGTCCAGCTTTGGGAACGCCCCTCTATGGCAGACCTTTCCAACGTTGCTGTACTGCTTTGGATGACTGTGCTTCCTCAGTTCTCACTCAACCACATGGAGATCACCATCACCTGGTTACCTATTTCTCTACTAAACTTGACTCTGCCGCCTTAGGATATCCCCATTGTAATCGGAGCCTTACCGTTATTTGTCTTAGATTACAGTCCACAGAAAACCTTACGCTTCAGCAGGATATTGTCGTCTACAGTTCTCATGCAGTGATCACCAGTTGAGGCAATTACAAACTCAATATTTGACTGCTACTCGACATAACCGTTATGAGGTAAACCTCGTCAGCAATCCCCGGTTGGCCTTTAGATATTGACCCACCATTAATCCTGCCGATTTCCTTGTTCATCCCCATCATCCTTATCCACTCCAGATCATGAATTCTCCTCATCAATGAGGACATCCACATTCGTCCAGATGTGTCCCATGCCCCTATTGCAGACACTAGCATCAGTATGTTCACTGATGGTAGTTCTTCTACCGACCATACAGGTACTCGCTTCTCATGCAACACAATAATTGATGACCGTGGCTTTGTCATGGAATTAACTTCTTTCGAGATTCCCTTTTCTGCTCAACAGGCTGAACGTTTTGACCTGAGATGTTGTGGGGATAACTGAGACTTGGCTTCAAGTGGACAGGGTCTGGGAAATGAATATTCAAGGCTATACGTACTATCGTAAGGGCAGACTGACTGGCAGAGTGAGTGGGGTGGTCCTGTTGGTAAGGAATGATATTCAGTCCCTTGCGCAGGGGGACCTAGAATCAGGGTATATAGAATCAGTATTGATTGAGCTGAGAAATTCAAAGGGTAAAACACCCTAATGGGACTTATCTACAGACCAACAAACAGTAGCCTGGGTGCAGTGTGTAGGTTGAATAAGGAGCTGAAATTGGCCTGTCGCAAAGATATTAGTACAGTTGTAATGGAGGATTTCGACAAGCAGGTAGACTGGGAGAATCAGAATGGTACTGGACCCCAAGATAGGGAGTTTGTAGAGTGCATCTGAGATGGATTCTTAGAACAATTTGTGCTGGAGCCTACCAGGGAGAAAGCAATTCTGGATCTGGTGATGTGCAAGGAACCGAATTTGATCGAAGTAAAGTAGCCATTAGGAGGAAGTGACCACAATACAATAAGCTTCAATCTGCAACTTGAGAGGGAGAGGGTAGAATCGGAAGTGACAATATTTCAGTTGAATAAGTGGAACTATGGAGCTATGAGGGAAGAGCTGGCCAAAGTTCAATGGTACAATACACTAGCAGGGATGGGACTGGAACAACAATGGCAGGGATTTCTGGGTAAAATGCAGAAGATGCAGGATCAGTTCATTCCAAAAAGGGAGAAAGATCCTAAGGGGAGGCAGAGGTGGCCGTGGCTGACGAGGGAAGTTAAGAACCATATAAAGACAAAATGGAAAAAGTATAAAATAGCAAAGGTGAGTGGGAAATCGGAGGACTAAGAAGCTTTTAAAGAACAACAGAGGATAACTAAAACGAAAATAAGCAAAGAAAAAATAAGGTATGAAGGTAAATTGGCGAAAAGTATAAAGGATGATAGAAAAGGCTTTTTTAGGTTTGTGAAAAGAACAAACAAATTTTAAGACCAAAATTGAGCCCTTGAAGAGAGAAACGGGTGATTTTTTTTACGGGGAACAACGAAATAGCAGAAGAGTTGAACTGGTAGTTTAGATCTGTCTTCACTCGGGAATACACGAGAAATCTCCCAGATGTAATAGTGGCTGAAGGACCTGATCTGAAGGGAATTTATATTAGGCAGGAAATGGTGTTGGAGATAACTGTTAGGTCTGAAGGCTGATAAGTCCCCGGGACCTGGTGGTCTGCATTCAGTAGAAGGAGGTGGCTCTAGAAATCCTGGATGCATTGATGGTTATTTTCCAATGTTCTATAGATTCAGGGTCAGTTCCTGCGGATTGGAGGGTGGCTAATGTTGTCCCACGTTTTTTAAGAAAGTAGGGAGAGAGAAAACAGATAATTATTGACCAGTTAGTCTGACCTCAGTGGTGGGAAAAATGCTGGAGTCTATTATAAAGGACGAAGTTACCACAAATCTGGATAGTTGTAACAGGTTAGTTCAGAGTCAGTATGGATTTATGAGGGGAAATCATGCTTGACTAATCTGAAATATTTTAGGGATGCAACTCTGAAGATGAACAAAGGAGATCCAGTGGATGTTGTATACCTCGGTTTTCAGAAAGCTATTGATAAAGTCCTGCATAGGAGGTTAGTGAGCAAAATTGGGGCACATGGTATTAGGGTGAAAATGCTGACATGGATTGAAAATTAGTTGGCTGACAGTAAACAAAGAGTAGTGATACACGACTCCCTTTTGGAATGGCAGTTGGTAACCAGTGGTGTGCCGCAAGGATCAGTGCTGGGAACGCAGCTCTTTACAGAGTGCATTAATGATATAGCTAACGGTATTAAAAGTAATATTAGTAAATTTGCTGATGACACAAAGCTGGGTGTCAGTGTGAAATGTGAGGAGGATTTTAGGAGAATGTTGGGTGACCTGGACAGGCTAGGTGAGTGGACGGGTGCATGGCAGATGCAATTTAATGCGGATAAACGTGTGGTTATCCACTTTAGTGGTGAGAAAAGGAAGGCAGTTTACTACCTAAATAGAGTCAAGTTTAGTAAAGGGGCAGTACAACGAGATCTAGGTGTTTTGTACATCAGTCAATGAAAGCAAGTGAGCAGGTAGTGAAGAAACCTAATAGCATGCTGGCCTTCATAACAAGAGGAATTGAGTATAGAAGCAAACAGGTTTTTCTGCAGCTGTACAGGGCCCTGGTGAGACCGCACCTGGAACATTGTGTGCGGTTTTGGTCTCCGAATTTGAGGAAAGATATTCCGGCTATTGAGGGAATGCAGAGTTATTTCACAAGGTCAGTTCCCGGAATGACGGAACTATCTTACGCTGAAAGATTGGAGTGACTGAGCTTGTGTACGTTGAGTTTAGAAGGCTGAGAGAGGATCTGATTGATGCGTTAATGGTTATTAAAGGATTGGACACTCTGGAGGCAGGACGCATGTTTCCGCTGATGGGTGAGCCCTGAACCAGAGGACACAGTTTAAAAATAGGGGGTAGGCCACTTAGAACAGAGTTGAGGAGAAACTTCTTCACCCAGAGAGTGGTGGGTGTATAGAATGCTCTGCCCTCGAAGGCTGGGTAGGCCAAGTCTCTGGATACTTTCAAAAAAGATTTGGATAAAGCTCTTACGGTTAGTGGAATCAAGCGTTATGAGGATAAGGCAGGAACTGAATACTGATTGAGGATGATCAGACATGATCATAATGAATGGTAGTGCTAGCTCGAATGGCAGAATGGCCTGCTCCTGCACCTATTATCTATTGTCTATCCGTGTCTGCGTCTTCGGGCCAGGCCTTCGTGTTAATATTTACACTGACTCCCGATAAACTTTCAGAGTTGTGGATGTTTTTGGTCAACTCTGGAAAAATGCAGAGTTTTTGACCTCTTCAGGTACTCGCATACCACTGGCCAATTCCCTGTCGACATTGGTAACCGTGCTGTTGATGAGGGTGAAACAGAAGCCTCTCACGGCCATCTTATGGTTGCGCCTAACATGTTGAGCCAGCCTGAAAGCTCTGATAAGGGTGAGCCGACCTCTGACAAAATAATACCAACTGTTAGAAATTTTCAAAGACTTCATTGAGTTGCAAAGGTGTCAGCACCATAAGTACGTATTGGTCATTGTTGATTTTTTTTTTCCCTAGATGGTTTGAAGCTTGCTGCAAAAACTGTTGTAAATAACTTAGTCAAGGAGATTATTACCCGCTTTGGTATTCGCTCTTTTCGACATTGTGACAATGGCCCTCATTTTATTGCAAATATTAGTAAGGAATTGTGCTCTCTGTTTGGGATCCACCACCAACATCATTGTGGTTATCCCCCACAGGCTGCAGGCATCATGGAGCAAGGTCACCGGACTATGAAAACTAAACTTGTCAAATTGACTTCTCTTGACATGTCTTTTCTGCGTTGGTTGTTGCCTCTGGTATTGTTGCATCTACGATGCACTCCTGTGGGGAAAACGTGCTTGTCCCCATGTCCTCCTGTGTTCTTTCTTTGACCAACATTTTGTGAGGTCTTCACTTCAAGGTCTGTGCTGCTCCTGAGAATCTCCCCTCCCTCGACAATGTTCCAAATGTTGAAACAGCGTCTTTCATTCTTATCAAGAATTGGACAAGCCACGGCCTCCTCTCAATGGCAAGGGCCGTTCCAGGTTCTCCTCACCACCCCTGACTGCCGTTAAGGTTGCCAGGCATTCTGCCATGTTTCACTTTCATCATTACAATCTCATTTGATGAGCCCCTTCAAAGGGGAGGGGATGGAAATGATGGGGAACTGGGAGAGGAACCAGAATCAGTTGGTAACAAACCGGACTATTAAGATATAGCTGCATGTTTCGCATTGTGATTCTTCTTCTGTTTTATATATCCTAATCCGTGATGCAGAACGATCATTATGATGAAAATCGAACTTACCCTGTTATGTGGAAGCGTTGTTGCCGGCATTAGTGCTCACGGAGGGACTGTTTACCCGTGTGATCCTGAGCAACCAGAAACTGTGTGCCGTTTATGCCAAAAAAGATATCCTTATGTGCCGAGACACTGATTCTTTCGATGCATGGAATGTTACCAAGAATGACTGCCGCAATGGTCGACGTACCGAGAAGATTGGACAGTTCATTTACAGAACAAGTCTCTATGGTCAAGGCATTTTGTGCTAGATTGATTTCAGTTGTGCTATCGGTGGTCCAGGTAAGCGTTTCCTCTACTCAAAGAGGCCTAAACCGTCCTTCGCAAAAGAGAAAGGGTCGATGTCGTCCTTCAATAACAATTTGGTTTTGCAAAGTCAACATAAAATATTCGGCCAGCATAAAGTGGTCTGTTACACAGTCACATCAGCAGAGGACTTTCTGACCCCTTTCACCCTCCAAAACCCAACAACAGAGTATGGAATGCCTGTAAGGTGCTCACAGTATGTAATGTTTCCTTTGATTATTACTTCTCCTCACCTGCTACGTGCCTGTGGAATTCCTCATATTAGTCTGGGGAAGCCTATCCAATTTGTTACAACTGTATGGGATAGGTGGGGGGGCACTTACGTGAATGTGACTAAGTTAACTACTGTGCCTTCGTCAAATGTATCGACCGCTACTACTTCCCTGTGGCGCCCCACATTTGGGGCGGCATGGTGGCACAGTGGTTAGCACTGCTGCCTCACAGCGCCAGAGACCCGGGTTCAATTCCCGCCTCAGGCGATCGACTGTGTGGAGTTTGCACGTTCTCCCCGTGTCTGCATGGGTTTCCTCCGGGTGCTCCGGTTTCCTCCCACAATCCAAAGATGTGCAGGTCAGGTGAATTGGCCATGCTAAATTGCCCGTATTGTTAAGTAAGGGTTAAATGTAGGGGTATGGGTGGGTTGCGCTTCGGCGGGTCGGTGTGGACTTGTTGGGCCGAAGGGCCTGTTTCCACACTGTGAGTAATCTAATCTAATCTCATGTGCATGCCGACTGGAGGAGTGTGTAACTGTTATTGCGGGTATTCAGGCTCTTTGTGGTATTGGTAATGTCACACACCTTCACGATGGGACCCCTAATGGCACCTTCATCTTCTCAATTGTGATATGCAAGGAACTAATCATGGACAATAATCTCATCTCTTACCGAAAGATCCACCACATTTTATTGATAACCTTTCATCCTAAGAGCTCAGAGCGACAATATTTTGTAGCTATGAACATCCCATACTTTCAGGGTAGTCACATTTTTATTTGGACGGCCGCTCCATTATCTATTCTAAGTAGTTTTTTCAGTCACGACAAAGTGACTAAGTTCAGTGTTCTGAATGAAATAGGTACTCCCTATGCTGTAGTTAGATTAGATTAGATTAAATTACTTACAGTGTGGAAACAGGCCCTTTCTCCCCAACAAGTCCACACCGATCCGCCGAAGTGCAACCCACTCATACCCCTACATTAACTCTTACCTAACACTACGGGCAATTTAGCATGCCCAATTCACCTGACCCGCACATCTTTGGACTCTGGGAGGAAACCGGAGCACCCGGAGGAAACCCACGCAGACACAGGGAGAACGTGCAAACTCCACAGTCAGTCGCCTGAGGTGGGAATTGAACCCAGGTCTCTGGCGCTGTGAGGCAGCAGTGCTAACCACTGTGCCACCGTGCCGCCCCTTTAAGGGAAGTATTAGTTGTAGGCACAGTTTTCATGTTTTCATAACTGCTGTTCACTGTCCAACTACCTGTGAATGGAGTTGGGGTTTCCCTACCAAACATTCAATTTCACCTGTATTCTGCGCGTATTGGTGGGGTGGTAAGGCTTTGGGCAACAGTAAAGCTCAGTTTTTAGTTCACACGTTTCTCAGTACATTTCCCTGAGAAGGATCTGCAGAAATTATTAGCAATCAAAATTGAAAGTATCTTGTTTGTGGTCTAATCTATTTTTCAAGGAGACCGCTTAGACTCAGCAGGAGGTAATGACATGCTCTCAGAATTATGTCAATCTTCCCAGCCAAACCGGTATGGCCTTGACTACCTACACGGCAAAGAGGGTCGGGTTTGCGCCATAGTAAAGGACAAGTGTATGATGGGAGTTTCTAAACTCACAGACGTTACTAAGCATGTAGATAACATCTGCACCATCGTCTATTAACAGATAGAAGGCACTGCATGGCGATATAATGTGGACTGCTGTATCCCGAGTGCCCCCCTAAGAGCAATATGGTGTGGGATGGTATAGACTAGAGTGTTCCCCTGACAGTGACGTGGTGCAGGCTGGTGTAGACCGGAGTGCCCCCTGACAGTGACATGGTGCAGGTGAGAGCAGCTGGGTGTGTCCCAAATGCAGTGACATCGCGTGGGCTGGTGTAGCACTGAGTATCCCGTGACAGTGAGATGGTATGGGCTGGTGTAGCCCTATGTGTTCCTCTGACACTTACCTGGTGTGGGCTGGTGTAGCCTGGAGGGACCTCCTGATAGTAACATGATGTAGTTTGGTATCGCCCGGAGTGACCCCTGACAGTGACATAGTGTGGGCTGGTGTAGCCCGGTGTGTCCCGTGAGAGTGACATGGTGTGGGCTGGTGTAGCAGTGAGTGTCTCCCTAACAGTGACTTGGTGTGGGCTGTTGCAACGCAATGTGTTCCCCTGACAGTAACATAGTGTGGGCTGGTGTAGCCGGGAGTGTCCCCATGATAGTCCACACCATGATGGTGTGGACTAATGTAGCCCAGTGTGTCACCTGACCATGACATGCTGTGGGCGAATGTAGCGTGGAGTGTACCCCTGACAGTGATATGGTGTGGGATAATGTAGCCCGGAGTATCCCCCGATAGTGACATTGTGTGGGCTGGTGCAGCCCGGAGTGTCCCAGTGATGGTGACATGCTGTGGGTTGGTGTTGCTCGGTGTGTCCCCCTGACAGTGACACGGTGTGGGATGATGTAGCCAAAAGTGTCCACCTGGCAGTGACATGGTATGGGCTGCTGTAGCCCAAAGTGTGCAGTGAGAGAGAGGTGGTGTTGGCTGGTGTAGCCCAGAGTGCCCTCCTAGCAATGACATGGTGGGGGGCTGGTGAAGGCAGGAGTGTCCAGTGACATTGAGAAGATGTGGGCTGGTGTAGACGGGAGTGTCTCCTTAACAATGACATGATGTGGGCTGGTGTAGCACGATATGTGCCCCCTGACAGTGACAAGGTGTGGGCTGTTGTAGCCCGGAGTGTCCTTCTGACACTCGCGTGGTGTGGGCTGGTGTAGACTGGAGGGACCTCCTGATAGTGACATGGTGTAGTTTGGTATGGCCAGAGTGACCACTGACAGTGACATGATGTGGGCGGGTGTAGCCCAGAGCGTGACGTGACAGTGACATGCTGTGGGATGGTGTAGCCACGAGTGCCCACCTGACAGTGACATGTTGTGGGCTCGTCTTTCCAGGAGTGCCCTCTGACAGTGACATGGTGTGGGATGGTGTAGTCCGGAGTGTCCACCTGATCGTGACATGGTGTGCGCTAGTGTAGCTCGGAGTGTTCCCCGATAGTGACTATTTGTGGGCTGATGTAGTGCAGAGTGTCCCCCTGAGAGTGACATGTTGTGGGCTTGTGTACTCCACAGTGCACCCCTGACAATAACATGGTGCGTGATCGTGTATCCAAGAGTGCCCACCTGACAGTGAAATGGTGTGGGCTGGTGTAGCACGTAGTGTCCCGCTGAGAGTGACATGTGGTGGGCTGGTGTACTCCGCAGTGTACCCCTGACAGTAACATGGTGTGTGATCGTGTAGCCAAGAGTGCCCACCTGACAGTGGCACGGTGTAGGCTGGTGTAGCCAGCAGTGCCCCACTGACAGTGACCTGGTGTGCGCTGGTGTGTCCCGGAGAGACAATCTGACAGTGACATGGTGTAGGCTCTTATTTCCAGGGGTGCCCCACTGATAGTGACATGGTGTGGGCTGTTGTAGCCCGAAGTGTCCCCCTGACAGTGACATTTTGCGGGATTGTGTAGACAGTAGTCAAACCCTGACCGTGATATGGTGTGAGCTGGTGTAGCCCGCAGTATATGCACTGACAGTGACGTGGTGTGGGCTAGTGTATCCCGGAGTGTCATTCTGAAAGTGAGATGGTGTGGGTTGGTGCAGCCCGAAGTGTTCACCTGACAGTGACATGGTGTGGGCTCGTTTTGCCATGAGTGCTCCACTGACAGTGTCTTGGTTTGGGCTGGTATAGCCAGGAGTGTCTCCTGACAGTGACATGATGTGGGCTGGTGTAGCCCGTAATGTCCGCCTGACAGTGAGATGGTTTAGGCTGTTGTAGCCAGCAGTGTACCACTGGCAGTGACATAGTGTCGGCATGCGTGTACACAGAGTGTCAATCTGACAGTGACATGGTGTGGGTAGTGTAGACCAGAGTGTTCCCCTGTCAGTGACATAGTGTGGGCTTGGATAGCCCGGAGTATCCCACTGATAGTGACATGGTGTGGGCTGGAGTAGCGTCGAGTGTCCGCCTGACAGTAAAATGGTGTGAGCTGTCACAACTTGGAGTGTCCGCCGGAGAGTGACATGGTGTGGGCTGATGTACTCCACAGTGTAACCCTGACAGTGAGATGGTGTGGGATGGTGTAGCCAAGAGTGCCCACCTGACAGTGGCATGGTGTGGGCTGGTGTAGCCAGCAGTGTCCCACTGGCAGTAACATGGTGTGGGCTGGTGTTCTGGAGAGTCACTCTGACAGTGACATGGTGTGCGCTCGTGTTTCCAGGGGTGCCCCACTGACAGTGACATGGTGTGGGCTGGAGTAGCCCGGAGTGTCCCGTGACACGGAGGTTGTGTGAACTGGTGTGGCCTGGAGTCTCCCCCTAACAGAGACATGGTGTGGGCTGGTGTAGCCAGTAGTATCCCACTGGCAGTGACATGGTGTGGGCTGGTGTATCCCAGAGTGTCCTCCTTACAGAGACATAGTGGGGGGTTGGTGTAGCCCGGATAATCCAGTGACAGTGACAAAGTGTGTTCTGCTTAACCCGGAGTGTGCCCTTGACAGTGACATGTTGTGGGCTTGTGTCGGCCGGAGTGTTCCGCTGGCAGTGACATGGTGTGGGGTGGCATAGCCCGGACTGTTCCCCACAGAATGACATCGTGTGGACTAGTGTAGCCCGGAGTGCCACCTGTCAGTGACATTTTGCAAGCATGTGTAGAGAGGACTGCAACCCTGACCGTGATATGGTGTGGGCTGGTGTAGCCTGCAGTTTACCCACTGACAGTGACATGGTATGGGTTAGTGTGTCCCGGAGTGTCACTATGAAAGTGAGATGGTGTTGGCTGATGCAGCCCGGAGTGTCCACCTGAGAGTGACATGGTGTGGGCTTGTTTTGCCATGACTGCCCAACTGGCAGTGTCTCGGTGTGGGTTGGTATAGCCAGCTTTGTCACCTGACAGTGACATGTTATGGGCTGGTGTAGCCTGTAATGTCCGCCTGACAGAGAGATGGTGCGCGCTGTTGTGTTCCGGAGAGTCACTCTGACAGTGACATGGTGTGCGCTCGTGTTTCCAGGGGTGCCTCACTGACAGTGAGAGGGTGTGGGCTGGAGTAGCCTGGAGTATCCCGTGACACTGAGGCGGTGTGAACTGGTGTGGCCTAGAGTCTCCCCCTAACAGACATGGTGTGGGCTGATGTAGACAGTAGTGTCCCACTGGCAGTGACATGGTGTGGGCTGGTGTGTCCCAGCGTGTCCCCCCCAACAGAGACAAGGTGGGGGGGTTGGTGTAGCCCGAAGAATCCAGTGACAGTGAAATAGCGTGTTCTGTTGTAGCCCGGAGTGTGCCCTTGACAGTGACATGTTGTGGGCTTGTGTCGGCTGGAGTGTTCCCCTGACAGTGACATGGTGTGGGGTGGCATAGCCTGGACTGTTCCCAACAGAATGACATAGTGTGGACTAGTGTAGCCCGGAGTGTCCCCCTGTCAGTGACATTTTGCGGGCTTGTGTAGAGGGGAGTGCAACCCTTACCGTGATATGGTGTGCCTGGTGTAGCCCGCAGTATACCCACTGACAGTGACATGGTGTTGGTTAGTGTGTCCCGGAGTGTCACAATGAAAGTGAGATGGTGTTGGCTGGTGCAGGCCGGAGTGTCCACCTGAAGGTGACATGGTGTCGGCTCGTTTTGCCATGAGTGCCCCACTGACAGTATCTTGGTGTGAGTTGGTATAGCCAGCTTTGTCCCCTGACAGTGACATGGTGTGGGCTGGTGTAGCTTGTAATGTCCGTCTGACAGTGAGATGGTGTGGGCTGTTGTAGCCAGCAGTGTTCCCCTGTCAGTGACATAGTGTGGGCTCGGTTAGCCCGGAGTGTCCCCCTGGTAGTGACATGGTTTTGGGCAAGTGTACCCCGGAGTGTCTCCCTGACAGTGATTTGGTGTGGGATGGTGTAGCCAAGAGTGCCACCGACGGTGACATTGTGTGGGCTGGTGTAACTGGGCATGATCACCTGACAGTGACATGGTGTGAGCTAGTGTAGCCCGCAGTGCACCCCTGACAGTAACGTGGCGTGGGCTGGTGTAGCCCGGAATGTCCCAGTGACAGTGATATGGTGTGGGCTAGTGTAGCCAGGAGTGTCACCCTGACCGTGACATTGTGTGGTCTAGTGTAGCCCGGAGTGCCCCACTGAGAGTGACATGTTCTGGGCTGGTGTAATCTGGAGTGTCCCCCTGACAGTGACATGTTTTGGGATAGTGTAGCCCGGAGTGTTCCCCTGACAGGGACATGCTGCGGGTTAGTGTAGACCTGAGTGCAACGCTAACCGTAACTTTGTGAGGGCTGGTGCTGCCTGAAGTGCCCCATTGACAGTGACATTATGTGGGCTGGTGTAGCCCGCAGTGTTCCGCTGACAGTGAGATCGTGCGGGCTGGTGTAGCCCGGAGTGTCCCCATGACAGTGACATGGTATGGGCCCGTTTTGCCAGAAGTGCCCCACTGACATTGTCTTGGTGTTATCTGGTATAGCCCGGTGTGTCCCCCTGAGTGTGAGATGGTGTGGGCTGGTGTAGCCAGCAATGTCACCCTGGGAATGACATGGAGTGGGCTTGTGTGTCCCGGAGTGTCACTCTGACAGTGACATGGTGTGGGCTGGTGTGTCCCGGAGTGTCCCTCTGTCAGTGACATGGTGTGAGCAGTTGTAGCCCGGAGTAACCCCTGACAGTGACTCGGTGTGGGTTGGTATAGCCCATTGTGTTCCCCTGATAGATACATAGTTTGTGTGGGGGTAGCTGGGAGTGTCCTCCTGATAGTGGCATGGTGTGGGATGGTGTAGCCCGCAGTGTCCCCCTGACAGTGACATGGTGTGGATGGTGTAGCAAGAATGCTTCCCTGACAGTGACATGGAGTGGGCTGGTGTATCCCGTAGTGTTCCTCTGACAGTGATATGGTGTGGATGGTGTAGCAAGAATGCTCCCCTGACAGTGACATGGTGTGGGCTGGTGTGTCTGGAGTTTCATTCTGACAGTGAGATGGTGTGGTTTGGTGTAGCCTGGAGTGTCCCCCTGACAATGACATGGTGTGGGCCCGTTTTGCCAGGAGTGCCCCACTGACAGTGTCTTGGTGTGGGCTCGTATAGCCCAGACTGTCCCCTGACCGTTATATTGTATGGGCCGGTGCAGCCCGCAGTGTTCCCCTAACAGTGACATGGTGTGGGATAGTGTAGCCAAGAGTGCCCTCGACAGTGACATTGTTTGGGCTAGTGTAACCCGGAGTGTCCCCCTGACAGTGACATTGGGTGGGTTGATGTACCCGGGGGTGTCCCTCTGACAGTGACATAGTGTTGGCTGGTGTAGCCAGCAGTGTCCCCCTGACAGTGACGTGGTGTGGGCTAGTGCGTCCCAGACTGCCCCAAAGACAGCGACATGGTGTGGGCTGGTAAATCCCGGAGTGTGCCTATGACAGTGACATAGAGTGGGCTGCTGAAGCCCGCAGTGTACCCCTGACAGTGACATGGTGTGAGTTGGTGTAACTTGGAATGTCCCCCTAACAGTGACTTGGTGTGGTCTGTTGTAGCCCGGAGAGTTGCCCTGAGAGTCACATGGTGTGGGCTGGTGTAGCTCGGAGTGTCCCCCTCACAGTGACATGTTGTGATTGGTGCAGCTCGGAGTGTTCCACTGACAGTGAAATGGTGTGGGCTGGTGTAGCCAGCAGCGTCCAACTGGCAATGACATGATGTTGTCTAGTGCGTCCCGCAGTGTCACACTGAAAGTAACATTGGTGTGGGGTCGTCTTTCCAGGAGTACCCCACTGACAGTGACATGGTGCGGGCTGATATCTCCTGGAGTGTCCCCATGACAGTGACATGGTGTGGGTTGGTGTAGCCCAATGTGTTCCCCTGACAGTGACATAGTGTGGGCGGGTCTAGACGGGAGTGTCCCCCTGATAGGGACATGGTGTGGGATGTTGCAGACCTGAGTGTCTCACCGCCAGTGACATGGTGTGGGCTGTTGTAGCCAATAATGTCCCCCTGGCAGTGACTTGGTGTGTGTTGGTGTAGCCCAATGTGTTCTCCTGACAGTGACAAAGTATGGGCAGGTGTAGCCTGATGTGTACCCCTGAAAATGGGATTGCGTTGGATGGTGGACTTCGGAGAGTCCCCCTGAGAGTGACATGGTGTGGGCTGTTGCACACCGGCGTGCCCCATTGACAGTGACATAATGTGGGATGGTGTAGCCAAGAGTGAACCTCGAAAGTGGCATTGTGTGGGCTGGTGTAACCGGGAGTGTCCCCCTGACAATACATGGTGTGGGCTAGAGTCGCCCGGAGTGTTCCCCTGACAGTGACATGATGTGGGATGGTGTAGCCCGGAGTTTCCCCCAGACAGTAACATAGTGTGGGCTGGTGTAGACCGGAGAGTCACACGACCGTGACATTGTGTGGGCTGGTGTAGCCCGGAGTACCCCACCGACAGTGACATTGTGTGGGCTGGTGTGGCACGGAGTGTTCCCCTGACAGTGGCATGGTAGGGGCTGGTGTAGCTCAGAGTGTCCCCCTGACAGTGACATGTTGTGGGCTCGTTTTGCCAGGAGTGACCCACTGACAGTGTCTTTGTGTGGGCTGGTATAGCGCGGAGTGTCCCCTGACAGAGATATGGTGTGGGCTCCTGAAGCCAGCAGTGTCCAACTAGCAATGACATGGTGTGGGTTGGTGCATTCGCAGTGTTACCCTGACAGTGACATGGTGTGCGCTCGTGTTTCCAGGAATGCCTGATTGACAGAAACATGGTGTAGGCTGGTGTAGACTGCAGTATACCCCTGACAGTGACATGGTGTGGGCTCGTGCAGCCTGCAGTGTACCCCTGACAGTGACGTGGTGTGGACTGGTGCAGCTCGGGGTGTCCTCCTGTCAGTGACATGGTGTGGGCTGGTGCAGCCTGCAGTGTACCCCTGACAGTGACTCTGTTTGGGCTGGTGTAGCCCATTGTCTTCCCTGAGAGCAACGTGGTGTGGGCTCGTGTAGCCCAGAGACACAGTGTAGCAGCGAAGAAGGAAAGGGTGAATGCTTTTTCAGTTTTTTTTGTGTATTCGAAGTAAAGAGTAATTGCGCACTTGCTCGACAACTGTACATGTTTTTCACTGTATTTTATATTGACAATAAGTGATCAGATACAAAAATATCGCGAACTGTATGACATAGACGCATCCACACACAGACAGGCACCGTCTTTAATACGGAGGTAGATACATTGTTCATTAATAAGTGACCAATAGTCAGTTGGGGAAAACTGGAGATAATTCTAAGAAATATTTCGGCTGTGACAAACTAGCACAGCAGACCTTATGGCCCAATGTTTTAATTCTGATCCTTTTTCATATACTCATACGATCTTGCGGTGTCTGCAATTGTCTTCCCGCGTGTTCAGTGGAGGCGGAATTGGTAGGTATTTGTTTGAAGAGAGTTAATGGAAAGGTGGTCCGGTTTGCGGGATAGCATGTTCGATATCTTTTCCTAACTGTTGTAATCTTACGTTCCGAAAGAGTGGTGATTGTTCTGAGAAGAACAGACTTTGAGAATCAGGCATTCCCACTTCAGACTGAAATTGATATGGTCCTTTCTGTTTTGGATTGCGTGATCCATGATGTTCTCATTCTTAATGTACAGTGAGGACTGGGTAACTGAAAACATTCAAGATTGGGTTCCAGATGGTTTTGATGAACAAGAAAACAAACAGGAAAGGGATGTTCAGACACACTCACATCAACAATAAGCATTCTCAATAGTGCAGCAGGTTCTAACGGCTGAATGGCCACCGGCTGCTCCTAACCCAAGTGTTTTTCTCTCACTCAAATCCTCAAGGCTGTTACAAAGGGCGAGGAATACCTCATTCAGTCCAGTCAGTATCGGTACATTGAGACTGCAGGAGGGTATTCTGCCCTTTTCCGGAGACAAATAGAAAGAGGATGAAGTCATTTATCCTTGAGGACATTACGCAGCACAGGATGAGGTCATGCAACCGTTCGAGGCAGCTACACAGGAACAGTGAAGCCGTGGGAAACTATCAGCAAATAGATAGCAGGGGTTAAACATTTGTTTTCAGGTTAAAAAACTGTGAGTTGGTAGAGTGCCTCGGGTGTCCTTGTGAGGTCATCAAATATGTGCAATCTATGTCAATGATTTTGGATGAATGGACTGAGTGGATTGGAGCTCAGTGGGTTCATAAACAAGATGGTAATTGAGTAAGATGCCAAGTGTTGGTAGAAAGTCTGCAATGGGATACAGACAGCGTACAAACTTTCATCAGAAACAATATTTCATATGTCATAGGAAATTTGTGACAGGAGGATAAACGACAGTAAACTACTTTAAATTGAGTGTCATTGAATCATAGAGTGATCGAGCATGGGAACTGGTCCTTTGGGCAAAACACTCCGTGCTGATCATGCTGCCCACTCAACGAATTGCCCACATTTGAACCATATCGCGTAAAACCATTCCCATGTACGTACCTATCGATTTTTTAAAACATGTTGCTGTGTACCTGCCTCAATCACTTTCTTTGGCAGCCCATTCCAATTCAAAAATACCCTCCGCATGAAGGAGTTACCCCTCTGGTCCTTCTTAAATATTTCCTCTGTCACCTTAAACCATGCCATCTAGTAGTCAATCTCTCATTGCTGGGAAAATGACTATATACATTCATCCTATCTATGGACATCATGATATTACACATCTCCAGAATGTCACCCCTTCATCCTCCTACATTTCAAGGGATGATATCCGAACCTGGCCCACCCCTCCCTATAACTCTTGTCTATTACTCCTGACAACATCCTTGTCAAATTGCTTTGCACTCTTTTCAGGTAAACAGTTTGACCAAAACTGTACACGATGCACCACGTGTGGCCTCACCAACGACTTACAGAATGGTACCATATTGTTCCAACTCCGACATTCAATGCCTCGAGCGATGGAGGTCAGCATGCTAAATGCCTTCTTCACCACCCTGTCTACCCGTGATGCCGCTTTCAATGAAATATGGACTCGTGGCCCGCGGTCACTCTGCTCTGCAACACTCCTCAGTACATAACAATTTACTGTAAAAGCACAATTTTTGTTTTACTTTCCGAAGTGTAACACTTCACACTCATCTATATTGAATTGCAGTTGCCAATCTTCAGCACACTTCCCCAGCAGATTGAAACCCCCCTATAATTTCTGATAATGTTCATCACTATCAACGATACCTGTTAAATTCGCATCATCTGGAAATGTACTAACTTCATTGGGAGTACTTGGAATATGTTGTGCTGTTTTGGGCCACATATCTCAGAACAGATGTACTGGCCTTGAAACGTGTTCAGAGGAGGTTCACAAGAATGGCCCATGAATGAAAAACTTAACATGTGAGGAAACTTTGAGAACTCTCTATCTATACTCAATGGATTTTAGAAGGATGAGGGGTGATCTACTTGAAACGTACCGAATACTGAATAGTTTGGACAGAATAGACGTTGTGAAGATGTTTCCATTAGTAGGAGAGACTAAGATCTGAGAGCTCAGCATTAGAGTAAAATGATTAACTTTTAGAACGGAGATAAGAAAAACCACCTTCAGCCAGAGAGTGGTGAATTCACAGAATTCAATGCCACAGAAGGCTGTGGAAGCCAGGTACTGAATATATATGTGACTGAAGAAGGACAGTTTGTTGATGTTCAAGGGGATCGAGGCATATGGCCAGAAAGCAGAAGAATGGGTTGAAGAAACTTACCATCCATGATTGAATAGTGGAGCAGACTCGATGTGCTAAATATTCCAATTTTTATTCCTATGTCTTATGGTTCTCATCATGCCTTGTACTTTCATATCCAGGTCATTTATGTAAATAACAAATAACACAAGTTTCAATACCGTCTCCAGTGGTACACCATTAGTTATGGGCCTCCAGTCCGAGAAACAATCTTCAGCCATCACCCTCTGCTTCCTCCCATCGAGCCAATTAGCTAGCTTTCCCTGGATCCCGTGTCACCAAAAGTCCGTATGCAGATCGACAATTGTCCTACTCTTATCTCTTCTCGCGGTTACCTCTTTGAAACACCATAAAAAAATTGTCAGACATGAGTTCCAGCACACAAATCCATGCTGACTATCCCCAATCAGACCTTGAATATCCAAATGTTGGTTGACCCTGTCTCTCATGATCTTGTCCAACAACTTGCCTCATATTCATGTTATGCTCACTGACCAAGAGTTCCTAGCTTGTCTCTTCTACCTTTCTTAAAAAATGGAATATATCCAGTGGCAACAAATGAAGCAAAAACCTCTGCAATTTATTCCCTATCCTCCTGGGGAAGATGGGCGTGTTTATGCCCAGGGGATTTATTCACCTCATTGTGTTTTAAGGTCGCAAATACTTGCACTCTGGTAATATATATGCAGTCCAAAACGTTCCACTTTTTCCCCTTATTTCCTTAGTATCCATGATTTGCTCCTCAGTAAGTATGTAGGAGAAATATTCAGGAAACAATTCCCCCACCACCTGATGATTCTGCACAAGGACAGCCATGCGATCGTTTAGGGAACCTATTCTTCCCCTAGCTACGCTTCTACTCTCAATAAAGCTAGAGAACCTGTGGGATAGCGTGAGATAGCTGGGGCTCAATATCTATATGTTCCTGTAAGGAACGTTGACAGGAATGGGTAACCCTGGATGACAAGAGATATTGAGGCTTTGGCCAAAACAAAAACAAGGAGGCAGGGCTCAGGTATAGGCAGCTGGGATCAAGGGAATCAAAGGGGGTGTACATGGGATACTAAAGAATGAAATCAGGACGGCGAAAAGTGGACATGAAAGAGCCTTGGCTGAGAAGATTCGTGTGAATCCAAAGAGGTACTTTAAGTATATTAAAGGAAAAACAATAATGAGAGAGAGAATAGGACCCTTCAAAGACCAAAGTGGACACCTATGTGCGGAACCATAAGATATGGACTAAGACCCCCTCTGTATTTACTGTGGAGAAAAACATGAAGATTTGGGACGTTGGGGAGTTAGTGGTGATATCTTCGTGACAATCCACATCACAGTCGAGGAGGTATTTGTCGTATTGGAATGGTTGAAGGTGGATAAATCTCATGGTCCTTACCAGATAAACCAGATATGTCCAAGAACACTACAAGGGGCTCAAAAAGAATTTGCTGGGGCCTGGGATGATACTTTTGATCGTCATTAACCACAGGTGAGGTCCCAGAACACTGGGTGACATCAAATGTTATATCTTTATTCAAGAAGGCCTGAAACAAAAAGCCTGGGAACTACAGACCAGTCGACTTAACATCTGTGGTAGGAACGTTATTTGAAAAGATTCTCAGGAATAAGATGTGCATGCATTTGGAAAACAGGGCTTGATTAGGATTTGTACGCATGGTGTTGTGAGTGGAAGTTCACGCCTGACAAATTTGTCAAAGTTCTTTGATGTGTGATCAGGAAAGTTTACTAGGGCGGGCCAGGAGATGTCGAAATGTGTGGCGCTGGAAAAGCACAGCAGGTCAGGCAGCATTAGAGGAAGGAGAGTCGACGTTTTTGGCACAAACCCTTCATCAGGAATGTTCAAAACATTGATTCTCCTTCTTCTTGGACGCTGCCTTACCTGCTGTGCTTTTCCAGTATCATACTTTTCAACTCTGATCTCCAGCATCTGCAATGCTCACTTTCTCGTAGGGCGGTGGATTTAGTCGATATGGATTTCAGTTGCACCAGAACGAGATGCTCAGCCCCTGGACCCTGTATACAGTTACAGGAGGAGGCCAATCAGCCGCTCGAGTCGATAGAACGAGACCCAGTTTAGATCATGCAGTAACAGTATCAGTTTCAACAGCTACTTGAAGTCAGTAACGCTAGGAAATGGAAGAGGCCACAAAGTGACTGGACTATGGGGTATACTGGAATAACAAGAGGCTATTTCACTCCTCAAGCCTGCCCTTCTCTTCAGAAAGGTTTGGCTTGATCTGCTGACAGCCGCAATTTCTATTTCATGCCCAATTCTGTGTAGCCCTCAACTGTCTGATGTGTCGAAATCCATTAACACCACCCTGTGCCCCCAAACATTTCAGAGGTGTAGTTGTCTGGGATAGAGAGGCCCCAACAGTCACTACCCTCTGAGGGAAGGAAACACTCCCAACACATGTACCTTGGTCCATTGACATGAATGAAAGCTATGAAAACAGTGATAGAGTGATGGGCCCTGACAGGGTTTGACTGAGCAAGGAATCAAGGAGTTTGAAAAAGATTGAGCTTAATTGGATCAGGTGTAAACTCCCCACTGGTTGGGTCATTCTGAACACAGTGTGGCTGGTCGAGATCAATTCTCCCACTCCCTGGATAACCAAGTAGCTTCCTCATCACAAACATCTTCAGCTGCTTCATCAATGCCTTTCCCTCCATCATACGATCAGAGATGGGAATGTTCTGTGCAGAGCTGAAAATGTGTTGCTGGGAAAGCGCAGCAGGTCAGGCAGCATCCAAGAAACAGGAGATTCGACGTTTCGGGCATAAGCCCTTCTTCAGGATGCTGCCTGACTTGCTGCGCTTTTCCAGCAACACATCTTCAGCTCTGATCTCCAGAATCTGCAGACCTCACTTTCTCCCCCATGTTTTGTGAAGAGTATACAATGTTCAGAATGTGTCACCTCCTCATGTACTAAAATATAAAATCTGGACAACATGCAAGCTTGTTTTTTAATGTATTGGTAGTATTAGTCTAAAAGAACTGATAGATGCTACATATTTTCATGGTAAAAGAATAGGTGCTCATTCAGCAACTCAATCTGGTTTCACAGTAATATAAGAAAGCTATACAGCTCATCGAAACTATTGGATACGGAAAGGCACAACCCATTCACTCGCTCCTGCCTATTACACATGAAGAGTTTAAAAAAAAACGTAGATGTTGGAATCCAGAGTAGACAAGCAGGCGGTTGGAAGAACACAACAAGCCAGGCAGCATCAGGAGGTAGAGAAGTCAACGCTTTGGTATAACCTTTCTTCAGTGCCGGGGTGGGGGTAAGGGCGTCTACAGATAAAAGGGCGGGGTGTGGGAGAAGGAGACAGAGTGGTGAACTGGAGATAGGTAAACACAGGTAGAGGAGTCAGTTGGTAGCTGGAAGAAGGTTTGGTCAGAGGAATGGAAGGCAGTGGAGTGGCTGGGAAGAGAGTCGGGCAATTGGAAGGTTATTTGAAATTGGAATCTCAATGTTGAGTTCTCTGGGTTGTAGGCGACCCAAGTGGAGGATGAGGTGTTGGTCATTAAATTTGCAGTTTGATTCATTGTGACAATGGAGGAGGCCAAGAATGGCCATGTCGGAAAGGGTTTTGGAGAATTGAAATAGGCAGTGACCGGGAGGTCGGGTCAACCCTTACAGGCTCGGCTAGATACTCAGCAAAGCGTTAGTTTACGTTTGCTCTCCTCAATGTAGGGAAGTCCACATCGGGAGCACCAGATGTAGTAAACTAGATTGGGTCCCACCAGCTGGCACATCATCCATAAATACCATTCCCTTCGATTATCATGTCACACTCCCCACCAATCACTGCAATCGCCCCCAGGTACCTTCTCCTGCGACTGGAAAAGAAGGATCACCTGCTGGCAGCCCACCTCCCTTACCCTCCATGCAGGGCCCCAAACAGTTCTTCCAGATCAAAAGTTTCACCTGCCTCCATTTCAAACTAGTTTACTGCATCATGTACTGCATCAGGTACAAATGATGTCTTTTGTATATCGGAGAGATGGAACGCAAATGAAGGGCACATTTCAACAAGCATCACAGCCGCTCCTGCAGGGGCCGCCTAATCTCCTAGTCGCTACCCACTTCAATCATGCTTCCCATTCCCTTTCCAACATTACGGTCCCTGGCCTCCACTATTGCCATGGTGCATCAGACCACAAATTGTAGGAACAACACTTCATCTTCTGACTGGGCAGCATGGAGGATCCAACAATGAGCTCTCCAATTTGAAACAACATTCCCAACCATGTCCCTACTCCCTTTCCAGCCCCTCCCCTCCCTTCCTTTCCACCTAAAGACCCTTTCACCTACCAACTGGTTTCATCCTGCCCATTGACCAAGCAGGTTGCATCCACCACTTGTGTCCACCTATCCCTACCTCACCATCCACTGATCTCCCCTCCACGACTACTCGCTTCTCTCTTTATCTGCAGCTCCCTCTAGCCCCAACACCAGTCCTGAAGAATGGTTATGCTTGAAATGTTGACTCTCCCACCTTATGATGATGCCTGGCTTGATGTGTCCTTCCAGCCTCCTCTTTGTCTCGTATGATATGGTGTCTAGTCAGCACAACACACTGGTAAGCAAGAACCACGGGCTGCCCTTTGCAGTCCTTGAACTTCTGCCTTCGGGCCAGAAGGAGGACATCCAGGCCCTTGAGACACTGACACATGAACAGAGGAGGCCATTCAACCCCCCAAATTGTTACATTGAAATAGGAGGGTGTCATTGATGCTGCAAACTGACAAACCAATGAAGCAGAGACTGCTCAGACTGACTGCTCTATGTTGTTCCTCCGAGCTCCATTGCTAATTTTGAACATGTGTTACATTAACGATACCATGGTTTACTGACGGTGAAGAGGGAAAACGAATAGTTTGTACGAAGTCCCAAGGACACATCTTCCATCTCCGAGATGTTATGGACGAGGCTAGACCACCAAAGCATTATTAAGCAGGCAGCCCAGATCATAAGTTTGCAATTTGTTTTTGGAAATGTCAAGTGAAAATTGCCCAGAGTAAGATAACTAGTTGTCTACTAGATTTTAAAACAGACAAAAACGCTATCACAAAATTACACAATGAAATGCAAGGAACAGGATAAAGAACCCCTACAGAACTCAACCTATCCAGCTTGACTACGTTATGCTGTTCTGAATACACACAGCAATTCCAATAAGCAAACCCCCTTTAAAAACCAGTATAAATGGAACACGTTTGCAGGCTGAAGTTGAAGGCCAGTAAAGAGAGAGAGTTTCCACACAGCTCCCTGTTGAACTTGCCAGTTCAACACTCAAACGAAAACTGCTCAGCTCAGCTCAGCTAGTTTAGCAAAAAGAGCTGATCACTCCCTTTTCATTATAGACGTCACTTCTAAAGCATGACCACTTTGGCCTGAAACCTCATCTGTTTTCATATAAACAGGGGATTCTGAAAATCCTTTGCATCTGTGTATCAAACCAGACTGATCGGAGCCTGGCCCCGTTTTATTGTCCCTCTAAAACAAAATCAAAGACAGAGTCTCCTTGAGCGAAGACAAAAGAAGAGATTAGCTTTGTGATGACCCCCCTTGTAATAAATGAAACATCAATACCAAAAGAAGGCAACATTTTTAACTCTTCAAACCCAGTTAGTAGTCTAAAAACACACATACACTATACTAACTGTAAACATTCAAACATGTAGAAACCCATGCAAATTCAGGCCGCAGTACACCCACTACCGAATGCCTCCATATTTAATTCGAGTTTCAATAACACATCAGCAATCATGTTTTTGTGACCTGCCACATGCACAATTGTCATAATGAATGGCGTTTTTGTCCTTAAGTCTTTCCACAAATATCAATGGGATATGATCAGTGTATACAATTGTCTCCGATACATTGTTGGTACAATAAATACTGAAATGTTGTAATACAACACCAAGCTTAAAGTCTCTTTCTCCACCGTTGAACATTGATGTTGATGAACGTTCAGCTTGCTGGGAAAATACCCGAATGAGTCTTTTGATTCCCTCATAATCCTCCGGTAGAAGCAACCCACTGATACCCACATTACTGGCATTGAAAGCCACCTTGAAAGGCTTCGTCTAATCCGATGTGTATAATATTGGGGGCAGTGATTAATACAGTTTTTAGGATGTCAACTGCATTTTGGCAGTTCTCTGTCCACTTGGCCTTTTTTTTTAACAATTTGGTAAGTGGTGCGGCCACACTGCTAAAGTTTGGCACAGAGCTTGAGTAAAAGAACAGTCAATCCCAGGAGCACTTGTATGTTTTTGTCTATGGTGTGGGATATTCCCTAGTTTCTTTCGTTTTGTAACTCGTGGGGCCATTTGTCCATGTCCAATAACATGGCCCAGGACCGTGACTTGGGCTTTGGCAAATTCACTTTTAGCCATGTTTACCACCAAGCCTACCTTCTGCAGTCTGTCGAACAAATCCAATAAATGCTGTAAATATTCCTTTCATGAGTGACTAAAAATCACCAGGTCATCAATATACACCACACAGTTGAGTAATGACCTTATTATCAGTTTCTGAAATGTGTCTGGAGCGTTCTTCATACCAAATGCCATGACTCTGAACTGATATAGTTCATTTGGCGTTATGAAAGCCGAATTTGACTTTGCTGTCTCTGCAGAGTTACTCGGCAGTGGCCTCTGTGCAAGTCCAACTTTGAAATGTAAGTTGCTTCTCCAAATTTTTCGACATAGTCCTCCAAGCGTGGAATTAGATATGCATCCGTCTTTGTATGGATGGGACCATTCGCCGCCGCCGATTAGCCACTCCCCTTTCACCGCCGAGGATGCTTCACCACCGCAAGTGTTTGTAACTCATTTTTATATATAAACCAATAAAATGATATTTATTTCAAACTCTTCTTTTATTAATATGTAGGATGTTGTTGTATAAACAAAGGGGACTGAGAAGTGGATAGAGCAGGCAGGAGGGAAAACAATCACTACATCTATATATTTCCAGTGGCAAATAGTCTCCAGAGGTCAAATGACCCCATGGAGAAATGTTGGTGGCGAACCGGCAGTGGCTAATTGACGGCATCGAATGTACCGCAGGAAATCATCATCAACCCGTCTTTGCAATGGTGTTGACTTTGCCATAATACACACATAACCTTTGGGTAACAGCTGGCTTTGGCACCATGACTATGGGTGAGCTCCAGTCACTGTAACTCACTTTGATTATGCCATTTTGGAACACGCGCTCTAAGTCCTTCTGAACCTGTGCCAACTTTACAGTGTTATGCTTATATGGATGAAGCTTAATCAGAACAGCATTTCCCATATATACATCATACACGATCAGGTTAGTAATTCCCAATTTATATCCACATATCTCTCCATGTGATATTAATAACACAGTCAATTACGAATTTGTGATTTCTTATCCAATTTCTGTTTCATTTTCAGTGCTGTATAGCCAGCTCTCCAGCTCTATTTAACCGTTTCCAAAAACGTGGCACATCGTCCAAATGAGTGATCTCTGAATTCTGACTTATTAATTTCCCCTTAATCAATTTTCAGGGTCATCCTAATTCATGTTCAAAAATTACTTCAAATGGACTGAATTTGGTTGATTCATTCGGTGAGTCTCTGGTCGCAAGAAGTGCAAAATCAAATCCCTTATCCCAATCATCTGGATAATCATGACCGTAAACCCTGAAATGGTCTACAGTGTTTGATGCCATCTCTCTTGCGCTCTTTGTAATTCTAGAAAGTATGCAGGAGAGTTGAATTGCTTAATTTGCAAGTTATCCATCACCTCTTCAATAGTCTGGATGTGAAGTTTGATTCTTGATCTGACTGGATCTCTATTGGCAGTCGGTATCTAGTAAAAGAATTTAAGTATTTTTGCTACAACCTTTTTAGCTGTGATGTTGCATAATGGGATTGCCTCTGAAAATCCAGTTGACACATCCGTGATTCTTAATAAATACTTATTCCCACTGATCGTTTGAGGAAGGAGACCGGCACAATCCAATCAAGACTCTTGTGATATATTCCTCAAATGCTGGAATAGGTAATAAAGGTGCAGATTTTATTAATGCCTGTGTGACGTGTGTGGCAAAATTCAATTACATCTTTTTGTAGTCCAGGCCAGTAAAAATACCTTTGTATTTTAGCCTGAATTGTCCTCACCCTGAAATGATCTCCAAGTGGTAGCTCATGCATCACTCACAGCACCTCCTTTCTATACCCTACTGGCAAAAGATTTTGATGAATTTCTGCCCATGTCCGATCTGCTTGAATGTGTGATGGTCTCTATTTCCTCAGTAAGACATCATTTGTTAAGTAATAACAGACAGAAATGCATTTATTCTCTTCCTTGCTAAATGCCTTTTGATATGGTTCTTTTAACTCCTAATTTTTCTGCTGCAAATCAATCAGCTTAGCAGAGGTAAAAATACTCGCATGTTTTCCTACTTGCTCCTTCTCTGTTCCAATTTTATCATCAAAGGTAGTTTCGGATACGTCAGTTTCATTATCTGTGCCTTTTGATCTCCCCTGCTTCAACCTGTGCATCTGTGATCTTCTGTACAAACAATCGGAAAATTCCTAGATAAACATTCTCCAGGTCCGCAGTTGCCTGCATCTCCACTGCCTTTTGAACCAGAGTAACCAGCATGCCTACCAATGAATCAGCTATATTATTTGCAGGGACAAATTATATTCCTGGAGCTAAGAGTTTGTCCAGTACTCCTACCATACATTATCCGCTCTTCTCTGGTCTCTCTAAGCTTCACTTTGCATAACTGAGCACTTTTTGTCTCACAATGAATTCCTGTTAGCATGATATTTTCTGGAAATAGTCTCTCAGGAGTGCATATCTCCTTATCCCTCAGCATTACAGACTGAGAATATCCTGTGTCCCTTAATAATGTAGCCTCCTTACCTATTACTCATGGCCTATGTGAATAAACTTTACCCTTGCATGCATATTTTTAAGCAGATTTGGCACGACCTCTTTCATTCACCTCGATCATCTGATACACTCTGAGCGAGTTGTCTAACATCCCTTGTGTTTTTTGTTATGAGTCCAACAAAACTCCCAGGCTTGCCTGGATTTCCTACATTGGGCTTTCTCCTAACCCACCAACACTGTGATTTTGTGTGGCCACAATTGTTACAATTAAAACACTGGAGTCTTTTAACTTATTTGTCTCCCTCAAGGGATTCTTTTTTGCCCTGTGCTAAATTATCCTCATGATCTTCACCGAGATCTACCTTTCCCTTTCTATTTGAGGATATCTGTTTGCTCCATTTACTTCCCCTCATGGACTGAAATTGATTCTGGAAGCCAAACCGAGTTTATGGACCAGCTCATAATCATCAGCCACTTCAGCAACTAATCTTGCTGTTGTAACTCCCTGCTCTTCCACAGGAGTTTGCACTACTTCTGGCAGTGAATTTTTGAATTCCACTAAAATGCTTACCTCTCTAAGGGCATCATAGGTTTGCTTGATTTTTAATGTTCTTATCCAACTATCGAAATTACTCTGTTCAATCCGTTCAAACTCAATGTAGTTTGGACGAGGGTCTCACCTTAGGTTCCTGAAACGTTATCTATATACTTCTAGTCCAAGCTCATATGCAGTTGAAATGGCTGTTTTCACCTCCTCATTCTCCGCAGATAACTCCCCCGATACGGATGTGAATACCTCACAAGCTCTACCAACAAGTTTTGTTTGGATCAACAAAAAAAAAACACATTGCCTTTGGCCACTGCATTTGTTTAGCCATCTTTTCAAATGAAATGAAAAAGGCATCCACATCGACCTCATCAAATTCATGCTATGCTTTAACATACTTAAACAGTTTCTCACTAGGCTTCAGACTACCAGGGGTTTGCTCATCCTCACTCTCTTCCTTCCTAGGCATACACTCAGCCTTTATCTCCAGCCATTTACGCTGACTTTACTTTTTAATTGTCAGGCTTTTTTGCTGTTCAAAAGCTCTATCTTTCTTTCTCCTCTGCTGCTCTCTCTTTTGTCTCTCTTCTGCTGTTCTCTCTTTTTCTCTGTCTGTGCTGCTGCTCTCTCGTTTTTCCCCCTCTTATGCTTTTAATCGTAACTCAAACTGTTTCATTTCTGCTGCCCTTTCCTTACATCCTGCCGCCAACTCAAGCTGGTTTATTTGCAATTGAATTATTCCCGTCTCTATGGATTCTGATGATTCCTCCACCTGAGCTACTGCGGTAATTATCTCTCCCTTCATCACAGAAGCATACATTTCCAATTCCAGCTTTTTTGCGAATTCTTGCAACTTTGTCTTATTAACCTTTTGTAAAACATCCAAAGTCACTGCGTCCACATCCAGAAAACCTTTGGTGATTGAAAGAGCCATTACCATCACAAGCTTTGTCTCCCCACCCAAACCAATATTCAAAATGAAGACACTGACACCTATCACTTGCAGTTTAAAATCTCGCAAAGAGCACCCAATCTAGTATGGGCTCGGTTAGACCACTCAAAACATTCTTAAGCAGCTTGCTGAGAGCATAATTTTGTAATTTGTTTTGGTAAGTCTACAATGAAAATTACCTGGAGTAAGATAGCTAGGTTGTATAATTGATTTTAAAACAGACAAAACCTTTATATTCACAAAATTACACAATGAAGCACAAAGAGCAGAATAAAGAACCCCGACAAAATGCAACCTATCCAGCTAGACCTAATTATGCTGTTCCGAATACATACAACAGTCTCAATAAGTAAAATTTCTTTAAAAACCAGTATAAATGGAACACAAGCTTACAAGTTGAAGTTGAAGGGCACAAAAGAGACATACTTGTCACACAGCTCCCTTTTGAACTTCCCAGTTCAAGACTCAACTGAAAAGTGCTCAGCTCAGCTCAGTTAGTTCAGCTAAAAATGCTGACAACACCCCTTTCATTATACAGGTCACTTCCAAATTATGACCACTTTGGCCTGAAGTCTCATCTGTTTATATATAAACAAAAGGCCTCTGAAAAACTCTTTAAATCTCTGTACCAAACCAAACTGACCGGAGTCAGGTCTGTTTTACTGCCCCTCGGAAAAGCAAGTCAAGGACAGAGTTTCCTTGACTCAAGAAACAGCTTTTAGAGAGAAAAAAAATCAAGGGCTAGCTTTGTGAGAGAGAAAACAGACTAGTGTTCTGTATGGAGCTCAGAAGCTGGTGAGAATGGTGAACTCTGTCAGTGGATGGCTGCTGACAGGTTTGTGAACAACATGATGTTCAGTACAGGGTCACATACCAACTGCACTTGAGACGATGAGGGTTCATTCAGAACCTGGAGCTCTCTCACAATGAACATGGGGGCTCCACAGAGCTACGTAAACTACCATAGTGTTATAGAATCCTACAGCACGAAGACAGGCTCTTTAGCCAAAACTGGTTCATGGTGACCAAAATGTCCATCCATGCTCACCCCGTTTCCCTGCACTTGGCTCATATCTTTCCAAACCTTTCCTATCTATATATTTCCCCAAATGTGAAAACATGCATCAAGAAAACATGTTATTTTCGACGCTATCAGCATTTTAATGAGTTGTTGTGGTTCTGCTCGCCGAGCTGGAAGTTTTTGCTGCAAACGTTTCGTTCCCTGGCTAGGGAACATCATCAGTGCTGTTGGAGCCTCGTGTGAAGCGCTGCTTTGATGTTTCTTCCGGTATTTATATTGGTTTGTTCTTGCCGCTTCCGGGTGTCAGTTTCAGCTGCAGTGATTTGTATGTGGGGTCCAGGTCGATGTGTCTGTTGATGGATGTTCTTGCCGTTTCCGGGTGTCAGTTTCAGCTGTAGTGGTTTGTATATGGCGTCCAGATCAATGTGTCTGTTGATGGAGTTTGGGGATGAATGCCATGCTTCTAGGAATTCTCTGGCTGTTCTCTGTCTGGCTTGTCCTATGATAGTGGTGTTTTCCCAGTCAAATTCATGTTGCTGGTTGTCTGAGTGTATGGCTACTAGAGATAGCTGGTCGTGTCGTTTTGTGGCTAGCTGATGTTCATGGATGCGGATTGTTAGCTGTCTTCCTGTTTGTCCTATATAGTGTTTTGTGCAGTCCTTGCATGGTATTTTGTAAACTACGTTAGTTTGGCTCATGCTGGGTATTGGGTCCTTTGTTCTAGTGAGTTGTTGTCTGAGCGTGGATGTTGGCTTGTGTGCTGTTATGAGTCCTAAGGGTCGCAGTAGTTTGGCTGTCAGTTCTGAGACGCTCCTGACGTATGGTAGAGTGGCTAGTCCTTTTGGTTGTGTCATGTCCTCGTTCCTCGGTCTATCTCTTCGGAAACGGCAAGAACATCCATCAACAGACACATCGAACTGGACCCCACATACAAATCACTGCAGCTGAAACAGACACCCGGAAGCGGCAAGAACAAACCAATATAAATACCGGAAGAAACATCAAAGCAGCGCTTCACACGAGGCTCCAACAGCACTGATGATGTTCCCTAGCCAGGGAACGAAACGTTTGCAGCAAAAACTTCCAGCTCGGCGATTAGAACCACAACAACGGATACCCGAGCTACAAATCTTCAATCAGATTTTAAATTTTAATGAGTGTTGGTATAAAACGCTCAGGTTTTAATGCAATCAGTTTTTGTTCTTTTGTAGCGTTACAAATTAAACACTCACTTCCTTCAGACCCTCCTCATGGGACGATCATCGCAGGGAGTAGTCTGGGGAAACTCCTTTACACTGTCTCTCTGCAGCAAGGAGATCATTCTTTAGAAATGAGAGAAAATTTGTTTACAGTGACCAAAGCAATGTCTCAATAACACTCTACAACGGCAGGAAGGTGTCTTCACTCTTATACTTTCATCACTTTGCAATGAAGGACACCTCACATTTTTTGTGCTGATTACTTGCTGCTCTGTGCGAATTCTGTTTGTGACTCAGGAACAAGGCCATCCAGCTACTTTTCACCAACAGCACTTCCCAACATCGCGCCTTCTCTGAATACAAAATTCAAAGGATGGTATGTTTTGCCAAGTAATTTCTTTGCCTAATGAAGTAAAGCCACTCCAACAGCACCATCACTATTGCCATTGGCGATGATTGGACATGCTGAGAATGCAATGGCCGAGCTGTATTATCTCTGGAATATTAATTCAGGGACACAGATAATGACCCAGAATCTCACCAAGGCAGATGTTGGAATTTAAAATCAATAAAATATCAGGGATTAAGAAGCCAATGAAACTATTGTCGATTTTCCTACATGACACCTTCATGCCCACCAAGGAAGGAAATCTACCAACTTTATCAGGTCGGGCTTACATGTGAATCCAGACCCACAGCAATATGGTTAACTCTCAGTTGCATTTTGCAATGGCTAAGCCACTCAGTTATATCACTCACTACAAAGTCTCTAAGAAATGAAACCGCATGGACCTCAGCACTGACTCCCAAAAACCACAGACTGCATTGACCAGGAAGGCAGCTCACCAACACCTTCTCAAGGACAATGAGGAAAGAAAATTAAAAGTAAAAGGAGATGATCAAACTCAGGGAAGAGAGACAAAAGGACATAATTCACTTCGACAGTTACTTAGATTTATACCTTACATGGGCATAGTTTTCAGTAATATGGGAACAAGATAAAAATAAATAAGGTTAATGGGATGGATTTATTATTTCCATCCTAGCTGGTCATCAAAAAAAAACCTTTGTTTGCTTCTTTCTCTCTCTCCATCTCTTTCTCCATCTATTCAATTCACTCCTCCTCCCTTTTCCAACAGATGTCCCTGTCACCAACATCAATCACGCTATTTCCCAGCTACGTTCAGTTATGATGTATGCTCATTGGGCTCTAAATGCTAATTTTGTTTTTCTCTCGACTCGAGGCTGCCAAATCCGCTCAGTTTCTCTGGCACTTTTTTGTTCTTTTTGTTTCTGATCTCTTGCGATTCTTTTTTTGATTTATTTAACCTTTAATGTTGTTATTACATCGGATGTGTGCATCGCTGATAAGGGCAGCATTTAATGACATCACTAAATACCTTTTCCTGTGAGGTGATTCTTTCGCAAAGTATACAGCCAAGCGCATTGCTGTGGGTCCGACGTCAGTCTTAAGGCAGATCAGGTAATAATGCTGGATTTCTTTAACAAAGGACATCAGTGAATTAGATAAACTTATTGTCAAAATTCTGGTGAAGTTATGATTGATATGAGTGAACTTCGTTTTATTTCTAATTCCTGTCATTTGAATTTAAGTTCTGACATCATCTATGGTATGATGTGAAACAGTTTCTTTATGTGTTATAATTTGGGCCTCAGATTTACATTTCTTGTGACATTACTAATATGACAGTGTGCCTCCAATTGGGTTACTTTAGAGACAAAAACAATGTTGTGAACGAAATATTCACAACTGAAAGAGTGCTTCGAGGATTCCTGGAACCATAAAGTCTGAATCTTATCAATGCAGTGGTAATGGTTTATTAAGCATCAGCATTGATGCCAAGATGGTAACTTGGGAGTATTATCAAGTTGGTAGTGGATAGGTTTAGTGTTGGACCAGATACAGAGACATAAATTAATTAAGGTTAAAAAGAGACTTCGGGATTGTAAACCGTTTTGTTCTCAGGTATTTGTGAGGCCAGGAGTGTGGGCGGTTCTGAAATCTGTCGGTAATGAATGGAATTTACATTTGAAACTGAAGACACCAGGTTTCGTCTTTGTCAAATAGAGATAACAGAAATAACAAAGAAGTTTGCCATAGTTTATGGGATTAATAAATTGATAGAGATAGAGAGACTTACCAGGAACACCAACAATAGCAAGCATGGGATAGTAACCCGCCTGAACAATCAGCAGTAAACCATATATCTGATCTGATAATGTCGACCCAGACCAGAAAAAATAGAAAAGACCCAAGGATAAGCCTCTGTCCATTGTTGCAGCATTCCAATCTAATGTTCTCAGATTCTGATCCATTAATGGAACATTCCAGACTATTTTAGGTGTTGATCTCTCCACTTCCTATCTCTGGAGCTGTTGGTCCCCTTTAGTATTGGAGGTGATGCATCTGCTGCTACAATGGGATAAAGCATTGCAAGAAGCCCATTACTAATAGAAGAGGGAAACCATCCAATGACACAATTAGGATCCATGGAGACTGACATCAATTATAGTCACTGAACAAACAGATCAGTTAACTCCTTTTAGTACGGTCCCTTCAGATCACAATAAGAACTATACTGGATTGAATGTTGGCATTGCTGGCTAATGGTCACATCTCCCATCACCAATTGTTCAAACGAATCTAGTTGTGATGGAGAATGGATGCTTTTTTATCGCTGGCTGCATGATTCCGCTGTGTTGTCCGTTTGCCATGCTGTAAGCACCTGACCTCCCACCGCCACCCCGAGAATACACAATCTAGATGTTGTTACCTTGCCGATCTCACCTCGAATGGAACACGCAGAAGCCAATAGATCCTCAGTGGGTATAGCGAGTTTTGAGAAGATGTTACCTAATAAGGTAACGAAACGTCTGGAAATGAACCTTTCAGCTCAGCGAGCAAACCTACATCCAAACTCTTAGTAGACATATTTACCCTGACCATACACACGAAATGTGGGTTTGTCTGGGTATTCCTTTCATTGCTCTAACAAGGCAATTTTGTATCTTCAACTCAAAATGCGCTTAAGCATTGTTTAGTACAAACTCATAAACACCTTCATACACTTTATTTGCTTCAAACCAGTAAGACTTTTAATTTTAAAAAATCAGTCGAAAGACAAATGTGGCATGTTCTCACAACGCCGGTTCCTTTACAAGATTATGTTGGCCTAGATTTTTTTTTCAGAGAGGTTTCTAAACAACCGAAGATTCCAATGTGTCTGAATTATGAAAATCATTGGGGCCCCTTTGACTGCACCTAACAGGTAATGCCTCAGGTAGACCGCTTTCAAGTCTTTTTTTTAAAAAAAAGGTATCATCAAGACGATGTTGATGGGCATTTCAGTTTGGGGATTATAGAGTCAGGGTCACTGTTGAAATTTGACGCTCTCCACCTCCTTCTGCCGTTCTGAACTCATAACCTGGAAGCTTTTTATGTTAGATTGACTGTTTGTATTAAGGGATTTGTTTATTGTAATTGTTGCAAGTATTTTGGAACAACATCCTTAAGAGAGGATAGCTTGTCGGTTAGATTGGATAACCTATTCAGGTATTCTATTTTCGGTTTGTGTGCTTCATTCTCTAATCTGGTAAACGAATTCTATTTATTTAACACTCGGCAGTCTGACCAGCTAATTCACTCTGGGAATATCCACTATACACTAACCTTCAACAAATAACAAAGTTATGGTCTGGGCCAACTGATTAAAAATGTTTTGAGGGGTCTGGCCTGGTCCATAACAATGCATAATAGCCTTGTTCATTAAAAGTCATCAATTGATGAGTAAAGGATGAAATGAATAGGATATTGGCTATGAGACAGAAAGGGCTGGGGCCACTAGCTGAGTAGCCCTGAATGGAGGACAGTATTATCTCCCGGTAATGAGTATTCAGCCATCACTCTTTTTGATAAATGGAATGAAATGCAATGCAGAGCATGTGAACAGATAACCTTTGGTACATGGAAGACTGGACGACATTGTGAGTAGTACAGGACAATTTTAAATGAGATATACGAAATTGTATTTTATATTTGGGCTGTTTAATCACAGGTTATACAGTTTGATAAAATTGTTCATAAATGGACGTAATATTCAGAATTAAAATCAGACACAGATACCAAAATGTGCATGGTTACAGGGAGTTACAGCAGAGTAAGAGTGAGGATGTACCTCATTCCGAGCTTGTAGAGAAATGATGGGCTACGTGACCACCATCTTTGCTGTAATTATTCTGAGAAATGCATTGAAATGTATTTCAGAGCCTAAGGAAGCAAACCTAATTAGAAAGCGCACAGACAATGTCATAATTAATAAACTATTCTTATTTTTTCATCAAATGTAGCTCTCTCTAAAATGCCTATTAAATCAACATCGATTTGCTGTGATTCGTCCATTTATTTTCAGAACTTAAAGAAACAGACTCCAGTGTAATACATGTGTCACAGGAATGGAGCATAATGTCCAAATGTAACTGGGTTCAGCAATTAGCCAAATCAACAATAGCAAAATATATAGATAGCGGAAGTTTTAAACACAAACAAAATGGTGGAGAAATGCAACAGATAACGCAGGATTTGGACAGAGAAAAAAAGTTAACGCATTGTGACTGATATGAACCTATTCTGAACATGTCATATTGAACTCAGAAAGTTAATTCCGTTTTTTCTCTGCTTCAATACAGAGAGTAATGGTGGGCAGTTGCTTTTCGGACTGGAGGCTTGCGACCAGCAGCGTTCCACAGAGGTTGGTTCTGGATTTTCATTGTTTGTAATTTATGTCAATGATTTAGATGAGAATATAGAAAGCATGTTAGTAAGTTTGCGGACGATTATCAAAACTGGTGGCACAGTGGACAGTAAAGAAGGTTTTTTGAGGTTACAAAAGGATCTTGATTAAATTGATCAATATGCTGACAAATAGCAGATAGAGTTCAATCTGAATGAATGCGAGGTAAAAGCAATAGTGTGTGTTTGCTGCTGTGTGGTGCATCAGGGATGGGATGATTTTATTTCCCATCTACTGGCTTCAGTACATCGATATTCTTCATGATCATTGAGAGGCCTTACCCTCTCAATAGTTACCCTCTTGCTGTTAATGTGGTTGCACAATATCTTCGGATTATCCTTAATCTTATCTGCCCATGTTATCCCATTTCTCCTTTTGCTTTCCTGATTTCTCTCCAAATAATGCCTCACAGTCTTTATATTGATTAAGACATTCCGTTGAATAGACTTGTCTATATCCTAGTAACACTCTCTTTTATTCTTGTGTGGACATCAATAACTTTCATCATCCATTGTTCCATTAACCTAAAAGCCTTACCCTTCACTCCAACAAGAACATAATGACTCTGAAAACTCGTCACCATACTGTTGAATGCCTCCCATTTGTCAGACATCGTTTTCCCTGCTAACAGTCTACTGCGATGAAACTTGGTAAGTCCTTGTTCTATGACATTAAAATTTATGGTACTCCAATTAAAAAGATAACATTGATGGAAGACGTATCCTTTTCCACAACCATTTTGAAAATAATAGAGATATGATTGCAAGATCCAAATTACTCCGCCACGTTTACTTCAGTCACTTCTCCTGCCTATTGCACAGAAGATGGTCAAGTTTTGCTCCTTAGAACATAGAACATAGAAGGATACAGCGCAGTACAGGCCCTTCGGCCCTCGATGTTGCGCCGACCGAGTCCTACCTAACCTATACTAGCCCAATAACTTCCAAATGCCTATCCAATGCCCGCTTAAATGAACATAAAGAAGGAGAGTTCACCACTGATACGGGCAGGGCATTCCATGAACTCACAACCCGCTGTGTGAAGAATCTACCCCTAACATCTGTCCTATACCTACCACCCCTTAATTTAAAGCTATGTCCCCTAGTAACACCTGACTCCATTAGCGGTAAAAGGTTCTTAGTATCTACCCTATCTAAACCCCTAATCATCTTATACACTTCTATCAGATCTCCCCTAAACCTTCTCTTCTCCAATGAGAACAGCCCCAAGTGCCTCAGCCTTTCCTCATACGATCTTCCTACCATTCCAGGCAACATCCTGGTAAACCTCCTCTGCACTCGTTCTAAAGCTTCCACATCCTTCCTATAGTATGGCGACCAAAACTGCACACAATACTCCAGATGAGGCCTCACCAGAGTCTTATACAACTGCAACATGACCTCAGGACTCCGGAACTCAATTCCTCTGCCAATAAAGCCCAGTACACCATATGCCTTCCTCACAGCACTATTTACCTGGGTGGCAACTTTCAGAGATCTGTGTACATAGACACCAAGATCCCTCTGCTCATCTACACTACCAAGTAGCCTACCATTAGCCCAGTAATCCATCATCTTGTTATTCCTACCAAAGTGAACGACTTCGCACTTAGCTACATTGAATTCCATTTGCCACATTTCCGCCCAGCTCTGCAACTTATCTATATCCCGCTGTAACCTACCACTTCCTTCCTCACTATCCACAACTCCACCGACTTTCGTGTCATCCGCAAACTTGCTTACCCAGCTTTCAAGTCCTTCCTCTAGATCATTTATAAAGATAACAAAAAGCAATGGTCCCAAAACAGATCCTTGTGGTACACCGCTAGTAACTGCGCTCCAAGATGAACATAATCCATCAACTACTACCCTCTGTCTCCTTCCAGCCAGCCAATTCCTAATCCAAACCTCTAATGTATCCTCAATGCCATACCTCTGAAGTTTTAGCATTAGCCTACCATGGGGAACCTTATCGAACGCCTTACTAAAATCCATATACACAACATCTACTGCTTTACCCTCATCCACTTCCTTAGTCACCTTCTCAAAGAACTCAATAAGGTTTGTGAGGCACGACCTGCCCTTCACAAAACCATGCTGGCTATCCCTGATCACGTTATTCCTACCCAGATGTTCATAAATCTTATCCCTTACCATTCTCTCTAAGACTTTGCCCACCACTGAAGTCAGACTCACTGGCCTATAGTTACTAGGGCTATCCCTACTCCCTTTCTTGAATAATGGGACCACATTCGCTATCCTCCAGTCCTCTGGTACTATTCCCGTTGACAATGACGACATAAAAATCCAGGCCAATGGCTCTGCTATCTCCTCCCTAGCTTCCCATAGGATCCTGGGGTAAATGCCATCAGGCCCAGGAGACTTATCTATATTCATCCTTTCCAATATTCCCAAAACCTCTTCCCTGCATATTTCCAGGGCATCCATTCTAATTATTTGTGATTCCATATTCACATCAGCAACAGTGTCCTGTTCCTGAGTGAATACTGATGAAAAGTACTGATTTAATGTCTCTCCAATCTCCTCCGCCTCCACACACAACTTCTCACTACTATCCTTGACTGGACCGATACCTACCCTAGTCATCCTTTTATTCTTGACATACCTATAGAAAGCCTTTGGGTTTTCCCTAATCCTACCAGCTAAAGACTTTTCATGTCCCCTTCTCGCTTTTCTTAGCTCCCTCTTTAGCTCCTTCCTGGCTACCTTATAACTCTCAATCGCCCCTACTGAACCTTCACGCCTCATCTTTACATATGCCGCCTTCTTCCCTTTCACAAGGGACTCCAATTCCTTACTAAACCACGGCTGCCTCACAAGGCCCTTTACACCATGCCTGACTGGTACATACCTATCGAGGACACGCAGTAGCTGCTCCTTGAACAATCCCCACATCTCATTAGTGTTCTTCTCTTGAAGCCTGTTTTTCCAATCCACACAACCTAAGTCATGCCTCACTGCATCATAATTTCCCTGCCCCCAGCTATAGCTCTTGCCCTGCGGCGCACGATTATCCCTCTCCATCACTAAAGTAAAAGTCACCGAGTTGTGGTCACTGTCCCCGAAGTGCTCACCTACCTCCAAGTCTAACACCTGGCCTGGTTCATTACCTAGAACCAAATCCAATATAGCCTCCCCTCTTGTTGGCCTGTCGACATATTGTGTCAGGAAACCCTCCTGCACACATTGTACAAACACCGACCCATCTAATGAACTCGAGCTATAGCTCTCCCAGTCAATATCTGGGAAGTTAAAGTCCCCCATAACAACCACCCTGCTACCTTCACTCTTTTCCTGAATCATCCTCGCAATATTATCCTCTACTTCTCTAGGACTATTAGGAGGCCTGTAGAAAACACCTAACAGGGTGACCTCACCTTTCCTATTTCTAACCTCAGCCCAAACTACCTCAGATGGCAAGTCCTCTTCCATAGTCCATTCCACTGCTGTGATACTGTCTTTGACAAGTAATGCCACGCCTCCCCCTTTTTTACCCCCATGTCTGATCTTACTAAAACATTTGAACCCTGGAACGTGCAACAGCCATTCTTGTCCCTGTTCTACCCACGTCTCTGTAATGGCCACAACATCGAAGTCCCAGGTACCAACCCACGCTGCAAGTTCACCTACCTTATTCCTTATACTTCTGGCATTGAAGTATACACACTTCAATCCTCCTTTCTGGTTACAGGCACCCTCCTCAGAGATCGCTGCATTATTCCTAACCTCCCTACACTCAAGGTCCTGTACCCTAAAGCTACAGTCCTGGTTCCCATGCCCCCGCGGAGTTAGTTTAAACCCTCCCAAAGAGCACTAGCAAACCTCCCCCCAAGGACACTGGTGCCCCTCAGGTTCAGGTGTAGACCATCCTTTTTATAGAGGTCCCACCTTCCCCAGAAAGGACCCCAGTTGTCCAGAAACCGGAATCCCTCCCTCCTGCACCATCCCTGTAGCCACGCATTTAACTGCTCTCTCTCCCTATTCCTCGACTCTCTATCACGTGGCACGGGTAACAAACCAGAGACTACAACTCTGTTTGTTCTAACTCTGAGCTTCCAACCTAGCTCCCTGTAAGCCTGTCTGACATCCTCACCCTTCTTCCTACCTATATCGTTGGTGCCAACGTGGACCACGATCTGGGGCTGCTCCCCCTCCCCCTTAAGGACCCGGAAAACACGATCAGCGACATCACGTACCCTTGCACCTGGGAGGCAACATACCAAACGTGAGTCCCTGTCGCCCCCACAAAACCGTCTGTCTGTACCCCTCACTATCGAGTCCCCAAGAACTATTGCTCTACCTTTCTCCACCCTACCCTTCTGAGCAACGGGGCCAGGCTCCGTGCCAGAGGCCTGAACCTCATTGCTTGCCCCTGGTAAGTCATCCCCCCCACAAGTATCCAAAACGGTATACTTGTTCTTGAGGGGAATGACCGCAGGGGGTCCCTGCACTGGCTTCCTCCTCCCACTCCCCCTCACTGTCACCCATCTATCTTGAACTTTCGGAGTAACTACTTGCCTAAAGCTCCGATCTATGACCTCCTCTGCCTCCCGAATGATCCGCAGTTCATCCAACTCCAGCTCCAGTTCCCTAACACGGGTTTGGAGGAGCTGGAGATGGGTGCACTTCTTGCAAGTGTACTCAGCAGGGACGCTAATGGCTTCCCTCACCTCATACATGTTGCAAGAGGAACATTGCCCTCTCTGCACTGCCATCCCTCTAAAAGTAAGCTTTCCTTAAAAAAAACAACAAAAACCAACTAAATCTAAAGAAACAAACAAGGAAAATGCAGCACTTACCCGCTAGTTACAATTGGTCTTATTATTAGGTTAGAGGAGGTGGAAGGGTGGGAGGCACTACTCGTGGAGTGCCTCGGGTGACTCGCCTACGCCTTTAAATAAGGGGAGAAAAAAAAACCTTACCCAGGTAACCTAGCGCGCCTTCCGGGTCTGCTACCGCTTTTTTTAAAAAGGAAAACTTTAAATTTACAACTATTAAATAAGCGACCAAACTTACCCACCAGTCGTCGCGAAGTCTTCCGAGAGACTGAGGCCTAAAACTCAGAGCCCGCCTTTAAATAAGGGGAGAAAAAAAAACCTTACCCAGGTAACCTAGCGCGCCTTCCGGGTCTGCTACCGCTTTTTTTAAAAAGGAAAACTTTAAATTTACAACTATTAAATAAGCGACCAAACTTACCCACCAGTCGTCGCGAAGTCTTCCGAGAGACTGAGGCCTAAAACTCAGAGCCCGCCTTTAAATAAGGGGAGAAAAAAAAACCTTACCCAGGTAACCTAGCGCGCCTTCCGGGTCTGCTACCGCTTTTTTTAAAAAGGAAAACTTTAAATTTACAACTATTAAATAAGCGACCAAACTTACCCACCAGTCGTCGCGAAGTCTTCCGAGAGACTGAGGCCTAAAACTCAGAGCCCGCCTTTAAATAAGGGGAGAAAAAAAAACCTTACCCAGGTAACCTAGCGCGCCTTCCGGGTCTGCTACCGCTTTTTTTAAAAAGGAAAACTTTAAATTTACAACTATTAAATAAGCGACCAAACTTACCCACCAGTCGTCGCGAAGTCTTCCGAGAGACTGAGGCCTAAAACTCAGAGCCCGCCTTTAAATAAGGGGAGAAAAAAAAACCTTACCCAGGTAACCTAGCGCGCCTTCCGGGTCTGCTACCGCTTTTTTTAAAAAGGAAAACTTTAAATTTACAACTATTAAATAAGCGACCAAACTTACCCACCAGTCGTCGCGAAGTCTTCCGAGAGACTGAGGCCTAAAACTCAGAGCCCGCCTTTAAATAAGGGGAGAAAAAAAAACCTTACCCAGGTAACCTAGCGCGCCTTCCGGGTCTGCTACCGCTTTTTTTAAAAAGGAAAACTTTAAATTTACAACTATTAAATAAGCGACCAAACTTACCCACCAGTCGTCGCGAAGTCTTCCGAGAGACTGAGGCCTAAAACTCAGAGCCCGCCTTTAAATAAGGGGAGAAAAAAAAACCTTACCCAGGTAACCTAGCGCGCCTTCCGGGTCTGCTACCGCTTTTTTTAAAAAGGAAAACTTTAAATTTACAACTATTAAATAAGCGACCAAACTTACCCACCAGTCGTCGCGAAGTCTTCCGAGAGACTGAGGCCTAAAACTCAGAGCCCGCCTTTAAATAAGGGGAGAAAAAAAAACCTTACCCAGGTAACCTAGCGCGCCTTCCGGGTCTGCTACCGCTTTTTTTAAAAAGGAAAACTTTAAATTTACAACTATTAAATAAGCGACCAAACTTACCCACCAGTCGTCGCGAAGTCTTCCGAGAGACTGAGGCCTAAAACTCAGAGCCCGCCTTTAAATAAGGGGAGAAAAAAAAACCTTACCCAGGTAACCTAGCGCGCCTTCCGGGTCTGCTACCGCTTTTTTTAAAAAGGAAAACTTTAAATTTACAACTATTAAATAAGCGACCAAACTTACCCACCAGTCGTCGCGAAGTCTTCCGAGAGACTGAGGCCTAAAACTCAGAGCCCGCCTTTAAATAAGGGGAGAAAAAAAAACCTTACCCAGGTAACCTAGCGCGCCTTCCGGGTCTGCTACCGCTTTTTTTAAAAAGGAAAACTTTAAATTTACAACTATTAAATAAGCGACCAAACTTACCCACCAGTCGTCGCGAAGTCTTCCGAGAGACTGAGGCCTAAAACTCAGAGCCCACCTTTAAATAAGGGGAGAAAAAAAAACCTTACCCAGGTAACCTAGCGCGCCTTCCGGGTCTGCTACCGCTTTTTTTTAAAAAGGAAAACTTTAAATTTACAACTATTAAATAAGCGACCAAACTTACCCACCAGTCGTCGCGAAGTCTTCCGAGAGACTGAGGCCTAAAACTCAGAGCCCGCCTTTAAATAAGGGGAGAAAAAAAAACCTTACCCAGGTAACCTAGCGCGCCTTCCGGGTCTGCTACCGCTTTTTTTAAAAAGGAAAACTTTAAATTTACAACTATTAAATAAGCGACCAAACTTACCCACCAGTCGTCGCGAAGTCTTCCGAGAGACTGAGGCCTAAAACTCAGAGCCCGCCTTTAAATAAGGGGAGAAAAAAAAACCTTACCCAGGTAACCTAGCGCGCCTTCCGGGTCTGCTACCGCTTTTTTTAAAAAGGAAAACTTTAAATTTACAACTATTAAATAAGCGACCAAACTTACCCACCAGTCGTCGCGAAGTCTTCCCTTCTCTAATGGGAACATGCACATATTGATGAAGAAGATTTTCTTGAATATATTTGACAAATTCTTCACCATCCATCCCTTTTACACTATGGGAGTCCAAATCATTCATGTGTTCTTTCATTTCTGATTTTAAAATTGTTACCAAGATATTTTCACTGAACGATTTGTCACAACTAAGATTAGACTCCCTCGGTCAAACAACTCCACACCCATCCTCTAAAAGAGGACCCCACCCAGACCCATTCCCCATCCTATATTTACCCCTGACTATTGCATCTAACACGATGAGTAATTTGCCATGGACAATTAACCTAACCAGCACATCTTTGGATTGCAGGAGGAAACCCACGCAGACACGGGGAAAATGAGCAAACTCCACACAGACAGGTGCCTGAGGTTGGGAATCAGACCCAGGTCTCTGGCGCTGTGAGGAAGCAGTGCTAACCACTGAGCCACGATGCCACAACTAATCAGATGGTACACTCTCTTAAAAGTGATAATTATTTTCTTATGTTTAATATTATCCATATATTGTAACTGGATGATTTTTCAGAAATATCTTCGCCAGTTCCAGCAATAATTTATTCCTTAATCAAAAACGGCAGGCCACCCTTCCCTGCCCATCGCATGTCTTATTTTCTGTTCTTTGTATGACACCTGACACCTGGAACACTGAATTGCCAGTCTTGAACATCTCTCAACCAAGTTTCTGGAATAAATTTGATGTCCCAATCCCATGTTCTTTAACATGCCCTGAGTTCATCAGCCTTCCCTGTAAGATCACTTACATTGAAACAAATGCAATTTAGTTCTTCAAAATTTCTATATACTCTGAATCTCTCATATTTCTTTTCAAGTTGACGTGCTTTCACCACATTGATAACCATTAACACTGTGACTGAAGACACCTCCCTTGCCTTCTCCGTCAATACAAAACCTTTCTACACAGAGTGAGCAAATCTGCTTGCTAAGATATTGGTTGCTTTCTAGGTTAGATTAGACCAATCCTTTTTGAACAGATCGTTTCTATTCAAGAACACATTCCTATTTCCCAAAAACTAAATCCCTGAACAACAGACCAGCTCTTCAGCCATTGATTTTTCTCCTTAAAACCTTTTTTACTTCCCCGGGTGAGTTTGGCATTGGGAGTAAACCAGAGATTACTACTTTTAAGATTCTAATTTTAATCTATGACCTCACTTCTTAAATTCATTCTGTGCTACTTTAATCTTTTTCGTACAAATGCCATACCTACCAATGTGTACAATAATTTCTGGATACTCAATCTCACCTTTAACAATGTACTTGAAATGTTTAGAAAGTTACAAGCCCATCCTAAACTCACGCTCACTGCCACAGAACCTTCTGTTGATGTCCCTGATAGAAGACTCCACTGTCACAATAATTCAACTAAATCTCCACAAATGCTGCCGAACGTAAGAATCATTCGAAGTGTCCACTAACTGGTGGCTCTTCCATTTTCCTCAGAGAGATAATCCCCTTCCACAGTTCCAAAAACTGAAAAATATTTTGATAGAGTAATAGCCACCATAGATATTTGAACTACCTTCTTATCTTTCCTGAGAGTCACCCATCTATCTGATTGATTTGCTGCATAATATTTTTTGAAAATATTGTAGCCATCCTCTCTATACCTTATATATGGCCTTAGTAACATTATGTTTAAAAAAGGATTTTTCATGGCACTTCATATATGTTACCTTTCTTTACCTACAGACAATAATGTTAAAATGGAAAATATATTGAAACATATGCATATCAAACATACCAAAATTGAATAAAATCAACCATTTAGAAAAATCATTCAATAAAAACATTCCCTCTTCAATAAATTCCCCGAAGAGACAAGTCTTTTCCGGAGCTGAAAACATGTAGGACACTCCGGACTGAAGGCATAACTCCTTATTTACAAAAAAAGAATGTTTAATTTTTCGAAACAAACAAAGATTTTGCAGCATATAAAAAAAACCTTTTAAAACATAAATAGACTTATAATATTTTTAAAAGCACCCTTAAAAAGTTCTTAACAAAGTGTTCGTTTGAAAGAAAATCAAGATTTATTTGCTTATTTTTGCATGTTAATAAAAATTGAAAAATAATTTTATATTATTCAAGTAAAATAACTATATCAACAGCAAAAAAAAAGACTGTAATAAATATATTACTGCCCCAAATCCCAGGAGTAGCTGTAAGATCCATGCTACTCTAAGAGCAATATTTGAAAATGTTTTTACAACAGGAAGTAAAGTGGCCGAATGTTTTAATAATTTGTTTCTAGTTCAAGGTAGACTTGACGATATAATTTGATCTCCAGTCGTGACTCTATATGTAGAACTTAATTGGATGTTTATCCTTATCAATATAATCCTATGAAACAAAATTATGAATTTATGTCCATCCTACAGATGAAAATTCCTCCAAATCTGACTATCGCAGGGAATGTTACAAAGAAAATTATCCAGATCCACGTAAACCACAAATGTTGCAATGAAATGCACCTAAACCGATTCCAATATTAATTATGTACCACCCTTATAAATAAAACGTACAGAGGCGCATAGTATAGAAGGCGAATCCATGTCCAAAATAAAAGTTGTGGCTCCAACATAAAAAGACCTCAACTGCATCACGCTGTACATTCTCTAAAACAGGAAAAAAAACAAGAAAACGGAATTCTCATAATTTTCACTGTGAATAACATCTGAAGAACAGGAACAAATTCAAGGCTTAGTTGTGAACTTCATAAATGATGACGATGAGAATGGGAGGAAGAGAGTTTGGGGGGAATAATGAACGATGTTGTGGGTGATGCAAAGTTTGACTGCGTAGTTCACAGTGGAGAGCAAGGTGTTATGGTACGGGAGGGTATACACCGATTTTTCAGGTAGCCATATCGATGACTGATGAAATTTAACACTGACAAACTTGATAAATTTCAGAAGTAAAAAGGCAAGAGTACTCAAACTTTGAAGAGAGTCTAAATTTTCTTGATTTTACTTTTAAGCAAAGAAGGTGAGATGTACTCCTGATGGAGATGTTTAACAGGATGAGGGGTATGGACAGGATGAACAGAGAGCAACTCTTCCCCTCACTGGAATGCTCAATGACAAGGAGACACATTAATAAAGTGAAAGTGGTCTCACCATTAATCTGCAAACTCTAGAGAAACTTCCCTATTTCTAAATGCATTGGGTTTCAAAATATTTCAAGCTTTATGTTGCCTCCCGAAAAACTTGATGTTGAGCAAGAGGTTTTGTTTTGCGATCCAGGTTCCCCTTCCTTGTCCCTCAGTTTTGCAATCTGTCCATTGAAATACTACACTGCTTTTCCATTCAACTCGCCAACGTGCTCGAAGACAGACACATTTTCCCAACTATGATCCAATATTTGTCCGTTCCCTTGACTCACCTAGAATTCGTTATGCAATCATATCCTCTTCACATCTTATTTATCCAATACTTTCAATATTTGTATTCTTCCATAATAAATTCAAAATAATTTTCAGAAGATATAGATTATGAACTCTTTACAATAGAATTGATAATGTAATATTTTAACTCAGGACCAAAACTCAAAGTTGCAACAACGTTAAAGTGTTTTGTTGTCCCGTCACCCAGTTCCCAGACTGCAGTTGCGGCAAGTAGTCATTAAATCTCAAAAGAATTGCCAAGTCTTCACTTCTGATCTATATGGTCATTTGTCCCATTTTTGCAAAGTAAGCATATTAATTACTGACAGTTTGTCTGACTGTTATATTTTGATTTGTTTTACTCCAGACAATTAAACATCAGGAATTAAGAACAGGGATTGGCCATCTGCTTTCCAGGCATGCTGTGGTAATCAACAAGGCCTGACTACAGTATTTTCTCACCATTACTGTCTTCTTCCCTGCACACAGAGCCTCCTGCATCTCCCTCAACCAAAACCCTCGACTCCTGTCACCCCAGCCACTAACGGTGAATGAAATCTAAAGAACTGCAGATGGAGCAACACAAGAACATCGGGATTAGGAATGGCAGTATGAAATTCAACTTTGCATTTATCCATATTAAACACCACCTACAATCGGCCCCATTATCCAATCAATGTTTAGTTTTAAAATTTTTATCTCCTCATCACAGCCTGTTTTACCATCTAGTTGTGGACCATCTTTGAATTTAGTTGCTACTCTATTCTTCTTCTAGAGGTCATTTGGATAGGTTATAGAGAGTTGAGGTCTGAGAACTGAAACCTGCAGCACCTCACTAGCGTTAGTTCGCCAGAGAAAGATCCATTATCCCGATGCTCTGCGTTCTGTCAGTCAGCCAGTTCTATATTCAATTCAATATTCTACCCTTAACTCCCCATGGGATCTCACCTTTCTAGATCAGTTCTTTATGTTGCACCTTGTCAAATGCCTTCTAAAGTTTAGATGTGCCGCATTTGATGGATCCCCATTATCCACCTTGCTGGTTACATTCTCAAAGAAATCCCTAATTATTCCCTGATTATCCTGATCTGCTTGATGTCCTTGTGGAATATCTTGGGATTCTCACTAATCGTGCTCGCACTTTCCAGTGCCCGTCTCTCCCCTCCATGTCAGTTTTTAAAGAAGTTTTATTTCGATCAACTCTCATTCTCTGAAACTCTCTGGAATACAGGCGGAGTTCCCACATCAGGCAAACTTGCCATCTGAGGGATTAATTTCGAAAATCTCCTTACAGACCTTACAGATTTTCTATAAATAACATTTATTGCCTGTCTTTCATTCAATGATTTCAATGTATACTTTTAAAACTCACTGAAGCTAACTTTATCTTCGTATCTTAATGGCTTGCAGGACTTAGGAATATACCTGTAATATAAGAAAAAAAACCTGCTTTGTATTCAAATGTAATGTAAATTCAAAATGTTAAGATCACTATTCCCAAAAGCCCCTTTACGCTAAAGTTTTTGATTTGCTGTACTGCTCACACCCTCCAGAATAGCCTGATCTCTAGTTCGGTGTTCAACATATCGTCCAAGCAACCCATGTCTTAGACGCCATCGAAATCCATTTTCCCAGCATGAACATTCACTTGGGTTAACACTGTTTAGATGTAACTTTAAGCTGTCCATTTTTACTGCAGTACCTAAAAACTGGCATATCTAACTTCCTGTTTTGGACCATACCCAACATGTATATCACAATTTTGACTTTGATATATAACTCATTAATGGTTCCTTCTCCTGGCTGCTTCTAAACTCCACCTTACCTGATTCTGTGGTGAGGTTAATGGTAGATTCAGATGTGATGTTTGGGGAGGCATGTTTCAACACTGATGGTATCTCATCCCATCTTACTCCTTCTTCTCAAGTGCGTTTGCGACATTATCACCAGAGCTCCCGTTGTGCTGGTGGAGTACAGAAGGACAATCATCTTTCAGTGATGCTGTGCATTCCACCAGAGAGCTGAGACTGCTCTCACCTGGGTGAGAACCTTTCAGCAGGCTGGTAAAGTGTTGCTGCTGCTGTCCAGGATCTTAATCAGATGACATCTGCATTAGTGTGTACAGATTTAATCTCCTCAGTGAGGAAAGGATATTGCAATTTACTCAAACATTGTTCCCTCAACTGATTTCTGCAACAAAGGTGTTAATCATAGAATCTCATAGAAGCAGGCCATTTGGCTCATCGGCAACACATCCATCTTTATAACCTGGCATTTTCCATGACTGATGCGCCTAGCTGGGTAATTTAGATAAGATGACTTACAGTGTGGAAACAGGCCGTTCGGCCCAACAAGCCCACACCGACCCGCCGAAGTACAGCCCACCCATTCCCCCACATTTACCCCTTTACCCATGGCCAATTCACCTAACCTGCACATCTTTGGACTGTGGGAGGAAACCGGAGCACCTGGAGGAAACCCACGCAGACACGGAGAGAATGTGCAAACTCCACACAGTCAGTCGCCTGAGTCAGGAATTGAACCCGGGTCTCAGGCGCTGTGAGGCAGCAGTGCTAACCACTGTGCCACTGTGCCACCGTGCTGCCCACATTTAGCTTGGCCAATCCAAATAACCTGAACATCTTGGGACTGTGGGAGGCAACTGGAGACTGAAAGTGAACTGAGATCTCTGGTGCTGCGAGGCAGCAGTGCTAACCACTGAGCTACCCAGTGTGGGCAACACAACGTGCCTGCATATTTCAGCCCATGAAAAGTGACATTTGAGCAGGGAGATTCCATACTTCCCCAAACCTGTCATTGAGTGACAGGAGGAGGATGTTGAGATCTTGATAGGCTTGGTCAAGAACAGGAGCCGGACATGCAAAGCATCGAGACTATAATGTGGGAAGACCAGGATGTCATTCAGTCCAGCGAGTGTGAAAAGCAGGAACAGAATGAGTCCAATCAGCCATTCTTGCATCTTACACCGCAAATGGATCAGATCTTTAACAGCCTCGTGCCTGTTACACGGCAGTTGTGAAAGGGAATGTAGAGGTAACAGAAAGGGAAGAACTTCAGATAACCAGTTTCACTGGGGAATGGAAAGTAGTGATAAAACTATTGGGATTGAAGCGAATTGTTAGAATCCGTTATGAAGGAATTAATAATAAAAGATTTTCAAAGTCAAGCCAGAATCCAGCAGTCAACATAGGTTTATGAAGGATAAATCATGTTGTATGATTTGACTAGCTTTCTTTAAAAAGGTGACAAACAAGGTGGATAATGGGGATCATACAGATGTATTATATTTGGATTTCCAGACACGAAAGATTAATATGCAAGACAAGACTTCATGGGGAAAGGATTTATTTTCTATGAGAGATGATTGGCTAAGCAATAAGAAGTTACTATATGGAGCCGCTGGTTTTGGACTGGGTCAGACAAGTAACAAATCACACGACAGTAGGTTTGAGTCTAACAGGTTTATTTGAAAACACAAGCTTCCATAGCACTGCTCCTTCAGGTGTTAGAGAGAGAGAGGAAGAATTAAAGACAGAGTGTGCACAGCAGTTAGCACTGATCCTTCACAGCACCAGAGACCCAGGTTCAATTCCTACCTCAGCCGACTGAATGTGTGGCGTTTGTACATTCTCCCCGTATCTGCGTGGGTTTCCTTGGCGTGTCCCGGTTACCTCCCACAGTCCAAAAGTGTGCAGGTTAGGTGAATTGGCCATGCTAAATTGCCCGTGGTGTTAGTATAAGGGTTAAATGTAGGGTAATGGGCCTGAGTGGATTGCGCTTCGGCCTGTGGTCTTGTTGGGCCGAAGGGCCTGTTTTCACACTGTAAGTAATCTAATGTAAAGTTATAAGGAATAGATCAAAAGGTTGTACAATGCATGCACCTGAATTGTGCACACATAAGATGGCTCGTAAATCCTTTATCACTTAGAATGGAGGTGCAAGTTTTGACTGATTAATGTGTAAATTGCAGAATATCTTTCAAGTCACTGCCTGGAGATAACTTCAGACATTATCGATGTAAAGGGTATGACCCCTCGGTCGGACAATGTATTTCAGGTGTGAGGTCTTGTTTGGAGTCTGTCTGTGTCTTCACCTCGAGTTGACGTGGTTTTTACCCAAAACAGGAGTTTATAAAATATCTCATTTACTGTCTCCAATTTGTATGTTTTGGGAACAAAATACAGTGTTTCTGCAAATAGAAACGTGCAGATGCAAATTAACTCCGCAGATTTATAAGTGCATCTGTGTGCATATTTGAGGGGGTGTTTGTTTGAAGCATTGCAAATCACAGAATGACAAAATTACGTGATAAACTATTGAAAAGTTCTGAAAAAAAGCCCAGTAGTGGTGGTAATATTACAAAGACACATCGCTCAGTATCGGACGAAACAGCCATACAATGAGAGAGATCCACAGGAGAGGATTTGTTATCTTCTCAGAAGGTAAAAAAAAAACTCTGCCACTGATTGAAGTCATTCAGCCCCCGAAGTACATTACACAGCATAGGGTGAGGCCATCAACGCTTTCTAGCCTGTTCTCAGCAACAGGGGAAACCCGGTTAACTATCAGGAATGAATATATCCCTGATAGTTATATTCAGGTTCTAAAGTTCTAACTGGGTGGAGTTCCTCAGTGATCAATGTGAGATTATCAACTCTTTACAATCTATACCAATGACTTGGATGAGAGGACTGATTGACTAGGAGCTGAATTAGTTCATTCACCAAGATAATCATTTAACTGGACATGGAGACTCTACAATGGGATACAGACAGGGCAAGTTATTGAGCAAAACATTGGCAGAAAACAGTATAATGTGGTTTAAGAGAAGTCAATGTTACGTTGAACAGAGAAAATGACAGTAACTTACTTAAATGGAGAGAAAATCGCAGAACTCATTTGTACGGAAGGATTTATGCATCCCGGCACATAAGCCACAAAAACCGAGTCAGCAGATTCAGACAATAATTAGAAAAGGGTATCGAATCTTGTTGTTTTATGCAAAGGCTATTGGGTATAATCATTGGGATGTTTTACTGCATTTGTACAAAACCATGCTGAGACTACATCGGATGCATTGCGTGTAGTAATGAACCGCTGAACTGAGGGAAAAACATGAAATTGTATTAGAAGTGTTTCAAAGATGTTTAACGTTACACCTTGCTAGAATGAATGCCTGGTGAAATCATAGCTCTTATTCCTGATGAAGGGCTTATGCTCGAAACGTCGAATTCTCTATTCCTGAGATGCTGCCTAACCTGCTGTGCTTTGACCAGCAACACATTTGCAGCTGTGATCTCCAGCATCTGCAGACCTCATTTTTTACTCGAAATCATAGTGTCATACTGCACGGAAACAGACCATTCAGTCCAACTCATCTGCACCGACCTGACATTTCAATCTGATGTAGTACCATTTGCCAGCATTACACCCATAACTGTCTAAACCGTTATTTTTCACATACCCATCCATGGCCTCCTAAATGTTGTAATTGTACCAGCCTCTCCTACTTTCGCTGCCAGCTCGTTCCATACACACACTATCATCTGTGTAAAAAAGTTATCCCTGAGCTAACTTTTAAAATATTTCCCCTCTCACCTTAAATCACTACCCTCTGCTTTGGACTCCTCCAGACTTGGAAAATAACCTTAGCTGTTTCCCGTATCCATGCCCTTCATGGTCTCTACAAACTCACAGCACATCAGGTCTGAGAATGAGAGGTGTTCATAATGAACCATATAAGACCCTGAGGAGAGTGTATTGGGGCGTAGCTGAGGGATGAGAGAATAAAACTAAGAATTATTTTTTTGGAAAACAACGTACTCATTTTAGCACAGGTACTACATAGACATGAATTCATTGTACCTAAATTGTACAATAACGTATAAACATACTTTCAAATTATAAGTTACAAATCATTCCTAAATGGAGCAGATAACAGGGATGGAGTCGTGCATTCAGGGGAATGTTCAACGAGACGTTCATGGACTAGTTTGGTTTTTGCATAACATTACTGAACATCTCAGGTCAGACAGGGAGAAAATGTAACCTGTCGGGGGAGCAACGGCCATTGCTCCATCTCTTTATTTGTTCTTCTCTACAGTAACATATGAGAGCTGAAAGCCACCAGTCATCTTTGCCATTCAGGGACGGTTCTTTTTGAGGATTCACTGGAATCTCTCCACTGCTTGCAGAAAAGGGAATTCAGCCAAATCCAATAATCCCATGAAGAAACCCCAGTGCTAGCAGCTTCTGTGAGGTAAAATAACTTCAGAAGATGAATAACAAATGAAGCTATGTCAATTTTGCTTTTTTCATGAAATTAACTGTTACGTGAACAAAACTCTTCCGAACTACAATTCTGTTGAGTTTCTTTTTTTCTGTTTTCCTTCAGACGTGTGTGTGTGTGTGTGTGTGTGCGCGCGCGCGTGTTTCTGTGTCTCAAATTTATACAAAAATAAATGTTGATATACATACTGTCAATGCCCAAACTGTATGTCTTTTATCTTTCCATCGTAATTCGATTAACTTTGATGTGGTTTTAGATTAGCATTTTAATATAATTTTAAGAAACCTGCCTGACTTGTTCCTAACACTGAATCTGGCCCAGTGTGTACCGATATCATTTGCCAAATCACACACTTCATTACATTGATAATTTGTTGTGACCGTTGGAGGAGTGGGACTAGAAAAAAACAATGAGTCTCCAACCTGGGTGGGAGAAGGGATAAGGAGAAATTTGCAAAGCACAGTTTGATTGTGAATTCTGTTCCATACAGGTCTGTGGCACCTGTGTGTTTACATTTATTCAAAGGTGTGGTAATTACATATTTGATGGGAAAGTGACTCGAGGATAATGAACTGCAGATATGAACGTGGGGCTGAGACCACATTCTGAGCAGCCACCATCTTAGTTCCAGGTGGAGAAGGGACGCACTCCTGTTACTCAGTCCTACTTCACCCTATTCCATTCAGCACCTCAATCTGCTACTCAAAAGGAGTTGGAGACAACTTACTCCTACTACCTGGTGCATAGACACCGAGGAGACCATACAGCCCATGAAGACAGTCAAACATGGTTTGGAAAGCTTTCTTAGGAAAATAGCGTATGTTACTGTGAAGCAGCCCGCTCCATTCTCTTTACAGTCGTTCCCCTGTCTCCATTTATTTGTCATGTTGTAGACTCAGATTCAAAGTGAGTACAGCCTCTATACTATACCCAGATATTGCTCACAAAATCATCTGGTATCTCTGACTGTGACAATACTGCACAGGACTTCCAGGGAAATATCAACGATTAACCTTCCTATAACAGAATGCAAGAACATAAGAAGCAGGAGTACATCATTCAGCCCCTACAGCCTGGCTTTCCCTTCAATAGGATCATGGCTGATCTGCTGTAGTCCCTAAATCCTGGAGTGCTTGACGTCAAGCATCCATTCATCCATCCCTGTGTTCCAATTATCGCAATAATTCATCTCCCCTTCCTCTCTGGAATGCCCCGACAGTCACTCTCCTCTGTGAGAAGGAAACACATCGCACACATACAACGTGACCTATTGACATCAACAAAACATGAAAACCAGGTAAGATTGACTGGATCTGATAACAAGGCAGCGTTTAACTGAGGATTGCATCAAGGAACCTAAAGAAAATGGAACTTAATGGAAATCGGGGTAACCTCCCCACTGGTTGAACTCATTCAGAAGAAAGAAGATGTTTGCAGTTCTTGGACAACTACCACCTCAGTCCCGGGACATCTCTGCAGGAGACCAACAGCACAAGCATGCTCAGTTGTCCCTGAGTGTCTTTCCCTCCATCAGAAGCTCATAAGTGGAGATGGTGAGTGAAGATCATGCAATGTTCAGAACACTGTGTTCCCCTCTGCTCCTGAAGCTCCTGCTCTGTGTCCACGTGCAAGGAATGAGAATAGATTTTACACTGTATCTGGGTCTGCATAGACTGCATATGGAGAATCAGGGAAATGCACTATCCTTTCTGAGATTTCCACAAATACTTCCCAATGGTAGTTCTTTGCCAGGTGCAAAGAGAGAAGGCAGTTAATTTCAAAAATGAGGAGGTCACAGAACTGTGCAGTCTCACCCCAGGGAGAGGACTGCACTCAACATGCCCATTAACCATTTTGATTGTGGAACTTTCCAGGCAGTAGTGGTTGACATATCCGTTATGCCAGAGTCCCATCCTCTCACGTATTCATGAGGTGACACAGGCCATCTCTGTCCAATGAGGTGAATACATTGGTTCTGTCCAAACAGAATAAGCAACAGAAAATCTTTTGGGAAATATTACAGAACAGGCTGACTGGCAAAAGTTGAGAAGTTAAGAAATTTAGAATGAGTAAAGTCGAAGTACTGCAAAAATGCATTGTGTTGAAGTTTGTTAAACTGCTGGACCAGATAAATGATAAACAACACCCGGACAGTATTCAGGCTGTTAGAGTTTCGGTAACATTCATGGAACAGTTCTGCTGGAAATTGTGCATTACCACAGTAAAGAGAGGTGCTCATTCAGCACCTCAAGCTCACTTCACAGGAATTTGAGGAGGTCATTCAGCCCATCAATATCAATGGATAAGAATAAGAATAGCCCATTTATTCCCCCCTGACTATTACACAGGAAGATAAGGACACCAGTCAAATAGACTGAGCTGTTAAACACGAACCAGGGGTTGCCCAGTCAGGTCCTTGAGCTTCTCCCATGAGATGAGGAGGCGGCCATTTAGCCACTCAAGCCTCTTGTACAGAAGTAGGAGGATGTTATCGATGGGTCAACATGACAAACCAATGAAACAGAGACTGCACCGATAAACTGCTCCATGTCGTTCCTCCTGGCCCCATTGTTCATGGTACTTAATGGTAACATTAATGTGGTTTGTGCACAGTGAGGAGGGAGGACATCTCCGAGAAGGCAGATCTACATTCCCTATGGAGGTCAGAAGCTGTTGGGTCTGGCAAACTTTTTCAGGATTGCAGCTGCTGACAGATTTGTCACCAATGTGACTTTCAGTGCACCAACTGCACACCAACTGCACATTGAGGTGATGAGGGTTCATTCAGACCCGGAAACTCTCCGGAAACCAACATGGGAGCTCCACAGAGGTATATAAACTACCAAGAAGCATGTATCATGTGCAAAATGTAATTTCTCATGCCATCAGTGTCTTTCTCTGGACATAATCTGTGTTTGTCCATAATCTTCAAGTTTCAATGCAGTCAACTCTTATTGTCACTCCGTGCTACAAATTAAATATCTATTTCCTTCACACTCATTTTATGTTACCATCATCCCAGAGATTATTCTGATGAAATAGCTTTGCACTGCCTCTGTGACATGGAGATCATTGATTAACAAAGGAGAGAAAGTCTGTCCACAATAGCCCAAATACGGCCTCAAGAACACTCCACAAATCCTACACATGATTCGTTTTGTAATGTTGGCTGGCATTTCATTTCCTGTCCTGATTAATGGATGTCCTGCATGAATTCTGTTCGTGACATGTGACCAAGGACATTCTGGTCCTTTTTACCAAAAGCACTTCTCAACCTCTCACCTTCTAACATGAAAAGGTCTGAATGAGTTGTTCCCATTCAAATCACTTCTTTGTGTTAGTAATAGCGATGTTACAAGCACTGATGAATGCGATAACCCAATCAGTCTTGGCCTTCTGTCCAAAGGAGGACAGGAGTCGCTGCGTTATCTCCATCATCAATTTCTCAATTCCTGTAGGCTATCTCCCCCATAACCCAAAGACTGTAACTTTCTTCACTCAACTGTGTGCAACCGTGTCAACCTTCTTCTGAAAATTCAAATACATCGTTTCCACTAGTACTCACTCGTCGATGTCACAACCAACATCCTCCATAAACTTCAGTACGTTTTTTAAAGATAGTTTTTCCTGCCCTGAATCTGGTTGGCGCTGCTCAATCATATCATTATTCTCCAAGGATCTATTTATGGTTAATTACAAAAATTGCTTATAGTTTCCTCACAAATATGTGTGATCATAATAGCTGCTTGCCAGTTCTGCAGAATATTTTACAGAATATAAAGAGCTTTGACCTCCTTCATAAAATTAAGGAAATGGCAGGAAAGAAGGAGGCCGTTAATCCATCGTCTCTGCACCAGTTCCGAAAAAAGTTATTCAGCAAGCTCAATTCTCCAACCCTCTTTCTGTAGCTCTCTAAATTTATCATTCATCTGGTCCAGCAGTTTAACAAACTTCAACACAATGCATTTTTGCAGTACTTCGACTTTACTCATTCTAAATTTCTTAACTTCTCAACTTTTGCCAGTCAGCCTGTTCTGTAATATTTCCCAAAAGATTTTCTGTTGCTTATTCTGTTTGGACAGAACCAATGTATTCACCTCATTGGACAGAGATGGCCTGTGTCACCTCATGAATACGTGAGAGGATGGGACTCTGGCATAACGGATATGTCAACCACTACTGCCTGGAAAGTTCCACAATCAAAATGGTTAATGGGCATGTTGAGTGCAGTCCTCTCCCTGGGGTGAGACTGCACAGTTCTGTGACCTCCTCATTTTTGAAATAAACTGCCTTCTCTCTTTGCACCTGGCAAAGAACTACCATTGGGAAGTATTTGTGGAAATCTCAGAAAGGATAGTGCATTTCCCTGATTCTCCATATGCAGTTTATGCAGACCCAGATACAGTGTAAAATCTATTCTCATTCCTTGCACAGAGTAGGAACACCAGGCCCTCTGGTCTCCCTCAATGTATGCAGCAGCTGACAACAGAAATCCAAGAAAACCATTCACAGAACTTTCACTGATTTTCCAATATCTTGTATGTATGGCACACCCACTCAGTGTTGAAAATTCCTACCTCTCCTCTGTTTTTATTCCTGGCTGATAAACTGTTACATTTCTGTGCAGTCATTGAAATATGAATAGTTCTGCTGTACATGGAAATAGCTGACAATGTAACTGCACATGTTTCTGTACCTCAGTCACGATAATAACCACACTGCTATTGATGGTGGAGATGCTGGGGAGGTGAGGGTCTAGTGGTACTTTCCCTTGACTATAAATGCTGAGATTTCCAGAAATATTTCCGTTTGGTATACCTTTTCCAGGTAATGACCCAAATCCTGACTTCAATCCCGCAACAGCAGGCGGTGGAATTCGCATTAAATAAAGAAATATTTGGAATTAACAATCTAATGAAATATTGATGGTTGTCAAAGTAAGAACATCTGGCTCACTAGTGTCCTTCAGGGAAGGAAATTTGCTCTCTTCACTGGTCTGGCCTACATGTCATTCCAGACCGTCAGCAGTGACAGACTCTCAAATGCCCTTGGAATTGGCCAAGTCAGATATTCAGTCATAACATTACAAGGTCTCAAAGAGCATTGAGCACTGCCAGCTTATAACACATCGAAGTACAGTGGTCCAGAGAGGCAGTTCCCTAGCAACTCCTCAAAAGCAACTCGGAAAGAGAAATAACTGCTGGCCCAGCCAACAACACCCATGTCCCATTAATGAAGAAAAGAAGCTGACTACATTAAGGATGGAGAGATAGAGGGGACGGAAGTCACTTGAAACAGGGATTTGAATATATACCTACATGGGCATGATACTCAGGAATATGGGAAAAGGTGAAAATTAAATGAAAATGTTCTCACAATTTATTTCCATACCAGCTGATTATCCACAGTCCCTTTGTTTATTTTTTTCTATGTCTCTATTTCTCCATACATTCAACTCAATCCTCCATCCCAGCTGCATTCACATCTGATGCACGGTGAGTGGACTCAAAATGCTAACTCTGTTTTTCTCTCGACAGAAGCTGCCAAACATGCTCCATTTCCCCAGCACTCTGTTTCTTTATTGTTTCCGAGCTCCAGTATCTTTCTTTGTTTGATTTAATCTACAGTTTGGTTATTTTATCGGATATTAGCCCAACAAGTCCACACTGACCCTCTGCAGAGCCTTGCACCCAGACCCACCTCACACCCCATTCCTCCATTTCCATGGTTAACCCGCTCCCAACCCTGTCCCTGCGTCTCCCATACCTAACACACCTAGCTGCACATGATGGGTATTTTAGCATGGTCAAACTACTGCACCTGTGTGCACTGTGGGAGGAAACTGAACCTGACAAAGGTGTATGAGAGCATGAGAGGAATGGGCAGAATGAAGGGACAACAACGGTTCCCCTTAGTCAAAGGGCCAACAACAAGGGGGAACACATTTAAAATGATAGGTACCATGAGAGGATTTGTGGAAACTGTTTTGAGCCCAGACGATGGTTTGTGTCTAGAATGCATTGCCTGAGAGGGTGGATAAGGGAAGTAGCCTCACGAGCATTACAAAGCACTTGTATCAGCACTGGATGGTGGAGCCTCCATGGGGCCTGTTTTTATTACATGATTTCATGTGGTGGCAGCCATGAAAGCTCTGATACATTCTGAAGCAGCAGCCAATGGGACTTGTTGGTTTGATCCATCGAAATGTGCTCAGTAAGTGGCGAAATTACAAACCAGCATCATCCCATGGGGTATCAGCCCGTGCTCAACCTAGAACATGCCGCCATCTCTGTGAACATCCAGTATAATTCACATTCTCAGTGGAACAATCGTCCAAAGACAGCATCAACATTATTCCAGATGTTTAACACCATTATTTTATGGACACCAATAACATAGAAAGAGACTTCCCTTCATTATTATATAGACTTCTCATGTAAGATTGTTATTTTTCCGAATATTAATAAATTCCTTCTCACTTATTCGTATTGACAAAGTCTGTTTTCCTACGAGCTCTTCATCACAGCATGGCGGGTTGTTTAACACTCCATCCACCAGCAGTAATATGTACTACGAGTTAAACTGGCACATAAAATGCACTGCTGGTACTCCCTCTCAATAGCCACTTGAATGGACCAACACCAGCTGGACTGGAAATTCTCAAGGGCAATTAATGCTGGTCTAACTCCGTTAAAATCCCAAAAGAATTGAAAAGACAATCAGATTTTCTATAATTTTTGAAAAATGTAGATTTTTTTTATTGATCTGATGAGTTTGTCGCTGTCTTTGAAGGTGTGTGATCTATTTCCGTGAAACCATTTCATGCATATATTGAAAGAACAAAAAAGCTCCTGTCACAGATACAAGGTAACGCATCATTTAAATGCAAAATGCAAGGGAATAGTAGTCTGTAGACCGTCAGGTAGCTGGGTTTTTTGGTAGTTTGGTGTTTTCTGGCGGGTGTAGATTATTGGGCTGAAGGGCCTCTTTGTATGCTGTATGACTGTATCACATCAATTGTTGGAAACTAAGAATATAGTCTCACTATTTCTATAGCCTGTGAGCTTCAAATGGTGGGCAATGCAACCTCCAAGGTCACCAGCACACTGACTTGAAGCTATAACATTCAGCTTTTACTATCAAATCGTTCAGTACTACGTTTATCTCTTTGCAACATATCTGTTAGTGTTCTTGCATCACAAGAATCGCTCGGGTTTATTACCATATTCTGAATCGAAATTAGACACAGGCAACAGAATGCTGGCCTTACTAATGAAAAGCACATTACTGGCACAACTGAACGGGATCTGCGCTATTAAAGTTATCCATTCGACACAATCTGATTTCTAAAGCAGTTTCAAAGGAGGTTTTCACATTTGTCCTATTCTCCTGACCTCTCTACAACATCATAAATCTTCCCTGAGTGCTGTTGAATGCTGTTTAAAAGTCACATATGGAAAACTGTGCCCAATAATCTGAAAGGAGAAGTCTTCGTGTTCATGAGAATCGTGTCATAATTTTTTTCAGCATCTAAGACAACAGAAATGTAGAAACTAGTATCAGGAGTGAGTAATCAAAACAGCTTCATCATGCGATAAGATCGTGGATGATCTGATTGTGACCTCAATCACCCATTACTCCTTTGCCATTACAATGTTATTGCATCATGCTTAGTCAAGAATCTGCCTGCCTTTGCCTTAAGAATATTCAACGTCTTATCCTCCGTAACTTCTGGGAAGAGAATTCCACAAAGACACAAAAATTGGAGAGAATTACACCAAATCTTCTTCACTGAGATATTCTGCAGTTTTAAATTGCATCTACACTCTCACAAAAACTGAAACATTGTTTCAGAATTCAACTTGAAATGACTACTTGGACTATGCTGCGGCTAAACAAGACCACATGTCGTTCGCCTAAATTCCAGCAGATCCGGGCCAGTCAGTTCAAGATTACAACAATAAATAAATGTTGCTTCCAGGAGTCAGCTGATTGAATCTTCTCTGGTCAGAATTTCATATCATTGTGGCCATCGTTCTATCGAAATGGTTACACCACTACCTTGTAAATCTTTTGAAAGTCTTCCCTACTTTTAAATTTATTCTTTTTCAGAAAGATTCAACATTTATCTTACCTCCCTAAAATTATGATGTACATGTAAAAAATTAACTTTGTAATCCAGGTGCCTGGTTCCTCTGTGCCTCAAGCCAATCTCTCTATTAAAATAATACACTACGTTTCCATTCAACCCACCAACATCTTTGAACACAGGCATATTTTTCCTACTTTGCGCCACACACCAATATTTTTCTGTTGACTTGACCCAACTAAATCTTCTTATAGACTCATGTCGTCTTTATATATTCATTTTATAACAGTTTCAAAAGTTTGTATTCTTCCATAATACAGACAGAATGTTTGGCCAAAGAAATACAATGTGGCCACATTTGAAAGTAATTGACAGTGAAATATTATTACTCCATGTCTAAACTATAAATTTGAGACAATACCAAAGTGTTTTTCAGTCTCGTCACACAGTTCCCATTACTGAAAATAGAATCCGATGGTCTGGAATGTGTGTGGGTAGAATTGAGGAACCGCAAAGAAGAAAAAAAACATAGTTGGAGTTATGTACAGGCCTATGAATCGTAGACAGGAGTTGCGGCACAAGACAAAACTGGATGTAGAAAAGATTTATAGGAAAGGCAAAGTTAAAGTGATTGGGGGGATTTCAATATGCAGGTGGACTGTGAAAATACGTGGTAGTGGTTTGCATGGAAAGGAATTTGTGAAATGTCTACCAGATGCATTTTTGCACGAGCTTATGGTGCAGGCAAAAAGGCAACGGGTAATACTGGATTTATAGTTGTGCAATGAGGCAGACTTGATAAGGAAGCTTAAGGTGAAGGAACTATTTGGAGGCAGTGATCATAATATGATTGAACCTACTCTTCAATTTCAGAGGGAGAAGGTAGACTCTGAGTTAATTTTATAGCTGAATAAATGCAATTACAAAGACAAGAGGAAGGAGCTGGGTAGAATTGACTAGGAGAGACGTCTAGCAGGAAAGCCAGTGGAACAGTAATAGTAGGAGTTTCTCGCAGTAATTTAGGAGTCACACCAGAGTTTGATCTCGAGGTAAAAGATGAATTGTTCAGGGAGGATAAGGCAACCATGGATGACTGGGGCAGTCATGGCTAGGGTAAAAGAAAAAAAGAAAGCAGATAACATGGAAAATAGCAGTGGGAAGCCAGAAGATCTGGAAGCTTACAAAGACGAAGAGAGGGCAACAAAATAAAGAATAAGGACAGCGAAGATTAAATATGTGGTAAGCCATCCAGTGATACGAAAGTAAGAGTTTCATTAGATATATAAAGGGCAAAAAGAGAAGCAGAAGTGGATATTGGGGCACTGGAAATGATGCTGGAGAGATGGAAGTGTGTAACAAATAACAGATGAGAAATTTAATAATTATTTCACGTCAGATTTCACGGCGGTAGACATGAATAATGCCCCAAACGTTCAAAAGAGTGTGAAGGCAGAACTGATTAGGAGAAGTTGCTCGAAAAACTAAATGGGTAAATAACCTGAATGGAGACATTAATGGTGATATTCTAGGAATCTCTGGAATCACAGAGGGTCCCAGAAGAAAAGAAAGTTGCGAACGTGACATCATTTTTTAAAATAAATATTCTTTTGGAAAAACGAAGATTTTTGAATTTTTTTACAAAATTACAAAATGATACAAACTAGTCTATTCTGATTTACAATATAATAACAAACACTATACAGAATTTCAGAATAAACTACTAGTGTACTTTACAAATTAGCACAACATAAAATAGGATATCTGCATTACTAATAATAAACAAAAGGAGAAAAGTAAAGAGAAATATGTAAATAACAAGATACATATTCAGATTAAATTTGCATCAAGTTATAATAAAACATGTATTGATACGGGATTCCTCCTCCCAGGAGCCCCTGAACCAACCAGAACCATCCCCACGTCTAAGCAAACACCCTGAATAATGTGGCTGATATCTCTGTGTCAATGTAGTTCAAAAAGGGCTGCCATGTTCTATAAAGTAATTCCGTTTTTTGGTGCACCATCTTCGCAAGCAGGTCAAGAGGGATATATTCCATGACTATCCTAAGCCAATTTGAATGTCCTGGGGGACTATCAGATGCCCAATTAAATAAAATGTGTTTTCTTGTACAAAAGGAAATTAGAGTGAATAATTTATTCCCAGATACATCCAAAGAGGGGAAATTTGGGGAGCACAAAAGTAAAGACATTGGATCCAATCCAGTCTCTGTACCCAAAATCTTTTATAAGGCATTCGCTACTCTGTCCCCCTACCAGTGAATCATATGGCATGTCCACAGACAATGCGTGAGAGTCCAAGCTTCGATTTTGCATAGAGAACACACTGGAGATGCTCCTGCCTTGAACTTTGAAAGTCGCTCAGGTGCCATATGAGCCCTATGAAGTATTTTCAATTGGCTAGCCTGAGTTCTGTTACAGATAGAGATCTGTTTTTCCAGATGTTATTCCATATCTCTAAGATCATTTCCATCCTCAATTCTTGACTCTAGGTTTTATAAAACCGTTCCATGTCATTCGATATCTTACGAAATAGTAAGTGTTAGAATAGTGACCGTGGGCAGACCAATCGGCCGAAGCTCTCTCCTTTCCCTATCCCATTTCTAAGGATTAATTATCAATGTGGTGTTCTTTGGTATAAAGTCTCGTATTTGAAAATATCGAAAAAAAGATCTTTGTTCGGCTGCCCAAATGTCTGATGTCGCTGTTCGAATGACATCATAACCTCCCCATCGAACAGATCTCCCAAACAGGAGATATGCCTGGGCTCCCAGGTTCTGAATACAGCATCAGTCAGCCTTGGCTGGAATCCCAACGTTCCCACTGTAGGGGTATAAGGGGAGGTTGTTTTGCAGGTTACCTTCATCCTGACATAAAATCCTCCAGGCTTTGATTGTATTTAATACAATAGGATTTTTATAATAATCCGTAAGAACTGTCATCTTGTCCATAAATAGGATATTGATGAGGGAAAGTTTTGCTTGGGAGGCCTCAATAGCTAACCAGACTGATTGTGGGTCACAAGAGATCCGATCAGCTATGTAGGATAATAGACAGCTCAATTGGCACACCCTCAAATCCGGAAAATCCAGCTCATACCTTAATTGTGGAAGCTGCAGCTTTTATGATTTAATAAGGGGCCGTGTATGACTCCAAATAAAGGAGCCGACCCAACCACAACGCTTACACATCGCATGTCTCAGCAGCATCAAGGGGAGCATTATTTTAGCGTGTAAAAGGCGATGTGGGATATTCATATTGACCAAAGCTATTCTACCTGACCAGGATATCGGGAGATCTTCCCAGCGTTGAACGTCCTGTCTTATTTTCTTCAATAAATGTGTATAATTGGCTTTATATAGCTGACCAAATGCCGGATAATTAAAAATACCGAAATAAAGAAAAGCTCCCAGTGACCATCGAAATGGAAAACGGGATGCATCCGGAAAATTGGATATACTGGCAAGACCTCCCAGTGGCATGGCCTCTGATTTCATAAAATTTATTTAATAACCTGAGAGCATGCTAAATAACCACTTGAATTAAGCTGGGCACAGTGGTCAATGGATCGTTTAAGAAAACGAGGACGTCTTTTACATAGAGTGTAATTTTGTGCTTACCTGATTCAACCTCCGGAGTATTTATATTAATGTCAGCTCGTATCGCTTCCACCAACGGTTCAATCACTAGATAAATAATAATCGTGAGAGAGAGCATCCCTGATGACAACCTCTGCCAACGCTAAAGCTATCCAAACTTAAACCGTTGGTGATCACAGCTGCTTTGGGATCATTATAAAATACTGTAACTCACTTAGTAAAGACCTCTCCAACACCAAACTGTTCCAGACTAAAAAAGAGATATGGCCATTCTACCAGATCGAATGCCTTCATTGCCTCCAGGGAGGCAACTAATCCCAGTATCGCTCCCTGCTGGCAGGCTTGTTTAAGACTCTTCTAACGTTATTAGTTGATCTGTGAACCTTTATAAACTCTGTCTGGTCCTCTTTTATAATGAATGGTAACACCCTCTCCAGTCGTAACGCCAACATTTTTGAGAAAATTTTAAAATCCACATTCAACAAGGATATATGTCTGTATGAAGAGCAGTCATCTGGGGCCTTTCCATTCTTAAGAATGAGGGAAATATTTGCTTCTCTCAGAGAAGGCGGGTGGCAGCCCGGATTATGTGAATAATTATACATATTTATAAGTGGACCAACCAATTCCCCAATAAATTCTTGATAGAACTCAGCCTGGAATCTGTCTGGTCCCGGCGCTTTGCCACTCTGGAGCTGCCTCACCGCCTCCTGTACTTCCTGGGTTGCCGGGTGTTGGGGGAGGGGGTAGGGCGGGGCGGGGAAGGCATTCAAGACCAACGTCTACTCAAAGGTTAGGCCCGGGAAGGCCAGATTTGTTCTTAAAAAGACGCTACCTTCCTTGTTCTATCCACATCGCATGATGACCGAAACAACTCGAAACAGAATTTTCTAAAGTCTGCATTGATCACTTTACAATCACGTGTCAGGGTACAAGCACTCTTTCTAAATAGACATAATGGCTTGCGGAATCTATTTTCTTTTTGGCAAGGTATACTAGATACCTGCCAGGCTTGTCACCGAATTCAAATAATCTCTGCTTCGCAAATAACATATCCCGCTTTGCTCTTTGTGCAAGTGTGGCATTCAAAGTTGCCCTAAGGGCTGTGATCCGCTGTAGTTTAGTAATGGAGTGACTATTACGCAGTCTCAGCCGCCTTCAGGCGATCACCGAGCAGCCACTGTTGTTCTCTTTTTTGTCTTTTCTGGGTCGCAGAATATGAGATAACCAAGCTTCACTTATATGCCTTTGCAGTCTCCCACATCACTGAAGAGGTACTGGCCATGCCTGAGTTGATATCAGAGAAGGTTATAAATTCCTGCGAGAAATATTTTATGAACATCCTGTCCTACAATAGGGAAGGGTCTATAATCCAGTGTCGGGAATCTATCTCATCACCACAAGTCTTATCCTCCATATATATTCGGGCATGGTAGGAAATAGTTATATTACCTACTTTAGAAAACAATATTGAGTTCAAATGGGTCGAGGGGATAGAAACATATCGATTCTGGTATGCCACTTGTGTGGGTTAGAATAAATAGTAAATTTTCTAAACCCAGGGTGAAGACACCTTCACACACCTATCAGCTCTAACTCCCTACTCAGATCCGCCAACTACCTAGATCTCAAAGATATACCCACAGACCTCTTAGGTATTCTGTCCACTCCTGGGTCAATGACACAATTAAAATCAAATTTTAAAGGGTGTGCTGAGGCGGGGGGGGGGGGGGGGGGGGGGGGCAATAGAGATTCAAAATCTCATATTCCTGTCCATATATTAGGGTTTTAATTAATATATACCATGCAGACTCAGCATTTGGAAGGGAAGGTTCTTCCGAAATAGAATGGCTACTCCCCGGTATTTTGAGCTGAAAGGTGAAAAGAACACTTGACCAATCAACCCTATTGCAGCTTCGAATGCTCCTTATCAAGTAGAAGTGTCTCCTTTAGAAGGGCTGCACCCACCCTTTCTTTTCTTAAGACTTGATAATATTTTTTCTTTTGATTGGTGAGTGGCCCCTCTTGACATTCCAGGTGCACCACCTAAACGAATGACTAGCCATGATAGTCCAAGCAAGCCCGAGACCCCCCACCGCCCCAGGAGGAAGTACCCCACCCAAAAGACATTGAATAAAAACCAAAAGTGATTCACACATAAAAACACTCTTTAAAACAGCAAAATCAAAACATCTAAAAACTACTCCTAAAATCAAATAACATAAAACGTTTTTAAAAGGAGAGTTTCTCCCTTGTTAACAGAAGGAACTATGACCTTCCAATAATCTGGCCATAACGTCTCCCAGGTGGAGCCATGCCCTTGGCCCAGGCATTACAAAGTAGAGTAAATAAATTCCAATATCTTATAAGACAGAAGTTAAAAGTGGGCGACGCACCCAACCCCCCCCCCCCCCCACACACAATCACCTAGATACACATAGCAAAACAACACAGGATAAAAATATATAAAATTACAAAATTGCAATCCCAGCAAGTAACAAGCAACCAAAAAAAAAGACAAACTCAGGAACGTCTCCTAATAATCAAATAAACCACGCGAGATATTGATAAGAGTCAATAGAAAGGATAAGGAATGAGCCCACTCGCCAAACCCCCCACCACCCCCACCACCCCCCTCCCCCACCATCAAGGAAAGGTGGAGAAGAGAAAGAGGAAGGAAGGAGGAGGAAATACAAAAGGGGAGAGAAATAAAGTCCTTATTCATACAGTTCAAGTCCCGCAGTCTATTTTCGGGCATCCAGGAATTACTTTACATTTTCCGGTGATCCAAAGTTATATACACAACCTCCATGACTGCAGCGCAGAATTGCCGGATATTGCATAGAATATTGAATATTTAATTCCCTCAGAGGCTTCTTCGCTTCATCAAATGCCTTCCTCTTGCGGACCACAGCCGGAGAGAAGTTCTGGAACAAGATTATCCTGGAATCCATGTATATTATGGCATGGGGATCCTTCCCCAACAATCTGGAGGCCTCCAGCCACATCTACTTTTCCCTGTAATGTTGACGTTGAACTCGGACTGGGCGAGTGCGCTGGTCTGACCCGGGTGGGTGCTCCGCAACCCAGTGGGCCCGCTCCACCCGCACCTGGCCCAGCGTCTACTCCAGTTTCAGTAGCTGTGGGAGCCATTGCTCCAGCAAATCAGGAAGCTGGCATTTTACTCCCATTCGCGAAGGCCCAGCAACCAAATATTTTTCCGATGGCCTCGATTTTCGAGATCGTCAATATAAAATCCTATAAGGTCGGGATTCGATACTCCAGAGCCCAGACCTGACCCATGGATGACTCATCAGTTGTCTTGGAGGCTGCAGCTCTTTGATCCGCCAGCCCCCACCTACCCCCAACCCCAACCCCCATGGCCGCCCACCCGTCTTGCTTACCGAGTTTCTCGATCTCTCCATCATGATTCTGCACGACCGATATGGACTCCCATCTGGACTGGTTCTCTTCAATGGACAAACTCCGAGATTAGGCTTCCCTCTGCAGGTGAGTCCCCCGGGGCGTCCACGGACGTCTGTGTTACTACGGGGTGGGGGTGGGAGTGGGGGGGGGGGTGCGGGGATCGGTCCCTGCCTGTTGTGAACTGCGAGATCCTTTGCCTTTGGTCATTTTAAAAAGCATCAAACAGCTAAAGTTTGATGAAGAATGGCCAAGACTGCTGGACAAAAAACTACTTTAAACAATTTAGCAGAATCAAACCTCCTCGATCGCCGCCATCTTGGATCTCCCTGACACTCTGTTTAAAAAGTGAATAAGGCAAAAGACAGAAAATTACGAACTGATTTGTCTAACTTCGATCGTGGGTAAATTCCTGGAATCCATTGTGAACAGTGAGATTTCTTAATACTTGCCTGCACGTGGTAAAGTAAGGCGAAGTCAGAATGATTTCATCAAGAGGAGGTCATGCTAATGAATCTGTTGGAATTCTTTGAAGATGTTACAAGCAGGTTTGACCAAGGAGAACTAATGGATGCTATCTACCTGGAATTCAATAAAAACATTGTCAAAGTGCTTCACAGGACGCTGCTGAGTAAGATAAAGGCCCATGATGTCAGAAGCAAAGGACGAGTGTGTTCAGAAGTTTGGCTGTCTGGCAGAAAGTGGAGAGTGGGAACAAAAGGGTCCTTCTCAGGATAACAGCCGATGACAACTGGTGTTCCACAAGGGAACCACAAATTTTTACTTTGTACGTTAACGATCTAGATGAAGGAAATGAGGGCACTCCAGCGAGGTTTGTAAATGAGGCAAAGGTTGGTAGAGGCACAGGTAACATTGAGATAGCAGGAAGGCTGCAGAAAGGTTCAGACAGGCTAAGAGAGTGGGCAAAGAAGTGGCAGATGGAGTACAACTTTGGAAAGTGCGAGGTGATGCACTTTAGTAGGAAGAAGAGAGGCATGGATTATTTTATATCTGAGAAGAAAGTTCAGCAGTCTCAAGTACAAAGAGTGTTGCGAGTTCCAGTCCAGGATTGTCTCAAGGTAAAACAATTAATACTCGAAAAATAAAATGAATAATAACGTAATAAAAACACTCCAAACTATTTTATGGTTTAACTTAACTTTGGATGATCACATACCACCCCATTAGAAGTTGACCGGTTTCCACGTGGTGAAGTCTTCTTGTTCTTCTGATGGTCTTGTAGATGTCTTCTCTTTCAGTTGTTATTCGCGAGTTACCATTCTCTGAGGGGTTTTGCGGTGATTCTTATCCTTCCAAAATCTTCACGCCTTTTTGGGAGGTTGTGGAGAATCTGCCAATGGAATGATCAGGTTCACTTACTCTGATCAATCAGACTCAATCTGGGAATGTCACATTGATAACCCAAGGGCGACATTCCATTGTCCCATTCAGCTCCAAATTCAGGTGAGTATTACAGGGTCTGTAGCTGTCAGGTTTGTTTGCAAACCATCTTTGGGGAGCTGCTGCCTATCTGGATTCTGTAGCATGTGGATCAGCAGAGACTTTAGTCAAGGCTTGGTTCTACTTCCCAGCATGTTTCAATCATTGTTCATTTTTTGTAACTCCATAGTAAATATATTATTTCCTATTGTAAGATTATTACTTCAGGTGGCCCGTCTGGTCCGAAAAGCAAATACAGTGATGTCATGTATTTTGAGAGGACTTCAATATTAAAGTATGGATGGATTCTGAGGCCCTGTAAGACTCTTGTCAGACCACATTTGGAGTATTGTGTATTGTTTTGGGCCCCATAACTCAAATAGGATGTACGGCCCTGAATTGTGTTCAGAGGATCTCCTGAAGAATGGTCCTAGGAATGAAAAACTTAACATACGAGATCTCTGGGTCTATACTCGCTGGTGATTAGAAGGATGGGGGTTGGGGAAGGGAGATTTAATTGAAGCAGATAGAATAAGGGTTGCGTGGTCAGAGTTTATATTGGAAGGTGCTTCCATTGTTTGGAGAGAAAGGACTCAATGATATAGTCTGAGAGTCAAGAAAAGGTCTTCTAGAACGGAGTTAAGGAGAAATGTATTCAGGCTGAGAGTGGTGAATCTATGGTAGAATGGCAGTTTCGTTCCTTAAAGTACATTAGTGAACCAGTTGACTTTTTTCTTAGCAATGGATTCATTACCACCATCAGTCTCTTAATTCTAGATTTGAAGTCAAGCTCCACCACTTGCTGTGGCAGGATTTGAAATCAGGTAACCATAACATTATCTGGATTTATCACATAAGAATGCAGTGATAACAACACGACACCACTGACTTGCTCAATCCTCCACAGTGTGACTAACTTGTGCAGTATGACGTGCCCTGGGATTTGCCTTCATATCATCCTTGACTTCCTTATCAAAACATGGATGATTTTTCTTCATTATGCAATTTGTCTTCGGTCTTTAGTATCTCCCTAATTGCTTGCCAAATTTCTTCATCTGTCCTGCCTTTGACATTTCTTGTCTCTGCCCAGTCAACCCAGGCCAAATCCTTCCTTAGGCCAGCATAATTATCATTGCCTAACACTAAAACTCTCATGTATTAGTCCGCCTTCACTATTTCAATCTAAATGTGAAACTCCAGAATGTTTTAGTTACTCTTTCCAAAGCAAGGCTTATCCACCAATACTTTCTTGTCACATATCAAATCAAAATTAGCCCATTCTCTGGTTGGTACCATGCCACCCTGCTCTCAGAAATAGTGTCTCATACATTCCATGAATTTTTGTTCAAGGATAGCCTTGTCAAGTCGATTATTTGAGTGAATTTGCATGTTCAAACTACCCAGTTACTGTTGTGCGCTTGTTCCAAACTCTCATTTTTTTTCTTCCTCACAAATACTTTAGGGGAACAGAGGCTGAAAATTACTCTTCCCACAGGTTTCTTCTCTTGCTTTTCATTTGCAGTGTGACGGATTTCAAAAACCATTTGGCACAAAACACTTTGAAAAGGTCTGAATTCCCACACGCACGAACGAATGCTTATTTTATTTTCACACCCGCATTTAACAGTGAATTTCGAGGAATTCAGAGGGCTAAAAGTAGTCGTGAGATATCTTTCGCAAACAGGGTTGAGGAAAATACCGATATCTTTTATTCATACATAAGGAGCAAGAGGGTAACTAGAGAAATGTTTGGCCCACTCAAGGGCAAAGAAAGAAAGTTATGCGTGGAGTCGGAGAAAATGGGAGAGAATCTTTATGAGTACTTTGCACCTGTACTCACCAAGGAGAGGGACGTGACGGATGTTAAGGTTGGGGATAGATTTTTGAGTCCTCTGGATCAAGTCAACATAAAGAGTGAGGAAGCTTTCGATATTCTAAAAAGTATTAAGGTAGACAAGCCCCCAGGCCCGAATGAGATCTATCACAGATTACTGAGGGACGCGAGTGAGGAGATAACAGGGGCTTTAACATATATCTTTGCACGATCCTGGAACATGGGTGAGGTCCCAGAGGCTGGAGAATTGCTAATGTGGTCCCCTTGTTTAAGATGGAGAGTGGAGATAATCCAGGTAATTATAGACTGGCAAGCCTGACGTCAGTGGTAGGGAAGCTGATGGAAAAGATACGGAGGGACTTGAGTAAGGCGTTTTATTAGGTTCCCAATGGTTGGCTGATGGAGAAGGTGAAGTCGCATAGGGTCCAGGGTGTTCTACCTAGATGGATAGAGAACTGGCTGGGCAATAGGAGACAGAGAGTATTAGTGGAAAGGGATTTCTCAAAATGGGGACTATGCATGTTTGTGATATATATTAATGATCTGTAAGAAGGTATTGGTTGCCTGATTAGCAAGTTTGCAGATGGCACCAAGATTGGTAGAATAGCAGATAGTGAATGGGACAGTCAGAGAATACAGCAGAATATAGATAGATTGGAGAGATGGGGACAGCGATGCATTTCGGAAAATCCGATTTAAAAGTGAACTATACAGCAAATGGAAAATTCCTGTGGAAAATTGACATACAGCGAGATCTGGGTGTTCTGGTCCATTCTTTCCTGAAGGTGGCAACGCAGGTCAGTAAAGTGGTCAAGGTGGCATATGGCATGCTTTCATTCATTGGATCAGGTGTTGAGTACAAACGTTGTCAGGTCATGTTAAAATTGGATAGCACTTTGGTTTGGCCGCATTTTGAATATTGCATATACTCTGATCACCACGTTGCCAAAAAGGATGTGGATGCTTAAAATAGGCAGAGTGGGTTCAAAAGGATGTTGCTTGGTATGGAGGGTGCTGGTTATAAAGAAAGATTGAGTAGATTAGTACAATTTTCATTATAAATATGAAGGATGAGGGGGGACCTGATTGAGGTCTACAAAATCAAGAGAGATACAGACAGGGTGGATAGAAAGAAGATTTCACCAGATTGTGGAACGTAATTATAAGGGGTCATGAGTTTAAAGTGAGGGGGAAAGGTTTCGGGCAGATATATGTGGGAAGCTCTTTACACATAGGGTGGTGGCAGCCTGAAAAGGGTCGCCAACGGAGATGGTAGGGGCAGGAAAGACAGTGTCATCTAAGATGTGTATCTTGACAGATACATGAATAGGCAGGGAGCAGAGGGATACAGATCCTGAGAAAATAGGTTGCAGGTTTAGAAAATAGGAGGTTCTGGATCAGCACAGACTAGAAGGTTCGAAGGGTCTGTTCCTGGGCTGGAATGTTCTTTGTTCTTTACCATTCAATCTAAAAATAGCAATTTTTCATCTTATTGTATGCTATAATTTAATAACATAAGCAATTTATTTATTTGACAGTGCGTGTCAAATTATTGTCTTTTTTAAACTACAGTCACAGGGTCAAAGAGATGTACAGCAGGGAAACAGACCCTTTGGTCCAACTCGTCCATGCCGACCAGATATCCCAACCCAATCTAGTCCCATATATCAGCATTCAGTCAATATCCCTCTAATCCCTTTCTATTCATACGACCATCCTGATGCCTTTTAAATGTTGCAATTGTACTAACCTCCACCACTACTTCTGGCAGCTAATTCAGTACACCTACCACCTTCTGTGTGAAAAACTTTCCACTTGCGTCTCTTTTTTATTTTTCCCTTGCAAATCTAAATCTACATGATTTCCTAAGCACAAAGCCATGTTGACGCTGCCTAATCAGTCCTTACCTTCCCAAATACATGTACAACCTGTCCCTCAGGATTCACCGCAACAACTTGCCCTCCACTGATGTCAGGCTAACTGGTCTATAGTTCCCTGTCTTGTGCTAACCACCTTTATTTAACCATGGCAACATTTTCGCCAACCTGCAGTCTTCTGGCACCTCACCTGTGACTATCAATGGTGCAGTTATCTCAGTAAGATGCCCAGCAACCACTTGCCCAGCTTCCCACAGAGTTTTAGGGTACAACTGATCAATCAGGTCCTGGGGATTTATCCACTTTTATGCGTTTCAAGACATACAGCACTTCCTCCACTGTAATATGGATGTGTTTCAAGATGTCACCATCTATTTCTCTGTATGTGTCCTTCTCCTGAGTAAATACTGATACAAAATACTCGTTTAGTATCTCTTCCACCTCCTGCAGCTCCACACAAAGGCACCTTTCTGATCATTGAGGGTTCTATTCTCTCCTTATTTACCCTTTAGTCCTCAATGTAATTGTAAAATCCTTTTGGATTCTGCTTAATTCTATTTGCCAATGTTATCTCATGTCCCCTTTTTGTCTTCCTGATTTCCCTCTTTAGTATACTCCCACTGTCTTTATACTCTTCTAAGAATTCACTCGATCTATCCTGCCTGTACCTATCATACGTTTCCTATTTTTTCTTGACCAACCCCTCAATTTCATTAGTTATTCAGCACTCTCTATATCTACCATCCTTTCCTTTCACCCTATTTCGAATATAGTTGTCTAATTTCTGAAGGCTTTCCAGTTTCCAACCATCCCTTTACCTGCGACCATCTGCCGCCATCAGCTTTTGAAAGTTCTTGACTAATACCGTCAAAATTGGCCTTTCTCCAATTTAGAACTTCAACGTTTAGTTCTGACTGTGTGGAGTTTGCACATTTTGCCCGTGTCTGCGTGGGTTTCCTCCGGGTGCTCCGGTTTCCTCCCAAAGTCCAAAGATGTGCAAGTCAGGTGAATTGACCAAGCTAAATTGCCCATAGTGTTAGATAAAGGGGTAAATGTAGGGGAATGGGTGGGTTGCGCTTCGGCAGGTCGCTATGCTCTTGTTGGGCCGAACGGCCTGTTTTTACACTGTAAGTAATCTAATCTAATCTAATCTAGTCTATCCTTTTCCATCATTATTTTAAATCTAATAGAATTGTTGGCAAATAGCTGAAGCTTGCACATTTCAGGTGAGAAATTAAATCGATTGATTTTATTTAAATGCATAAGAGTTATAATTCTGTTTGATTGTTCAATCATTTGCTCACTCTGAATATGCAATCAGTCAGAGGTCAACCACTTTGTAAATGATAGAGCGACAGTGTATGCATTTGAATACTGAAATTCAATGTGTCATTGTGATCAGCAAAATAGTGAGACAGCATGTTATTTTCTGTTACAAAACAAAATGTGTATTCATTACGTTTGTATCATTTTAATTCCATCAATATAGAATCAGCATAATTGTTTTCAGAGCAGATGCAGTTAATTTTCAGTTGAACAATTGTAGTCATATCTTATTATTGCCCAGTTCACAAACATGGCAAACCCCTGACTATTGTTCAGGTCAGTAAACCCAACACTTTGCATCATGACCGATATTAAAAGTGGATTCCAAAAGGCCTGAATTCTGTCACAATGTTTCCGGACCTCACAGCTGCCTGTGGTACTCAGTGAGACATTGGCCTGCTCCTGAATCTATGCAGAGAGTTTCTAACCTGGGTCAGGGCCGTCATTCTGACATTCCCTTACAATCGGTTGGAATCGTTTGGCAGAAGGAAACTAGCTAACAGGCTATCACTGCTCTCAGTGTAGATACAACTGCTTTTTAAATTAGATACCAATGACTGTCCAGGAACGAGGTGTTACAAATTCATCCTCAGTCAGAGCAGTTGTAATGACATGGAGGGTCAGAATCACAACGGACAAGTTACTTATGGTGATGACATCTGGAATGTCCCCCAGACTCCATAAATCTGCCCGCTGGACCAGACACTGGGTGAAAATGTTCACAACTGGCAGTATATTGCTGCATCATGTGTCTCCCAGTGAACCATCTGAATCCAATAAATATATCTTCATATTCACCAGTATCAAAATACAATTGCACATCTCTGTGGATGCTCTGATATTAATACATGGGTCACACAACAGAATGTATCTAAAGAAACCCGGAGCAAACGACAAGCCAAGAATCACTATAATAACTGAACTTTGTTTATTCTGTCTGGCCTACGTGACCACACATATTGTTCTGACATTAAGGTGAATGTAACAATACACACCATAACTGGTAGTCTTGGTCTAACGCTCATCCCCAGCTTCCTGACCTCACAAACCTCACTCCCTCACACACCTCACTCCCTCACACATTCATTAACTGATGAGAATCCATAAACTGAGTGAAATTTGGAACTTAGAACAGTACAGCACACTAAGAGCACTTCAGCCCTAAACGTTTTGTCGGCCTTTTATCCTACTCTTAGATCAGACTAACCAACATAACCTTCAATGTACTAACTTCCATGTGCCTATCTAACAGTCTTCTTAAACACCCCTAATGTATCTGATTTTTCTACCACCACTGGCGGTGCATTCCGCGCCCACCACTTTCTTTGTAAAGAACCTAACCCTGACATCTCCCCTAAACCTTCCTCCAATCAACTTAAAATCATGCCCTTTGTTGATGGCCATTTCTGTCATGGGAAAAGACTCTGGCTATCCACTCTATCTATGTCTCCTAACATCTTGTACACCTCTAAGAAGTCATCGGTCATTCTTCTTCGCTCCAGGGAAAAAGTCCTAGCTTCCTCAAACTTTCTTCCTGAGGATGTCCTCCAGTCTAGGCAGCATCCTGGTCAATCTCATCTGCATACTGTCTGAGACTTCCAAATGTTTCCTATAATGAGGCAACCATAAATGAACACAATATTCCAATTGTGATTGAATCACAGCTTTATAGAGTCAAGCATTAACCTCGCCACTCTTAACCTCAATCCCCCTGCTAATGAACGTCAACGAACCATAGACCTTCTTAACAACCCTACCAACTTGGGTGGAAACTTTGAGGGATTTATGGACATTGGTCTCAAGATCCCTCTGTTCCTCCACATTGTCAAGAATTCTGCCTTTAAACCTGTATTCTGCATGCAAATGCAACCTTCCAAAATAAATTGCTTCACACTTTTTTAAAGTAGAACTGTATCAGCCACTTATCAGCCCAGCTATGCATCCTGTGAATTATCTGTTGCAAACTACAATAGCCCTCTACACTGTCCACAACGCTATCAACCTTCATGTCACCAGAAAACTTACTAACCCAAGATTTCACTTCCTCATCAAAATCATTTATAAAAATCACAAATAGCACAGAGCCCACAGCCGATCTCTGTGGAACACCACTGGTCACTGAGCTCCAGGCTAAATACTTTCCATCTGCTACCAAATCTGTCTTCTATGGGCCAGCCAAGCCCATATCCAGACAGCCAAATTTCCCTGAGTCCCATGTCTCATTACGTGCTGAATGAGCCTACAAATGGGAACCTGAACAAACACCTTGCTAAAATTTTTGTTCACCACATCTCCATGAACGTGTTTTTTTTCACATCTTCAAAGAACTCAATAAGATTTGTGAGGGATGACCTGCTCCTCACAATACCATGCTGATTCTGTAATAAAACTATGATTTTCTAACTAATTGTAAATCCCACCTCTCAGAATCGTCTCCAATACTTTGCCCAACACTGATACAGGACAGACTGTCTGTCATTCCCAGGGTTATCCCTATTCCATTTCCTGAACAAGGGAATGCAATTTGCCATCCTCCAATAATCTGGCACTACTCAAGTGGACAGTGCAGATACAAAGGTCTGCGCCAAAGGCATGTCAATCTCTTCCATCACTTTCTGAAGTAACCGGGTATACCCTATCTTACCCAGGGCATTTATTTATCCTTATGCTTGTACTTCCATCAGTCTGTACTTCCCTTCAACGTTTCTACATCTTGTCCAACCAACTGATTGACTGCTTTCCATTTCAATGCTCTCTGCAGTGCTGCCTTCCTGAGTAATTACAGCCCCCAACATCCTGAGAATGACAGAATGCAAAAAAAAATGTGAATGAACAATGCCTTCCTGATGAAGGTCTTATGCCCAAAACATCAAATCTATTGCTCCACGGATGCTACTTGACCTATTGTGCTTTTTCAACACCACACTGTTCGACTGCAGTTCTCACTTTCTCCAGGACTGAGGGCTGTCCTTTCTGCACACTGAGCAAGGAATTAACCATCAGAAACTCATTGTACGCGGAGCTGACTGCTCAGTTCTTGAAAGTTGCACTTGACGAATACATTTTTAAAAATTACAGTTCAACAAATATTCATTCAGTGTCAGAGTTACAATTTTGATTCATGGTGTGCGAAGCCTGATAGGAAAGAGTAAATGACTCAAAAACTCTGAGGTGCAGAGTATTCAAAGCGTTATATTCCAGCTTACGTGATAAGGGAAAGAGTTGACATGTGGAGGTGTGACGCTTTTGCCATCACAGAGACGTGTTTGAGGGAGGTCAGCGCGAAGAACTCAATGTTCTTTTATCCTGTAAAATATGGGCAGGACAGAAGAGGGTGTTAAAGAGGATGTAGCGCTGTTTTATTAATTAAGGAGTCAGTTACTACAGTAAGGAGGGACAGTATCTTGGAAGTGACTTCAAATGAGGGTTTGTGGGTCGAGGTTAGGATCAAAACGATAACAGAACACACTGCTGGGGATATTTTATAGATCATCAGAAAGACGGAAATACGGGAGCAGATATATAACCAATTCAATGAGGTGTCCAGGAAAGCAAGGCCGGAGATGTTACAGAGATAGTGAAGCATGGCGAGGGATGTTACAGAGATCGGAAAGCAAGGTTGGGGGTGTCACAGAGAGAGGAAAGCAAGGCTGGAAATGTTACAGCAATAGGAATGCAAGGCTGGAGATGTTACAGTGATAGGAAAACAAGTCCATGGATGTTACAGACACAGAGAAAGCAAGGCTAGCGATATTAGAGAGATAGGAAAGCAAGTCTGGAGATGTTATAGGAATAGGAATGCAAGGCTCGTGATGGCCGAGAGATAGTGTGTCCTGTGCATGCTTGAACAGGTAAGTGAGATATTTTTAAATGCATTCGCAGAATATAGGGAGAGGTGTAGCAGCTGAAGGTTAGACAGTTAGGGATGGATGTAGGGACTGGCGGAATTTAAGGCATCAGATAGGTCTGAAGTATAAGTTATGATTGTGGAGATATGGAGTTTTGCTGAGATACAGATGGATGTAGTGGCTGGAGGAGATGACAGGGAAAGATACAGGTATATATGTAGATAGTTTAAAAATGGAATTGTGCAATGTCTTAATGGAGAAAATATTGTAGAAATCTACGGAATAGACAAGGCACTGGGAGGAAATGAAGGAGTGAGACCTTGGAGTGTCCAATCACAAGAGAAATAGAGTCAGTGTCATAAATCACAGGACAGGCTCTTTAGTTGACAGCGACAAAAATAAAAAGCCCTGCAAACCCTGGAAACCCCTCCTTCCTAATGTCTGAGGGCTAGTGCTAGATTTGAGAGAGGTGTCCTACAGATTGCTCAAGCAACAATGTGACATAATGAAACCTCATGGTGTCAAATTAAAAACTGACACGGAAACCTCCTGCTGACTCCCCTCCCTCAGCTTCACGGTGTCAGATCAAACACTGATTCGGAAGCCTCTTGCTAACTCCCCTCCCTCAGCCTCACTGTGATAGATCAAACACTGACACGGAAACCTCCAGCTGACTCCCCTCCCTCATCTGATAGATCATTATCTCTCGACATTGCAGGAAGCAGTGAGAGAGTGACAGAGCTGGAGGATGTATACTGGGTGGGTCACTTCAAAACCACCACCAAGGGTGGCTCAGCAGCAGCACTGCTGATAAAGATCGTCTGGTCCAAAAGTACATAGCTGCGAGACTGGGTCTGCATCGGGTCGTGAGGGAACGAATGAGAGGGAGTAACATACTCTACCTTATCCTCACCAACCTTCCAGCTTCAGAGGCATTGATGGATGTCAGTATTGGGAATGATGACACTGCACACGGTATTTCTGGAGACAAAGTCCCACATTTACGTGTGTGTGGGTGTGTGTGTGTGTGTGTGTGTGTGTGTGTGTGTATATGTATATATATATATGTACACACATATATGTACATGCACGTACATGTGAGTGATACGATCACTATGCTAAATGGGACAGAGTTAGAACAGATGTCGTAACTCATAACTGGACTGTGTGAGATGATTCGGTTCATTACCAACAGCAGCAAAATTGTACACTGGCACAATCTTCACTATCATTACATGGCATATGCTGCACTTTAACCGGACCATCAGGCCAGTGGATAAACCCTGGATCAATGGAGAATACAGGAGGCCCTGCCATGAGCAGCACTATGTACATCTCAAAATAAGGTGAGGTTACCAATCAGGATCACTTAATCACCAAATAGCATAAACAGCCAGTGACAGACAGATCTAACCACCAAATCAAACCTAATCTCTGCAATCCTGTCACATGCAATCAGGGTGAATTGTGTGCTCAATGAAATGACTCACTGGAGGAGGAGGATCCACAAATACTACCTTCCTCACTGATGGAGAGCCCAGCACAACAATGGAAAAGATAAGGCTAAAATGTTCACACCAATGTTCAGGCAGAAGTAGCAATGTGATGATCTATTTTAGTCTCCTCCAGGTGGCAGTCTTCAGCTAATTCAATTCATTTTCTGTGGTATCTCCAAGTGGCTGGAGGAATTGGATAAGACAAAGGCTGTGGGCCCTTATAACACTGCATTCAAGCTGTTCCTGCAGGGATATTGCACCAGGACCTACCTGACAATTTGGGAAATTATCCGGGTGTGTCCTGTACACACACACAGACAAAACATCAGACAACCAATGATTGCCGCATTGCTTTAATCCCTGTCATTAATAAAGAGGAAGATCTCACATACAATGGGGTCAAGCAGCACTTCCTCATCAACAAACTGCTCACTGAAGCTAAGTTTGGGCTCTCATCTCTTGGGCATACTGAAGTTTTGGTTTATCGATGTACAACACAGAAACACACAGCTGAATTCTAGAGGTGAGGCAACAGTGACAACACTTAACATTTTTTTAAATCTGCATTTGACCAAGTGTCGTATCCAGGGCTAACAGCATAACTGGAGCATAACTTCAGCATAACTAGACTAGCTGAAGTTATACCTGGTACAAAGGAAGGTGGCTGGGTTTGGAGGAGAGCATCCATCTCAGCTCCATGACAGCTCTGCAGCAGTTTCCCAGGTGGAGGTGGGGGGTGGGGAGTGGTTCTGAATAAATCTGTAGACCCGAAATGGCAGGGCACCATGACCCTTCAGGATGATAGGGTTGCTCATTCGTTAGACAGAGATGACTGGTGGTAGTTTAACCGGACAGTCATCTTATCTCAAGTGTGGAAGAAGTTGAGTAGGACAGCCATTTTCAGTCACCTCAGTCAGTGCAGAATTGAACCCACACTGTTGGTATTAATCTGCATTACAACCTAGCCATCCAACTGATTCAACTAACTAAGTCCTCACTCAGCTCCTTGGGGTAGATATTGTGACATTATTCTGTTCAGATATGTTGTCAGGCACCTGTGGAACAGGTGGAACGAGAAGCAAGCTTCTTAGCTCAGAGAGACGGACAGCATCAGTCAGCTATAAGATTGCTATATGCTCTCGGCCCAATAATTTTCAGCTGTTTCATAAATGACATAAAAATCAAGTGGGGATGGTGGCCAATGCTTGGACAATGTTCAACACCATTCGTGATTTACTCAGATACTGAAACAGTCCTTGTCCAAATGCAACAGGACCTGTGAATATGCAGGTGTGTGCTTACAACTGGAAAGTACCATTTCCATTACCCACGTGCAAGACAACGATTACTTCTAATAATAGAAAATTGAAACATATCGTTTAACGTTCAATGCCACCACCGTCACTAAACAGCCACCTAGCAATATCCCTGAAATTACCATTAACCAGAACCGGACTGACCATATAATTTCATTATCCATTCCTGTAAAGGGCTTTTGCTAAAACATCGACTCTCCTGTACCTCAGATGCTGCCTGATCTGTTGTGCTTTTCCAGCGCCACATTTTGACGCATATAGATTCATTGGCTACAAGGATATGTCAGGGGCTAGAAATACCGCAGGAATAACTCATCTCAAAGTTTCCAAAAGCCTCTCCCCTATCCATAAGACATACGTTGAATGTGTATGTGATTAAATACCTCCGTTTTCCTGTGAATGCAGCTTCACCCCTCATACACTGACACTCAGTAGCAGCAATACTCGCATCTCCATGGTGCTCTGCAGAAATTTAACAAGGCCTCTTACATTGTACCTCTGAACCTCCGACCATCAAGAGAGACAAGGGAAACAGATACATGTGTACACCACCATGTCCGCGTTCTGTTCAACGCCATTCACCGTCCGGATTGGGAAGTATATTGCTGTTTCTTCAGTGTCACTATTTCAACGTCCCTCCCGAATGGTATTGTAAGTCTACTCACAGCACATGGACTGCAGCGGGTCAAGGAGACAGCTCAACGCCACCTTCTGAAGGGCAATAAATACTGGTCCAATCATATTCCATGAATAAATTAATTTGAAAAGTATTGCACAGACCTGTCCAATTCTGGGCACTCTTCTTTGGGTTTTGTGAGATCAGGCTGCTTGGGTCCAGGCAGTAACCTGTTTGTTGTGAGCAGCTGAAGGGATATGCTGTTTGAAACAACCTGTCAGTCTCTCAGAGGCATGGCCTACATACCGAGCATCACACAGACACTGACATTGACACCACACATTCCTGAGCTCTGGGATAGACAGACGCAACTCAAAACGTACACATATCTGACTGGAACATGTTAAAACACACAGTGATATTGTTGCCATGAAAATGATTATAAGTGAATATTAGCAGGGAGAAAGTGAGGACTGCAGATGGTGGAGATCAGAGTCAAAAAGTGTGGTTATGAAAAAAAAACACAGCCGTTCTGGCAGAATCTGAGGAGCAGGAGAGTCGACTATTAGTTCACAATATTAATGCATGGGAAAATAATTGTATATATTCAAAGTCCTTGTACTTAATAAAAATTTGGTCTTGGGTGTGGTCATGAGACACATCATTTCAATGCTCCTGATTGTGAGTTGAGCACTGAATTGATCATATTGTTGTTATAAAAGTGAACTAAATAAATGGGTGGATTTTGTGCTTATGGGACAATCAAAAAGTTGGTATTATGAAAGGTTATCGGATCTTCAGTAAAGGGACTTCGCTGTTAATGGTTAGAACCATGCTGCAAACATTTACGCAGACATTTCCAGCTCAAGTCACACACAAGGTACGTTTGACTGGGATCATACTGGCCATCAATGGAGCTGCACAATTCTGTTTGGATACTGATATTGTGGAGCTAACATACATTGGATATGAATTACGAGGGATTCAATGTAAGAAGCTCTCTGGGCAGATTTTGGAAATGGCTAGCGTTTTCGAGGTAGTGGTGAGGGCCAGTAACGCTGGGCCTGAATTCAGGCTTTTCCTCAAAGTCATTTTGCACAGCTTTGCTGCAAGATGGTATGTTCACTGATCTGAACATGAATCGGCTGTTTACTGTAGTCACTAAATTGTAAGGTTTGTGAAATGACAGCTAGACTACTAAGTCCTCTCGGGATCCTAGTAGCACACAAACCCACCAACACTCTCAAACAAAAACTAGCAAACCTAAAAGACTCAGTCCAACCCATGGACAAAACCAATGTCATCTACAAAAGTCCATGAAATGACTGCCACAAACACTACGTAGGACAAACAGGAAGAAAGTTAGACACCAGGATACATGAACAACAGCTAGTCACAAAAAGTCACGACCCTCTCTCCCTCGTAGACCTACACACGGATGAAAAAAAAACCATTTCAACTGGGACAACACATCTATCCTGGGACTGGCTAAGCAAAGATATGCCAGAGAATTCCTAGAGGCCTGGCACGCCAAACACAATGCCATAAACATCTAGATGCCATCTATCAACCCCTCAAAAAACGAACAGGAAATGACATCACCACAAACCCCAGGAACGCCATCCAGGAGAAAGATATGAATAGAAAGCAGGAGGCAACAACTTCGCTTCACTTGGAGGTTGCCACTGATGATGTTACCTCGCCAGGCAATGAAACGTCTGGATATCAAACCTATAGCTCAGCGAGCAAACCTACACCCTAAATCACTGAATTTTGTAATAGTTAGCTGTGTACTATGGTAATTCAATTATTTTTCGCTCCAATTGTTTTCAACTGAAAAATGACATTTGATTTATTTTAAGGTATGAAAGAAACAAAGTGATATTAACTCTTTATTATACAAAATGTAAAAGTGACCTGTTGTTTATTTCCCACGGACGAATCAAGCAATACTCTGATATTGTCTGTAAAGCACGGTTGTGAGCACGACGATGTCCCAGGCAACATTATTATCCTCTCTGGTAGGGTCTGTCCCACTGACAGGACACAGTCAGGTAGCTCCTTTGTATATCGTCAATATTGTACTCAACATTGATGCTGAATACTATGGCTGCTAGACTGCTCTGCGGCAGGTTATGGGGAATCAGTAAAAGGGAAACAGATAATCTACCACATCATCACAATCTGCCTACTGCAGATGCACATCTCCATTTCATAAATCAGAAAGAATAGTCACCGTACAGTTCTTATGGGGAGCAAGGATGGTCTTCACATTTTGAAGACCTTCCTCACCATGATACGTAGCCTTCTGTGTAATGAATAGACAGACGTAGAATATGGAACATAGAACGTTACAGCGCAGTATAGGCCCTTTGGCCCTCGATGTTGCACCGGCCTGTCATACCAATCTGAAGCCTATCTAACCTACACTATTCCATGTACGTCCATATGCTTGTCCAATGGCGACTTAACCGTACTTAAAGTTGGAGAATCTACTACCGTTGCCGGCAAAGCATTGCATACCCTTACTACTCTCTGAGTAAAGAAGCTACTTCTAACATCTGTCCTACATCTATCACCCCTCAATTTAAAGCTATGCCCCCTAGTGCTGCTGTCACCATACTTGGAAAAAGGCTCTCTCTTTCCACGCTATCTAAACTTCTGATTATCTTATATGTCTCTATTAAGTCACCTCTAAACCTTCTTCTCTCCAATGAAAACAGCCTCAAGTCCCTCAGCCTTTAAACAGATTGGGCAACAATGACAATGCATCCATGAGGTGTGATGGGCCATCGGCAGCAACAGAATCATACACTGTACAACTCATACAGTCTGCGACCTCAGAGCCTAACAAACCTCCCACAGTACAGTAAACATCACAGCCACCAATAACTCCCACTGTACAGTAACCGTCACAGCCCAACATACCTCCCACTCTACGGTTACCATCAAGACCGCAACGATGGCTCAGTGGTTAGCACTGCTGCTTCACAGGACCAAGGTCCTCGGTTCTATCCCAGCTGTGGGTGACTATCTGTGTGTGTGGAGTTTGTACATCCACCCCCCCCTCCCGTGTCTGTGTGGGTTTCCTCCCACAGTCCAAAGATGTGCAGGTCAGGTGGATTGGCCATACTAAGTTGCCAGTAGCGCTAGGTATCTTAGTCAGAGGGAAATGGGTCTGGGTGGGTTACTCGTTGGTGTGGACTGGTTGGCCGAAGGTCCTGTTTGCAAATATAAGGAATCTAATCTACTCCCCAAGGTTCACCTCAGAAATATGATGGAATAATCAATTGTCTGAATGAGTGCTGTTCCAAAACCTTTCTACTATGCACTTGCTACCAACAGGCAACACAGTTGTGTGGGAAAGATCATGTCTCACAAACTTGATTGAACATTTTGAGGCAGTGACAAAATTGATTGATGAGGGTATGGGGCTGGGTGTTGGCCGTTTGGACGTTAGCTAGGCCTTTGATGTAGTTTCTTATGGCAGGCTCATACAGAAGGTGAAGTGAGATGGGATCAGCTGTCAGTTAGTAAGATGAATAGAGAACTGCTTGGTCATAGAAGGAAGAGTAGTGGTGGAACAGTGTTTTTTTTACTGGTGATCTGTAAATACAATGTCGGAGTTACAGATTGTGAGGATGATTGCCAGATAATACCGCAGGATATAGGTCATTGCAGACTTAGACAGAGAAACGACAGATGTAACTTTATCTGTACAATTATGATGTGATGCATTTTAGAAGATCTAATGCAGGAGTGAAGTACACTGTAGATGTAAAAACGATTGATTGCATCAACATCCGAAGGGATCTCGGGGTACAACTCCACAATTCCATGAACGTGGCAACACGGGTAGATAGGGTGATCAAGAAGACTGATGGCAAACTTGCAGACATGGATTGGAGCATGCAGAATGAAAATTAGGATGTCATATTGCAGCTGTAGAGAAACTTAATTTGGGCACATTTGGAATATTGTGTACAGTATTGGTTGCCACACAATGTTGAAGTGTTGGAGAGGTAGGGAAAAATCTTACCAGCATGTTGTCTGGTTTGGAGGGTATTGGCCAGAAGGAGAAATTGAACTAACATGGTTCGTTTGCATCTGGGCACCATTGGCTATGGGGCTACCTGATAGATACTTACAAAATTATCAGATGCATAGATAGAAGGACATTTAGAGGCTTTTTCCCAGAGTAGAAATATCAATTACTAGGAACCATAGGTTTTAGTGAAAAGGGAGAAAGTTCAGGAGATATGATAGGCAAGTTTCTTTTTTTGCTTTTCCAGACAGAATGTAAAAGGGCCTGGAATGCACTGACAGAAGGGAAGAAGCTAATATAGCAAGGTTTGAGAGATATCTTGACACAGAGTTGAGAAAGCAGTGAATAGAATGACATAGAATGTGTAGAAGTAAAGACTTTCGCTTTAATTTTAGAAGGGCATCATGTGTCAGTGCGGGCTTGCTGGACTGACGGGCCTGTTCCTGTGCTTTAAGTCAAGATTTTAGCGCAGCAGTGGCAAGATGCTCACTGAATGATTACGGATGAACAACAGCCACATCAACTTGCAGCTTCACATCCTCACTCCCACTGAGGGGAAACTCAACATGGAGAATTTTCGTGTAAGTCAGAGCTGGTAACTGGTGACTCCATCTCTCGCCACGCTCTTATGGCCTTCTATCTTGGACACCAACATCTCAGGGGACACTGCACTGAGAGAAGCTGCATCTACTCTACACCCTTCAATGCTGGCATCTTTCACATGCAAGCCTCACCATGCATTCCCAGCACATCTTCCATCCACTGACAGAATGCTTCTGTACTTAAAGGTTGCAGAGCAGGGTGCACTGACAACTCTCATTGCAATGCTACTGCAAGGACACTGTGCTCAGAGACACAAACCGAGCTCATGGACTGTCCCTCTGGGCTGCTCACTCGGTGTTTGTATACACTCAGTTTGAGCTAACTTGAATGCTCACAGAATTATTGCCTTCCATTCCCCTGCCCCCAGCAGTATTTCCCCTTAGCGATAGATACCAGACTCACCCACCAGCTGTATTGTCTTGGTGTTTGGCACAGACACAAAACCAGGATGCATGATATCGTTGTCCATAGTCAGTCATGGTGCCCAGCACAGTGAGTCAAAGGGAGTCTCAGATCCCAGTCTAGGGGCTTTGACACGCTCAGTCAGCCTCTCGTGATTGTTAGGTCAGCATTCTTCCCCTGTGAGGGGGTAAAGAGCTTAATAGGGACACCCATGACTCTCTTGGCGCTTTCTCTCCTGTTATGGGATGGTTCCTTCTGGAATGTGAAAATTAGCAAGAGGTATTAAGGGAGATGGAAAAGGTTGGTGCAGTTGTTAGTGCTGGTAAAGCTGGGGGAAAGATGGCAAGGTGTCCTGAGTGAGTGAGTAAGTAGGCAGCACAGACACCAGGCAGAGTTGGGCAGTGGGGCAGAGATGAGGTTGGAGAGACTGAGAGAAGGTGCTACAATCAGGGAGAGTGGGAGAATATGAGCCTTGGTGGGAGGTGGGTGCAGTAACGGATAGAGAGAGGGCGAAGTCACAAAGTGCAGATGGTGGCACTTACCCTTGTGGTGTGGAAAAGGTCACTGATATCCTTCCTACCCTGCTGGCGATTCACCCAGAAGGCCATAACCTCATTGACCCAGGGGTCAACCTCGGACCAAGCTGGCAGGGTCTGGTGTCATGGCCTCGCCTGCCAGTCCTGTCGGAAGATATTGTCCCTCTCGTGCACTATGCCATCCACCAGAACCTCAGGAGCTTAGCCACAAAGCAAAGCCCCAGTTTTACACCCTTTGCTATGTCCAGGCAGTTTCAGATTGACAATCCAAGAGTGTAATGACGCTTTAATAATGAAACCTGCAACAGGGAGGCGGGTGCATTCTGGGATATCCAGGCAGTGGGCAGTTTTTATGATGAAGGGGAAAATCATCGCGCTAGTGTCGAATGAGAGGAAGACCACGCGGACAGGCAGGATAGTTAATTAGGAAGATTGGCGATGACATCATGTGAAAATATTCTTAACCTTGTGGAGAGAAACCCTCCATGAAACTCGACTAAAATGAGACTTGACGAAATCATCAGATGGTTTAGGCATCTGTCTGCCTGAATCAAAATAGGGATACAGAGTGAAGTTTTAGGAGTAACAAATTTGGAACGGAGAATTATACAGGAGATTCAAATCCTTAAAGAGGGGTAACAAAATTTTCCAGACTGTTAAAAGGAGGCCGGAAAAATCCCCTGCCTCATAGTTACCTAAATTATCTAAAGCGCAATGGATGGCAGCATGGTGCCGGGAGACTGAAAAATGGCTAACAACGCAGCTTTGTTTAATGTGGAGCAAGGGACTGACTGAATAGGTCTAGCCTGGAACTCGGAAACAGCGTATAAACGGTCACTGAGGAAGTCTCAGGGACTCCAGGACAGTCGGTCCGGACTTGTTCTTGGAAGATCGCGTGTAATCATTCTGACTCTGTCAGTTTAAGGCGGTAATTTGGAACTGCATGCGATTTGCTTGGATTTAACAAGAGATTCCATGGCAGACTGTTTAAAAACAGAAGCTATGGGATCCACGTGGATGGAGCAAACAACCCAGCAAAGTGTAAGACAAGGCATTTGGGACACAATAGAGAGGAATACACAATAAATGAGAATATGGTCAGTGTGGACAGATTAATCAAGGTAGCGGGAAACATCAGTCATCTTGTTCATGACGCAAATGGCATCATTTCATTTATCAGCCAAAGTGCAGAATTTCAGAGCAGGAAATTTAGCAGGAACTGTATAAATAATAAGTTCAGTGATAGCTTGGGAACTGTGTACATTTCTGGTCATCCCACCACAAGGAAGGATGGAATTGGACTGGAGAGAGTACAGAAGAGATTCGTTACCCTGTGAAAGTGGAAGTGCAGTTATGAAGAAAGATGGGAACGGAGGATGTTGAGAGGAGATTTGATTGGAGTGCACATTATGCCAAGAGCCTTGGTAGAAAGGTAGAGATCATCTTGTTGCTGTTGGAGAGCTCAGTTATCAGTGGCGAATATTTAATGTAATTGTCTGAAGTATTAAAGAACTGTAAGGAAGATTGTTATTTCACCGAACGTATGCTAGGAATGTGGGAGTCACAGATGAAAACAGAGTAGAGGCAGAAATTCTAAAAGCATTTTAAAAAGATGATGGTATCTGCACCTGAAGTCCTATAGTGTCCAGGGAGACAGAACTAGGGCTTTAAAAAACAACTTGCCCAGTGCAGGCAGTGGAAAGAGTGATCTCCTCTATACTGCTATTTTCTGGAGTTTTCAAAAGTTACCAATATCTGAAAGGATCAATACACAGGCATGAAGGGTGAGAGAAGGGAAGAGCAGTACGTGAACTGATTAATTCACAATAATACTGATCCCATCCTTTATCCACAATGCTATGTCACTGTGTTGGCCAATTTATCCTTCCTGTATAAATGGGGAAATCCTTTAATTATCCAGTTCTCAGTCGTGGTTCCACTGCAGCCACATGCCCGTAATGACAGCTACATCTGACTTGGTTCACACTATTTAAAGCTACCATTTCTCTGGTCTTGTTGAAAATTTCCCAGCTTCACCTTTTCCCCATTGAAGGCTGCTCTCAGTCAACTAATGTTTCTCACTCTCAATTATTGCATATCATTCTCTACCATCATCATGAATTTTACAACAAAATGATCGCTGCGCCACAAATCATTCACTCACTGACACTGGATCCACTTGCCCCACCTCTTTCCCAAGGGCCAGGTCCAACAATGCATGTTGTCTTGGGCTGGACACATACTCCTGAAGTCAGCTATCCTTCATGTAATCCAGGGACACTGGCCCCTCATGACCCTGCACCAATAGTAACCCAGTCAATATCTGGATAAATTAGGTTTCTCGGTATAACTAATCTGTAGTGTTGTCATCGCCCTCAAATGACCTGCAGATTTATTGTATCATTCATTTCTTTGTTTGTTGGCTGACAGACTGTACCTCACAGTTTAATTGTATACTTTTTGCTCTGTAGCTTCAGCCAACTTCATTCTGTCCTTGGCCGGATCCTCTTTCCCTTGGACTCCTTAACTTACGCTAATCTAAACAAATACTTCTAACTTTCATAATTTCCCTTCACTTCTATTATTTTGGAATCCTTCATAGCCAGCAATATTTAACATGAAGGCCTGCCATTCCTTGAGCCAACTCTCTGTGATCAGTACATCAAATTTCGAAACACCAATCTGCATCTGTAACTCCGCAGACGCTGAGTATTCATTTCCATGCAGACGACCTCAGATTAAGGCTTTCTTTCTTTTTCCATCTTCCACTGTTAAACTTGTTGTTGTAAATTAGTACCAACTGCATCCTCCATTATTTTAAAAATCCTGGTAGATTCCTCTACTATTCCTTTTTGAATCCTGAGCACACGCTAAGTTACTTTTAATTCCTCCCAAACACCGCGTATGAGATTCAGTCGCAGGTTTGTCACGTTAGCCCATCGGCTTGTACAGTTGCTGCCTTTCCCAGAACCAGTCCCAATGTCCCAGGAATATGAAGCCCTTCCTGATGCACCATCGTTCCAGTCACAGTCTTATCTACCTAAAAAGCAAAGTTCTGTTCTCACTTGTACACGGCGCTGGGAGTAACCCAGGGTTTGCTACATTTGAGGTCAAACTTGCTGACCATCCATCTAGCCCCCTAAATTCTGGCTCCCAGACAACTTCACCCTTCCTACCCATGTCATTCCAATCAATAAGGACTTGACCTTTGACTGCTCACTGAGCCCCAGACGAGTGTCCTGCAGACGCAGTGATATTCTTAACTTTCCTATCCTGGAATTACAGAAACCCTGGCAACTTCTTCAATTGTCTGAATCCCCTATGACTATTGATCCTAGTTCCTTCTCCCTCCCCTCCCATGCAGTCAGGCTGCATGTGGTGCCACAGACATGGCTCTCACTGCCCTCACCTTGCAGCCAGCACCTTCATCGGCTTCCAATCTAGGAATTGGGAGGGAGACATCAAACTATTCCTGGATTGCCTGACTGTTTCTCTTCGATTGCCTAGTCTCCCATTCGCTTCCATATTCCAGGCTGTCATGTCTGCATGGTGATCCGTTCTGTGTGTGCGCTATCCAACGAACTATCAGCATCACAGATATCCCACAGAGTCACTAGTCACTGTCTGAACTAGTGCTCATCCAGTGCACGAGGAGGGGCTATGAATTCCCAATGTAACAGAACACGTTCTCCAATTTACAAGCATGTGTTGCCATGCCTTGAAATGCAACATTCAACTTAGTATGAACTTAACATCAGAGAAATAACAATATGGTTAAGTCCCTTATTAAACTGTGTCTTCCTGAGGGAACTGTATTATGTTGGCTCAGAATTTTACAACTCCCTCTTATTTCTGAGTTCAACCCGTATTTCAGAAATTGAACAATTAGATTTGTTAAAATATAGCAATTAGCTAACAGACGCTAATAACGGCGTATTTATCAGCCAATGAACTGACACAATTTTCTTTGATGTATCTTGCACTTTTTTCGAACTCAGCACAGGCAGGTCCCAGAAGTAGAATGCTATCTCTGTGATTCCCATGTACGTGTAGTTTTGCAGCTCCCAGTTCACTCTGCTCCCTAACAGGATCACCGTCTCTCTGACTTCCAGGTAAGTGTAATCCTCCAGCTTCCACTCCACTCTGCGCCCTCATAACATCACTATCTCTGTGACTCCCAGGAACGTGTAGTCTTCCAGCTCCCACTCCACTCTGCGCCCTTACATTATTGGTATCTCTGTTACTCCCAGGTACATGCAATCCTCCAGCTCCCATTCCCCTCTGCTAGACCAAAGGATCACCGTCTCTGTGACTCCCAGGTACGTGCAATCCTCCAGTTCACACTTCATCCCGCACCCTCAAGGGGTCACCATCTCTGAGACTCCCAGGTACGTGCAAACTTCCGCCTCTCATTCCACTCTGCTCCCTGACACGATCGTCGTCTCTGTGACTCCCAGGTACGACTAGGCCTCGATCCTCACTGCTGATTTATATTCTCCTGTTCTGTGCTGCTCGCTCTCAGGTTCTCTCCCTTTGTGTCTGCCAGGTAATGGTAGGCCTCAAGCCTCAGCTGAGATTTCTAGCAGCCCATTCCGCACTGTTTCCTCACAGGATAGCTGTTGTGCATGGAAGACAATGGAAAAGAGGAGGATTAGAGGGGACAGAGGGTGCTCCAGTGATTGAATGATCTGTAGGAAATGGAACCGTTTATCTGGAGATGTTGGCAGACCTGGAGAGTCTAAAGCAGGTTATTGGAAGATACAGGAAGAGTTTCAGGCACTGACGAAGGTAAGGGAAATAAATAGACGGTGGCTTGTTGGTGACGGAGCTTTGCAGGGTCTAAAGGACTTTTTTCTTAGCTGCTTGCCAAAGATATGAAGACTACAACAAATGCAAATTGATAGCCAGCAAGTGTTGTAAGGTACTGGAGACTGTTGGATGTTACAGAGTTAGAAGACTTTAAATAACAGGGGGCAATATAGATTTTTGGAACACTGGTGGTGTTCAAGGACCCACAGGACATGAGCAGATACTGAGAATGGGAACATTCCGAAATAGTGGTATTGCAGGGGCTGTAAGAGCGGAGATGGATAAGGAGGGTGAAAAGTGCCAATTTAACGTGCCCAGCCGCTGTAATTCGTAGAGATTTAATCAAAGGGACTTACACTGTCATTGATTTTGGTTATATGGAGAAGCACAGAAACTGAGATCAGAAATTTATAACGAAAGAGATTATAAGTGATCAGATGCTGAAACAAGAATAAAGACATTTTAGAGATTTCTTGCACAGATGGGAATGGAGGAGATGAGATCTTGTGAGGAACTATAAGAGTTATAAGTGGGGAGGATGTCAGATATAAAAGGGAGAGCTGCATTGTCTGTATGAAGTTACAGACATGAGGAGTGTTGTAGCGTCTACTGGAGGGGAGACAAATAAGAACAGTTCAAACGGCTAGTACAGTGGCTCAAGAAGGCAGCGCAATACCACCTTCTCAGGGACAACTGAAAATCAACAATAAATGCTGGCTCAGCCAACAATGCTCATGTGCACGAATGATTGAATAAATAAAAGATCTAGAAGCAGCACTGAGGTCACTCACGAAGGCTCTTTCAACAGCACTTCACAAACCCGGAACAACTATACTCTGAAAGGACAGGAATTCCAGCTGCCCGGGAATACCATTATTTCCAAGGTACCCTCCAAGCCACGCTCCATCCTCCCAGCACTACATCTGTCCCTACACGCAAACGATTGCAGTGGGTCAGGAAGGCAGCTCACCATCAACTTCAACATGGAATTACAGATGGGAAGGTAATGTTGGCCTACCCCGTGATAGCCATATCCCATCAAAGAATTTTTAAAAAAGGAAAACTCGTGGACTGTTCATGTCCACTTTGCTTCCTCCACACAACCCGCATTCCCATCTCATGCTGTGTTATTAATAAATGTGCAACGGTTCATTTTGTCCATCCATGAAATGTATAGAATCCCTATGTGAATAGTTAGGGGTGAAGCACTAATCCATTTATTCCTGCTTAGTTTTCTGTCTGTTGAAGAATTCCCAATCCATGCCAGTACATTCCTTCCAATCCCACAATTGCCAATATTGCTTACCCACCTCTTCAGTGGGACCTTGTTGAAAGATTTCTGAGAATCCGGATAAACCATTGTTCAATTTTCCTACTCTGATTTTTACGGCCAGACAGGAAGACAAATCCCGCAGTGCTGTTAAATGTAATTTCAATTCCAGAACGACATGTTTGGCATGAATAGAGGATTGGATAAATGGTAGAAGACGGAGACTGGGTATAAAGGGGTCATCTTTATGATGGGAACTGGTGACGAGGGGAGCTCTGCAGGGTTCAATGTTTGGACTTCAGTGGACACGTTATACATTAACAGGTTAAGAAAGGTTGTGAATGGGTACGGGAACTAAGTTTCTGAGAAAGATCCCGGGGAAGAAATGCTTGTCATATGAGAAGCACGTGAAGCCTCTGGGTTTGTATTTGATGACGTTTCAGAGGCAGGGACAGGATCTCATTCAAACTTACAGAGTACTGAGGACCCTGAATGCAGTGGATTTGGGGAAGATATTACCACTAGAAGGAGACACCCGGGCCCACGGGCATAGCTTCAGAGTGAAAATACTACCCTTTAGAATGCAGATATGTAGGAATTCATTCAGCAAGAATGTGATGAATCTGTGGAACGCACTGCTTCACGGGGCGGTGGAGGTGAGTAATTCAATGTACTTAACTGAGAGATAGAACGGTTCTTGGTGAAGAAGAAGATCAAGGATTAGAGGGAGTAGGCGAGAGAATGGGATTGAGAAATAATTCAGCCACAATCAAATGGTGTGGCAGACTAGATTGACCAAATGGCCGAATTGTGCTCCTCTATATGATGGTCTTATGGACGGTGCTTATTCTATATGTTTCTAAGTGTGCAGTGAGCATATCTGGCATATCGTTTATCATAAATTCCAGCACATTCCTGATTATTACCATCAGCTCTTGGTTTAAGATCGACTGCAATAAACTAAACCACAGAGTAACGTGAGATCCTTGTGTATATATCTCAGAAATGTGGCATTCAGGGTCAGCAGGTCATAGAGAAGGCAAATGGAATGCTGGCATTGATTCCAAAGGGAATAAAAATAGGGAAGTTTTGTAACAACTATAGATGGATCCAGTCAACCCATACTGAGAATACAGTGAACAGGTTTGGTCCAATATAGGGAAAATGTTCTTGCATTTGAGGCAGTCCAGAAAATGTTCACCAGACTGATCCTAACAATGGAGGGATATTGATGAGAAGAGGTGGAAAAGGTTGAACTTAAACTCATTAGAATTCAGACAATGAGGCACATTTATTGATACACTGAACATTCTTGTGTTCTTATAGGTTCGATATTCAGACGTTATTTCCCTGAGCAAGGATGTATAACCAGAGATAAAGCAAAATGCAGGCAATAGACAAGCTTTCAGAAACAAGAAGGGTTGGAGAGCTTGGAGGATGTTACACAGTTCGGGTGGTTTGAGATCAACATTTGTGGTTAGAGTTCAGATAAGTTGTTCGGATGAAAGAAATCACGTAGATCTTCAGAGTAATCAGTCCTGAAGGCCGTACAGAGATAGGGACGAGAAATTACGTAGATGCGGTAGTATTTGGAGCTACATGAGATACAGAGACTGGGAGGGTTGTTCGGACAGGAGATTATACAGATATCGGTGATAGTTGGAGTGAAAGGAGTATGTAGGCAAAGGGAGGATTGGATGGAGTGGAGATTACACAGATATGGATGTTAGTTCAAGTTGCACAGAATAATGACGGTTGTAGGGATTGGAGAGTACATAGATAGGTAAGGTGTTTGGAACTGCAGGTGTTTATAGGGATTACAATGATGTGGGCAGTATTTGAAGCTGCAGGGATCAGTGAGATAGAGAGGGTTGAAGGAGCTTGATCAGTCCACAGAGTCAGGGAGAATTGTAAGGATTGGAGGAGCCAGAGATACTGGGGATTGTAAGGCTGCAGGATTTCAGAGAGTTAGTGAGGACTGTGAAGGCAGGTTTGCAGCATTCCCATCAGTTACGCAGAGATATGGAGTGCTGTTCTGAAGGAAGTTACAGAAGTCAAGAGGTTTGCCAAGCTGGAAGATACAACAACCACGGTGAGCTCTAGTACTAGAGGAGGTTGCAGCGATAGGATGCATTAAGGAGTTGGAGACTGCTACAGGAAAGAAACGGGCTACAAGGGACCAATAACCTTACACCAATCAGGAGAACTGGAAGGTATGGATATAAAGAACGAGAATTGCAGCGACTGAAGGTTATCACAGAGATGTGGAGTAACATATGAGAAAGAAGAGTTATAATATGAGATGAGCTGTATTCAATGGAGACAGGAAAGACTCAGGGAGATCTGAAGGGATTATAGGTGCTAAAAGGATAGTGAGACTTCTCTGTGTCAGATGGGGGTAGTTTATGCAGAGAGGGAGTATTTTATTCACAGAGATTGAGAGATTGTATAGAAGTGAGGAACGAACAGCGATATGGAAGGCTATAGTGAGTGAAGTCATTTGCTGATATCGGATGTAGAGGTTCTGGAGATTATATTGATGGGAAGGTTGGAGAGTCTGGTAGAGCTTCCAGAGGCAGGAACATCAATAAGGCCTGGAGACACTAACACAGAGCAGGAGCAGTGTACAAACTGGAGGAGGTTCCTGAAGCAGGGAGGGTTGTAGAAGAGGGTGACATTTACATAGATAGGGCTTCAAGAGCTGGAGAAGGCTATGGAGATGAGTAGATGGATGCAGATACTAGAGGAATTTACATTCACAGAGTGGGTGATAGCGACGTGAGAGTGTTACACAGATAGTGACTCTTGTAGGACTTGGATCGGGAGATTCACATGAATTGGACTGGGTTCTACAGATTTTGGAAGTAACGCAGGGACCTGTGAGAATAAGATATATAGGGAGGATTGTCGGGTCTCCACATTTTGAGAGGATTTCAGGAAGTGGTTACACCGATAATGAGGGATGTTGGAGCTGTCTTGGTTTATATAGACTGGGAGGTTTGGAGCTGTTTAATTGTTGGAGGAATATTTTTAGGGTCAGTAATATAAAACGCAGAGGGAGAGTCTAAATTTTATGATATTCCCTACAGTATGGAAAGGGCACTTCGGCCCAACAAGTCCACACCAACTCCCCAAAATGTAATCCACCCAGACGAATTTCCATCTGACTAATGCATCTAACGCTATGGGCAGGTTAAAATGACTAATTCATCTGACCTGCACATCTTTGGACGGTGGGAGGAAACCGGAGCAAACCCATGCTGACACGGAGATAATGTGCTAACTCCATACAGACAGTCACGCAAGGCTGGAATCGAAGCTGGGTCTCTGGTGCTGTAAGGCAGCAGTGCTCACCACTGAACCGCCATATCACCCTAAACTGCAGTAATACACAAAGAATCAGGGTTTGAGGTGTGCGGAGGAGCACACAGAGATGGGGAGAGTTGTTGCAGCTGGAGAAGGGTATGGATTTGTTTACACAGATAAGGAAGTTGGTAGGCCTGGGAGATGGTTACGGAGTTCGTTTGGTGTTGTAGGCCAGGAGGCAGGGATGTGATTGGGCCTGCAGAAGGTTTCCGAGATAACATGTTCTCCTGGGCTTGAGGAAAGTGCACTGGTGGGTGTTTTGTTCTGGGCTGGAGGATTTTACAGAGATAGGGTGGACTGTAGCTGTTGTGGAAAGGTACAGAAATAGATATTATTGTACCAAGTGCAGGATCAGATTATTGTGATGGGCATGTTATCGAGACTGGGGCAATTTACAAATAAGGAGAGTCGTCAGCATTGGAGTAGGTTTCAAATATACAGCAGGATTATGGGAGAGGTTGAGGTTACAGAAATAGGAACTTTTCTGGGAAATACATGCATTCAAGACACTGGTGCAGATGAGTTGGACCAAAAGCTATGCTTTCTTGCTGTATGATTCTATCACATGACAAGACACTGTGTGAGAGGGGGAATATAAAACAGATAGATCCCAGGTTTCAATACCACTTTCTTATGTGATGCCCACTTTCCCCTCTGTTGTACTGATCCTCACTAAGACAGCACAGGCCCGGATTGATAACTGTAAACTTCCTATATTGTCAGAGGACGGCTCAGATGAAAGTAAACAAGAGGGTGGGGATTGAGCATGTGACCTTCATGCTCTTTGCTCAACTATGTCATGTCTTCTGGACGATTCTTCGACCCCTTAAATTCGCTCTGCTCTGTTCACTGTGAGTGAATTTATCTCGCTGAAAGATTTATTAAAGACACCACATCTCCCTGATCTCTGGCTGACCAATTGCGTTGAATGAGATGATGGATGAGACACCCAGCAATTGGGCAGTCTATTGATTCAGGAACGTCCTGAATACATGCGGGAGACAGAAAAATGGACATAATGGTAAATTTGACTGATGCAATGAGGGTTACACATGGAGAATGATACTGAGTCCCACATAGATTTGGAAAATCCCAGTCTACATCTCTGTCGTGTGCTGCGTCGTCTCTCGAGAGTGGAGAAATCTGTTGGTTCAGGATCTGGAGTAGCTGCAAAAGCTGCAGTCACCAGCTGCAATTATGTGTGCAGTTTTGGTCGCCATACTATAGGAAGGATGTGGAAGCTTTAGAACGAGTGCAGAGGAGGTTTACCAGGATGTTGCCTGGAATGGTAGGAAAATCTTATGAGGAAAGGCTGAGGCACTTGGGGCTGTTCTCATTGGAGAAGAGAAGGTTTAGGGGAGATCTGATAGAAGTGTATAAGATGATTAGGGGTTTAGATAGGGTAGATACTAAGAACCTTTTACCGCTAATGGAGTCAGGTGTTACTAGGGGACATAGCTTTAAATTAAGGGGTGGTAGGTATAGGACCGATGTTAGGGGTAGATTCTTCACACAGCGGGTTGTGAGTTCATGGAATGCCCTGCCCGTATCAGTGGTGAACTCTCCTTCTTTATGGTCATTTAAGCGGGCATTGGATAGGCATTTGGAAGTTATTGGGCTAGTATAGGTTAGGTAGGATTCGGTCGGCGCAACATCGAGGGCCGAAGGGCCTGTACTGCGCTGTATCCTTCTATGTCTATGTAATTAGACCCGCACAGTGACAGATACCACATGGAGAGAGACTGTGTGATAGCACCAGCACAAAGGTATCACGATCAAACCACGGTCAAGATGCTTGATTCGTGGTGGACTGGGATCAGCACCCAGGGATGAGGGAGCTATCAGTGGGACAGGTGATGGCCTAGTATTCCTCTCACTAGATTGTTCATCCAGAATTTAACACTGGTGACAGGGATACCCATCTGAATGCTCAATATCCTTTCAGGAAGAAAATCTGTGATAGGTAGCTGGTCTGATCTACATATGACTCCAGACCCAGGGCAATGTAATTGATTCTGAACTGCCCTCTGTAATGTTCTAGCAAGCCACTCAGTTCAAGGGCAGCTCGGGGGTGGGCTTGAGATGCTGACCAGGCAAAGACAGCAGCATCCCACAAGTTAATGAAAAACAACACTGCTGGGACCAGTGTCCTGACCAATTATGTCGGTAGGTTTATGGACAGAGCTTTAAGCTGACAGAGTGGATGCAGGGGCAGGGTTCAGGTGAAAGGAGTTTTCCAAATCCAAAGAGAAAAGGTGAAGCATTGGGTCAGCATGGGGAATGTGACTGAAGAAAAGTAGAAAGGAACAGGAAGGGACAGAGTTTCAGTAAAGCTGTACATCAGTGAATCGGTTTGTGACTGGATATTGTGGGAAAGAGTAAATTATATTGTTGTTTGCTTTGGAAATGCCAAAGTATCTGCAACCAGGTAACTGATTCGGGACACAGATAAATATGATTTAGACAGCAAAGAATCGTGGTTAAAGGGTGAACAAAAGGTGGAAAATAAATGTCCAATGGTACACAACCTGGTGGGATCTCAGGCAGAATAGGAGTGCAGAAGGGTAAGTCTGACCGATATCGATAACAAAGGCATTACAGAGAAAGCATTTATCCTCAGATGATGTGGCTGAATCAGTCTGAAAGTGACTTCTGGGTCGTATATGTAACAAACACAAGCAGAATAACTTTTTTTAGACTGCCCAGCAGCATTTCATTGTCATCCCTGCATGAAGCAGGAATTCGTTGGAATTTGTAACAAAGACGTTATGATAATTTTGAGAGACTTCAATCTTTGTATGATCTGGGACAGTCACACTGGCAAGAGTGATATTATCCGATCTCCTCATTGAATGTTTTTGTCAGTGTTTCATTGAATAACATATTGTGCAAATGGTTCGGGATGACATTATCTCAGATCGACCGTTGGGTGATGAAGCTGAGTGAAGGAGTGAAATCACACAGAGATCTCCCAGGAGATTGCAATATTAGGAATTCAAAGAGATCATCAAGTTTTTTGCGACCATAAAGCACACCTGAGCATCAGAAACAAAGCCAATTGCATGAGTTTGAGAGGTGAACTGACCAAGTTAAACAGGGGAAAAAGACTGAAATGTATGGCTGTAAATGGACAGTGCAAAACAATTAGGCACATAGAGTCATAGAGATATACAGCAGAGAAACAGACCCCTTCGTCCAATTCGTCCACGCCGACCTGATATCATAACCATTCTAGTGCCATGAACCCCTTGCTTCTCATAGACACATCCAGATGCATTTTAAATGCTGTAATTTTACTAGCCTCCCCCATTTCCTCTGGCAGTTGATTTCATACACTCAGCACCCTCTGCGTTAAAACGTTGCCTCTTAGGTCCCTTTCAAATCTTACACCTCTCCGCCCTGAACTTATGCTCTCTAGTTCTGGACGCTCCAACTCCACGGAAATATGCTTGTCTGTATATCCTATCCATACCCATCCTGAATTTATAAACCTCAATAAGGTCACCCGTCAGCGTCTGACACTCCAGGGAAAATAGCCCCAGCCTGTTAAGCCTCTCCCTCTTGCTCAAATCCTCCATACCTGGCAACATCCTTGTAAATCTTTTCTGAACTCTTTGGAGTTTCACAACATCCTTCCGATAGGAATGAGACTAGAATCGCATGCAAATGTTCCAAAGGTGGCCTAACCAGTGTCCTGTACAGCCGCAATATGAATTCCTAACTCTTACACTAATTACTCTGACCAATAAAGGAAAACATACCAAACACCTTATTCGCTATTCTATTTACCTGCGACTCTACGTTCAAGGTACTATGAACCTGCACTTCAAGGTTTTCTTTGTTCAGCTACACTCCCTAAGACCTTACCATGAAGTGTATAACTCCTGCGAAGATTTGCTTTTCCAAAATGAAGCACCTCTCATTTATCTAAATTTAACTGCATTTGCCATTCCTCACTACATTTGGCTCATCTGATAAAGAGGAGACAGTGAGGTCTGCTGTTGCTGGAGATCAGAGTTGAGAGTGTGTTGCTGGAAAAATACAGCAGGTCAGGCAGCATCCGAGGAGCAGGAACGTCGACGTTTCGGGCAGGAGCCTTTCATCAAGAATGAAACTGGGAGCCTCGAGGTGGAGAGATAAATGGGAGAGGAGTCGGGCTGGGGGGATGGTAGATGAGAGGGCGACAGGTGGTGAGAAATGGGGATAAGAGGGTTCGGTCGGAGAGAATGGTGGAGCGGTTGGTGGGAAGGACGATTAACAGGTGGGACAGGTCATGAGGGCGGTACGGAGCTGGAAGGTTGGTTCTGGACTAAGTGGAGGGTGGGCAAATGAGTAAACTGGTGGAGTCCACATTGATGCCACGGGGTTGAAGTGTCCTAAGGCAGAAGACAAGGCGTCCTTCCTCCAGGCGTTGCGTGGTGAGGGAGTGGCAGTGGAGGAGGCCCAGGACCTGCATGTTCTCGGCAGAGTGGGGAGGGAGTTGAAATGTTTGGCACTGGGCGTTGGGTTGATTTTCAGGTGTCCTGGAGATGCTTTATAAAGCGCTCTGTGAGAAGGCGCCCAGTCTCCTCATCTCCTCTATGTTGGGAACACTGGACACCTACCCGGAGAGAAGTTTAAAGAACATCTCTGGACACCTGCACCAATCATCCCCACTTGCACTACTGGGCAGGATTCGACCCTGTAGGGACAAACCCCAATAGACTTCTACCCATCGCCTAAACCACTCGACTACAACTACATGCTTACGGTGGTTATAGAGCTAAGGAGGAGTATAGGGACTGGAAGAGGTTTCACAGTTTATGAGTGTCGTGGAGGCTGGAAGAATTACCAAAATAGGTAGGGTTTAAGATCGAAGGATTGTGCAGAAATACTTTACATGGTTAAGGCCAGAATTCTTGACTGTGTGGAGTAATCGAAAAATCTTGGGTTCAACGTCCAGAGATCCTTTAAAGTTGGCACCCAAGTTGTGAGGGTTGTTAAGAAAGCCAATGATGTGTTGCCTTTCGTTAGCAGGGGAATTGAGTTTAAGAGCCGTGAGGTTATGCTGCAGCTCGAAACAACCTGTGGTTAGACCACAATTAGAATATTGTGTTGAGTGGTGGTTGCCTCATTGCAGGAAAGACGTGGAAGGTTTGGAGAGGGTGCAGAGGAGATTTATCAGAATGCTGTCTGGACTGGAGGGAAGGTCGAATGAAGAAAGGGTGAGTGAGCCAGAGCTTTTCTCTTTGGAATGAAAAAGGATGAGATGTGACTTGATAGAGTTGTGCGAGATGATGAGAGGCATCAGAGTGGGTGGCCTGAGAGTTTTCCCGTTACGAAAATGGCTATAAGTAGCGGCAAAATTGAAAGGTAATTGGAGGAAGTTTGAGGGGAGATGTCAGCCGTAGCTTCTTTACAAAGTGGTGGGTGAGTGTAATGTATTGCCAGTGTTGGTAGTAGAGTCAGATACATTAGGACATTTAAGTAATTTCGGGGTAGACACTTGAATGATAGCAAAATGAATTTCTCAAAATGGAGACCTGTGACCAGTGGTGTTCCACAGGGATCCATGCTTGGACCATTGTTGCTTGTGATACATGTTAATGATTTGATGGAAGGCATCGGTTCCTTGATTAGCAAGTTTGCAGATGACAAGAAGATTGATGGAGTAGCGGACAGTGAAGGGGACTGCCAGAGAATACAGCAGAATATAGATAGATTGCAGAGGCGGGCAGAGAATGGTAGATGGAGTTCAATCCTAGCAAATGCAAGTTCAATCCTGGCAAATCCATTTCGGAAGATCCAATTCAAAAGTGAAGTATACGGTAAATGGAAAAATCCTGGGCAAAATTGATGTACAGAGAGATCTGAGTATTCAGGCCCATTGATCCTTGAAGGTGGCAACACAGGTCAGTAAAGCGTTCAAGGCGCCATACGACATGCTTTCCTGCATTGGACGGAGTATTGAGTACAAGAGTTGGCAGAGCTGAAAATGTGTTGCTGGAAAAGCGCAGCAGGTCAGGCAGTATCCAAGGAGCAGGAGAATCGACGTTTCGGGCATAAGTCCTTCTTTAGGAATGAGGCTCATTCCTGAAGAAGGGCTTATGCCCGAAACATCGATTCTCCTGTACCTTGGATGCTGCCTGACCTGCTGCGCTTTTCCAGCAACACATTTTCAGCTCTGATCTCCAGCATCTGCAGTCCTCACTTTCTCCTACAAGAGTTGGCAGGTCATGTTACAGTTGTATAAGACTTTGGTTCTGCCACATTTAGAATATTATGTACAATTCTGTTCGCCACATTACCAATAGGACGTGCATGCTTTGGAGAAAGTGCAGAGGAGGTTCACCAGGATGTTGCCTGTTATGGAGGGCACTAGCAATGAGGAGAGATTGAATAGATTCGGATTATTTTCATTGAAAAGACGAATGTTGACTGGGGGCCTGATTGAGGTCTGCAAAATTATGGGATGTATAGACAGTTTGGATAGCAAAAAGCTTTTTTCCCCAGAGTGTGAAACTCAATTACTAGAGGTCACGAGTTCAAAGTGAGAGGGGGAAGGTTTAGGGCAGATATGCGTGGAAAGATCGTTATGTAGAGTGTGTTGGGGGCCTGGAACACTTTGCCAGCGGAGGCATATAGGTGCGAATGATAACATTACTTATGATGTATCTAGACAGATGCATGAATGGGCAGGGAGCAAAGGGATACAGATCCTCAGAAAATAGGCGACGGATTTAGACGGAGAATCTGGATCAGCACAGGCTTAGAGGTCTGAAGGGCCTGATCCTGTGCTGTACTGTTCTGTGTTCTAAATAGAGAGGGTTAAAATGACAGGAAAAGTTTCAAGAGGCTGGAGAGGATGGGATCTCAATGAATAGGTACATATGAAAAGGTTTGTTGGGATTGTCGGAGGCAACAGAGACAGCAGTGGTCTGATCTGGAGCAGACGACGAAGATTGGGCGTGTTGTGGGGACTGGAGATGGTTTCACTGGGAGGGAGGACCATCGAGCCACAGGAAATTACAGAAATGCAGACCTGTAGGGTCTATACGTGTTCATGAAGATGGAGAGGTTGGGAGAGATGGAGCATTTTACAGGGAGAAGGAAGTTGGTAGCACTGAGCGGTTTACACTGACAGGCAGGGTTTTCGGTGAATGGAGCAAATTACAGAGAGAAAGTGGGTTGTATAGACCGGAGGAGCAAACAGAGATATGCAGGGTAGTCGTGACTGAAGATGTTTATAGATGTTGGAAGGTTTATTTCTGCAGATTATTTAGATGTGGAGGGTATGGATCCTGACAGATATTACAGAAGGGCAGTAATTTTGGTTGGAATCAGTTTCACAGATAAGGAAGCATTGGTAACCTCCTCCAGTTTGGTGAAAGTAGGAATAGTTTAGGGGAGGGTGACGTTTACACAGATACGGGGTAAGAGCTGGAGGAAGTTATCGAGATGAGAAAATGGATCAAGATTCAGGAGGAGCTTACATTGATAGGGCGGGTGTTTGTGATGGGATGATATTTCACGGATAGTGAGTCTTGTTGGAACTGGATTGGAAGAGTCACAGGCTTTCAGTGGTTCTACAGATCGGGAGTGCTGCAGGGACCTGAGAGGTTTGTCGAGTTTCTATCGAGTGAACGTGTCTTTCGGACTCGAAGAGATTCCATCGATATGGAAACATTGACGACAATGTGTGCCTTCTTATTTTTCTTAAACACTGCCTCAATATCCCTCGTCAGCCAGGGATCCCCGGACCTGTAAGCTTTTCCCTTCACTCTAACGGAGACATATTGGATTCCTGAGATCACACTTTTAAAAGCGTCCTATTTGCCAGTCATTCCTTTTCCTTCAAACAGATTCACCCAGTTGTTGTGAGCAAGTTGGGGAGGAGCCGGTGATAGACTGGGATGGTCAAAATTAAAAAGCACACAACACCAGCTTACAGTCCATTAGGTTTATTTGGAGGCACGAGGTTTCAGAGCGGTGCTTCTTCATCAAGTGGTTGTGGAGCAAAATCATAAGGAACAGAATTTATAGTAACAGGATTGCAGTGCCATGGACTGCAATATGAAACAAATTTAGTTTGAGTTTGTCTTTTAGAACACATGCTAGTGTTCGAATGCTAGTGTTTCGAAATAAACCTGTTAGACCATAACCTGCAGTTGTGTAATTTTTAACTCACCCAATCGACCTCTTCTCGATCCTGCCAAACAGTCCAAAATTTGGCCCTGCCCCAGTTTAAGACCTTAATCTGTGGAACGTTTTGAATAACAACGTTAAAACGAAGACAGTTGTGGTCACTGGGCACAAAGTGTTCTCCGACTAAAACTTCAGTCACTTGCCCGACCTCGTTTTCTGAGGGGACGTCCAGTGTTGCACCCGCTTGAGTAGAGTAGGGCCCTCTGCATATTAATCTTGGAAAATTTCTTCAACACGTTTGACAAATTCCATCCCATACCGGCCTTTTCCACTCTGGGTTGTCCAGTCAATCCAGGGGAAGTTGAAATCTCCAACCAATGCTATTTTATTATTTCTATAGGTACCTGTAATCTCTGTTCACATCTGCTCCTCTCGTACCCGCTGACTATTTGGGGGTGCAGAACACCATCCCAGCAGAATGACCATCGCCATTTTGTTTCTAACTTCGAAACATATGACCTCGGTTGATCACCCCGAAAGAGCATCCTCCCTAAACACTGTTGTTATGCCCTCTGCATCAAAAGAGCAGCTCTTTCTCCTCACTTACTTGCCCTTCAGTCACGCCTGTAGATTCTGTATTCTGGAACACTGAGCTGCCCGTTCTGCCCTTTTCTCAGCCATGTTTCAGTTATGGCTATAATATCCCAGTCCCCAGAGCAATTCATGATCTGAGCTTGTCTGCCTTATCAGTCAAAACTCGCACTTTGAAATAAATGCCCTCTAAACCTGAAGTCTTTTCCCTCCCTTGACTGTGCCCTTGGACATCCTGGATACGAAACTTGCTCTCGATGGCTGATGCATTTTTCCCTTGACTGTTCGATAGTACCTCTCTTATTCAGTGTCCAAACCCCCGAGTAACACTAGAAAATCTCCCCCCAGAGAGTCAAACCCACCCCCCCCCACCTTGTTCAGGTCACCTCTACCCCAGAAGAGATCCCATTGGTCCAAGAACATAAAACCCTAGCCCCTCCATCAGCTGCTCAGCCACGTATCTATCTGACCGATCTTTCTATCCCTATCCTCTCTGGCATGTGGCACTGGGAGTAATCTGGGGATCACAAACCTTGAGGTCCTGTTTTTTGACTACTTTCCGCACTCCCTATACGAATTTTACAGGATCCCATCTCTTTGACAAACTACGTCATGTGGACCGATGTGCACAATGACCTCTGTGTATTTATTCTGCCACGTCAGAATGATCTGTAAACACTCAGAGACCCCATTACCTGGTACCCGCGAGGCAGCTCACCATCCTGGGATCTCTTCTGCAGCCAAAGAATCTCGTGTCTGTCCCCCTCACAACTGAGTCTCCTATCAGCATCACTATGACTAGAGGATGGCTAATGTGGTTCCCTTGTTCAAGAAGGGCAGCAGGGATAGGTCAGATAATTACAGAACAGATAGTCTGACTGCAATGGGAGGGAAGTTATTGGGAACAATTCTGAGGGACAGGATAAATCAACATTTGGAAAGGCAGAGATCAATTACGAATATTCATCACGGATTTAGTAGAGTATGATCCTCTCCCAAATTGAGCTGAGATTTTTGTTTGAAATTACCAATTAGGATATTAATTAGGGCAGTGCAAATGATGTGGATTACAAAGAGTTCATAACGGAATTTGACAAGGTCCCGTGGAAGGCTGGTCCAACAGAACAATGGGATCTAAGGCAATTTGGCAACCTGCATCCACAACTGGTGGAGGGTTGTTTTTCTGTTTGAAATTCTTTCACCAGCGGGTGTCCCATGGGATCTGTGCAGGAACCATTGCTGTTTATTATGTACATTAATGACTTGGCTGTGAAAGCAAATGGTATCATTAGTAGGCTTGAAGATGACATGAAAGTTGATGTTGTTGTCCACAGTGAAGTGAAGTGGATGATCTCAGGCTACAGTCTGAAGGTAGAGGCTGTGACAGAATTTCAAGACATAAATTTAAATAGAAAAAGCAACCAAGCGCACAGCAGACAATGAGGGAAAACTGATCAATTAAAGTGCATTTATTTCAAAGTAAAAGGCCCAACAGTTAAGGCAGATGAACTCAGTGCATGGATGAGAACATGGGACTGGCATACCATAGTATGACAGAAACACAGCTGAAGGAGTGACAGGACTCGCAGTTCAATGCTCCATAGTACAGACTATACAGGAAGAGAGAACAGGAGGTGAGAGAGGAGGGGAGTGGAGTTTTTGAAAACATTACAGCAGGACTTAGAGAGGATATTCCTGGAGGACGCCCAGTGAAGCAATAATATTAAAACTAAGAAATGAGAATGGGTTATCAGTTTCATATGACTGCCCTACAGGCCCCCAAGAGTCAGCAGGAATTTGAAAAGCAAATATGTTTGGAGATCTCAGATGTCTGTAAGAATGATATAGTTGTAATGGTCAGAGATTTTAACTTTCCAAACCTAGACTCGATTTGCAAGAGTGTTCAGAGATTGGATGGGAGGAATTTGTTAGGCATTTTCAAAAAAACTGTCTCAGTCAGAATGTAAATGTTCGGACTGCAGGAAGGAGTAAAACCTGACCTAGCCTTGGGAAACAAGATAAGGAAAGGGACTTAGTTATTAGTGGGGCAAAACTTTGGCAAAGTGATCACAATTCGATTAGTTTAAAAATAACGATGGAAAAGGACAAGTTAAAGAATTCGCATGTAAAGGGACGTCAGGTAGATGGGAAGCTTTCAAAAGTGAGATAAAATGAGATTTCTTGGCCAGCATATTCCTGTTAGCGTGAAGGAGAATGTCGACACAAGTAGGAAACAAACGATGACTGGGGTTATTAAGGCTCTGCTCAAGAAAAAGGGGGCATGTGTCACATATAGCCAGCTGGATTAAGGGAAGCCATTGAAGAACTTTGTGGGTGGACTAATTCACTTAAATGGGAAATCAGGTGCGCCCAAAGGAGACCACAGAAAGTGTTGGCAGATTAGACTGAGGAAATTCCTAAGAGATTCTACAAGTATCTTAAAAACAGAAGATTAACTAGGGGCAGAATATGACTCCTTGAAGAGGAATGGGTTCATCCAAATGTGGAATCACAGGAGATGGGTAAGATCCAAAACGAAATTTTCACGTTTGAACTTAATTTGAGAAAGACTGGTGAGTTCAGGGAAATAATATGGTGATGTCTTCACAGGACTCCAGGTAACAGAACGAGAGGTCCTGGAGGGTTAAAATGCATATAATGTAGAGAAATCCCTGTAAATTAATCAAGAATATGGCAGGATATTGTGGGAAGCTCGGGAAGAAATTGTGGGATCCCAGAAAGAGATATTTCTATCACTGACAGCCACGGGTGATGAGCTGGAAGACTAGAGCGTGGTTAATGTTGTGCCAGTATTTAAGAAAGGCTGTGAAGGAAAGTCTTGGACATCAACACGAATTAGCTTGATGTCAGTGGTGTACACATTGTTGGAAGCAATTACGCGGGACAGGAGTTACATACATTTGCAGCAGCAAGGATTGATTAGGCATAGTCATCACGGCTGTGGAGTACTGCACAGAATTCTCATCATCCTGATTTCAGAAGCAAATTGTAAATGGAGCAAAGATTGACGAAGACGTTACTGATACTGGAGGGTTTGACAGAATCAGAGAGGCTGGATACGCTGGAAAGCAACATGGGGGGACGAGATAGCTTTGACAAATAAGGTTAGGGAGAATGCAAATAATTCTTTACAGCATGCAAGTTTAAAAAAAAACCTGTAGAGACACTAGGGCTCCTCAATATTCAGTGAGGCCATCCAAGTGTGGAACCATAGTAGATGGGCGAGACCCGAAATGAGCATTTCATGTTGGAACGTACTGTGGACAAAGACTAGGAAACAAAGGGAAAGAAACAGTGTTGACTTGTAGAGAGTCCCCATTACAGAAGAGGTGGTGCTGGAGGTTTAGACAACAAAGGTAGAGGAAGCTCTATATCGGAAATAAGTGTATCGAAGAACATTGCGGAAAAGCCATGGCAGGGACGTGTGCAGAAATATTATTGTCTTTTGTATTTCCATTGGGAGTAGGTGGCTGAGAAGTGACCCTATAAAGTTTTAGAAAACCATGAGGCATACAGGCAAGTTGATCAGCCAACATCTTTACCCCAGGGTAGTGGAGTCCATAACTAGATGGTATTGAACTGCAGAAGAAGAATGTGCAAGCAATTCTGGAAAGTGTAAAAAAAATAGGGAATTCCCCTGGACCACATGGGATTTATCCTTGGACTTTTTTGGAAAGTCAGGAAGGAGATTGCCGTGCCTTTGACTTTGATCTTTATGACATCACTGTGTATAGGAAGAGTTCCAGAAAACTGGAGGAGAGTAAATGTTGTCCCCTTGACCAAGAAGGGGATTAGAGACAACCCTGGTAATTATAGACCTGTGAGCCCTACTTCAATTCTGGGTAAAGTGTTGAAAAGGTTTGTAAAAGCTAGCATTGATAAACATCTGGAGATGAATAAGGTAATTCGGGATAGTCGGCACAGTTTTCTGAAGGGTAGGTCATGCCTCACAAGCCATATTGACTTATTTGAGATGGCGAGCAAAGAGATGAATCAGGGTAAAACAGTTGGAGTCCATATGGATTTCAGTAAGCCGTTTGTTAAGCTTCTTCATGGTAGCCTATTTCTGACAATACATAGGCATGTAATGGAGGGTGATTTCACTGTTAGGATCGGACATTGGCTCGTAAAAAGAAGGCAGGGGGTAGTGGTTGAGGAAAAATATTCATGCTAGACTTCACTTACGAGTGGGTACTGCCAGGATCTGTTTTGCAACCCCTGTTGTTTGTCATTTATGTAAATGACTTGGGTGAGCGCATTGAACGATGGGTGAGGAAATGTGCGGGTGATGCTAAGTTTGGTAGAGATGTGTATAATGAAGAAAGATGTTGTAGTTTACAGAGAAGTATAGATAAGCTGCAGAGCTGGACTGAAAGTTCACAAACGGTGTTTAATGCGGAAAAGTGAGAGGTGATTCACTTTGGAAGGAGTTACAGGAACACAGAGTACTGGGCCAATGCTAAGATTCTTAGTAGAGCAGATGAACGAGAGATCTCTGTGTCCATGTACATGGATCCTTGAAAGTTAACACCCAGGGTGATAGCGTTATTAAGAAGTCATTCAGCGTGTGAGCTTTTATTGATACAGGGATTGATTTTCGGAACCATCAGATAATGCTGTAACTGTACAAAACACTGGTGTGGCCACATTTGGAGTGTTGCCTATGGTTCAGGTCACCGCATTAGTGGAAGAATGTGAAAGATTTAGAAAGGGTTCAGAGGAGATTTACTAAGATTTTACCGAGTCTCGAGGGAAGGTCTTATGAAGAAGGCTGAGGGACTTGAAACTGTTTCTGTTCGAAAGAAGACGTTTGAGGCCAATTAATTGAGACTTATAAGATAATCAGAGGGTTACATAAGTTGGACAGTTAGAGCCTTTTCCTTCTGATGGCGATGCCGAGCACGAGGGGAGTTGTCTGCAAATTTAGCTACATATTAACATGAATATTAATTAATAGATATGGGACAAATACCAGAGGTAGCTTCTTTACTCAGAATAGTGGGGACATTGAATGCATGGCCTGCAACAGTAGTATGCTCGCCACCTTAAAGGGCGTTTAAACGGTCATTGGATAGGCATATGGATGAGAATGGAATAGGCAAGTTTAGATGGGCTTCAGATTGGTTCCACAGGTTGGTGCAACATCGAGAGCCGCAGGGCCTGTGCTGCTTTGCCATGTTCGATGTTCTGTGTTCTAGAGGGCGTAAGTATGAGATGAGAGAGGAAAAGTTTTAAAGGGATTGGAGGAGATCATTTTTCACGCAGAGGCTGGTGCAGGTATGGAAAGAGATTCCGTGGCAAGTTGTAGAGAAAAGAACAATGCCAACATGTAAAAGATATTTGGGCAGGTACATGGAGAGGAGAAGGTTTGAAGGAATTTGCGTCAAATGCAGGGAAACGTGAATCGTGCAGGGATCTGATCAGCATGGACTAGTTGGATCGAAGGAACCCGTTTCTGTGCTGCATGACTTTGTCTCAAGTTATTGGAGGAGTTGATTACTAAGATAAGGCATGCTGTACACTCTGAAGCAAGTTAAACTGATAGGGACAGTAGACTGGAATTCAGTACATTTCAAATATGTGTAGGGACTATCAGGAAGGGAGGAGGTTGCAGGGACTGAAACTGTTGTCGGAGTTACAAATTACTGAAGACACTGGTCCACAAGACGTGCTACAGATACAGTGATGCAGAATAGTGAGTCTTAGTACAACAGAACTTACAGTAGGGTTGGTGATTGAGCCTGGGCTATGTCTGTACTGTGCTCCCCTTCTACCACTGTAAATGTGTCATGTCTTGTTCGTCGATGTTTGGAGCCCTCTCATTCTCTCTGCTCTGTGCACTGTGAGTGATCTTACCTCACTGCAGGATATATTGAAAGCTCAAGATCTCCCTTCCCTTTGTCTCTCTGGCTGAACAAACATCTTCAATGAGATGGTGGACGAGACACCCAGCAGATGGGAAGTCTACTGAGTCAGGAAATTCCTGAATACCTACAGGATACAGAAATGGGCAGAATGGGAAATTAAACTGATGCAGTGAGGGTTACACATGGAGAATGGCACTGAGTCCCACAGAGATCCGGAAAATCCCAGTCTCCATCCTTGGTCTGTGGTGCCACGTGTCTCTGAAGTGGAGAATTCTGTTGGCTCAGGATCTGCAGTAGCTGCAAGAGCGAGAGACACTGACAGAGACAGCAATTAGACTCACACAGTGAGGGATACTACATGGAGGGAGACTGAATGATGTCACCAAACTGCTGGAAGGTATCAGGATCGAATAATTGTGTCGGAAGAACGGGTTTTGCTTCATCATGCACTGTTTAATTGGTCAGGGATGACCAATCAATGAGCAGGTGAAGTGATGGCCTAGTGATATTATTGCTCGACCATGTATCCAAGACCTCAGATAATGTTCAGTTGAGGCTGGTATGAATTCCACCATCAGAAATGGTGCAAATTTAAATCAATTATTTTTTTAAAAATTGCAATTAACAATCCATGAATAAATATAAAACCATTGCTGATGTCCAAAATAAACTTTGCTCACTTGTACTTCAGAGAAGGACTTCTGCTATCTTCATGTGGTCAGCACGACATACCCACAGCAAAATATTTGCCTCTCAATTACCATCTGAAATGGACAAGCAAGCTACTCAGCTCACAGTCAGCTAGGGCTGGGTAACAAATACTGACCAGCTAGAGTCAGCCACAAAAGCAATCTCATTGCACTGGGCTCCAATGGAACCATGATGGGTAAAGGTGTCCTGGACAATCATGTTGGTAGGTTATGGACAAAACTTTAAGTTGACAGAGAGGAGAAGGAACAGGGTTTAGGTGAAAGGAGCTTTCCAAATCCATAGGCAAAAGTTGAAGCATCAGAATAGCATGGGACCATGAATAAAGACAAGCAGGAAGGGACAGAAATTAAGTCAAATTGTACATCCGTGAATAGGATTGTGACTGGAGATTGTGGAAAAGAAAGCATTATGTTTTATTTTTGGAATGTACAAAGTCTCTGAAATAAGGTCGTTGGATTTGTGACACAGAGATAAATGGGACTTAGACACCAGAGAAACATGGATAGAGGATGAATAAGAGTAAGGACATAAATACTCAATGGTTCACATCCTTGTGGTTTCAAAGGCAGAATGGGAAAACATGGTTGGCTAATGCTAACAATATTGGGTAACGAAGGCTTTACAGGGAAATTGTTTGGCCTCAGATCATGAAGTAGAGTCATTCCTAATGCAAACTCTGGCTACTACTTGCCAAGGACATAAGCAGCAGAACAGTTTCAGCCACTGAACAAACAGCATTTCATGTCTCATTACTGCATTAAACAGGAACACTTTGGAATATTTAACAAAGACATTGTGATAATTTTGGGAAACTTCAATATTCGCTCAATCTGGGACAATCACACTGACACTGTTCGAAATGGAGTTTGAAGAACATGTTTATTTTTGCCTCAGTGTTTATTTGAATAATACATTGTGCAACTGGCAAGGGACACAACTATCTCAGAGCAACAATTGTCTGATTAAACTGAGCGAATGAGTAATGTCACACTGAGAGATCCTCTGGGAAATTGTGACAAATGAATTTTAATTAATTATGAAACTTTAACGTGAATCACAGAATGGACAAGATACTAGGAGAAACAAAGTCGCCAATTTACATGGGTTTGAGAGGAGATCTGACTAAGGATTAACAGGATGAATAAATTGAACTGTGTGTCTGTAAACGAACAGTTGAACATACTTGACGTGCAGTGTAAAACACTCAACAAAAGGACATCCCATTGAAGCAGTCAAAACCTTAGCAAGAAATTCCCACCTGTCCCTCACTCAGGTCAAAAAGGGCCATATTAGATTATCAGGCTTAGATGATCACCAAAATTATCGAAACATTCTAAAGTGAGAGAGTGTTTATGCAGTAAGTTTTAGAGGGACTACGAACTGTCTGCTAGCAGGAGGCGGGAATTGGGAAGGGGAATTATCGTCAGGGTATAAGGACACGATAGGAACAGGGAGAGGTGAAGGTGCTGTAAGTAGTGAGAGTGTTACAGAGAGTGTTCAGGGCCTGAATGGTATTACAAAAGCCAGTACGATTTGCTGCAGTTGGAGGTGTTTGCAGAAGTATTCATTCATGTGATGTGGATGTCACTGATTGGGTCAGCAATCTTTGGCCCACTGCTAATTATCCAGAGGGTCGTTCAGAGTCAACTATATTGCTGTGGGTCTGGAGTCACATGTAGGCCAGACCAGGTTAGAATGTCAGATGTCCTTCTGTAAAGGACGCACGTGAACCAGATGAGTTCTTCCTTCTGCTCAACAATGGTTTTATCGTGGTCTCAACAGTGCCTTGTACAGATGCACCATGATATCGCAACTTCTACTCTCAATGCTCAAACCAGTGAAGGTAAGCATCCCAATACCTGCTTCACCAGCTTATCTTCCTGTGACACCCCTTTCAACGAACTATGTACCTGTATCCCTGGGTTTCTGATTGGCAACACCACCCAGGGCCCGAACATTAACTGCACAAGTCCCAAACTGGTTTGTTTCTCCAAAATGGAGCACTTCACATTTATCTAATTAAACTCCTTTTGCTGTTCTTCAGCCCACTATTCCAACAATACTGTTCATCCTGCTTTATCATAGTTAACCTTTTTCACTGTCCAATATATCACCATTTTCAGTTTCACCCACAAACGTACTTACCAGGAAGTCAATATTCTCAACCAAATCGTTTATCCAAATAACAAACAGTGGAATGACTACACCTGCAGTCAGAAAAACAAGCTGTCTCCCAGTACCCCCTGTCTCCTACCGTAAAGTCAATTCTATATCCAGTTGACTAGCTCCTCCTGGATGCCGTATCAAATCAAATGAACAATCTGTGCATGGAGCCAGAGGAAGTAGATGAGGTATTCAATGAATGCTTCCCATCCGTATTCACACAGGAGAAAGACATTGTAGCCAGGGATTTGAGTTGGGATGGTGAGGTTCGCGAACATGTGATGACCAATAAGGTGGAGGTATTAAACGTTTTCACAGGCAGAAAGTTGGATAAACCGCCAGCGCCCAATGAAATGTCTCCCAGACTGCAATGGGAGGAAAGCAGGAGATTGATGGAGTCCTGGTGGATATATTTAATACTTTGCTGGCCACAGGTCAAGTGCCGAATGCGTGGATGATAGTGAATGTGGTTCCTGTGTTCAAGACGGGCAGCAGGGATAGACCAGGTAATTACAGAGCAGACAGTCTGAGAGCAGGGCGAGGGAAATTATTGGAACTAATTCCGACAACGAATCAACACTTGAAAAGTCAAGGGTCAACTCGGCTGAGTCATCACGGATTTGGTAGAGGAAGACACCGCCTTAGGAATTCAGTTGCGTTTTTTGAAATGGTCTCTCAAAATATTGATGATGGTAGTGCAGATGATGTGGTTTACAAGGAGTTGAATAAGGCCTTTATCAAGGTCCCACGTGGAAGGCTGGTCCAAAAGGGATTAGCCCATGGATTCACGATAAGTTGGAACACAGGGACGTTCAGACAAGTCCCTAGATCTCTAAAGGTGTCAGCACAGGAAAGCACGTTTGGAAAGACACCTGAACTGGGAGCGGGATGGAGGGGGGGTGGGGGGGGGAGTGCGCATACCCTGGTGGGGCGAATTGTTAGAGCTGCTTGAGAGGATATAAACTAATCTGACACAGTGTTGCACCTTAAACAGTCTTAAGTCCAGAAAGAAGATTAAGGCTGGAGTTGAAGAGAGCAAATTCAACAGACAAGGCAGGCAAGAATATAGCAAGGAATGGGGGGAAACTGATGATTAAACAGCATTTATTTCAATGAAAGAGGTCTGACAGATTAACTCAGAACATGAATTAAAACATGGGACTGGGAGATTATAGCTATTGCAGAAACTCAGCTGAGGGAGGTGCAGGACTGGAAACTCGTTGTTTCAATGTAGAGATGCTACAGGAAGCATCGAAGGGTAGGCAAGAAAGAACGCGTGGTAGTGGATTTTGGTTGGATGAATTATCACAGCAGTACTAAAAAAGAATATTCCTGGGGGATCACCCAGCCAAGCTATGGTAGTCGAACTGAGAAATAAGAATGGGTCATTACTCTGACACGATTGTCTTACTGGCCCCGAATAATCCGTGGCAGACTGGGGAACAAATATGTCAGGAGATTTCAAATATCAATGCTAATAGGGCTGTTATGTTATGGGTTTTTCAACTTTCCAAACTTAGATTGGGACTGCCAGTGTTCAGCTTTTGCAAGGGATGAATTTGATAATTGAATTCCAGTAAATTCTCAACCAATATGCAAATGGCCTGAAAACTGAAATGGGCAAAACCTGACCACCCCTTGGGGAACAAAGTAGGGAAAGGGAATGAGGTCTTAGTGGGCAAGTATGTTGCCAAAGTGACCACAATTTTATTAGTTTGAAAATAGCTATGTAAAAGGACAGGGGCCAGACTAATCTCGATAGTATTAGCCAGGAACTTTCAAAAGGTGACTGGGGAGTCTATTTGCAGGAAAGAGAATTCTGGCAAGTGAGAATATTTTACATGTGAGAAAAATTGAGCGCTTAGTGTCAGTATGTTCCTGACAGCATTTGGAAACTCTGACTGTCTAATAAGGTTCTGGGCAAGGAAAAGGGGGCACATGTCTGGTATAGCCAGCTGGATCAAAGGAATCCATGAGGATCACAGAAGCTGCAGGAACACACTTTGAGTAGAAATCCGGAATGCAGCTCAGAGACCAAACCTATACCCTAAACCTGATTCCTTGTAAAACAGGACATTGTGGGATATTAGGGAAGATATTGTGGACCCCTTAGCAAAGCTATTTGTACCATTGGCAGAGGAGTTCCGAGAATTTTTTTCAGTGTTTCTTTGAATAACACATTGTGCAACTGGCTTGGGACGTAACTATCTCAGACCGGCTGTTGCGTGATGAAACATAGTGAATGAGTAACGTCAGCTGGGGAAATCCTCTGAGAAATTGTGATAAAGTGCAGTTTAAAGAAATATAAAGTTTTAAAGTGAATCACAGAAAGGATAAGCTACAACCAGAAACAAAAATAACCAATTACACGAGTTTGAGAGGAGGACTGATTAAGGTAACAGGCTAAACAGACTGAAACATATGTCTGTAAATGACCAGTGGAAAACATTTGAAGGAACAGTGTAAAACATTCAACGAAAGGATATGCCACTGAAACAGACAAACCTCCGCAAGAAATTCACACCTGTGCCTCACTCAGGACAAAATGAATCGTATTGCATTATCAGGCTGATAGCATCGCCAAAAGTTACTTAAAATCCTGAAGCGAGAGAGTGTTTTAGGAATAAGTTTTAAAGGGATTGCAAAGGGTCTGCTAGCAGGAGGTGGGTAGTGGGAAAGGGAATCATTGAAAAGGTAGGAACAGGGAGAGGTGAAGGTGCTGGAGAGGATGAGAGAGTTGCAGAGAGTGGTCAGGGCCTGAACGGTGTTACAAGGCTTGTAATATTTGCAGCAGCTGGAGGAGTTTGCAGAGGCAGGAAGGGAAGATACGTACTTTCATTCATTCATTAATGGAAGGAGGATGTCACTGACTGGGCCAACAATTTTTGCCACACTGCTAATTATACAGAGGGTCGCTCAGAGTTAGCTATATTACTGTGGGTCTGTAGTCACATGTTAACTACAACAGGCTAGAATGTCAGATGTTCTACACTAAAGGAACCGGATAAAGTATTCCTCCTGATCATCAATGCTTTTATGGTGGCCTCACCAATGTCTTGTACAACGAAAAATTGGCATCCCAACTCCTACTGTCATTGCTCAAACAAATGAAGGTAACCATTCAAAATGCCTGCCTCACCAGCCTGTCTACCTGTGACACCACTTTCAAAGAACTGTGTACTTGCATCCCTGAGTCATTGATTGACAACATTACCCAGGGCCAGAATATTAACTGAACAAGTCGCACCCGACTTTGTTTCACCAAAATGAAACACTTCACACTTATCTAATTAAAATCTATCTGCTATTCTTCAGTCCACTATCCCAGCAGTAATGTTAATCCTGTTGTATCAGGGATAATCTTCTTCACTGTCTATTTTCCCACCAATTGCAGTGTCACCCAAAAAACTTACTTACCTGGAAACCAATACTCTCTTCCAAACCATTTATCCAAATGACAGCAACTCTGGAGCCACTTCACCGCTGGTCACATGCCTCCAGTCAGAAAAGCAACTGTCTCCCACCGCTCTCTGTGTCCTACCATCAATTTTGTATACAGTTCACTAGCTCCTCCTGAAAATCATATCCTTTTACATTGATCTGAACTTATTACCCAGTTTACGATACGGAACGTAGAACTCTGAACAAGACCCTTCAGCCACGATGTCATACCTAACTCTTATCCGACTACATACCCTTTATTTTACTATCATCCATGTGCCTGTCCAAGAGTCTATTAAATGTCCCTCATGTATCGAATTTTACTACCACCTCTGGCAGTCCATTGCACCCACCACCACTCTCTGTTAAAAGAACCGAACTCTGAAATCTCCCCTGAACCATCCTCCATTCCCCTTAAAATTACATTTCCTTGTGATAGCCATTTCTGCCACATGGAAAAAAAATTCTCACTGTTCACTCTCTCTGTGCCTCTCATCATCTTGTCACCTCTACCAAGTCGCCCCTCACCCTTCTTCACGTCAATGAGAAAAGCCTTAGCTCCCTCAACATTTCTTCATAATGCATGCTCTCCAGTACAGGCAGCATCCTGGTAAATCTCATTTTTACCCTCTCTAAAGCTTTCACACCTTTCCGGTAATGCGGGGACCGGCACTCGGCAGAATATTCCAAGTGGGGTCTAACCAGGGCTCCATAGAGCTGTAGCATAACCTGATAGCTTTAAGACTCAATCTTACAGCTAACGAAAGCCAACACAACATCTCCTTTTTTTAATCAACTCGTGTGGCAACTTTGAGGGCTCTCTGAACGTCTATCCCAAGGTCCCTCTGTTCCTCCACATCGCCAAATATCCTGCCTTTAACCCTGTATTCTGCATTCATTTTCGTCCTTCCAAAATGAATCAGTTCACATTTTTTCCAGATTGAACTCCATCTGCCACTTCTCAGTCCAGCTCGAAAGCCTTTTAATGTCCCTTTGCAACCTACAACAGATCTCCACACTATGCATCACACCACCAACCTTCATGGCATTGGCAAACTTACTAACCCACTCTTCCACTCCCACATCCAAGACATTAAAATAAAATCACAAAAAACAGAGGTTCCGGAACCAGCCCCTGCGCAATATCACTGGCTACTGAACTGCAGGCTGCGTGCTTTCCAACTTTCATCACTCTCTATCTTCTGTAAGCTTGGAATTCTGTATCCACACAGGCAGGTTTCCCTGTATCCCATGCTTCCGTATCTTCTGAATGAGCCATAAACTTGTTTTGTCACATTCTCAAAGGATTCAATGAGATTTGTGACGCATGATTTGTCCCTTACAAAGCCAAGCTTACTATCTGTAATCAAACTATGGTTTTCCGATGAATTATACATCCTGTATCGGAGTCCTCTCCAATAATCTGCACACCACAGACATAATACTGACAGGTCTATAATTCACATGATTAACCCTATTCCCTTTCGTGGACAGGGGAATAAGATTTGCCAACCTCCAGTCATCTAGTACGACTCCAGTGGACAGTGAGGGCGCAATGGTCATCGCCAAAGGCACAACAATCTACTCTGTCGGTTCCTTTAGTAACTTTGGGAACATCCCGTCTGGCCCAGCGGACTTATCTATCCTTATGTTTTACAAAATTCTCAGCACATCCTCCTTCTTAACTAAGTCGTTTTATGGCTGTCTTCCAAGTGACAAGTTGCCTCTCAGTAGTGAATACTGAGGCATAGTATTAAGGACCTCACCTACCTCCTCCGACTCCAGACACAAGTTCCCTCCACTATCCCTGATCAGCCCAACCCTCACTCTGGCTATCCTCTTGTTCCTCAAATAAGTGGAGAATGCATTATGGTTTTCTTTAATCCTTCCCAAGCATACTTCCAGTTGTCCCGAGTCCATTCTTCTGGCTACCTTCGCAGCATCATAACAGTGCTAAAACATGCCATTTGGCCCAACAACTCCACACCAACCCTCCGAAGAGTATCCCATCCAGAACCACTCCCTACCCTACCACTCTACTCTTGCCCTAACTATTGTGCCAAACCTACACAAACCTGCACTCTATTGGTAATTTAGCATGGCTGATTTACTTAACCAGCACATATTTGGATTGTGGGTGGAAACTGGAGTATCTGAAGGAACCCCACGCACAAATGGGGAGAATGTGCAAACTCCAGACAGACAGTCACCGAGACTCGAATCAAAATCGGCTCCCTGGTGCTATGAGGTAGCAGTGCTAACCACTGAACCACCGTGCTGCTCCCTGTAACTCTTTCGACCTGTATGATCCTTGCTTCCACAACATGAAGTAAGCTTCCTTCTTTCTCTTGACTAGATGTTCTACATCCCTTAGAACCTTGTCAAATGCTTTGCTGAAATCCATGTGGACAATGTTGACTGCTCTGCCTTCATCTATCTCTGGTCCACCTCCTAGAATAGTCAATTCAGTTTGTGAAACACGGTTTTCCACTCACAAAACCGTGCTGACCATTTTCAATCAGCCCTTTCCTTTCCAAATATACATAGCTCCATTCTCTCCTCCAACAACATACCCATCACTGGGCTCACGGGGCTTTTCCCTGCAGCCCTAAAGTGATGGAACAGCATTATCCTCCCTCCAGTCTTCCAACAACTCACTGTGTCTGTTTATAATATAAATGTCTCTGTTATGGGGCCCTGCATTTCCTTCCCTAGCTTCCCACAATATTCTAGATTAGACCTAATGAGTTATTGAAGATTGATCTGCCTTTATTTGTTTTAAGATTCCAGCACTTTCTCTTCTCTGTTGAGGATTCTTTCCAAAACATCATTATTTATTTCCCCAAGTTCCCAAGCTTCCATGTCTTCCACCACAGTAAATTCTGACAAGTTGTTTTTTGTTTAAGATTTCACCCATCTCTTCTGGCGCCACACATAGGTGACCTAATGTAAAGGCTTCTGAAAATCCAAATAGAACGTATCCCCCGTAACAACACGCCCCTCCTACACCCTCATCTGTTCTGCTATTTATATTCACACCAACAAAAAAAATCCAACAGGTTCAATAACATATTCTCTTTTATAAAATATATTTCTATGGGTCCAATTATTGTTTATTGATATCCTTTCTAACATATTTCAGCATGCTCCCGACTTACTGTCAAGCCAACAGTGTTTGGTTTCAGCATGGCAGCAGAAAGGGTGATGGGAGTTCTTGATTATCAATTTGAAAAAGGCAACTTACAGAGTCAGCAGATAATAGAGAAGGCAAATCAAATGGTACCATTGATTACAAAGGAATAGAGTCTAAAAATGGGAAGATCTTTCTCAAACTATCCAAGATACGAATCAGACCACACCCACAATACTATGGACAGCGTGAGTGCCCGAAGGAAACATATTCTTCTATTGGAGGCATATCAGAGAAGGGTCACTTGGTTGATCCTGGGAATGGATGCATTTTTTAATAAGAAGAGGTGGAGTGGATTGAGGTTGAATCCATTGAAGTTAGAGCTGAAAATGTGATGCTGGAAAAGCGCAGCAGGTCAGGCAGCATTCAAGGAACAGGAGAATCGACGTTTCGGGCATAAGCCCTTCTTCAGGAATCTCTTCGAGGAGAAAGTGAGGACTGCAGATGCTGGAGATCAGAGCTGAAAATGTATTGCTGTAAAAGCGCAGCTGATCAGGCAGCATCCAACAAACAGGAGAATCGACGTTTCGTGCATAAGCTCTTCTTCAGCTCTAATCTCCAGCATCTGCAGTCCTCACTTTCTCCTCCATTGAAGTTTAGAAAGATGAGAGAGAAATTGAATGTTACATCCACGATTCGGAAGGGCTTTGATCGGGTTGATGCTGGGAAGTTAGAAATTATAAAGTACAGCACAGCAATAGGCCATTCTGCCCCCAATTGCTGTGCTGACAATGGTGGTATTCTCGACTCATGCATATCTCTCTGTTTTCTGCCTGTTCATGTTTCTGTCTAAATGCCATTTCAAAACTTTACTCACAATTCCTTTTCCACGACCTCCCTTGGTAACTTCCACTCTCTGTAAAAAAACTTGCCGCACACATCTCGTTTATTCTTTCTCTTTCTCACCTTAAATCTGTTCGCTCTAGTTTTGAAACTTACACATTGGAAAAGAGATTCTGACTATCCACCTTATCTGTCCCTGTCCTAATGTTATATTCCTGTATCCAGTCTCCTGTCAGCCTCTTACAAAGCAATCCAACTTTGTTGAATTTCCTCTTGCACCTAACGCATCCTTAACACAAGCAACGTACTGATTAACCCCTTTTCTACCCTCTCCAAAGCCTCCACATCCTTCCTATTGTGTGGAGATGAGAACTGCACACAATACACCAAACGTGGCCAAACAAAATTATACAATTACAACATCAAATGCAAACCACTATACTCAATGTTGTGGCCGATGAAGGCCAGTGTTTCATTTGCTTTCTTTCCCATCTGAAACACCTGTGTTGCTATTTTCAGGAAGTAACTGACTTGCACCAAGATCCTTCTGTATATCAATGTCCCTCAGTATCCTAAATGTTTTCTTGAATTTGACATGACCTCACACTTATCCAGTTTAAACTCAATTTGCCACTTCTCTGCACAACGTTCCAACTGATCTGAAACCTCCTGAAACCTTGGATATCCTTGGATATCATTCACCCAAATCCACCAATTTTCATGTAATCTGCAATAACTATCTCTGTCACTTTCTTTTGTTTCAATTGAATGAGAATCTGTAAACAGAGTGCAGAAAATCCCAGCAAGTGCTCACCCGTTTAAGATGGAGATGAGGAGAAATGTATTCACTCAGATGGTAGGGTTTTTGTGGGAATTCCAGCCTGCAGGGGACTGTCGAGGCTGGGACATTAATAATATTTACAACAGACGTGGTTAGATTATAATGAATCAGGGAAAGGGCAGGAAAGTAGAGTTGAGGAACATCTGATCAGCCATGATCTGATTGAAGGGCAGAGCATACTCAATTGGCAAAATAGTCTAGTTCCGCTCCTACACCTCATGGTCTGAACTCAAACTCAGTATCTACATTATTACATTGTGAGTCTCTGCTCACAAAACTCCTTTATATTGGGATTATTAGATATTTAATATTACACAGCATTTGATCTACAATCGACAATTTTGTTGATGGCTCCGTGATGTGACGTTATAGAAACTCATCTCGTATGCAATCCAGGTTTCCATCCATTACAGCCCTGATACTCATTCGTTATCCAGTTGGGATGGAGACTATTGTCACATAGAGTTACTGTACTGCCCTTGTACAGTACATTCAGTGTCCAGACTGTAACCATATTGACATTACCATCAGTGTCTGGTGCCTATGAAAGAATTCTTGCCAATGTTTGCTGCTGCTGCTTGTGGTTTCTCAGCTCCACCCAAACAGACTCCACATTTTGATCTTCAGATCCTCATGGCAGTCTCATTAATGCATTAACTTCATCCTTCCTTCGCAACTTGGTGGCCTTTTGCCTAACCTGCCTGGATCCCAACAACTCTTCAATATTACCTTCCAAGCGATGGTTATTCTGTGGCTACATTTCTGGAATGACAGTTTGATCATATCTGTTCACCGTCATTCCATCTGCCTTATGGCGACTGCGGGGAGTCATTGCTCAGTAGTGGAGGTTGAACAGATGGGTAGAGGTTACAGAGATAGGGAGGATTATAGGGGCTCTAGGATGTTACAGTTAAATAGAGTTACAACTGTTCAAGAATGTCAGCGGGACAAAGGGGTTTGGGGATTGGAGAAATTTGCAAAAAAAGAGTAGCTGGATTAGATTCTTGAAATAGGGATAGGGATGGATGTAGGTAAAGGCAGGCAGACTGACAGGCACAGATGGGGTGTGTTTCAAGGAGAAGAGTATTGTGTATACTAACAGTGATATGGAAGGTTGTAGTGACTGAAAACGTTTATAGATATATGAAGGCGTCTCTGATCTGAAGGCTACATAGAAAGCAAGCCAATGGAGAATGCCAGGTTGCTGAGTTGTAGACAGTTACACAAACTGGAAGGGTTGCACAAACTGAAAGAGGTTCCTGTGGTCGGAAAGCGGGTGCTTGGTGGGTGGAGTGTGGGAGGGTGTGGAGGCTCAAGTATAAATAGATTAAGATTGAAGAATTGGAGAAGAATAAGCAGATTACGATTTCTTCAAAGATAAGGAAGAATCGTCGGAGTTGGAGAAGTTTACCGAGATAGGGACAGATAGAGAGGTTCAAGATAAATACATTAATATGGAGGATGGTATTGGTAGGAGGAGCTTACAGGGATAGACAGGACTCGGGATTTATAGGGATGAAGGAATTTAGTATCGATTGGAGATGTTTAGGGATTACAGTGTGAGAGACTGGATAACCTGACAGAGACAGAGAGCATTGTGTGGACTAGAGGAGATTTCAAACAGAGGAAGAACCAGTGCAGCAGAGGTGAGGGCAGGTCCCTCACAAGATGGTGGTAATGAAGCCTAGAATGTTGCTGTTCCTTGTCCAGCATTGTATCTATGTCCAGTTTTCCAGTTTGAAGGCAGAAATCCAATAACTCCTGCCTGTGCTGTTTACTGTGAGTGATCTTACCGGGTGCAGGATCTATTGAAGGCTACAGATCTCCATCTCCATCTCTTTCTGGCGACCCAAGTGCCTTCAATGAGGTGATGGATGTGACAGGAGTTTGGAACATCATGATTACCTGCCTGAGACAGAAATAGACAGAATGGGCAATTAGACTGATGCAGTGAGGATAACTCATGTAGAGTAGCACTGGGTCCAGCAGAGAGCTCCAAAATCCTAGTCTCCAACCCTGGCCTGTGCTGTTGCGTCTGTCTGGAGTGGAGAATTCTGTTGGCTCAGGATCGCAGACCAGTTGTAAGAGAGCTGGAGAGATGCTGACAGAGGCAGAAATTAGACCCACAGTCTGAGGGATACCACATGGAGAGATACTGAGTGATCAGCAGATCCAGATGCTCTATACAATCAACACAGGAATTCTTGGACATCATCAGAAATATACACATAGACAAGGAAGAAACTACGGTCTCATTCGATGTAACGGCACTGACCACATTATCGACAAAACCCTAACCAGAGAAACAATAGCCAAACTGCTGGACATACAGAACAGACAACAGGACATAGAACATAGAACATGGAAAAATACAGCGCAGTACAGGCCCTTCGGCACTCGATGTTGCGCCGACCGAAGCCTACCTAACCTACACTAGCCCAATAACCTGCAGATGCTTATCCAATGCCCGCTTAAATGACCATAAAGAGGGAGAGTCCACCACTGCCACTGGCAGGGCATTCCATGAACTCACAACCCGCTGAGTAAAGAATCTATCCCTAACATCTGTCCTATACCTACCACCCCTTAATTTAAAGCTGTGTCCCCTAGTAACACCTGACTCCATTAGCGGAAAAAGGTTCTCAATGTCAACCCTATCTAAACCCCTAATCATCTTGTACACCTCTATCAAATCTCCCCTAATCCTTCTTTTCTCCAATGAGAACAGCATCAAGTGCCTCAGCCTTTCCTCATACGATCTTCCTACCATGCCAGGCAACATCCTGGTAAACCTCCTCTGCATTCGTTCCAATGCCTCCACATCCTTCCGATAGTATGGCGACCAATACTGCACACAATACTCCAGATGAGGCCGCACCAGAGTCTTATACAACTGTAACATGACCTCAGGAGTCCAGAACTCAATTCCTCTACCAATAAAGCCCAGTAAACCATATGCCTTCTTCACAGCTCTATTTACCTGGGTGGCAACTTTCAGAGATCTATGTACATGAACACCAATATCCCTCTGCTCATCCACACTACCAATTAGCCTACGATTAGCCCAGTACTCCATCTACTTGATACTCCTACCAAAGTGAATGACTTCGCACTTAGCTACATTGAACTCCATTTGCCATCTGCCCAGCTCTGCAACTTATCGATATCCCGCTGTAACCTGCCACATCCTTCTTTGCTGTCCACAACTTCACCGACTTTCGTGTCATCCGCAAACTTGCTCACCCAGCCTTCAAGCCTCTCCTCTAGGTCATTTATAAAAATGACAAACAGCAATGGTCCCAAAACAGATCATGTGGAACACCGCTAGTAACTGCACTCCAAGATGAACCTATACCATCAACTACTACCCTCTGTCTCCTTCCAGCCAGCCAATTCCTAATCCAAACCTCTAATGCACCCTCAATGCCATAACTCCGTAGTTTTTGAATTAGCCTGCCATGGGGTACCTTATCGAACGCCTTACTAAAATCCATATACACCACATCTACTGCTTTACCCTCGTCCACTTCCTTGGTCACCTTCTCAAAGAACTCAATAAGGTTTGTGAGGCACGACCTGCCCTTCACAAAACCATGCTGACTATCCTTGATCACATTATTCCTATCCAGATGTTCATAAATCCTATCCCTTACAATTCTTTCTAAGACTTTGCCCACTACAGAAGTGAGACTCACTGGCCTATAGTTACTACGGCTATCCCTACTCCCCTTCTTGAACAAGAGGACCACATTCGCTATCCTCCAGTCTTCTGGCACTATTCCCGTAGACAACGATGACATAAAAATCAAGGCCAATGGCTCCACTATCTCCTCCCTAGCTTCCCAGAGGATCCTAGGATAAATGCCATCAGGCCCAGGGGACTTATCTATTTTCATCCTTTCCAGTATTCCCAAGACCTCTTCCCTACATACCTCAAGGCCATCCATTCTAATCACTTGAGACTCAATATGCACATCAGCAACAGTGTCCTGTTCCGGAGTGAATACTGACGAAAAGTATTGATTTAGTGTCTCTCCAATCTCCTCCGCCTCCACGCACAATTTCCCACTACTATCCTTGACTAGACCGATACCTACCCTAGTCATCCTTTTATTCCTGACATACCTATAGAAAGCCTTTGGGTTTTCCCTAATCCTACCAACTAAGGACTTTTCATGTCCCCTTCTCGCTGCTCTTGGCTCTCTCTTTAGATCCTTCCTGGCTGCCGTATAACTCTCAATCGCCCCAACTGAACCTTCACGCCACATCTTTACATATAGGACGTTGAACCTATCACCAAAAACGGCTTACTCAAACTACTGGACCTGTGCCTCCCAACACACTTCACATTCAACAACCAAATATACGAACAAATCAATGGCACACCCATGAACTCACCCATCTCTGGACTCATAGCAGAAGCAGTAATATAAAGATTAGAACAAACAGTCTTACTTCAAATTCAACGCAAACTCTGGGTCAGATATGGGGATGACACATTTGTAATCATTACAAACGCAGAAATAGAGAACACACACCGGATCATCAACGCCACACTCACAGGAATCCGATTCACTGAAGAGGAAGAAAAAGACAACCAACTCCCATTCCTAGACGTGATGGTACACAGAACACTGAATGGAGAATTTACCATCAAGGTATACAGGTAGGCCACACGCACACCAAGTCCTGAACTACGAAAGCAAACACCCCAACATACACAAAAGAAGTTGCATCAAGACACTATTCAAAAAGGCCACAACACACTGCAGTGCACCAGAACTGCAAAAAAGAGGAAGAAGAACACCTATACAATGTATTCGCCAAAAACGGATACCCACACAATTTCATCAACAGATGCCTTAGGGAAAGACAACGGAACGAGGACATGCCTCAACCCAAAGGACTAGCCACACTACCATACATCAAGAGTATTTCCGAACTGACAGCCAGACTACTGCGACCAGTAGGACTCATAACAGCACACAAACCAACAGCCACTCTCAGACAACAATTCACCAGAACGAAGGACCTGATACCCAGCATGAGCACAACCAATGTACGATACAAAATCCCATGCAAGTACTGCACAAAACACTACATAGGACAAACAGGAAGACAGCTAACGATCCGCATCCATGAACACCAACTAACCATGAAACGACACGACCAGCTATCCTTAGTAGCCACACACGTAGATGACACGCAACATGAATTCGATTGGGACAACACTACTATTGTAGGACAAGCCAAACAGAGAACAGCCAGGGAATTCCTAGAGGCATGGCACTCATCCACAGTTTCAATCAATAAGCACATCGATCTGAACCCAATATACCGACAAGTGCAACGGACAGCTGGAACTGACAACTGGAATTCAAACTACTATAAATGCCGGAGGAAACATCACAGAAGTGCTTCACAGGAGGCTCCCAAGCAATGAGGATGTCACCTAGACGGGGGATGAAACGTCTGCAACACAAGTTCCCAGCTTGGTGAACAGAACCACAACAATACTGAGTGATACCGCCAGAGAGCAGCAAGGTGTCAGGATCAAATAATGGTGTCATAAAAAGTGGTTCTGATTCACTGAGCACTACTACCAGTACTCAGGGAGGAGTCAGGCATTATGTTGGGATGGCCTCCACTGGCATTGACCTGGGGCCAGTGCTCTGGTCAATCATATAACCAGGATTATGCAAACTGATTTAAACTGACACAGATGTGGAGGGTCAGGCTTAGGTGTCAGGAAACTCCCAAGTGCAAAGAGAAATGTTCAAATATTGAAACACCATGGAGATGTGAGTGAAGAAAAACAGAAAGAAACAGGACGGGATGAGTTTAACTGAATTTGTACATCAGCAAATATGTGTGTGACAGGAAATGGTGATAAAAACGTAAATTACTGTTTCTTAATCTGAATGCACAAAGTATCTGTAATAAAGTATATGCACCTGTGACTTGTGATTTGTTTCTGATCGCCATCAGGGAGACGTGGTCACAGGGTGAACAAAAAGGTGGGGCATTCACGTTCACGTCTACACAACATTGTGGAAAGTCAGGCAGAATGGGAATCAGGACGGGGATCTCCCATAGTTAGGGATAACAATGTGATAATCAGGGAAATATGTGGCTTCAGATTATCAAGCAATACGAAACCAAATTCTGGGAAATGAGGGTCAGAACACAGAAATGGAAGGACAGTGTTAAGGACCCTTAACAGCATTACATTATTAGACACTGCATTAACAGGGAATTATTGGAATTTCAAACAAAGACACTGGGATAATTGTGAGGGAATTTATCTTCGTATCTCATCCTCTCATTGATGGTGGGTCAAAGACGAGGCTGACTTTTCCCACTCTCAGGGGGAGTGGTTAGTTGCTCTACAAGCCGATGTGGCCTTCGACAGACTCTGTTAAACTTGGGCAGAAGGTGGCCTTGGGAAGTGGGTGGATGGGGCGTTGGTGTGACAGCACTCTCCTTGTGCTGTTTCCTCCTGCATTCCCCTTTTCCACACAGCAAATCTCGAGGTGCTCGACCCCTTCCCAATGCTTCTCCCCCACTTTGGACGGTCTCAGCCCAGTAATTCCCAGGAGTTCCTAGATTTTATTAAAAGATGAAAAAACCTGTCAATTCTAAAGCGACCAATGTTTAAAAATGTGGACGCATTTGTTAAAGAGATCGTGAGGGAGTGTCCAAGCAGGAGGTGTAACAGTAGGAACAGGATACGTTGTCAGGGTTAATGAAATGATAGGAACAGGGAGAGGTGAAGCAGCTAGAGGTGGTTAGAGTGTTACAGAGTGGTGCAAGGGCCTAAACGGTGTTACAAAGTCAGTACGACTTGCTGCATCTGGAAGAGCTTGCAGTGGTAGAGAGGATATATGTATTTTTATTTACTCATTCATGGTCAGAGTATGTCACTGGTTGAACCAACATTCCTTGCCCCACTGCTATTTGCCCAGAGGGCAGCTCAGAGTCAGCCATATTGCTGTGGGTCTGGAGTCACATGTGAACCAGGCCAGGTTATAATGTCAGATGTCCTTCCATCAAGACATAAGTGAACAAGTTGAGATTTTTCCAGATAATCAACATATCTTATGTGGTGGCCTCACTAATGTCCTATACAGCGACAACATGACATCCCAACTCGTACTCTCACTGCTGTGACCAAATGAAGGTAACCACCCCAAACGTCTGCTTCACCAGCTTGCCTATCTGTGACACTATTTTAAAAGAACTGTGTACTTGCATCCCTGTGTCACTGATTGACAACACTACCCAGGATCCCAACATTAATTGTACAAGTCCCACCCTGGCTTGCCTTATCAAAATGCAACGCTGCTCATTTGCCTATGTGGTGTTCCTAAACTCACTGGCCCAGATGTACTGGTGTTCCCATTGTACTCTTAGGTAACCCTCTTTACTGTTCACTTTACCACCAATATCAGTGTCAATCACAACCTTCCTAACATGACTCCTGTATTATTATCCAAACTGCTTATTTAAATGACGCACAACAGTGGATCCAGCAACGAACCCCATGGCACACCATTGGTCACAGGCCTGCAGTTTGAGCAGCAAACCTCCGTGAACACGCTCCGTCTCTCATCATCAATACAATTTTGTATCAAATGGATGAGCGCTCCCTGGTTAATTGTGATCTGAACTTATTAACCAGTCTGCCATGCAGAACCTCGTCAAAGGTCTTGCTAATGTCCATGGAAAAATCATATACTGCTCTGCCTTGCACTTTCACTTGTCTACCTCCACAAACAGTCAAGTTTGTGAAATATTTTCCAAGCACAAAGCCGTACTGACTGTCCCTAATCCATCCATCTTTCCAAATGCATGATGATTCCTTCTCTCAGAACTTACCCACCACAGCCATCAGTCTCACTGGTCTGTAGTGGCTTCGCTGATAAAAATGTCTCTGCGAGGCGCCCTGTAATTTCATCCCTGGCTTCTCACAAGGCATTGGGATACTTCATGTCTCAAAGGTTTTATTAACCTTTTTCCATTTTAAGACATCCAGCACCTCTGTTCTCCGATATCAGCTCTGTTCAAGACAACGCTATCTATTTTCCCAAGTTCCCAAACTTCCATGTCTTTCTCCACAGTAAATTCTAACACAAAATATTTGTTACAGATCTCCTCCATCAACAGTGATTCCATATAGGCAGCCTCGTTGACCTTTCAGGGACCCTCTTCCCTCCCTCGTTACTCTTTAGCCCTTGTTGAAACTTGTCAAAATGCCTCTGAAGTTTCAAATACCCCCCTACCGCTACTAGCCTTCCCCACCCTTACCGATTCTGCTATTTACGGTCACACCAAAATATAAAATCAAGCAGAATTTAAAATATTTCCCTTTCATAAAATTACGTGTCTTCCATTGTTTCTAAGATTCGAGTTATTGTTGGTTGCATATCCTTGGCAATACACTCCTGCAACTTCCCGAATTACTGTCAGGTGAACACCATTTGGTTTCAGACTGACTGCAAATAGGGTTTTGAGAATTCTTGTGTACCAATCTAAAAAAGGTAGCTTACAGGGTCAGCAGGTAGTAGTGAAGGCAAATCAAATGCTGGTATTAATTACAGGGTAATGGAGTCCAAATATAGGGAGGTCTTGTTAAACTATAGAAGGTACCAATCAGACCACACCTATATTATAATGAACAGTATGAGTGTCCTAAGGAAAGATATTCTTGAATTGGAGGCAGGCCAGAGAAAGTTAACTCGGCTGCTCCAGGAGTTGGTGGGATTTTCCAATGAGAAGAGATGGAGTAGATTGACTTTGAACCCATTTGGGTTTTCAAGATTGGGAGAGAAATTGAATGAAACATCCAGGATTCTGAGGGGCTTTGATAGGGTAAATGCCATGAAGTTAGAAAATAGAACAGTACACCACGGCAGTGCTGACAATGAGGTTATTCTAAAATAATCCCATCTGCCTGCACATGGTCCATATCTTGATGAAGGGCTTTTGCCCGAAACATCAATTTTCCTGCTGGTCGGATGTTGGCTGACTTGCTGTGCTTTTCCAGCACAACTCTACTCTTGACCCAGGATTCACATCCCTCTATTCTCTGCTTATTCATGTTTCTGTCCAAATGCCACCTCAAAACTTTGCTCTCATTGCCACTTCTACCACCTCCTGAGCGGCTTCCACCACCTATGTAATGAAAACTGGCGTCGTTCATCTCATTTAAAATTTCTCACTCTCACCTTAAACCTATGCCCCTCGTATTTGATAATTCAATGTTGGAAAAGGGATTCCAACAATCCACACGCCTCCTAATGCTATATATCTGTTTAAACTCGCCCCTCAGCCTCCAACACTCTCGCAAAACAATCCACCTGTGTCTAAACTCCTTAGAGTAAAGACATTCTCATCCAGGCAACATTTCGGTACCCTCTGTTACACCCTCCCTGAAACCTCTTCATCCTTTCTGTAGTATGCCGATGAGAATGACACGTAACATTCTAAACATGGCCTACTGGAGTTTCATCAGTCACAACATGACATGCAAACGTCTGTACTGTGACCAATGAAAGGAAGCACGCCATACTCCTCCGTTACCACCTCATTCTGTTGTGTTATTATTTTCAGGGAGCTATGGATTTATGTTCAAGGTCCCTCTGTACAGCAATGTTCCCAAGGGTCCGGTCAATTAGTTTTTAGATTCGATTAGATTACTTAGTGTGGAAACAGGCCCTTCGGCCCAACAAGTCCACACCGACCCGCCGAAGCGCAACCCACCCATACCCCTACATATACCACTTACCTAACACTACGGGCGATTTAGCATGGCCAATTCACCTGACCCGCACATTTTGGACTGTGGGAGGAAACCGGAGCACCCAGAGGAAACCCACGCAGACACGGGGAGAACGTGCAAATTCCACACAATCAGTCGCCTGAGGCAGGAATTGAACCCAGGTCCCTGGCGCTTCTCTCTTCCATTTGACTTCATAAATGCATCACCTCACACTTGTCCCGATAAAATTCGATTTGCCATTTCTCTGCTCAATGTTCCAACTGATCTATACACCGGTGCAACCTTTACCATTCGTCCTCACTATCCACAATTCCGCTAACTACACTTAATCTTCGTATGCCTATCGAAATGTCGTCTGCAAAATTACTAATCAAACTGCTATCATTTTCATCTTAATTGCAGATGTACATTACGAACAGAAAATGCAACACTGACCCTTGTGAAACACTATTGACCACAAACCTCCAATCAGAAATTCACTGCTCCACATTCCTGTCCACTATGGCAAAGAAAATTTTATATACAACTTACGAACCACCATAGATTCCATGGATTGTGGTTTGATCTTCCAGGTCTCTCTTGCTATTTCTCACCTGCATCCAAAACGATTCTAAATTTGGACTCCCAGATTAAACTGGCTGTCGCACTGATGCACTGACTGTATCCTTACCAAACAACTGGACTTTGTTTGGCTTGTAGCTTATGCTGTCTGAATTCCAACAACCCTTCCATAACCATATCCCAACCATGGTCAATCTGCAGCCACATCACTATGATGACAGTTCGATTATATCTGTTCACAAGAGTTAATACTATCATTGCATCTGCCTTGTTGCAAATGCAGGGCACGTTTCACTGAGAGTGGACTTTTGAGGGATGGATAGATGTCACAGAGTTAGAGAGACATACGGGGGATCGACCATGTTACAGGATTAAGGACAGTTACAGCTGCTGAAGAATGTTCGCAGAAGAAAAAAATATATTGTTTGGAGGAAATTACAGAGATGGATACATTTTTATTAGATTCCAGAGGTAGGGATACGTTAGGCTTATGGATCACGACGTGGACTATGTTAAGAAGGGTAAAGAAACATGTGAAGGATTCGAGGATGTGGTACATTTAACAACAGTTGTGGTACCTAGAGTCTATTACAGGGATTTGCAAAATGATATGGACTGCAGATTGTTATAGGGATAGGCAGGTGGTAAGGACTGGAGAATGTTACAGGGATAGGGAGGATGGCATGGACTGGAGAAAGTTACAGGGACAGCAAGGGTGCTATGGACTGGAGAATATTACATGAATAGGGAGATTGATATGGACTGGAGAATGTTACAGAGATAGGATGAATGAAATTGAATGGAAAATATTACAGGGATAGGTACGGTGGTATGGACTGGAAAAAATTACAGTGATAAGGAGGAAGGTATCGAATGGTGAATGTTATCCGGAAAGGGATGTTGGTATGGACTTCGCAATGTTATAACACTAGGGTGTGTGGTGTGGACTGGAGAATGTTACAGGGACAGGGAAGATGGCATTGACTGAAAAATATTACCGGGATAGGGAGGAGGGTTTGGACTGATGAACGTTACCGGGAGAGGGAGGGTGATATGAACTTCGGAAGGTGTGGATTGAACAATGTTTTAGGGAGAGGGAGGGTACTCTGGACGGGAGAATGTTACAGGGATAGGGAAAATGTTATGGACTGGAGTGTATTACAGTGATAAGGAGGGTGTCATGGACTGGAGAATATTTCAGGGATAGGGAGCGTGGTATGGAATGGAGAACATTACAGGAACAGGGAATATGGAATTGACTGCAGAATGTTACAGGGATGGGGATCATGCTATGGACTGAAAAATAATTCAGGGACTGATAGGATGGTGTGGACTGGAGAATATTAAAGGGATAAGAAGAATGTTGTGGACTGGATAATTTTACAGGGATAGGGAGCATGGTATGGACTGAACAATGTAACAGGAATAGGGAGCTTGTATGGACTGGAGGATATTACAGGGATAGGGAAGAAGTTATGGACTGGAGAAAGTTAGAGGGAGAGCTGATTTAAAGCGCTGGAAGATATTTCAGTGAGCGCGAGTGTCGTGCATCCACAAAGATATCGCAGGAATAGGGAGGCCAGTTGAGACTGGAGAAGGTTATAGTCACAGTGAGGGTTATAAGACACTCGAGTCACTTATAGCAATAGAAAGTACTGCAGTGAGCGGAGCTATTAACAGATAGAAAGGAGGATGCAATGGCCTCAGAGCAGTCACACCAAAGCATAGGTATATAGGAAATGAAGGATTTGAAAAGATTAGACAGACTGGGAGTGTTGTATGCGGTGGAGGTGATCATAGTAATAGGGACGGTTTTGGAGACTAATAAATGTTAAGAAATAATGGGGATTGCCACAGTGACGGCAGGTTTAAGCAAGTTGGAGGACATAGACATGAAAGAAGTTACACAGGTAGCGATGGCTTCAGGGTCTGGTGGGGGTTACAGAGTAAAGAGGGTTGTAGTGACTAGAGGCACTTACACAGAAAGGAAGTGTACTGGTGATGGGCCGAATTGTAGGGTTTGTAGGACACTGCAGAGATGAGGCGAGTTGGCTCAACTTGATGATGAACGCAGACAGGAAAGGTTGTGAGGTTTGAAACAGTTCACCATGATCGGAAGTGGCATGGAGCATGGAGATCTTATCGAATTGCGGGAGTTTGAAATCACTGCAGGTAGTCAGGGATCATGAGAGAGTTGCAAGGTCCGCTGGAGGTTCCACAGATCGGCAGAATTGCAGAGACTTGTTCCACATGGAAGTAGCTTTGCACATAGAAGTAGCGTTGTCGGGAACAGAGATAAAGAGATCAGCAGGGGATCACATAGGGGTGGAGAGTAGTCGTCTCTGGTGGAAGTTCCATGTAGAGGAATGTTTTGTGAAACTGCAGTACCTTACAGAGACAGTCAAATTTGAAGGGGCTGGAGCGGTTTGCAGAGGCATGGAGAAATGTATTAAATGTAGGATACAGAGATGGTGAGGGCTGTAGGAGGTGCAATAATTTGGATGGACTGTAGAAGCTGGAGGGATTCACAAATACAAGAAGGATTGTAGGAATTTGAGGAGTTTACAGAGGTGAGAGGTTGGAGCATTCTCAGTAATTGGTGGTCTGGAGCACTGTCCAGACTGGGGGACGTTTCAGAAAGAGAGAGGGAGAGAGCAACTGGGAGTGGTCGCTGTAAACAGAGGAACATAAACATGTCACTTCGGTGCTATACCACTGAGGGTCATCAGGAGGACAGTTGTCCTTATTAAAATGTACAGATCCTCAGGGGAGTTTACACGGTGGATACTAAAAGGATGGTTCCTTCCCCTTATGCGAGAGAGACAAACAAGGAGATTCTGTTTGACGAAGATGGACAGTGAAGGTGTTGCCTTTTTTTCAGTGGCCCAAACCTACTTCAGGTTTGTTCACACAAAGCTCACAGGAATGCAATGCGATAACAAAGAACAAGGTCATTTGGGACGACAAGAGATACGAGACGAAGACCAGTTTGGAAGGGTTGGAGGGATTGAGAGAGAAGGGAAATTTTCAACAGCTGGAAGGGTTTACAGTGAGTGGACACTGTCAGGACTGGAGAACTTGATACCCTCACTCATGAGAGGGAGATAATGATACGGCACAAGATCAAACACACAGGAAGATTCCAAGCTCTCTATGTGTCATTTACAGGGAGCTGCTCTGATACAGTAAAGACCACATGCAAACAGCATGAGGTTTCCCAGCTCCTGGTGCTCAGGGCCCAGTGCTCTCACCCCTAAATCTGTCGGTGCAGTATAAAGACGGTTATACGTTCTCCAGAAATACTGTGTCCTAGCCGACATTGCGAGTAAATACACATTCTCCCAAGAAAAGACCATCTGCACTCAGATTCCCTGGTGATAAAATCATCTGAGCGATAATCTGCAGACAACAAAAAAAAGCGAAACTCCATTGAATGTGTGAGGGTTAAAGATAAAATTATCATTCTCTCAAAATGGAAAGTCCCCATCTCATGAAACAGTAACATTTTTAAAAATTCTTAAAAACACTCCAAGTGATGTTTTGACGCGGTGAGCTCTGCTCAATCGTGTAGTCCTGAAGATTACCAGATGCACGGAGAGTGCTTTCTATATGAACAACACCAAGTTAGTGTCAAGCACACACACATAATGGGCAAGAGATTCACATCAGAACTCACATCTCCCAGCCTGAGAATCTGAAGCTGTGCTCACCCATTCTAATAAAAATCTCCAAAATTAAGACATCAAGATTGGCCGAATGATCGATCAAAAAATCTGTTGTTCTAATTGTAATATCCTTCAGGTTCTCGGTCCCATCTTGCAGTTTCTATGAATCCCGCTGCATCCAACCTCCTGGAGAATCCACGTACCTTCTTACCTTTGTACTATCCTCCAGGTTCTGCAGCCCTTCCTAACTCTATAATGTGGCCCGGGATCTACAACTCTTCCTTCCTCTGCAGTGTTCCCCAGAAGGTGACTGGAGAATGGCGGGACTTATAGAGATGTGGAGGGAATCAGGACGGGAAGATTTTGTAGAGATTAGGAAAATTGCAGGAGCGAAAAAGAGGCTTCAGTAATTTTGAGGTTTGATGCTAATAAAGGAGTTCACAGATGTAAGGAGGATTGGAGGGGCTTAAAGACGTTTCACAGTTTGAGTGTTGTAGGGTTTGGAGGGGAAGGTTTAAGACAGGAGGATTCTGCAAAAAACCTTCACAGGATTAAAAGCATGATTCTTGGCAGTGTTCAAGAACAGACGGTTCTTGAGCTCCATGTTCATAGATCTCTTAATTTGATAGGGTTGTTAAAAATGCGTATGATATCTTGGCTTCCATTAGCAGGGAGATCGAGTGGAAGAGCTGCAGCTCTGTAGACTCCTGGTTGGACCACATTTGGATTGTCGTCTTCAGTTCTGGTTATATACGAAGCATATGGAAACTTTTGAGAGGCTGCAGAGAAGATTTACCAGTCTGCTGCCTGGATTGGACGGCATGCCTTACGAAAGAAAGTTTGGGGAAGTGAGGGATTTCTTCATTGGAGCAAAGAAGGAAGCGTGGTGATTTGTCAGATGTGTACAAGGTAATGAGAGGCATAGATAGACTGCATAGCCAGAGACGTCTTCTCATGGCAGAAATTGCCATCACAAGGGGACGTAATTTGAAGGGAATTGGAGTAAGCCTTAGGGGAGATTTTGGAGGAAGGTTTACGGGAGAGGTCAGAGATAGCTGCTTTACACAGAGAGTGGTAGGTGCGTGGAATGCACTGTCAGCGGTGGTACTAGAGTCAGATTTATTTGGGATATTTAAGCAACTGTTCGATAGGCACAGAGGTAATAGGAAAATCAAATGTGTCTATGTTAGTTTAATCCCAGAGTAGGATAAAGGGTCAGCAAAATATCGGTGGCTGAAGGGACTGTCCTGTGTTGTACTGTCCTATGTTCTAAATAGAGAGGGTGACAATGACACGAATAAGTTTTGGAAAGCTGGACAGTATGGGGTCTGAGTGAAGAGAAACGATTAGTAAGGTTTGTTACGATTGTCAGAGGTAATAGAGACAGCAATGGTCTGATCTGGAGCAGATGACCATGACTGGAAGGGGTGTGGGGACTGGAAGTGGTTGCCAAGGGAGTGACGACCATGCAGTCACATGGTGTTACAGAAATGTGGAGAGTTATAGGGTCTACAGGAGTTCATGGAGGTGAGGAGGTTTGGAGGGATGGAACAGTTGGAAGGGATACGGATGTTGGTAGGACAGGGCTAATTTATACAGACAGTGACTATTTAGGGAATGGAGCAGGTAACAAATATATTGTGTGTTGTATACACTGGAAGAACAAACACATATGGAGGGTAGTAAGGACTGAACAGGTTTACAGATATCGAAAGGCTTAGGTTATGGGAGTTACTTAGATATGGAGGGTGTGAAATCGGACAGGAGGCAAGAACAGCAATTTTCTTTGGGGCTAGTTTCACAGATACTGTAACATTAGTAACCTCCTCCAGTTTGATCAAGTGGGGAAGGGTTGGAGGGGAGGGAGACACTTACACAGATAGGGATGTAAGAACTGGAGAAGATTATGCAGATGAGTAGATAGATAGAAATACTGGAGATGCTTTCATTGACAGGGTGGATCATAGCTACCAGAGCATGTTACACAGATTGTGGTTCTTTTGGGAACTGGGCCTGGACAGTCACAGGGTTTGCCGTGGATTCTACAGATCGAAGTGCAGCAGAGACCTGAGAATATTGTAAGGTCGCCACAGATTGACTGTGTCTTCAGGACTGGAAGAGGTTACGTAGATACAGAAACCTTAAACCAAATGTATACCATCTTCATTTTCCAGACCAGACCCTTTATTTCGCTCAGCAGGGATCCCTCAACCTGCCACCTTTTCCGTTCACCCTAACAGGTACATACTGACCCTGTATTTTTAGTATCACACATTTTAAAAGCCACCCATTTGCCAGTCATTCCATTTCCATCAAACAGCCTCAACAAGTTAATGGTAACATGATATACGCAGCCGGTGTTGCAAGGTTCAATATCATACAACGCCAGCTTACAGTCAAACATATTAGTTTGGAGACACTGGGTTTCGGAGCACTGCTTCATTAAGTGGTTGTGGAGCACAATCATAAGGCACAGAATTTATAGCAATAGGATAGCAGTGCCTATCAGTAATATCAGTAATTACTGCCTATAGCAGTAATATCAAACAAATTTAGTTTCAGCCTTTCATGTTTTCGGATGATCACCTGGACTTTGAAAGGTAGTGCTTTGAAACAAACCTGTTGGACTATAAGCTGGTGTGTGCGATTTTTAATTCAACCAATCGACCCATCCTGCCTAATGGCCATACACCTGGCGCTGCTCCAGTTTCACACCTTAATCTGAGGACTTGTCTGATCTTTTTCCATAACAACTAAGACAGTCGTGGAACTGGACCCAAAATGCTCTAAGACTGACTATTCAGTCACTTGCCCGACCTCGTTTCAAGGTTTGTGCGAAGATTTGTAGCTCGGGTGCTTGTTGTTGTGGTTCTGTTCGCCGAGCTGGAAGTTTTTGTTGCAAATGTTTCGTCCCCTGGCTAGGCGACATCATCAGTTCTCTGGAGCCTCCTGCGAAGCGCTTCTTTGATGTTTCTTCCGGTATTTATAGTGGTCTGTCCTTGCCGCTTCCGGGTGTCAGTTTCAGCTGTCCGCTGTAGTGGTTGGTATATTGGGTCCAGGTCGATGTGTTTGTTGATGGAGTTTGTGGATGAATGCCATGCCTCTAGGAATTCCCTGGCTGTTCTCTGTCTGGCTTGCCCTATGATAGTAGTGTCTTCCCAGTCGAATTCATGTTGCTTGTTGTCTGAGTGTGTGGTTACTAGGGATAGCTGGTCGTGTCGTTTCGTGGCTAGTTGGTGTTCATGTATGCGGATTGTTAGCTGTCTTCCTGTTTGTCCTATATAGTGTTTTGTGCAGTACTTGCATGGTATTTTATAAACTACATTAGTTTTGCTCATGTTGGGTATTGGCTCCTTTGTTCTAGTGAGTTGTTGTCTGAGCGTGGCTGTTGGTTTGTGTGCCGTTATGAGTCCTAAGGGTCGCAGTAGTCTCGCTGTCAGTTCTGAAACGCTCCTGATGTATGGTAGTGTGGCTAGTCCTTTTGGTTGTGGCATGGCCTCGTTCCGTCGTCTGTCTCTTAGGCATCTGTTGATAAATTTGCGCGGGTATCCATTTTTGGCGAATACCTTGTATAGGTGTTCCTCTTCCTCTTTTTGCAGTTCTGGTGTACTGCAGTGTGTTGTGGCTCTTTTGAATAGTGTCCTGATGCAGCTTCGTTTGTGTTTGTTGGGGTGGTTACTTTCATAGTTTAGGACTTGGTCTGTGTGTGTTGTTTTCCTGTGTACCCTTGTGGTGAATTCGCCGTTCGGTGTTCTCTGTACTATCACGTCCAGGAATGGGAGTTGGCTATCCTTTTCTTCTTCTCTTGTGAATCGGATTCCTGTGAGTGTGGCGTTGATGATCCGGTGTGTTTTTTCTATTTCCGTGTTTTTGATGATTACGAACGTGTCATCGACATATCTGACCTAGAGTTTGGGTTGAATTTGTGGTAGGGCTGTTTGTTCTAACCTTTGCATAACTGCCTCTGCTTTGAGTCCCGAGATCCCATGGGTGTTCCGTTGATTTGTTCGTATATCTGATTGTTGAATGTAAAGTGTGTAGTGAGGCACAAGTCCAGTAGTTTAAGTATGCTGTCTTTGTTGATAGGTTCCGCCTCCTGTTTTCTGTTCTGTATGTCCAGTAGGTTGGCTATTGAATCTCTGGCTAGGGTTTTGTCAATCGTAGTGAACAGTGCCGTCACGTCGAATGAGATCATGGTTTCTTCTTTGTCTATGTGTGTATTCCTGATGACGTCCAAGAATTCCTGGATTGTATGGAGTGTTTGGATCCGCTGACCAGGTGTTTCAGTTTCTGTTGTAGTTCTTTGGTCAGTTTGTATGCTGGTGTCCCTGGTAGTGATACTTTGTGTCTGAGTGGGATGTCTGGTTTGTGTACTTTGGGTAGTCCATAGAATCTGGGGGTGTTGTTGCTTTCCGGTTTCATTCTTCGTAGGTCCGCTTTGGTTATCTGTCCGTTTTTTTTTGTAGATTCCTTAGAGTGTTATTTATTCTATTTGTGAGTTGTGGTGTGGGGTCCGAATCCTTCATTTGGTAGGTGTTGGTGTCTGCTAGTAGGTGTTGTGCTTTTTTGATGTCGTCTGATTTATCTAGGATGACAGTCATTCTGCCTTTATCTGCTGGTAGTATGATTATGTTCTTATCATTTCTTAGTGCTTTCAGTGCTGCCCTCTTCTTGGTGTTGACGTTATGTGTTTGTCTTTTTCTTATCATCATGGGTACGACCGTTAGTCTCACTGTTTGTTGTGTCTCTTCAGTCAGTCCATTGTTCCTGAGTGTGCATTCCAGTGCTGCTAGGAAGTCTGCTGTCTTGGCGTCCCTGTGGTTGTAGTTGAGTCCCTTGGTCAGTATAGTTCTTTCCATGTCTGTGAGCTGTCTGTGGGAGAGGTTTTTAACCCAGGTGTGTGTTGTAGTGTCCTCTTTTTTGTGTGTTAGTTTGGCCAGTTTTTCTTTTAGTGCCGTTTTTTTGCGGTGTGTTGTCCTGTTCTGTCCTATACTGACAGCCTGTTCTATGGTCCGGGTCCATTCATGATTAGCGGTCTTTGAAATTAACGACTTTTTGTGCGCAATTTCTTGTTTGTATTTGTGCAGTCGGTTGTGAGCGTCTGTGATCATTACCTGGATCATCCTGAGTCCGTTCTGCTTGGCTGTTTCCCTGGCTTGTGGGTTATTGGCTGGTGGTCTGTACCTGACACGTTGTGGAAGGATTTGATTCTTTCGGCATTCGTGTAGAAACCGGAGTTGTTCATATGTTGCGCTTAGGCGGTTAGCGCAGGATTCCCATTTCCTGGCTTGTCTCAGCGTCTCTCGCCCGTAAGTGTTCAAAGTTTGTGCGAAGATTTGTAGCTCGGGTGCTTGTTGTAGTGGTTCTGTTCGCCGAACAGTTTTTGTTGCAAGCGTTTCGTCCCCTGGCTAGGAGACATCATCAGTGCTGTGGAGCCTCCTGCGAAGCGCTTCTTTGATGTTTCTTCCGGCATTTATAGTGGTCTGTCCTTGCCGCTTCCGGGTGTCAGTTTCAGCTGTCCGCTGTCGTGATTGTATATTGGGTCCAGGTCGATGTGTCTGTTGATGGAATTTGTGGATGAATGCCATGCCTCTAGGAATTCCCTGGCTGTTCTCTGTCTGGCTTGCCTTATGATAGTAGTGTTTTCCCAGTCGAATTCGTGTTGCTTGTTGTCTGAGTGTGTGGCTACTAGGGATAGCTGGTCGTGTCGTTTCGTTGCTAGTTGGTGTTCATGTATGCGGATTGTTAGCTGTCTTCCTGTTTGTCCTATATAGTATTTTGTGCAGTCCTTGCATGGTATTTTATAAACTACATTAGTTTTGCTCATGTTGGGTATTGGCTCCTTTGTTCTAGTAAGTTGTTGTCTGAGTGTGGCTGTTGGTTTGTGTGCCGTTATGAGTCCTAGGGGTCGCAGTAGTCTGGCTGTCAGTTCCGAAACGCTCCTGATGTATGGTAGTGTGGCTAATCCTTTTGGTTGTGGCATGTCCTCGTTCCGTGGTCTATCTATTAGGCATCTGTTGATAAAGTTGCGCTGGTATCCGTTTTTGGCGAATACCTTGTATAGGTGTTCCTCTTCCTCTTTTCGCAGTTCTGGTGTACTGCAGTGTGTTGTAGCTCTTTTGAATAGTGTCCTGATGCAGCTTCATTTGTGTGTGTTGGGGTGGTTACTTTCATAGTTTAGGACTTGGTCTGTGTGTGTTGTTTTCCTGTGTACCCTTGTGGTGAATTCTCCGTTCGGTGTTCTCTGTACTATCACGTCTAGGAATGGGAGTTGGCTATCCTTTTCTACTTCTCCAACGACTTACCCACCTTAGCCATCACTCTCACTGGCCTGCAGTGTCTGTCGATCATACAAATATCTCTGTGAGGGGCCTTTGCGTTCCACCCTAGCTTCTCACAAGGTGCTGGGATGCATCTGATCATGTTCCACAGTTTTATCCACCATTTTTGCATTTAAACACATCCAGCAGCTCCTGTTCTCCAATGTAAACTCTGTTCAAGACAGCAACATTTATTTTCCCAAGTTCCCGAGGCTCCATATCTTTCTCCACAGAAAATCCTAAAGCAAAATATTTGTTTTGGATCTCGCCAATCAGCAGTGATTCTGCATTGACAGCCTCATTGACCTTTCAGAGGGTCTATTCTCTCCCTCGCTAATCTTTAACCCTTGTAGAAACTTGTCAAAATGCTTCTGAAATTTCAAATACGCCTCGACCGTTACTAGCTTCCCCCGTCATTACGTATTCTGCCATTGATGGTCACACCAAAACATATAATACAACTGATTTTTAAAATACTCCCCTTTTATAAAACCACGCATCGCCTTTTGCACAGACCAGGAGTGTTGTACGCAGTAGAGGAGATCATACAGATCGGGATAGTTTTAGAGACTAAAATTTATTATGAAATGGGGGTTGCAATGGTGAGAGCAGATTTCAACAAGTTGGAGGATATCAACCTGAGGAGGTTACACAGATAGCGATGGCTTTAGGGTCAGTTGGGAGCTGCACATGAAAGGGGGTTTAGTGACTGGGGGAATTTACACAGCTAGGGAGAGTGCCAGTGGTAGGCAGAAGTCACAAAAACGGGGGGGGGATTGTGGGGTCTGCAGACATTAGAAGAGTTGCATCAACGTGATGAACACCGGCAGGAAAGTGTAAGAGGTTTGGAGCAGCTCATCATGATCGGCAGGGGCACGTAGACTGGGATGTTATCGAATTGCGGTAGTGTAAGATCGCTGTTAGCAGTCACAGATAATGAGAGAGCTATAAAGGTCTGCGAGAGGTTCCACAGATCTGGAGGATTGCAGAGACTTGACGATGTTGTACATGGAAATAGGGATGTAGGGATTGAAGCTAGGAACAGCGATAGAGAGATCAGGCATGGATTACAGAGATACAGAGGCTAGCCATCTCTAATGGAAGTTCCACATAGAGGTCTATGGAACTGCAGGACCTTGCATAGTTAGACCGATTTGAAAGGTGTTGGAGAAATGTGGCGACTGGAGGATACAGAGATGGTGAAGGCGACAGGAGGTGCAATCATTTGGATGGACTGTAGAAGCTGGAGTTCACACACACAAGGAGGATTGTAGGAATGTGAGGAGTTTACAGAGATAGAGAAGTTGGAGCATTCTCAGTAATTATTGGTTAGGATCACTGTCCAGAATGGGTGAGGTTTCAGAGTGAGCCAGCGTTACAGCAAAAGAAAGTGGTTGCAGAAAATAGAGGAACATGAACTTTGATGTAGTGCCACTGTGGTTCATCAGGAGGACAGTTTCCCTTATTAAAATGCACAGATGCACAGGCAAATGGACAGGGTGGATGTTGAAAGGACACTTCCTTCCCCTTATGGGAGAAAGACAAACAAGCAAACTCTGACCAAAATGGAGAAGGGAAATTATCTTTCTTTCATTAGTCTAAATCTACTCTACTCACATCTCCCAGACTGACAATCTGACGCTGCGCTCACCCATTCCAGTGCAGACCTCCAGAATTGGGACATCATGATCAATTCAATCGTCCAGTCAAAAAAGGTCTGTGGTTCAAATTGCAACATTCTTCAGGTTCCACAACCCATTCTCGGTCCTGTCCGACAGGTTCTATGAATCACGTTACCTTTAACTTCCTGCAGGATCCACATCGCTTCATACATTAGCACCATCCTCCAGGTTCGGCAGCCCTTCCTATCTCTGTAATATGGACAGGACTCTACAAATCTTCCGTCCTCTGCAGTGTTCCCCAGAAAGTCACTGGAAAAAAGTGGATATTACGGAGAAAGAGAGAGAGATCAGGACTGGAAAGTTTTGCAGATATTAGGAACATTGGAGTGGCAAAAAGTTGCCTTGGCAATTTTGTGTGTTGATGCTCATAAAGCTGTTTACAGAGTTCAGGAGGATTGTTGAGACTTCAACAACTTTTACAGTTTGCTTGTTATAGGGACTGGAGGAATTTACCAAATAAGGAGAGCTTAAAACAGGAGGATTCGACAGAAAAACTTCACAGGTTCGAGTAGGATAAAATGTCAGTACAACATCGAGGGCTGAAAGGCCTGCATTGTGCTGTACTGTTCCATGTTTCAATGGCAGGAATAGGTTTTTGAAAGCTGGACAGGATGGGATTTGAATGAAGCGACACAAATAGGAAGGGTTGCTGTGAGTGTCGGAGTTTACAGAGACAGCAATAGTCTGATCTAGAGCAGAAGACCCAGATTGGGAGGGTTGAGGGGATTGGAGGTGTTTTCGCAGGAAGGGAAGGCCATAAAGCCACAGGAGGTTACAGAAATTTGGAGAGCTGGAGGGCCTACACGGGTTTCATGGAGACGGGGAGGTTGAGGAGATGAAGCACTTTACATGGATAAGGATGCTTCAGGTTGGGGTGATTTACACAAATAGGGATTTTCTAGGGAATGGAACAGATGACATCAATAAAGACGGTTATACAGACTGGAAGAGCAAATAGATATATGGGTGGTAGTCATGACTATAAATGTTTATACACACAGGAAGGCTTAGATTCTGCAGGCCATTTAGACATGGAGGATGTGGAATCGGACAGATTTTCCATGAGATAAGGATGGCAATTTTGGTTGGAGTCAGTTTCACAGATAAGGAAGCATTAGTAATCTCCTACAGTTTGGTCAAAGTGGGAAGAGTTGTTGGGGAGGGTGCAGTTTGCACAGATAGGGATGTAAGTGCTGGAGAAGCTTATGGAGGTGGGTAGATAGATGGAAAGACTGGAGGAGCTTGCAATGACAGGGTGTGTGCTGGCGACGGGAGGATGTTACACAGATAGAGAGTCTTCAGGAACTGGATTGGGATAGGCACTGGGGCAGGTTCTACAGATTGGGAGTGCTGCAGGGCCCTGAGAGGATTATAGAGTCTCCACAGATTGATTGTTGCAATCAGTCTGGTGAGGCAGATACGGAAAGCTTAACTCCAATGTATACCATCTTCATTTTCCAGACCTGAACCTGAATATCACTCATCAGCCATGAATTCCTAAAACTTCCAGCTTTTCTCATTACTCTAACAGGTACATTTTGACCCTGGATTCTTAGTATCACACTTTTAAAAGCTCCCATTTGCCAGTAGTTCATTTTCCTTCAAACAGACTCATCCATTCTACCTCTGGTAGATCCTGCTTCATGGCCCCAAAACTGGTCGTGTTCCAGCATAGCTCCTTAACCTGGGGCCCTCTCCTATCATTTTCTGTAGCTATGTTAAAACTAAGACAGTTGTGGTCACTGGATCCAAAGTGCTCACCGACTGACACTTCAGTCACTTGCCTGACCTCGTTTTCTGAGGGGACGCCCAATGTTGCATGCTCCTGAGTAGAGTAGGACTGTCTACATATTGATCAAGGAAATTTTATTGGACAAAAATCCGACCCATGCAGGCCTTTTATACTCTGGGTGGCCCAGTCAATCCAGCCGACGTTGAAATCTCCAATCAATACTACTCTCCCTCCCTTCACTGTGTCCCTGGATACCCTGAATAGTAAACTTGCTCTCGGGGTTCGATGTCACATATCACCAACTGGATCCCTCGAAGAATATTGCGGGTGTAGTAATATGCTTAAGAGGGAACCCTCTCCAAAGTCTCCACATCCTTTCTGTGGCTTGGTGACGAGAATTGGGCACAGTACTCGAACTGTTGCTGAACTGAAGTTTTTTACGGTAACAACATGACTTGCAAACTGTTACATGGATATTCAATGCTGTGACCAATACGGGCAAACATGTTGTCCACCTTCTTTGCCATCTTATCCACTTGGATTGCTATTTTCAGGGAGCTATGGGTTTGCCCCCAAGTTCTCTCCGTCCATCAATGTTCCTAAGTGTCCGCACATTTACAGTACATTTTTCTTTTGCAATTGCTATCCCAGAAGCCATCAGCTCACACTTGCAGGAATTAGTTCAATTTATCATTTCTCAGGCCATTTTTCCAGCTTATCTACATACTGCTGCATCATTTGATATCTTTCCTCGTTATCCACAAATCCACCGAAATTGGTGTCACGGACAAAATTACTCATCGCACCAGTGACATTTTCATCTGAGTCATTGATATACCTACAACCAGGGGTGCAGCACTGACCCTTGCAATACACCATTGGACACAGTCCTCCAATCAGAAATACACCCCTCCACTTCCCACTGTCTTCTTTGTCCAAGACAATATTGTCTCAAACTTACCAACCATCGTGGATTCCTTGGATTGTGTTTTAATAATCTGGGTTGAAAAGTATGCCAATGGAAAAGCTGAACAGGTCGTGCAGCTTCTGAGGAGCAGGAGAGTCGATGTTTCGGGCATAAGGCCTTCATCAGGAATGTGAAGGGGGATGTGGTTGAGAAAAAAATGGGAGGGTGGAGGTACTGCTGGGAACAGGTAGGTGGGAAGGCGATAGGTAGATGCAGGTGAGGTAAATATGCAAAATCGGAGGGCAAAGTGGAGCGAATAGATAGGAAGGAAGATGGACAGTTTGAATAGTTTAGATAGGCAGTGCCAAGTTGGAGGGTGGGATTCCCTACTGCAAAGGACTGTTGAGGCTAGGTCATTAAATATATTTACAGCAGCGTTAATCAGATTTTAATTAATGTGGGAAGGGCAGGAAAATAGAGTTGGAGGTTATCAGAGCAGCCACGATCCCATTGAAGAGCAGAACATACTCGATAGGCCAAATGGCTCAATTCCACTCCAAGTGTCACGATCTTAACTCAACCTCTTTTGCACTCAAAAAAAACCCATAATATTAGGTTTCTCTGCTCACAAAGATCTTTTAATATGAGATTATATATATTCTCCATTTGATGTGGAATAGCCCATTCTCCTGATGGCTCCTTGATATGCTAATACAGAAATCCATCTCGTGTACAATCCAGGATTCCATCCATTCCAGCCTTGATACCTATTAGTAATCCCGTCGGCATGGAGACAACTGTCCCACACAGTTACAGTACTGCCGTTGCTGCAAGTATATTTAGTGTCCTGACTGCAACCATAATTACATTACCAACACAGTTCGCTGCATATAAATGAAATCCTGCTATATGTTGTTGCTGCTTGCTGTTTCTCAGCTTTACCGAAAATTACTCTAAATTTTAATTCATTTCAAAAATTTTGTTTTCTCTGAAATTTGCAAGTTCAATTGGCTGTGTCACTCATTCGCAAACTGCATCCTTTCTTCACAACACAACACAACTTGACCGTGTTTGACATTTTGCGTATCCTGTCAAATTCCTGACAGCCCTTCAATATTCACTTTCTGGCCATGGTCATTCTGCAGCAACATCTCCATCATCACAGTTAGATCACATGTGTTCACTTCAGTTAATGCTGTCATTCCATCTGCCTGGTTTCCAATGCAGTGTGTGTTTCATTGACACTAGTGGTTAAAGTGAAAGACGGAGTTTACAGAGATTTGGAGGCATTCAAGAGCTGGAGGATGTCACAGAGTTGTCGATAGTTGCAGTTGCTGGTGCATGTTAGTTGGAGAAATGGTATTAGCATTTGAGGAAGTTACAGAGATACAAGGGATTGGATTAGATTCTAAGCATATGTATGGGCATAGGGCTATAGATCATTAGAGATTACATTGAGTAGGATTTACAGATATTCAAGGAAATCAAGGTTGTGGAACATTTCATGCCACTTTTCTGCTGGTGGTGGCGTCTGTAGAATATTGCAGGGATACAGAGATTGATATGGACTGGAGAACATTATAGGGACAGGGAGGGTAGTATAGACTGGAGAATGTTACAGGGATAGGGACGATGGAATAGATTGGAAAATAGTAGAGGGACGGGAGAGATATGGACTGAAGAATATTACATGGATGCGGAGGGTGTTATGGACGAGAGAACATTGCAGGGATATGGGAGATGGTATGGACCGGAGAATGTTATACTATAAGAATGATGGTATGGTCTGGAGAAAGTTACAGGGATAGGGAGGGTAGTATGGATGGGAGAACGTTACAAGGATAGGGAGGATGTTATGGATTTGAGAATACTACAGTATACAGAGGATGATATCGACTGGAGGCTGTTATGCCGATAGGGAGGGTGTTATGGACTGGGGAATGTCACACGGATAGGGATTTGGTGTCGATTTGAGAATAATACCTGCATAGGGAAGATGGTATGGGGTGTAGAATGTTACAGGATAGGGAGGCGGGTATTGACTGGAGAATATTACAGGGATATGGAGAGTCGTTATGGACTGGAGAATGTTACAGAGATAGGAAGGATGATATGGAATGGAGACTATTGCCAGAATAGTGAAGGTAGTATTAAGTGGACAGTGTTACAAGGACCGGGCGTGTGGTATGGACTGAAGAATGTTAACGAGTGAAATGACTTTATTCACTGGAAGGTATTTCACAGAACGTAAGTCTTTTGCATGCTGGAAGATGGAACAGGAATAGGGAAGCTTTTTGTGACTGAAGGAGGCTACAGTCAGACAGACGCTGTGAGAGACTAGTGTCCATTACAATATTATGATGGGCCACAGTGGGAGGAGCTCTTTATAGATATAAGGGCCCAAAGTCTCCACATCGAGCGGGAGGTATGCAGCATCGTATGAAGTGTACAAAGGTAGGGACGTTGTCAGGGTTCGAAGAGGTGTTTGCGATTCTTATAGGATTTTGATTATTATAGAGACTTGAAGAGATAATTCAGATAGTAATGGATTTCAATGCTGAGGGATTTTAAGAAATAGGGAGGGGTGCAATGATGACAGGTTTCAGCAAGTTAGAAGATGCAGAAATGAAGGAGGTTGTAGAGATAGTGATAGCCATAAGGTTCGGAGAGGATGACACAGACAAGGAGGTTGCAGTGACTGATGGCATTTGCACAGATAGGGACAGTACAAGTGACAGACAGAGTTTACAGAGACAGGACATTTTTAGAGTCTGCAGAAGATGATAGTAATGAGGTGGTTTGTATCAATTTGATGTTGTGTGCAAGCAGGTGAGTTTCAGAGACTGGAGCAGCGAACTATGATATGAGTCTGGGAGACATTATAGAATTGGTGATGTTTCAAATCACTGAAGGCAGTCGGAGAAACAGAAAGGTATAAGTCTGGTGCAGCTTCCACAAATCCGGAGGGTTGTAGGGACATGATAAAATGGAGGGGCAGAAGGTTGTTACAAAGATAGCGAGGACTGCAGGAGTTTGCAGACATTGGGAAGGTTGGGGTGTCCAGAGGAATTTCCGCAGATAGGGATGATTGATGGAACTGCAGGACGTTCCAGAGATACGGATTTCATCGAGACAGGGAGAATTATAGGGACGGGAGGATACAGAGATGGTGATGGCTACAAGATAAACAAGAAACTGGGAGCACCGTAGAAACTGGCGGATTTCACATAGATCAGGTGGATTGTAGGAGTATGTGGAAATTACAGAGATAAATAGGTATGTAACATTCCCAGTAATTAGTGACTTTGAGAAATGTCCATAGGTTTCATAATTAAGGAGGGACAGAGCAACAGCAAGTGATTGCAGAAACAGAGTGCTAAAGACTTAGACACTTTGGTCCTGTGCCCGCTGAATGTCATAAGGATGAGAGTTGACCACATTAAAATGTAAGGATTACCAGGGGAATTGATAGGGGGATGCTTAAGTGATCCTTCCTTCCTCTTATGGGATAGACAAACAAGGAGACTCAGTTTGACAAAGAGACTTTCTGTATAACATGGAGAAGGCAATAGTTTTATTTTCAGTGACCCAAACATATTTCAAGTTTGTTTCACCACAGCACCGAGGAATTTGACATGATAACAAAGAACGAGGCCATTGTGAACTGCAGAGATATCAGACGAAGGACTGGTTAGAAGGGCTGGATGGGGTTAGAGAGAGGGGAGAAATTCAGCAGCAGAAGGTGACCTATCGGGACCGGAGCACAGAACAGGCTCAGTTAATGATAGGGAGATAACAATATAACACAATGCCAGATACAACAGGAAGCTCCCAAACTCTCCATCTGTCATTCATTCAGTGAGCTGCTCTCACCTAGTACAAACGACATGAGGTTTCGCAGCTCCTGGTGCTTAGGTCCCAGTACACTAACTTCAGAAGTGGCAAAAATAGCATTTAGTCATTGTCATTTTTCATGGTAATGAAGGGGTTTCTGCGGGAAGGTTGTAAGGGGGAGTGACGTTTACATAGATAGGGGTTTAGGATATCGGGAGGATTATGGGGATGAGTAGAAGGATGGAGAGACTGCTGGAGCTTGCATGAACAGCGTCGGTGATAGCGACAGGAGGGTGTTACTTAGATATTGAGTTTTTCAGAAACTGGATCAGGAGACACACAGGCATTGAAGTGAGATATACAGATGAGGCATGTTGCAGAGACTGAGAGGATTACACAGATAGGTAGGATTGTCGGTTCTACCCTGTCTGATATTGTTATTGAGAGAGGAACAGGTTACACTGATGGGGCATGTCGTAGTAGATGAATGAGTTCATTGAATAGGGAGGATTGGATGCATTGGTGCAATTTACAGGCAGGGAGTCTTTCAGGACAGTAGCAGGTTACTGATGGTGAGGGTTGTGTGGCTTGAGAAAGTTAAGGGAGAGTTTTGGGTCAGGAAGAGATTATATAGATTGGGAGCGTTCAGTATTCTGGGACATTTTTCATGGATAAGCTGATTTGAATAGTCTGGAAAAGATTGCACCAATAATGAAAGATGCGAGGTTTGAAGACAAATACACAGGAATGGCCCGTTGTTATGGTACAAGGATCTTCCAGGGATAGGGACTGCTATTGGGGGTTTACGTGGAGAGCGAAGGTTCTATTTATTGGAGAAGTTTACACTGTCTCTATCAAGGATTGAAGAAGCTGACAGAGGTAGCAAGTCTTCTTTGAATTAGAGGAAGACACAACAGAGGATTACAGAAACTGGAGAAGATTTCAGTCATAGAGAGGGCTGTAGAGTTGGGAGTAGATTATCGAAATAGTATGTGTTTATGAATGTGAAGAAGTTATAGTGATCATTTAGTTTGTCAAGACTTGATGACGTTATTGTTGTGGAGGGAGACTGAGGAAGTGACAGTCCAAGGGAAGTATATAAAATTCAATTTGGTTGAAACAGATTTATGAATGGTTTTAGGAGTTGCAGGCAGTACCTGCAATGTACTGAATGCCAATGTAACTTGCTTTCCTTCATTTCTCTATTCTGTAAGTAAGGATTGTACCGAGGTACACTGTACCTAAGATTACAACGTGTGTAAGTGACATTTTTGCCCTGTCCCTAATCTTGTAACTGAAGTGTCAGTACCTTGTTACCTTTGCAATTCATGTGGCGCTGTAAGTGGCGAGTTAAAGGCTTTTCACTCCACTCATTTGAGTATATGTGACAATAAAGCTAATTCATTCATTCATTTGAAGATGACAATCACAGCGGGAATTCTAAGGACCGGAAAAAGTGACAGTCATACAGAGCTTTGTAAGGACTGGAGAAACTGACACAAGCAAGCCGTGTATGACAGACTGTTTACAGTATTAGGTAGAATAATGGGAAGCAGGAAAAGTTCAAGAGATAAAGATAGTTGACTGGAGGAAGATTCAACGTTATGGAACATTGCATAGATTACCCAGGTTCACAAGGATAATAGGAACAGGAGGAGGAGACAGTCAGGATATGGCATATGTACAGGAGAAGGACACAGTCATGGTATGGTATATGAACAGGAGGAGGATACAATATGGGAATGATATCGGAAAGGGAGGAGGATGCAGTTAGGGCATGGCATAGGAACGGGAGGGGAATACAGTCATGGTATGGTATAGGACTGGAGAAGTTTATATTGACAGTATTAGAGAGAATGGAGAAGATTGCACAAATAGACTGGGCGGTGGGGGCTCTAGTCCATTGCAGAAAACACAGGGGCATGTCCATAGATTGCTGAAGGTTTCAGTACAAGTATACAGTGTGGGGAAGACACCTGAACAGTGACCGGGAGGGGGACCCATTTCCTGTTGGGGAGGATTACTTGAACTGGTTGAGAGGATATAAATTTGTCTGGCAGGGTGTTGGACACTAAACAGGCGAAAGGCGGAGAGAAGATTGAGGCTGGTGCACTATTCAAAGACTGTAATTTCAATAGACAAGACAGGCGAGTTTACAGCAGGAAATGAGATAACACTGATAATTGTATCTGCATTTATTTCAATGCAAGATGTCTGAGCGCTAAGGAGGATGAACTCTGGGAATGGATTGGAACATTGGACTGGGATATTATAGTTATTACGAAACACAGCGCTAAGGAGGATGAAATCGAGGAATGGATTGGAACGTTGTACTGGGATATTATAGTTATTACGAAACACAGCTGAGGGTAGGATAGAACTAGTCTATTATAGTGAGAGTAATGGTTGTCAAGACCTGATGAAGTCAAATATCATAAGCGTGCGTGAGTTAGCAAAGACTCTTCAGGCTAGCCAGGGTTACAGGAGGAGAGAGTTGAAGGGACTAGAAGAGGTGACAGTAATCAATAAGATGGTATACATCAACGGACGGTTTTCATTACTTGAGTAGGCTACAGAGTTAAAAAGGCGAGTAGTGATGGGAGGAGGTCACAAAGATACAGAAGACTGCAGAGATTTTGTAAGGTTACAGAATTAAGAGAGGATCACATGGTTTCATAATGTTACACAAATGGAGGATTGGCAGGATAGGCAGTTGGGACTGGAGGGGTTTATACAGTTAATGAGGCTTATAGGGATCGTAGAAGCTTAGAGGGAATGAGGTGCTAAAGGACAAGATGGAGGAGTGCTGGAGGGACTGGATAATTTACAGTGATATCATATGATGAAGAGGCTGGAGGATGTCACAGAGACAGGGTTGGCAGCAGGTATTGGACAAGATGACAGAGATAAGGATTAGATAGATTTTTGGGGATAGTGACCATAATTCTGTAAGTTTCAATGTCATTGTGGAAAGAGATAAGGATTGTGCAGATGTTAAGTGTCAAAATTTAGGGAAGGACACTTATCATTAGATTACCATGATCTCTCAACATAATCACTATAATTAGACAGAATCTGACAACAAAAGACTGGGAAGAATTATTTGCAGTTGAGTATATAACCGTAAAGTGGGAGTATTTTCAAGTGATACAGGGAGAATTCAAGGCCAGTCTGTCCCATGAACGATGAATGGCAAAGGCAGCAGGTCTAGCTAATGCTAGTCAAATGATATCGTGTGTTTGATAAAGAAAATACTGCGCAATTAAAAACAGTTGAAGCCTTTCAAAACTATAGAGTGTGCAAGGGGGTTCTTAAAAGTGAAGGCAAACAACTGACATGAAATATCCTTGGGAGGTACTATGAAGGAAAAGTCACAAGGTATATTATGAGTAGTATTAGAGGAAGAGGATTCCCAGATAATGAGTGGGGCCTGTTAGAAACCAGAGGGAAAATCTATGCATGGAGCCAGAGGAAGTAGGTGAGCTCGTCAATGAATATTTCCCAGCTGTATTCACACAGGGGAAAGACATTGTAGCCAGGGATTTCAGTTGGGATGCTGAGGTGCGAGGACATGGTAAGATCAATAAGGAGGAGGTATTAACTGTTTTCACAGGTGTAATGATGGAGAAATGCCCATTGCACAATGAAATGTATCACAAGGCTGCAACGGTAGGGAAGGGAGGAGATTGCTGAGGCCCTGTGGATATATTTAATACTTTGCTGGTCACAGGTGAAGTGCCGAATCACTGGAGGATAGCTAACGTGGTTCCTTTGTTCAAGAAGAGCAGCAGGGAAAGGTTAGGTAATTACAGAGCAGATATTTGACAAATAAGAACCTACTGATAATCTGAGTAGCATTTAGTTCTGTTCAATGTGAGTTAATACCCTGTGGGAGGTATGACAAGCGAAGGACAGACATAATCAATGTTGGTCCTTGCAGAGAACACAGGGGCATGTCCATAGATTGCTGAAGGTTTCAGCACAGGTATACAGGGTGGGGAAGACACCTGAACAGTGAGCGGGAAAGGGACCCATTTCCTGTTGGGGAGGATTACTTGAACGGGTCGAGAGAATATAAAATTGTCTGGCAGGGTGTTGGACAATAAACGGTCGTAAGCCGGAAAGAAGATTGAGGTTGGTGCACAATTTAAAGACAGGAACTTCAATACACAAGACAAGCAAGTTCAAAGCAGGAAATGAGATAAAATTGATAATTGTACCTGCATTTATTTGAATGCAAGGGGTCTGAGCGCTAAGAAGGATGAACTCGGGGAATGGATTGGAACATTGGACTTGGATATTATAGTTATTACGAAACACAGCTGAGGGAAGGATAGCACTGGCAGCTCATTTTTTCAAGTTTGAGATGCTCCGGGAGGCATCGAAGGGGTGGCAAGACAGGACTTGTGATGGTGGTTTTGATTGCATTAATCATCATAGCAGTTCTTAGGCAGGGTCTTCCTGTGGGATCGTCCAGTGAAGCTATGCTAGTGGAACTGAGAAATAAGAATGGGTCACCATTTTGATAAGATTGTCAGACTGACCCCGAATAATCCGTGAGAGATTGATGAACAAATGTGTCAGGAGATTTGAAATATCACTCACAATAATAGGGCTGTTATAGCAAGGGCTTTTAAACTTTCCAAATCTAGTCTTGGACTGCCAATGTTCAGAGTTTGGAAGGCAGGAATTTGGTAATTGCTTTCCGGAAACCTCCCAATCAACGTGTAAATGGCTTGAAAACAGAAAGGGGCAAAACCTGACGTTCCCTTGGGAAACAAGGTTAGGAAAGGGACTGAGGTGTTAGTGGGAAAGCAATTTTGTCAAAGTGACCACTGTTCTACTAGTTTGAAAATAGCTGTGGAAAATGACAGTTCAAGGTATAAAATGGGGCCAGACCAATCTTAATCGTATTAGCCAGGAATTTTGAAAATCTGATTTGGGAGTTCATTTGCAGGGAACGGGAAATTTAGCAAGTAAGAATATGTCAGAAGTGAGATAAATTGAGCATTCAGCGCCAGCATATTCCTGTTAGAGTGTAGCTCAATGCTGACAGCATTAAGAAACACTGGCTGTCTATTCAAAGTCTGTTCAAGGAAAAGGGGGCACATGCCAGGTATAGCCAGCTGGATGAAGGAAATCCACAAGGATTACGGGGGTTGTAGGAATACACTTTGGATGGAAATCAGGAATACAGAAAGGTTACATTGAAATAGCCTCTGCAGAGACGGATGAGGATAATCCAAAAGTGATTATTTAAATATATTCAGAATATATTCGGAATTGAACCCGGGTCTTCAGGCACAGTGGTTAGCACTGCTGCCTCACAGCGCCTGAAGACCCGGGTTCAATTCCCGACTCAGGCGACTGACTGTGTGGAGTTTGCACGTTCTCCCCGTGTCTGCGTGGGTTTCCTCCGGGTGCTCCGGTTTCCTCCCACAGTCCAAAGATGTGCGGGTCAGGTGAATTGGCCATGCTAAATTGCCCATCGTGTTAGGTAAGGGGTAATGTAGGGGTATGGGTGGGTTTCGCTTCGGCGGGTCGGTGTGGACTTGTTGGGCCGAAGGGCCTGTTTCCACACTGTAAGTCTAATCTAATCTAATCTAATCTAATCTAATCTAAACGAGTAACTCGGGACAAAATAGGGGCACTTAAAGATCAATAAGGTTATCGATGTGTGGAACTGCTTGATATGGCTAAGACACTAAACAAAAATTACTCCAGAACTTACTGTGGACAAAAACTGGGGAACTCAGGAAACAAAGGAGTAATATGTTCGGCCACAATTGGAATGCTCTTCAATTCCAGAATCCCTGCTATAGGGCTCAGAAATGATTTACAAGATGTTGCCAGGATTGTTGCTGAATAAGCTGGCATTATTTTCTCTGGAGCATCGGAGACTGAGGGTGACCTGACAGCGTTTGCATAAACATGAGAGGCATGGATAGGGTAAACATTCAAGGTATTTTCCGAAGGGTTGGGCAGTCCCAAACTAGAGGGCATACGTTCAAGAGAGACCAAAGGGACAGCTTTCTCATGCGCACGTTGATGCATGCATGGAATGAACTGAGAGAGGAGGTAACGGATACTGATACTATGACAACATTTAACAGGTGTCTGGATGAGTATATGAATAATAAATCTTTGGGTTACATGGGCTAAATGCTGATAAATGGGATGGATTTATTAAGACTTTCTGATCAGCATCGACGAGTTGAACCGAAGGGTCTCCATGTAAATTTCTATGACTTGTTATGTTATAGAAGAGGTAATGCTGGAGGTTTTAAAAAACAAAGGTATGGAAAGTCCCAGGACCTGATGAACTGTATCACAGGACATTGCGGGATGCTACAGAAGAAATTTCGGAGTACCTAGCACCGATATGTGTACCACTGACAGCCATGTGCGATGTGCTGGAAAGCTGAAGGGTAGCATCGTGGAGAGTGAAGGAGGTTTGCTAAAATTACAAAGGGATCTTGATGGTATGGGTGAATGGGCTGTAAAAGCTGTAGATAGAATTCAATCTGAATAAATGTGAGATAATTAGATTAGATTACATTACAGTGTGGAAACAGGCCCTTTGGCCCAACAAGTCCACACCGACCCGCCGAAGCGTAACCCACCCATACCCCTACATTTACCCCTTACCTAACACTACGGGCAATTTAGCATGGCCAATTCACCTGACCTGCACATCTTTGGACTGTGGGAGGAAACCGGAGCACCCGGAGGAAACCCACGCAGACACGGGGAGAACGTGCAAACTCCACACAGTCAGTTGCCTGAGGTGGGAATTGAACCCGGGTCTCAGACGCTGTGAGGCAGCAGTGCTAACCACTGTGCCACCGTGCCGCCGTGGTAAAACAAACAAGGGTAGAGATTATACAATTAATGTTAGTGCATCGGTTAGTGTTTTACAGCAAATGGACCTCCGGGTTCAAGTACATAATTCTTGAAGCTTGCATCACAGGATGGATAAGACAGTGCTTGGCATGCTTGACTATTGCTCAATCCATTGTGTGTAGGATTTGGGACGTCATGTTGAGATTGTATAGATATTGGCGAGGCCTCTTCTACCATACTCTGTCCTGTTCTGGTCGCCCAGTTATATAAAGATATTATTAAGCTGCGGGCGGTCGAGAAGAGATTTACCAGGATGTTGCTGGGTATGGAAGGCTTGGATTGTGAAAAATGGCTGGATAGGCTGAGTCTTTTTACACTGGAGCCTGGAGGTTGAGAGGTGACATTACAGAAGTTTATAAATTAATGAGTTATATAGATAGAGTTAACGGTAGCTGGCCTTTCCCCAGGATGGGGATGCCTCAAGAGAAACAGCCACATTTTTAAGGTAAGAGGAAGGATATGTTAAAAAAAAGACATGGGGGCAAATTGTTAGACAGAGGGTGGTTTGAGTGTGGAATGAACTTCCTGAGGAAGGAATGGATGTGGGTACAGTTACAACGTTTAAAAGACATTTGGATAAGGACGTTAATAGGAAAGGGTTGGAGGGATATAGGCCAGAATTAGACAGCTGGGATGGGTTTAGTTTCAGGTTATGGTTGGTATCAACTGAAGGATCTGTTGAAACAACACGCTGAACTGTGGATACAGATAGAGAAACAATTCACTGAGCTGTGAGTACAGATAGAGAAAGAACACTGAACTGAGAGTACTGATAGAGAAACAACACTTAACCGAGAGTACAGATAGTGAAACACCACACTGATCTGAGAGTACAGATAGAGAAGCAACACAATGAACTGAGAGTACAGCTAGAGAAACAACATAGAACTGTGAGTACAGAAAGAGAAACAACACACGGATCTGTGAGGACAGAGAGAGAAAAAAACAATGAACTGTGAGTACAGATAGAGAAACAACACTGAACAGAGAGTACAAACTTCATTCATAATTGGAGTGGATTTAACTGCATTCATTCGTTCAATGAATCAAACCACAAACATTCATTCGATTAGAAACATTGCTAGTACTAATCCAATGAATCGAGTTTTCATCCTTTCATTCAATGAATGAAACGACACTCGTTCATGCACTGAAACATACTGCCTGCATTCATTCAATGAAACTGACTGCATGTGTTAATTCAATAGCTTATATCCTTTATTCATTGTCACGAGCTGAAGACGTTCATTCATTGAAACCAACTGCATTCACTCAAGCATTAAATCTTTAATTCATTCATTCACGAAACTTAATACACTTATTTAGTGAATCAAACTACACACGATCATTCAATGAAATGCACTGTACTTATCAATTCAATTCTTCATGCATTTTCTCAAACAAACTACATACATTCACTCCATGAACCAAACTGTACATGTTAATTCAACGAATCGAGTTTCTCCGATTCATTCAATATGTCATCCTCAACGTTTTCATTCCATGAAACAATATGTATTCCATGAATCATTGAATCAATGAATCAAACCTTATTCCTAGTTTCAAAGGAATAAACGTAACTCACTTATTTAGTGAAGCCTACTGCACTCAATGAAACAGATAGCACATGATAATTCAAAGAGTAGAGGTACGCTCATTCGTTCAGTGCCACAAACTTAATGCATTGATTCAATCAAACAAACTGCACACGTTTAGTCCATGAAGCAAACTGCACGTGTTCATTCAATGATTAGAGCTTTTCTCTTTCATTCAATGCTTAACGCTTTCATTCAACGAAACATGCTGCAATCATTCATTGATTCATATTTCATTCACTGATTTAAATAATCAAATGTAATTCATTGGCTTAATTATACAAACTTCACTCATAATTGGATTGAATTAAACTGCATTCATTCGATTAGAAACATTGCAAGTGCTAATCTCATGAATCGAGTTTTCATTCTTTCATTCAATGAAAGAAACTGCACGCGTTCATTCACTGAAAGAAACTGCCTGCATTCATTCAATGAAACAGACGGCACGTGTTAATTCAATAGCTTCTATCCTTTATTCAATGTCTCGAGCTTAACACGTTCATTCAATGAAACCAACTGCATTCACTCAAACATTAAATCGTTAATTCATTCAAACATCAAACATAACACACTTATTTAGTGAATCAAACTACACACGATCATTCAATGAAATGCACTGCACTTATCAATTCAATGTATAGAGCTACTCTTGTTCACTCAATGCCACAAGCTTCATGCATTGTCTCAAACAAACTGCATACATTTACTTCATGAACCAAACTGCACATGTTAATTCAATGAGTCGAGCTTCTCTCATTCATTCAATATGTCAAGCTCAACGCTTTAATTTAATCTAACAAACTTAACTCATACGCATCTAGAACCAGACTGCATCCGTTCATTCAATGAAATACACTGCACGTCTTAATTGAAAGAGGAGAGCTCCTGCCATTTATTCAATGCCACTAGCAAAACACTTTCATTCAATGAAACATACTGCATTGATTGATTCATTGAATCAAAATTCAATAATTGATCCAATGAAACAAACGTTATTCATTGATTCAATGCAACCTACTTAACACACTTATTTCAGGAAGCAAACTGCACACGTTCAATCAAAGAAAGAGACTGCAATTGACAACTCAATGAGTAGAGCTACTCTCATTCATACAATGCCGTAAGCTTCACACATCGTCTCAATCAAACTGCACACATTCTCTCCACGAACCAGTGTTAATTCAATGTGTAGAGCTTGGTCCCATTCATTCAATGTGTCAAGCTCAACGCTTTCATTCAATGAAACAATATGTATTCCATGAATCATTGGATCAATGTACAAGCATTGATTCAATGAATCAAACCTTATTCCTAGTTTCAATGGAATAAACACTCAATGAAACAGATAGCACATGATAATTCAAAGAGTAGAGGTACGCTCATTCGTTCAGTGCCACAAACTTAACGCATTGATTCAATCAAACAAACTGCACAGGTTTAGTCCATGATGCAAACTGCACGTATTCATTCAACGAGTAGAGCTTTTCTCTTTCATTCAATGTCTCGAACTTAACGCTTTCATTCAATGAAACAAGCTGCATTCGTTCATTGATTCATAGTTCAACCACTGATTCAATGAATCAAATGTAATTCATTGGTTTATTTATCCAAACCTCACTCATTATAGGAGTGAATTTAACTGCATTCATTCCTTCAATGAATCAAACTGCAAACATTCATTCGGTTAGAAACATTGCAAGTACTAATCCAATCAATCGAGTTTTCATTCTTTCATTCAATGAAAGAAACTATACGTGATCATTCACTGAAACAAACTGCCTGCATTCATTCAATGAAACGGACTGCACGAGTTGCAACTATGACAATAATATAGTTCTGTTCCATTATTTCAGAAAGGCTCCGATGGAAAGCCACGGAACTGAAGACCAATTAGCCGGATGTGAGATGTGAGTAAGTTGTGGAAGTAATTCTGCCAGACAGGAGTTTCATGCATTTGCTAAGGCCAGGACTGATGAAAGATAGTCAGCATGGCTTTGCATGCACAAAGTCAGGTCTCTCTAACTTGATTCCTTTTGTTGAGGTGGTGACCAAATTGTTTATACTAACGTCAGCATGGTCTTTGACAGGGTTTAGCATGATATACTGATCTGGAAAGTTCGTTCACATGGGATTAGGGTGAACTAGCCAACTGGATATGTGATTGGCTTGACAGTAGGAGGCAGAGGGTGGCGGTAGAGGGTTGTTGTTCCTACTGTAGACATGTGACCATACGTTTGCTATAAGAACGGGGGCTAGGTCCACCGATGTCCATCTTCTACATAAATGACGTTATTGAGAAGATAAGAGTTATTGTTACTAAGTTTGTAGGTGATCATATTAATTGTGTAGTGGGCAGTGAGTACAGTAATCAAAGGGAATCTTGACTAACTAGGCCAGTGTGATAAGGAATAAAAAATGGAGTTTAATTCAAATTATGGGTTTTGTTAAGACAAACCAGGAAGGAATAACACAGTTAACTGTCGTGGCCTGGGCAGTGCTGTCGAGCAGAGAGAGACCACAAGTTGCAGTTACACTGTTCCTTGGAATTGGCACCAGAGGTGAATATGGTGGTGAAAGCAGCATTTGACATGCTTGCACTCATGGATCAGAATGTTGAGGACATGAGTTGGAGATATTTGTAATATTGTCCTCCATATTTGCCTTGGGCAGAGGAGGCAACACATTGACCACAAAGGTTTACAAAAAAAAATGAGGGCCATAAGTAAGGTGAATAGCCAAGGGTAGGTGAGTCCAAAACTAGAGGGTACAAGTATGAGGTGAGAGAGCAAAAAAAAAATCAATAGGTGCCTGAGGAACAACACTATCCACAGAGAATGGTGCAGATATGGAACGAAATGCCAGTGGCACATGGGAGAAACAAGAACAATTACAACATGGGAAAAAGACATTTCGGCAGGTACATGAAGAGGAAAAGGTTTGAAGGGATATGGGCCAAACGGAAGCAAAAGCGAGTATGGGAAATCTGGTCAGCATGGACTAGTTGGAGGGAAGGTTCTGTTTCTGTGCTGCATAACTCTGCCTCCAGCCATTGGAGGAGGAGACTACCGAGATAAGGCATGTTGCAGACACGGAAGGAATTTAAAGAGATAGGAATGGTAGTCTGGAATGCAGGACGTTTTAAATATGTGGAGTCGCTATAGCGAAGGGAGGAGATTACAGGGACGGGAACTGATAGAGGAGTTACAAATTGTTGAAGACATTGTTCAATGAGACATGACATAGATACAGTGTTGGAAGAGGGAACACAGAACAGACAGATCACAGGCAGCATTCTCACCCTGTTTTCCCCATGTTGTACTGATGCTCAGTAAGATAGCACAAGCCTGGATTGAAAACTGTGAACTCCCAATGATGTCTCAGTACAACATAGGTAAAAGTAGGGATGCTGATTGACACGGAGGTGTGTCTGCACTGTGCACCCCGTCCAGAACTGTATCTCTGTCATGTCTTGTTAGCCGAAGTTTAGAGCCCTCTCATTGCTCTCTTCACTGCGCACTGTGAGTGATATTACCTCGCTTCAGGATTTATTGAAGGCTCCAGATCACCCTGCCCTTTGTCTCTGTGGCTGACCAACCATCTTCAATGATGTGATGGACGAGACTCCCAGACTTTGAGACGGCTATTGAGTCAGGAACATCCTGGGTACCGACAGGAGACAGAGAAATAGACAGATGGGAAATTAGACTGATTTAGTGAGGGTCACACATATGGAATGGCACTGAGCCCCACAGAGATCTGGGAAATCCCAGTCTCCAATCCTGGCCTGTGCTGCTGCGTCATTCTGGAGTGAAGAATTCTGTTGGCTCAAGATCTGGAGTATCGGCAAGAGTGAGAGACACTGACAGAGGCAGCAATTAGACCACACAGTGATGGATACTACATGGAGAAAGACCGAGTGATATCACCAGAGTTCAGGAAGATTTCAGGATAAAAGCATTGAAGAGAAGGAATAGGTTTAGCTTCATAATGCACTGGTTTAACTGGCCAGGGGTGAGCAATCTGTGAGCAGGTGAAGTGATGGTTTAGAGGTAGTATTGCTGCAGCATGTATCCCACACCTCAGCGAATATTCAGGGGAGGAAGATTTGAATCCCATCATCAAAAATGGTGGAACTTGAAATTAATACTTTAAAAAATACTAATTAACAATCCATAAATACGTATGAAACCATTGCTGATGCACAAAAAACTGAAGTGGCTTTCCTTTCGAGAAGGACAGCTGCCCATCCTCACGTGGTCTGCAACATACGCACAGGAAAGTGTTTGCCTCTCAATTACCTTCCTAAATGGCAGAGCAAGCTACTCAGTTCAAGGGCAGCTAGGGCTGAGCAAGAAAGGCTGGTCAGCCAGAAACATGCACATCCCATACCTGATTTAAAATAATAATCCATTAGGATGGTCCCACTGGAACCGTGCTGCAACCAGTGTACTGGCCAATCATGTCAGTAGGTTAATGGAAAGGTCTTTAAACTGACAGAGATTGATGCAGGGACAGGGTTCCAGTGAAAAGAGCTATCCTAATCCAATGAGAAAAGTTGAAGCATTGGAAGAGCATGGGATTGTGGCTGAAGACAAGTAGAAAGAAACAGGAACGGTCAGAGTTTAACTAAAACTGTACACCAGCGAATCGGTTTGTGACAAGAATTTGAAGGGAAGAGATATTATTTTTGGAATGGACAAAGTCTCTCCAATAAGGTAGATGGATTTGAGACACAGAGATAAAAGAGATGTATACACCAGGGAGACGTGGTTATTGGGCGAACAAAAGGTGGAACAAAACTTGGAACACATGGGTCACAACCTTATGGAAACTCAGCAAAATATTCAACGCTAACAACAATAGATAACAAAGGCATTACAGAGAAATCATTTGGCCACAGATCATGAAGTAGAATCTTTCTGAAATTAAATTCTGGCTACTACTTGCCAAGGACACAAACAGCAGAACAGTTTAAGCCACGGAACAGAATTTCATTGCTCATCACTGCATTAAACAGGAACATAGAACATAGAACATAGAAGGATACAGCGCAGTACAGGCCCTTCGGCCCTCGATGTTGCGCCGACCGAATCCTACCTAACCTATACTAGCCCAATAACTTCCAAATGCCTATCCAGTGCCCGCTTAAATGACCATAAAGAAGGAGAGTTCACCACTGATACGGGCAGGGCATTCCATGAACTCACAACCCGCTGTGTGAAGAATCTACCCCTAACATCTGTCCTATACCTACCACCCCTTAATTTAAAGCTATGTCCCCTAGTAACACCTGACTCCATTAGCGGTAAAAGGTTCTTAGTATCTACCCTATCTAAACCCCTAATCATCTTATACACTTCTATCAGATCTCCCCTAAACCTTCTCTTCTCCAATGAGAACAGCCCCAAGTGCCTCAGCCTTTCCTCATAAGATTTTCCTACCATTGGAATTTTTAACCAAGGCATTGGGATAATTTTGGGAAACTTCAATATTCGTATTATTTGAACAATCACACTGACAACATTGATATTGGAGGAGGAGTTCTTTTTTTTTTGTTTTCAGTCTTTCGTTGATAACACATTGTACAACAGGCTAAGGACATAGCTATCTCAGAGCGACTGTGTGATGAAACTTAGTGAATGAATAATCTCACCTGCCGAGATCCTTCAAGAAATTGTGATAAAGTGCAGCTTAAAGAAATATAAAGTTTTGAAGTGAATCACAGAAAGGACAAGCTACAACTAGAAACAAAAATACCCAATTACATGAGTTTGAGAGGAGAACTGACCAAGGGGAACAGACTAAAAAGACTGAAACATTTGTCAGTAAATGAACAGTGGAAAAAATTGAAGGAACAGGATAATTCACTCAACAAAAGGGCATTCCAGTGAAACAGAAACTCCTCAGCAAGAAATTCCCATCTATCCCTCACTCAGGACAAAATGGACCATATTAGATTATGAGGCTGAGAAGATCACCACAATGTACTTAAAATCCTGAAGTGAGAGAGTTTTTTAGGAGTAAATGTTAAAGGCATTGCAATGGGTTGGCTAGCAGGAGGAGGGCAGTTGGAAGCGGAATCATTGTCAGGGTTTAATGACATGATAGGAACTGGGAGAGGTGAAGGTGCTGGAGGTGGTGAGAGTGTTACAGAGAGTGGTCAGGGCCTGAATGGTGTTACAAAGCCTGTACGAAGTGTTGCAGCTGGAGGTGTTTGCAGAGGTAGGGAGGGTCAAAAGTATTTTTATTTATTCATTCATGGGATGAGGATGTGACTGATTGTAGCAGCATTCTTTTCCCCACAGTAAATTGCACAGAGGACAGATCAGAGTCAGCCATATTGCTGTGGGTCCGAATTAACATGTCGGCCAGACCAGGTTAGAGTGTCAGGTGTCCTTCCCAAAGAGGTAAGTGAACTAGATGACTTTTTCCGACTGATCATCAATGCTTTTATGGTGGCCTCAATAATATCTTGTACAGCTCCCAACATGACATCCCAACTCCTAGTCTCAATGCTCTGACCAATGAAGGAAAGCATCCCAAACTACTGCTTCGCTAGCCTGTCTACCTGTGACACAACATTCAAAGAACTGTGTAGTTGCACTCCTGGATCACTGATTGACAACACTACCCATGGCCCGAACATTCACCAAAATGGGACACTTCACATCTACCTAATTAAATTCCATCTGCTATTCTTGAGCCCACTATCCCAGAAGTACCGTTTATCCAGTTGTATCTTAGATAAAATTCTTCACTGTACACTTTAACATCAATTTCAGTACCACCCAAAAAACTTACTTACCAGAAAAGCGATATGCCCATCCATCCAAACGATTTATCCAAATGATAAACAACAGTGGACCCACTACACCGCTGGTTACATGCCTCCAGTCAGAATAACAAGATGTATCCCATCATCCACTGTCTCCTACCATCAAGCCCAATTTTGTATCCAGTTCCCTCGCTCCTCCTGAATGCCAGATTATTTTCCATAACCTGAGCGTATTGTCCAGTTTACCATATGGAACGCAGAACACAGAACAGTACAACACAAGACCATTCGGCCATGATGACATGCCAACCTTTTATCCGACTGTAACATCAAACTGACCTACATACCTTTCATTATACTGCAATCCATGCGTCTAAAAATAGTGTAGTAAATGTCCCTAATGTGTCTGTCTCTCCTACCACAGCTGGCAGTGCATTCCACCCTCCACTCAATAACCTTTGTGTAAATAACCTATCACTGAAATTTCTCCTTTCCCATCCAACAATCACGATAAAATCATGCCTGCTCATAATACAATTTTTCCCATGGTATAAAGAAATTTCTCACTATTCACTCTATGACCCACATAATCTTGTTCACCTCTACCAAGTCGCCCCTCGCCCTTCTTCACTCTACTGAGAAAAACCTACGTTCTGTCAAGCTTTCTTCATAAGACATGCCCGCCAGTTTAGGCAGCATCCTGGTAAATCTCCAATTTACCCTCCCTGAAGCTCCAACTGCCTTTGTGTAATGAGGGGACCAGAACAGAACATAATATTCCAAGTGGGGTCTAACCAGTGCTCTATAGAACTTCAGCATAGCCTCGCAGCTTTAAAACTCAATCCTCCAGATAATGAAAGCCAACACAATGTATTCTTTCCGAATAACCCTATCAGCTTGGGTGGCAATGTAGAGGGATCAATGGACGTGGAACCCAAGATCCCTCTTTTCCACAACACTGCCAAGTATTCTGCTTTTAACCCTGTATTCTGAATTCAAGTTCGACCTTCAAAAATGAATCATTTCACATGTTTCCAGATCGAACTCAATCTGCCACTTCTCAGCTCAAATCTGCATCCAGTCAATATCCTGCTGCAAACTACAACAGACCTTCACACTATCCACCACTCCAACAACCTCCCATGTCATCGGCAAAATTACTAACCCGTTCTTCCACATCGACATCCACGTCGTTTTTGAAAAAAAATCACAAGGAGTAGAGGTCCAGCAACCGATTCCTACAGAACACCACTCGTCACCGTGCTGAATGTTTTCCTTTTATCATCAACCTCTGTCTGCTGTGAGCCAGGAATTCTATATCCAGACAGACAGGTTTCCTGTATCCTATGCCTCTGTAATGTCTCAATCAGCTATAAACGTTTTTATAAATATCACATTCTCAAAGGATTCAATAAGATTTGTGAGGCATGATCTGTCCCTGACAAAGCCATGCTGACTATCTCTATTCAAACTGTGGTTTTCGAAGGAATCATAAATCCTGTCTCTCAGAGTTCTCTCCAATGATCTGCATACCACAGCCATAAGAACGTAAGGTCTGTAATTCCCAGGATTTACCCTATTTTCTTTCATGAACAAGGGAATAACATTTGCCCCCATCCAATCATCTGCAGTGGACAGTGAGGCCGCAAAGGTCATCGCCAAACAGCCAACAATCCATTCCCTCGCTTCGTGCAGTAACTTTGGGCATATCCCGTCTGGTCCAATAGACTTACCTATCCTTATGTTTTACAAAATACTCTGCATATCCTCCTTCTTAACATCAACCAATTCACATATATCAGTCCTTTTCACGCTGTTTTAACAAATGACAAGGTCCCTCTCAGTATTGAATACTGAAGCACTATAAGCATTAAGGGCCGCCTCTACCTCCTGTGACTCCAGGACAAGGTCCATCTACTGTCCCTGACCGGCCTTACCCTCACTCTGGCCATGTTCTCGTTCCTCACACAAATGGAGAATGCCTTACCGTTTTCTGCAATCCTTCCCAACAAAGCTCTTTCATGCTTCCTTCTAGCTGTCCGAAGTCCAATCTCCAGTTCCTTCTTGACTACCTTCAGAAAGTCCCCAGAATGTGGAAACAGACCATTTGACCCAACAACTCCATATCGACCGTCTGAAGAGAATCCCACCCAAAACCATTTCCCAACGCGTTTACACTCCATTTACCCGAACTAATGTGTCAATGCTATACATCCTTGAACACTCTGGGTAATTTGGCATGGCTGATTCACCTAATCTGCACATCTTTGGACAGTAGGTGGAAACTGGTGCACCTGGATGAAGCCCACGCAGACATGGGGAGAATGTGCAAACTCCACACAGACAGTCGCCCGGGACTGGAATCGAAATCGGGTCCCTGGTGTTATAAGGCAGCTGTGCTAACTACTGAGCCACCGTGCCGCCCCATATAACCCTTTGGAGGTTTAACGATCCTTGCGTCCGCAACCTTATGTATCGTTATTCTTCCTCTTGACTAGATGCCCTACATCCCTTGAAACCTGCCAAATGCTTTGCTGAAGTCCATGTAGGTAACGTTGACTGTTCTGCCTTCATCTATCTCTTGGTCACTTCTGCAAAGAATCAATCCAGTTTGTGAAACACGGTTTTCCACACATAAAGGCATGCTGACTATCTCTAATCAGCTCTTGCCTTTCCAAATATATGTAGCTCCTTTCTCTCAGAATGTCCTCTCCCAGCTTATTCATCACTGTTCGCACTAAGCTGTAATTCGTTTGCATTTCTCTGCACCCCTTAAGTGATCGAAAAGCATTAGTCGTCCTCCAGTCTTCCAGCATTTCACTGTGTCTGTTGATAATATCAATATCTCTGTTCAGGACACTGCAATCTCTTCCCCAGCTTCCCACAATATTCGGGGACTCACCAAATGAACTACAGAGGATTGATCAATGTTTATCTGTTTTAAGATTCCAGCACTTTCTCTTCTCTGTTGAGGATTCTTTCCAAGATATCACTATTTGTTTCCCCATGTTCCCGAGCTATCATGTCTTGCTGCACAATAAATTCTGACAATTTTTTTTGTCTAATGTCTCACCCATTTCCTCTGGTTCCACACATAGGCGACCTTATTGATATTTAAAGGGCCCTATTCTCTACCAAGTTACGCTTTAGACCTTATTGAAACTTGTGTAAAAGCTTCTGAAAATTCAAATACATCATATTACCCGTACAACCACACCCGTCCACACTCTTACCTATTCTGATATTTATAGTCACAGCAACAAATAAAATCCAACAGTTCCAAAATCACGTTTTCCTTTATAAATGTATTTCAAAGAGTCCAGTAATTTTTTTATTGATACATCCTTTCTCATTCATTTCAGCATGCTCCTGACTTACCGTCAGGCAAACAGTATTTGTGTTTAGACAGGAAGCAGAAAAGGTTGTGGGAGTTCGTGTTGATCAATCTGAAAAAGGTAACAAGGTCATCAGGTAGTAGATAAGGCAAATCAAATGCTGCCATTTATTACAAAGGGAATGGAGTCAAAAACTAGGGAGATCTTTCTAAAACGATGCAAGGTATGAGTCAGACCACACCAGATGAGAACTGCAGACAGAACTCCAATTGTGGCCAAACAGAAGTCTTATACAATTACAACATCAGATACAAACCACGATACCCAACGTTGTGACGGATGAAGGCCAGTGTTCTATTCGCTTTCTTTCCATCTGAAACACTTCTGTTTCCATTTTCAGAGAGTTACTGACATGAACCAAGATCCTTCTGTATATCAATGTCCCTCAGTATCCTAAATGTCATCTTGAATTTGACATGACCTCACACTTGTCAAGATTAAACTCAATTTGTCATTTCTCTGCTCATCTTTCCAACTGATCTGTCACCTCTTGCAACCTTGGACATCCTTGCTCATTAACCACACATGGACCAATTTTCATGTGCTCTGCAAGACTTATATTTGTCACTTCCTTTCATTTCAATTGTGTGAGAATCTGTAACCAGGGGGCATAAAATCCCAGCAGATGCTTACCCATTCAAGACAGAGAGCAGGAGAAATATCTTCATTCAGAAGGGGATGACCCTGTGGGAATGCATGAGTGAAGGGGGCTGGCTGGTGTGGGTCGTTAAGAATGTTTACAGCAGACTTGGTCAGGTTTTAATTAATCATGGCAACAAGCGTTTTGTGGAAAAGGCAGGAAAGTAGAGCTGAAGAGTATCAGAACAGCCATGATCTCATTCAAGTGCAGAGCATACTCAATGGGCCAAATCGCGTAATACCGCTCCTACATCTCACGGTCTGAACTCAGATTCAGTATCTTATTATAACATTATGGCTCTCGGCTCACAATACTCATTTATAATGAGATTATTAGATTTTACTATTACACAGCTTTTGATCAACAATAAACATTTCTGTTGATGGCTCCTTGATATGATGTTATAGAAAACCATCTCATGTACAATCCAGGATTCCATCCAGTACAGCTATGATACTCATTAGTTACCGGTCCGCATGGAGACCACTGTCACACACAGTTACTGTACTGCCCTTGCTACAAGTACATTTAATATCCTGACTGTAACCATATTGGCATTACCATCACTGTCTGGTGCCTATAAAAGAATTCTGGCTAACGGTTGCTGCTGCTTGCAGTTTCTCAGCTCCACCCAAATAGACTCCAAATGTTGATCTTCAGTTCCACATGGATATCTCATTTATGCATCACCCTCATCCTTTCTTCACAACCTTTTGGCTTTTGCCTATCCTACCTCGATCTCAACAACCCTTCAATATTCCCTTCCCAGCGATGGTCATTCTGCAGCTACATCTCCGGAAGGACAGTGGGATCATGTCTGTTCACTGTCACTCCATCTGCCTTCTGGCGAATACAGTCATTCCTCAGCAGTTGGGGGGGGGGGGGGGGGGGCGGTAGGGGTGGTGGTGTTTGACCAGATCAGTAGCATTTACAGAGATAAGGAGGCTTACAGGAACTCAAGGATGCTAGAGTTAAACAGAGTTACATCTGGTCAAGAATGTCAGTAGGACAAAGGTGATTGGATGAATTTACAGAGAAAGAGGGAGCTGGGTTAATTCCCAGAGATAGGGTCAGGGATGGATGTAGGGGGAGGCAGGCAGACTGATAGGCACAGACGGGATGTTTCAGGGAGAAGGGTGTTGTAGATACTATCACAGATATGGAAGGTTGTAGTGACTCATGGCGTTACCAGATATAAGAAGGCTTCTAGGTTCTGAAGGCTACCGAGATAGGAAGACAATGGAGAATGCCAGGGTTGCTGGGTTGGAGACAGGTATACAAATGGGGAGAGTTCCACTAATTGAAAGAGGTTCCTATGGTCGGGCTGGTTATTGCGTGAGGGTAGGGTACTGTTTGAATAGATTAAGATCGAAGGATTTGAGAACAAAAGGGAGATTACAGATTTAGAGATTGGTTGAGCGGGCATTGAAAGTGAGTCTTATAGAAACTGGAGAGTCACAAAGTTTGGGGTTGGTGCTAAGATCAGGAAATCGCCAGGAACTTCAAGGGATTACCCAACAAGGGAAGATTACAAGGGCTCCATAGATTGGGATTATGATCAGGTTTGGAAGACGTTATACCAAAGAGAGGACTTCAGAGGGTGTAGATGTTTATGGTGAAACTGGAGGAGTTGGAATAGTTTACAGAAGCATGAAAGTTTTTAGGACAGTACTAAGGTACACAGGCCTTATTTAATGCATGAATGGGAATCTTAATAGGACGTGAGGAGCAAAGAAAGCTATGAACATTAGTGGTCGCTGCAGATGTTTACGGATTATAGAGTCTTGCAGGTTAGAGAGAATATGGGTTTCAGATTCTGACTGACATTGTATGAACTAGAGTCGCGTTAACAAATGGGGCGTTTACAGTTATGGAAGGTGCTGATGGGACTGGAAGTGGGAAAGATGTAGCAAGAATTGTGCAAGCAGTTGGTGGTTAGAGATAGGGAGGCCAGCAGACACAGCCGGGGATTATACAGACACTACTTTGCATTGTTTACATAAATGATTTGGATGTGAGCATAAAGGGTATAGTTGGTAATTTTGCAGATGACAACAACATTGGAGTTGAAGTGGACAGCGAAAATGATTACTTCAGATTACAATCCCCCAGCAATGGTCTGATCTGGAGCAGGTGTCCCAGGCTGGGAAGATTGTGGGGACAGGAGATGGTTTCACAGGGAGGGAGGGCCATAAAGCCACAGGAGGTTACAGAAATGTGTAGAGCTGTAGGGTCTACACGTGACCATGAAGATGTGAAGTTTCTTAAGGCTGGAACAGATTACATTGTTGCGCAGATGGGGCATTTTACACAGACAGGAATATTTCAGGTGAATGGAGCAGATTACCCAGACAAAGTGGGTAGTACACATTGTAAAAACAAACAGATATATGGAGGGTAGACGTTACTGAAGATGTTTATAGACATAGACAAGCTTAAGTTTGCAGATTCTTTAGACATGGAGGGTATGGAATCGTACAGATTTTCCAAGAGATAAGGAGAGCAATTTTGGATGGAGACAGTTCGCAGATCAGGGATCATTAGTAACCGCCTCCGAGTTTGGTCAAATTGGGAAGGGTTGTAGGCGAGGGTGACGTTTACACAGATGGGGGTGTAAGTGCTGGAGATGGATGGAAAGACTGGAGGAGCTTATTTTAACAGGGTGGGTGCTGGCAACGGGACAATGTCATATAGATATTTGGTTTTGTAGGAACTGGATCGGAGAAGTCACAGACATTGGAGTGAGTTCTACAGATTGGGAGTGGTGCAGGCACTGAGACGGTTGTAGGATCTCCACAGACTGTCTTTAGGAATAGAAGTTTACATAGCTACGGATAGCTTCACCCTAATGCATGCAGTCTTCATTTTGGGGACCAGAGCCTTAACATTCCTCATCAGCCAGGGATCCCTAAATCTGCCAACTTTTCCCTTCAGAGAGTCGCAGGGATTCACAGAGAGATACACAGCTTCAGAGAGTCACACAGCGTCAGAGTCACACGGTGTCAGTTGCGTATATAATCGGAAAATGGGAGCATTTTAAAGTGATACAGTTAAAATTCAGTGCCAGTGTGTCCCTTAAACAGAGAATGATAAAGGCAGCAAGTCCAGTGAATACGGATCAAGCGATATCGTGAGTTTGATAAAGAAAATACAGTTCAATAAAAATAGGAGAAGCCCTTCACAACTATTGTAAGTGCAAGGGGGTCCTTAAAAATGTGAGGCAAACAATGGCCACAAAATATCCTTGGCAGACACTATTAAGGAAAAGCTAAAAGATATTTTATGACTATAGTCAGAGTAAGAGGATTCCCAGGTAAAGAATGGGGCGTGCTAGATACCAAAGGGACAATCTGTGCATGGGGCCTGAGGAATTAGGTGAGGTCTTCAATGAATGCTTCCCATCTGCAATTACACAGGAGAAAGGCATTAGAGTCGGGATTTCAGTTGGAATGGTGAGATTTTGGAACATGTTAAGATCAATAAGGAGGAGGTATTAAATGTTTGCACAGGCATAAATGTGGAGAAATCCCCACGGCCAAACGAAATGTATCCCAGGCTGCTATGGGAGGGAAGGGAGCAGATTGCTGTTGCCCTGGTGGACATATTTATACTTTGATGGCCACAGGTGAAGTGCTGAATGACTGGAGCATAGCTAGTGAGGTTCCTTTGTTCAAGAACGACAGCAGGAATAGGCCAAGTAATTACAGAGCAGATCGTCTGACAACAGGGGGAGGAAAATTATTGAAAACAATTCTGTGGAGTAATCAACACTTGCAAAGACAAGCGTCAATTCGGCTTAGTCATCCCAGGTTTGGTAGAGGAAGATACTCTCTGAGGAATTCAGTTCAGTTTTTTTTTAAATGGCGTCTAAAAATATAGATGAGTGCAGTACAGATGATGTGGGTGACATGGACTTGAATAAGGCTCTTTGGCAATGTCCCACGAGGAAGGCTGGTTCAAAAGGGAAGAGCCATTGGGTTCCAAGGCAAGTTCATCAATTGGGTAACAAATTGGTGGATAGAAGTCTTCATGTTTAAATTCTTTCACCAGCGGGTGTACCCCAGGGATATGTGTAGAACAATTACTGGTTATTCTGTCGAATTATAACTCCGATTTGAAAGCAGAAGGTATCATGAGGAGGTTTGCAGATGAAATGAAAGGTGAGGATGTTGGTCACAGTGAGGAGGATAGTCTTTAGCTACAGTCTGATATTGCTCAGATGATATTCTAAGCAAAGTTCAGCTCTGACTTATGTGAGGTCATTCCCTGTGGGAGGTATAATACTCGAAGGACAGACATAGTGAATGCTTGGTCCTTGATGAGTACTGAGCAACACAGAGACCTTAGTGGACAATTCCCTAGATCCCTGAAGATGTCAGCACAGGTAGACAGGGTTGGGAAGGCCTCGGAACTGGGAACAGCAGGCGGGGGAGGGGTGGCATATCCTGGTGAGCAGAATTCCTAAAGCTGCTTGAGAAGATATAAACTAATCCGGCATGGAGTTGGACATTAAACAATCGTAAGGTCAGAAAGAAGATTGAGGCGAGTACACAAGTTAAAGAGAGCCATTTCAATAGACAACATAGGAACGAACACAGCAGGGAATGGTGAATACGAATGATTAAACGGCATTTGTTTCAAAGCAAGGGCCCCGACAGCTAAGCAAGATGAATTCAGGACATGGATTTGAACATGGGACTGGGATATTACAGTTATTACAGAAACACAGCTGAGGGTAGTGCAGGACTGGCAGCTCATTGTTTCAAGGTAAAGATGCTACAGGAAGCATCAAAGGAGAGGAAAGAGAGGACGCGTGGTTGTGGGTTTTCATCATGCCAGTACTTAGAGAGGATATTTCTATTTCTTCAAAAGCCCAGTGAAGCTTTTGAAGTGGAACTGAGAAATAAGAATAGGTCATCACTCTGATACGATTGTGCTACTGGCCCCGAATAATACGTGGCAGACTGAGGAAAGAACATTCAAAGAGCAGGAGAATCGATGTTTTGGGCATGAGTCCTTCTCCAGGAATGAAGAAGGGCTCGTGCCCGAAACGCCGATTCTCCTGCTCCTTGGATGCTGCCTGACCTGCTGCGCTTTTCCAGGAACACATGAACTCTGATCACCAGCATCTGCAGTCCTCACTTTCTCCCTGACGGAAGAACATGTCAGGACATCTCAATTGTCAATCATAATAATAGGGTGTTATGGTCGGGGTTTTTAAACTTTCCAAACTTAGACTGGGACTGCTAGTGTTCAGCGTTTGCAAGGGAGGAATTTGGTAACTGCGTTCGGGAAAACTCCCATTCAATATATAAATTGCCTGAAAAAAGAAATTGGCAAAAGTTGACCTCGCCTTGGAAAACAAGGTATGGAAAGGGACTGAGGTATTAGTGGGAAAACATTTTGCCAAGGTAACCATAGTTCTATTAGTTTGAAAGTAGCTATGGAAATGGACACGTCTGGTCCACGAGTTCATGTTATAAAATGGGGCCAGTCCAATCTTGATTGTATTAGCCAGGCACTTTCAAAAGGTGATTCGGGAATCTATTTGCAAGCGTGGGGAAGTCTGACCAGTGAGAATACTTTAAAAGTGAGATAAATTGACCGTTGAGCTCACATATTCCTGTTGTGTGCAGGTTAATGCTGACAGCATTCGGAAACACTGGCAGTCTATTGAAGGTCCAGTCAAGGAATAGGGGGCACATGCTAGGTATAGCCAGCTGGATCAACTGAATCCCTGCAGGAGCGTCGGGGATGTAGGAATACACTTTGAGTGGAAATCAGGAATGAAATGGGACATGAAATAGCCTCAGCAGATAAGGATAAGGAGAATCCAAAAGTGATTATATAAATACGTTAAGAGTAACTCGGACAAAATATGATCCCTTAAACATCAATGAGACCATCGATATGTGGAACTGCTGGATATGGCTAAGATCTTGAACAAATCTTTCACTCCAGAACTCACTGCGGACAAAGACTGGGGAACTCAGGGAACAAGAGTAATACGTTAGGCTACAATTGGAGTATTCCTCAATTCCGGTCTCCTTGCTATAGGAATTGTGTTGTGAAACTTCAAAGTGCTCAGAAATGATTGACAAAACGTTGCCAGTGTTGTTGCTGAATAAGCTGGGGTTATTTCCCCGAGGGGAAATACAAAGGTACCATTGACAGCCATGTGTGATGTGCTGGAAGGCTGGAGGTTGGAAGAGTGGACAGTGAAGGATGTGGGCTAAGGTTACAAAGGGATCTTGATGATATGGGTGAATGGACTGAAAAACTGGATGGAATTCAATCTGACTAGAGGCGAGATAATGCATTTGGTAAAACAAGTAAGGGTAGAGCTTTTACAATTAATGTTAGAGCCTCGATTCGTGTTTTAGAACAAACGAACCTCCGGGTGCAGGTATATAATTCTTAAAGCTTGCATCACAGGATGGATGAGACAGCGCTTGGCATGCTTGACTATTGCTCAGTCAATTGCGTGTAGGATGTGGATTGTCGTGTTGAGATGATACGGACGTTGGTGAGGCCTCTTCTGCAATACTCCATCCTGTTCTTGTCGCCCAGTTATAAGGAGGATATTATTAAGCTGAAGGGGGATCACAAGAGATTTACCAGGATGTTGCTGGGTATGGACGGCTTGAGTTCTGAAAAATGGCTGGATAGGCTGAGTCTTTTTTCACTGGAGCCTGGAAATTGAGAGGTAACCTTATAGAAGTTTATAAAATAATGAGAGTTATGGATAGATTTGGCTGTAGCTGCCTTTACCCTAGGATAGGCGCGTCTCAAGAGATGGGTCCACATTTTTAAGGACAGAAAAGAGGATTTAAAAAAAAATAATGAGAGTCAAATTGTTAAACAGAAGGTGGTTTGAGTGTGAAATGAATTTCCTGAGGGAGGTGTGGATGTGGGCACAATTATAATGATTAAAAGACATTTTGATAAGTACATGAATATGATAAGTTTGTCGGGACATGGGCCAGCAACAGGCAGCTGGGATGAGTTTAGTTTGAGATTATGGTTGGTACCTACTGAAGGGTCTGTCTCCATGCTGTACAACTATGACAAGAATATAGTTTTGCTCCATTATTTGAAAAAGGCTGTGATCGAAAGCCAGGGAACTAAAGACCAAATAGGCAGATGTCACTGGTGGGTAAGTTGTGGAAGTGATTCTGCCAGGAAGAAGTTACATGCATTTGGAAAGGCAATGATTGATGAAAGATAGCCAGCACAGCTTTGTGCGTACAAAGTCAGGTCTCACTACTGGATTGCTTTTGCTGAAATGGTGACCATACATCGTCTACACTAATGTCATTCAGGCCTTCTACCGGATTTAGAATGATATAATGGTTCATATGTTTAGATCACATGGGATCAAGGAGAGCTAGCCACTGGACACAAAATTGGCTTGAAGTAGGAGACAGAGGGTGGTGGGAGAGGCTTGTTGTTCAGACTGGAGGCCTGTGACCAGCGGTGTGCTATGTGTATCAGAGCTGGGTCCACTGATATGCATCATCTACATAAACGATTTGATTGAGAGTATAGAAGTCATTATTAGTAAGTTTGCAGATGATTAAATTACTGATGTAATGGGCAGTGAATATGGTTTCAAAGGGGATCGTGAACATCAGGGCCAGTGCATCGAAGATTTAAAGAAGGAGTTGAAATATGTGTTGGGCTTTGTTAAGACAAACCAGGCAGTTCTAACACAGTTAATAGTTTGGCCTTGGGCAGTGTTGTCAAACAGTGAGAGACCAAGGGGAGTAGTTACCTTGTTCCTTGGAAGTGGCATCACAGTTAGACAGGGTGGTGAAAGCAGAATTGGTACACTTTCCTTCATTGTCAAGAGCATTGATATAGAACATAGAACATAGAAGAATACAGCGCAGTAAGGCCCTTCGGCACTCGATGTCGCGCTGATCCAAGCCCACCTAACCTACACTAGCCCACTATCCTCCATATGCCTATCCAATGCCTGTTTAAATGCCCGTAAAGCGGGAGAGCACACCACTGTTACTGGCAGGGCATTCCATGAACTCACGACTCGCTGAGTAAAGAATGGACCCATAACATCTCTCCTATACCTACCACCCCTTAATTTAAAGCTATGCCCCCTCATAATATCTGACTCCATACGTGGAAAAAGGTTCTCATGGTCAACCCTATCTAAACCCCTAATCATCTTGTACACCTCTATCAAGTCACCCCTAAACCTTCTTTTCTCCAATGAAAACAGCCCCAAGTGCCTCAGCCTTTCCTCATACGATCTTCCTAACAAACCTCCTCTGCACCCGTTCCAGTGCCTCCACATCCTTTCTATACTATGGCGATCAAAACCGCACACAATACTCCAGATGCAGCCGCACCAGAGTCTTATACAACTGCAACATGACCTCAGGAATCCGGAACTCAATTCCTCTACCAATAAAAGCCAGTACGCCATATGCCTTCTTCACAACACTATTTACCTGGGTGGCAACTTTCAGAGATTTGTGTACATGGACACGAAGATCCCACTGCTCATCCACACTACCAAGTATCCCACCATTAGCCCAGTACTCCCTCTTCTTGTTACTCTTACCAAAGTGAATCACTTCAACACTTAGCTACATTGAACTCCATTTGCCACCTTTCTGCCCAGCTCTGCAGCTTATCTATATCCCGCTGTAACCTGCCACATCCTTCCTCACTGTCAACTACTCCACCGACTTTCGTATCATCCGCAAACCTGCTCACCCAACCTTCTAGCCCCTCCTCCAGTTCATTTATAAAAATGATAAACAACAATGGTCCCAAAACAGATCCTTGTGGAACACCGCTGGCAACTGCACTCCAAGATGAACCTTTACCATCAACTACTACCCTCTGTCTTCTTCCAGCCAGCCAAATCCTAATCCAAACCTCCAACTCACCCTCAATGTCATACCTCCGTATTTTTTGCAGTAGCCTACCATGGGGAAACTTATCAAACGCCTTACTAAAATCCATATACAACACATCAACCGCTTTACCCTCGTACACCTCCTTAGTCACCTTCTCAAAGAATTCAAAAAGTTTTGTGAGGCATGACCGGCCCTTCACAAAACCATGCTGATCACATTATTCCTATCCAGATGTTCATAAATCCTATCCCTTACAATTCTCTCTAAGACTTTGCCCACAACAGAGGTAAGACTCACCGGCCTATAGTTACTAGGTTTATCCCTACTCCCCTTCTTGAACAAGGGGACCACATTTGCTATCCTCCAGTCTTCTGGCACTATTCCTGTAGACAACGAGGACATAAAACTCAAGGCCAATGGCTCTGCAATCTCCTCCCTTGCTTCCCAGAGAATCCTAGGATAAATGCCATCAGGCCCAGGGGACTTATCTATTTTCACTCTTTCCAGAATTTCCAACACCTCTTCCCTACATATCTCAAAGGCATCCATTCTAATTAATTGTGGCTCAATATTCACATCGGCAACAATGTCCTGTTCCTGAGTGAATACTGACGAAAAGTATTCATTCAGTGTCTCCCCAATTTCTTCAACCTCCACGCGCAACTTCCCACTACTATCCTTGACTGGACCTATTCCTACCCTAGTCATCCTTTTATTCCTGACATAGAAATCCTTTGGGTTTTCCCTAATCCTATCAACCAAGACTTTTCATGTCCCCTCCTTGCTGCTCTTTGCTCTCTCTTTAGATCCTTCCTGGCTACCTTTTCACTCTCAATCGCAATTGAACCTTCACGCCTCATCTTTACATGGCCGCCTTCTTCACTTTAACAAGGGAATCCAATTCCTTATTAAACCATGGCTCCCTCACACGACTCTTTCCTCCCTGCCTGACAGGTACACAATTATCAAGGACACTCAGTAGTTTGCTTTGAACAAGCTCCACGTATCGATTGCACCCTTCCCTTGAAGCCTACTTTTCCTAGCCACGCATCCTAAGTCACGCCTCACCTCATCATAATTTCCCTGCCCCCAGCTATAACTCTTGCCCTGTAGTGCACATTTATCCCTCTCCATCACTAGAGTAAAAGTCACCGAATTGTGGTCACTGTCCCCAAAGTGCTCACCTACCTCTAATTCTAAAACCTGGCCTGGTTCGTTACCCAGAACCAAATCGAGTATGGCCTCACCTCTTGTTGGCCTGTCTACATATTGTGTCAGGAAACCCTCCTGCACACATTGGACAAACCCCGACCCATCTAACGTACTCGAGCTATAGCTTTCCCAGTCAATATCTGGAAAGTTAAAGACCCCATAACAACCACCCTATTACGTTCACTCTTCTCCTGAATCATCCTCGCAATCCTTTCGTCTACGTCTCTAGGACTATTAGGAGGCCTGTAGAAAACTCCTAACAGGGTGACCTCACCTTTCCTATTTCTAATCTCATCCCAAACTACCTCAGATGGCGAGTCTTCATCCATCGTCCATTCCACTGCTGTAACACTATCTTTGACAAGCAAAGCCACACATCCCCCTCTTTTACCCCCACCTCTGACCCTACTAAAACATTTAAACCCTGGAACCTGCAACAACCAATCTTGTCCCTGTTCTACCCATGTCTCCGTAATAGCCACAGCATCAAACCCCCATGTACCAACCCACGCTGCAAGTTCACCTACATTTTGTCGTATACTTCTCGCATTGAAGTATACACACTTCAAGCCAGCTTCCTGTTTACAGGCACCCTCCTTCGAGATTGATGCCTGGTTCCGAACCTCCCTACACTCCAGGTCCTGCACCCTAAAACTACAGTCTAGGTTCCCAAGCCCCTGCAGAGTTAGTTTAAACCTACCCCCCACCGAAAGAGCACTAGCAAACCTCCCCTCAAGGATACTGGTGCCCTTCAGGCTCAGGTGTAGACCATCATGTTTATCGGGGTCCCACCTTTCCCAGAAAGAGCCCCAGTTATCCATAAATTGGAATCCCTCCCTCCTGCACCATCCCTGTAGCCACGCATTTAACTGCTCTCTCTCCCTATTCCTCGACTCTCTATCACGTGGCACGTGTAACAAACCAGAGACAACAACTCTGTTCTCACTCTGAGCTTCCAACCTAGCTCCCTGAAAGCCTGCCTAACGCCCTCACCCCTCTTCCTACCTATGTCGTTGGTACCAATGTGGACCACGACTTCGGGCTGCTCCCCCTCGCCCTTAAGGACCTGGAAAACACGATCAGAGACATCACCTACCCTTGCAACTGGGAGGCAACATACCAAACGTGAGTCTCTCTCGCCCCCACAAAACCGCCCATCTGTGCCCCGAACTATCGAGTCTCCAATAACCATTGCTCTGCTCTTCTCCACCCTTCCCTTCGGAGCATCGGGGATAGGCTCCGTGCCAGAGGCCTGAACCCCATTGCTTACCCCTGGTAAGCCGTTCCCTCAACAAGTATCCAAAACGGTATACTTGTTCTTGAGGGAAACGGCCACAGGGGGTCTCTGCACTGGCTGCTTCCTCCCAGTCCCCCTCACTGTAACCCATCTGTCTACAATCTTTGGAGTTTCTACTTCCCTAAAGCTCCGATCTATGACCCCCTCTGCCTCCCGAATGATCCTAAGTTCATCCAACTCCAGCTCCAGTTCCCTGACACGGTCTTGGAGGAGCTGGAGATGGGTGCACTTCCTGCAAGTGTAATCAACAGGGACGACCATGGCATCCCTCACCTCATACATGTTGCAAGAGGAACATTGCACTGCCTTCACTGCCATCCCTCTAAAAGTAACCCTTAAAAAAAAACTAGGTCTAAACACGAGAATAAGCGAAATGCAGCACTTACCTTCTTACCATAACGGGTCTTATTATTAGGTGAGAGGAGGAGGGCGGGTGGGAGTCTCTACCCCTGTAGTGCCTCGGGTTCCTCTCCTACGCGCCTTTATAGGAAAACAACTTACCCAGGTAAGCTTGCGCTACACCAGCTTCCGAGTCTGCTCCGCGTTTTTTTTAAAATCAAATTTAAACCGTTAAACAAACGTCACCGAGCCTTCAAGCAGCCACGGCCAAACAGCCCTTACCTGCTTTGCTGAGAGAATGCGAATTGGAGATATTTGTAACATTGTCCTAAATATTTGCCTTGGGCACAGGAGGCTATGGATTGACCTTTATAAAGGTTTATAAAACCAGTAAGGTGAAAATCCAAGCGTAGGTGAGACAACAACTAGCGGGCATAAATGTGAGGTGAGAGAGCAAGGATTTAAACAAGGTGCTGAGGGGCAGCATTATCCACAGAGGATGGTGCATAAACGGAACGGACTGCCAGAGGAGATGGGAGAAACATGTACAATTACAACATGGAAAAGACATTTGGGGAGGTACATGGAGAGGAGAAAGTTTGAAGAGACAAGAGCCAAACGCAGTTAAATGCGACACGTTTGGTATATGAATCATGGTAAGCGTTGATGAGTTGGACCTAAGGTTCTGTTTCCGTGCTGCTTGACTCTGTATCCAGTTAAAGACGAGGAGACTACAGAGATAAGGCATGTTGTATACAGTGAAGCAAGTTACAGCGGTAGGGATGGTAGGCTGGAATGCAGTACGTTACAAATTTGTGAAGGGACTATAAGGAAGGGAGGAGGTTACAGAGATAGCAACTGTTACTAGATTTAGAAATTATTGAAGACACTGGTCACCAGGACGTGACATAGATACAGTTTTGCAGAGTAGTATGTCTTAGTACAACAGATTGAACCAGGAGTGTGTCTGTACTGTGCCCGCCTCCATCACTATATCTGTGTCATGTCGTGTTAGCAGATGTTTGGAGCCATCTCCTTTGCTCTCTGTTTTGTGCACTGTGAGTGATCTTACCTCGCTGCGGGATTTATTGAAGGATCCAGATCCCCCTGCCCTTTGTCTCTCTGGCTGAACAACCATCTTCAATGAGGTGATGGACGAGACACCCAGTAGTTGAGAAGTCTATTGAGTCAGGAACTTCCCGAGTATCTTCATGAGACGGAGAAATCGAAAGAATGGGAAATTACACTGTTACAGTGAAGGTTACACATGGAGAATGCCACTGTGTCCGACAGAGGTCTGGAAAATCCCAGTTTCCATCGCTGGCTTGTGCTACCTCATCTCTCTGGTGTGGGGCATTCTGTTGGCTGAGTATCTGGATGAGTTGCAAGACCGAGAGGTGCTGACAGAGGCAGCAATTAGACCCTCACAGTGAGGGATACCACATGGAGAGATACTGAGTGATGTCACTAGACTGCAGAAAGGTATCAGGATCAGACAACTGTGTAGGAAGAACGGGTTTTGCTTCCATGATGCACTGATTTCAGTGCAGGTGTGATCAGTTGAAGTGATTGCCTGGTGGTATTACTGCCAGACAATGTGTACAAAACCTCAGCTAATGTTCAAGGGAGACAGGTTTGAATCCCACGATCTGAAATGGTGGAATTTGATATCAATAATTTTAAAAATAGCAATTAACAATCCACAAATAAGTATGAGACCATTGCTGATGTACAAAAAAAATCCAAACACTTGTCCTTTAGAGAAGAACATCTGCACATCCTTACGTGTTCTGCACGATATCACCACAGCAAAGTGTTTGCCTCTCAAATGCCATTCTGAAATGGTGAGCAAGTTCAAAAGCAGCTAAGGCTGGGTAAGAATGGCTGGTCAGCCATTCCATGTCTTTTTTTTAAAAAAACCATTAGCATGGTCCCACCGTAAACTTGCTGGGACCAGTGTCCTGACCAATCATGTCGGTAGTTTTATGGACACATCTTTAAACTTGCAGAGAGGATGCAGGGACAAGGTTCAGGTGAAAGGAGATTTCCAAATCCAAAAAGAGAAAAGGTGACGCATCGGCGCAACATGGGAATGTGGCTGAAGTCTTTAGGAAAGGAACAAGAAGGGACAGAGTTTAACTAAAACTGTATATCAGTGAATAGGATTGTGACATTACATTGTGGGAAAGCGTAAACTATGTCTTTTTTTGGAATGGACGAAATGTCTGCAATAAGACAGATGGATTTGTGACACAGAGATAAAAATGATTTCGACATCAGGGAAACGTGGTTGCAGGGCGAACAAAGTGTGGAACATAAATATTCAATGGTTCACAATTTTGCGGAAACTCAGGCAAAATGGGCAACGTGAAAAATAATGGATAACAAAGGCATTACAGAGAAAGCATCGGGCCGCAGGTCATGAGGTATTGTCAGTCTGAATGTAAATTCTGGCTACTACCTGCCAAGGACAAAAGCAGCAGAACAGTTTTATACCACCTAACAGCATTTCATTGGTCATCACTACATTAAACAGGGATTCATTCGAATTTTTTATATAACACATTGTAATAATTTTGGGAAACTTCAATATTTCCATAATCTGGGACAGTCATCCTGACAACAATGATATTACAAGAGGAGTTCCGAGAATTTTTTTTTTCAATGTTTCTTTGAGTGATACATTGTGCAACTGGTTCGGGACGTAACTATCTCAGATCGACCGTTGTGTAATGAAACTTAGTGATGAGTAATGTCACCTGGTGAGATCCTCCGGGAAATTGTGAAAATGTGCAGTTTAAAGAAATAAAATGTCTTAAAGTGAATCACAGAAAGGGCAAGTTACAATAAGAAACAGAAATAGCCAATTACATAAGTTTTACAGGAGAACTGACCAAAGTAAACAGGCTAAACAGACTGAAACATGCGTCTGTAAATGGACAGTAAAAATATTTGAAGGAAGAGTGTAAAACACTCAACAAAAGGACATTCCATTCTAACAGACAATTCCTCAGAACATGTCTCTCCAGATATCCCTCACACAAGACAAAATGAATCATGTTAGATTATCAGGCTGACAAGATCAGCAAAAAGTGCTTAAACTCCAGAAGTGAGAGACTGTAAAGGATCTGCTTGCAGGAAGAGGGCAGTTCGAAGGAGAATCATTGCCAGAGTTTAATGACACGACAGGAACAGGGAGAGGTTAAGGTGCTGTAACTGGTGAGAGAGTGTTACAGAGAGTGGTCAGGGCCTGAACGGTGTTACAAAGCCACTACGGATTGTTGCAGCAGGAGGTGATGCAGAGACAAGGAGGGATATTGGAGGGAGAGGTTCATCCAACTGTTAATCCAACACCATCAGTTCAGTGTCCACAAGATTATTCACACACAGTATTGACCATCCTCAGGACAAAGTATTATTCACACACTATATTGCCCACTCTCAGGCCGTAGAACTATTCACAAACTGTATTGATCGTCCTCGGGACGCAGGAATATTCACAGACAGTATTGACCATCCTCAGGCCACAGGATTACTCACACACAGTATTGACAATCCTCTGGCCATAGGATTATTCATAGAAAGTATTGACCATCATTGGGACGCAAGAATATTCACACATGATTTACCATCTGTAGGTCATAATATTATTAACGAACAGTATTGACCATGTATAGGCCACATATTATTAACACACAGTATTGACCATCTCAAGGCCAAGGGTAATTCAAACACTGTATTGACGATCCACAGGCTACAGGATTATTCACACACAGTATTGACCATCCCCTGGCCACTGGATTATTCACACACAGTATTGACAATGTTCAGGCCAAAGGATTGTACACTCACATTATTGAGCATCTAAAGACGACAGGATTATTCACATACAGTATGACCACTCACAGCAAGAGTATTCAACGCAGAATTGACCATCTTCAGGCCGCAGGATTGTTCACACACTGTATTGACAGCTCTCAGGCCACAGGATTATGGCCACACGGTATTGAGCATGCACAGTACACAGGGTTGTTCACACACAGTATTGACCATTCAGATTTCAACGGATTATTCACCACACAGTACTAACCATCCTCAAGCCACAGCATTTTCTACACACTGTATTGACCAGCCTATGGCCACAGAGTTATTGAACACACTGTATTGACAAACCTCAGGCCACAGGATGATCCTCACACCGAAATGACCATCCTCATTCCACAGGATTATTCACACACAGTAAGAACCATCCTCAGGCCACCGGATTATTCACTCACAGTATTCAGAATGGGACTATTTGGCGCCGCCCTTTTGGCGCAGATCATTTTGGTTCTAAAATGTTTGGGGGTTCATTACTTTGGTGCTGTGCTGTTTTGGCGCCAAATCAGGATAATAAAAAAAAGTCTTGTAGAACTTTAAGAAATTCATTTTTATTGCATGGTAAGAAATAAATCTAATTCTTTTTTATTCATTATTTTTAACCTATTCATTGTAAAAACGAATATCTACATTATGCCCCATTTATCAACACACATAGATCACCATCGTGTGAAAATATTGCTTTGTCTCTCTTGCTTAGAATGTTTTCAACCATTTCTGGCATGGGCTCTACAAGAAAATAGGAAAAAAAATGTATTATAGCCTTCCAATGTGAAGACAGAAGGGCTTAACTATCATCAAGGCAATAGATGAGTAGCAACAATTGTTAAATGAGAAAATGATTACAAAACGAGATTTGAATCTACAGCGGGTCATTACAGCTTTGACTATCAACTCTTGTTGGTTGAGAAAATTACATTGGACCGTTAGTCATCCTCTCTTCTTTAATCAAACAAGACTCTTTTTTTTGTTCTGAATAATGAGCGCCAAAACAGTTTCGAGCCAAAACGGCAGGGCCAAATGATCGGCGCCAAAAGGGCGGAGCCAAAACTTATGCGACCCCACAGGCCAGAGAATTAATAAAACACAGTACTGACCAGTTTCAGGCAACAGGATTATTCAAACACAGTGCTGACTACCCTCAGGCCATAGGATTACGCACACACTTTACTGACCATCCTCAGGCGACAGGGTTATTCATACAGAGTATTGACCGATCTCAGGCAATAAGATTGTTCACACATGGTATTGATCATCCTCAGGGCACAGGAGTAATCACACACAGTATTGACCATCCTCAGACCACAGGATTAATCACACACTGTATTGACGATCCTCAGTCCACACGATTATTCGCACACTGTATTGACTATTTTCAGTCCACACGATTATTCAGACAGAGTATAGACCATCCACAGGCCACAGCATTAATCACACACACAATATCGATGATTCACAGTACACATGCTTATTCACATACAGTATTGCCCATGCTCAAGCCACGGGATTGTTTTCACACCGGATTGACCATCATTAGGCCACAGGATTACTTGCAAACAATATTGACCATCCTCGGGCCACAGGATCATTCATACACAGTGTTGAACTTTCTCAAGCGCAGCATTTTTCACACAGGTATTAACCATCCTCACGCCACGGTGCATTCACACTCAGTATGGACCATTCTCAGGCCACAGCATTTTTCACACACAGTATTGACCAGCCTCTGGCCACAGGATTATTGAGCACACTGTCTTGGCTATTCATAGGTCAGAGGATTAGTCACTCACAGTATTGACTCCCCTCAAGACACAGGATTGTTCACACACAGCATTGATCAATCTCAGGCCACAGGATTATTCTGACACATTATTGACAGTCTTCAGGCCACAGGATTATTCTCACACAGTACTGGCCACAAAAAGAGGGAATGTTTGAGGTGCTCGGAGTAGCAAACAGAGATATGGATTGTAGTTACGGTGAAAAACTACAGTAATAGGGATTACTGTACTGAGTGCATGATGAGATTATTGAGATTGGGCACTTTATCAAAACTGGAACTACTTACAAATAGGAAGAGTCGTCAGCATTGGAGTAGGGTTCAAATTAATAGCGGGATTGTGGGAGTTATTGAGGTTGCAGAAATAGGCACGTTTCTGGGAATTAAAAACATTCAAGAGCCTGGTGCAGATGAGTTGGAACGAAAGGCATGTTCTGAATGCCTCTATCACATGACAAGAGACAGCGTGAGAGGGGGAAATATAGAGCAGTAAGATCCCAGCATTCAGTACCATCCCCTTGGGGGAGGCCTGCTTTTCCCTCTGTTGTACTGATCCTCACGGAGAGAGCACAGGCTGGATTGACAACTGTGAACTTCCTATACTGACATAGGAAGGCTGAGTACAGCAGAGATTAAAGTAAACAAGACAGTGTGGATTGAACCTGCAGCCATCATACTCTGTGTTCACTCTTCAACTCCGTATCTATGTCATGTTTTCATGACCAAAGTTCGATCCCTGAAATGCTCTCTACTCTGTTCACTGTGAGTGATCTTACCTCGCTGTAGGATTTCTTGAGGGCTCCAGATCTCCCTTCCCTCTGAATGAAATGTATCCCAAGCAGCTTTGTGAGGTAATGGAGGAGATTGCTGGGTACCTGGCGAATATATTTAATTCACTGATGGCCACAGGTGAAGTGCTGAATGACTGGATGACAGCTAATGCGGTTTCTTTGCTCAAGAAAGGCAGCAGAATTAGGCCGAGTAATTACAAAGTAGATATTCTGAGAGCAGGCAGAGGGAAATTATTGGGAAAAAATCTGAGGGAGAATTTGTATCAACATTGAAAAGGCAGGAATCAGTTAGGGATAGTTAGCGTGGATTTGATGAAGTAAGACCCTCTCCCAAATTCAGCTGCGATTTTTGTTTGAAATTACGATCGAGGATATTGATGAAGGCAGTGCATAGCTGGAACGAAAGTTCACAAATTGAGTTTAACGTGGAAAAGTGTGAGGTGATTCGCTTTGAAATGAGTAACTGGAACACAGACTATTGGGCTCAAGGTAAGATTATCAGTAGTGTGGATGAACAGAGACATCTCTGTTTCCATGTACATGCCACTCTGGTTGATAGGGTTGGTAAGAAGGTATTCGGTGTGTTTGCGTTTATTGGTAGAGGGAAAGAGATCCTGAAAAATGAGATCATGTTGCAGCTGTACAAAACTCTGGTGTGGCCACACCTGGAGTGTTGCGTTCAGGTCACCACATTAGAGGAACGATGAGTAAGCTTTGGAAAGGGTTCAGAGGAGATTTACTAGGAGTTGTATGGAGGGGAGTCTTATGAGGGACTTGAAGCTGTTTTCGTTCATGAGAAGATGTTTGAGATGAACTAATTGAGACATATAAGATAATCAGAAGGTGATATGCATTGGACAGTGGGAGCCTTTTCCCTCAGCTGGCGATACCGAGCACGAGGGAAGATAGCTTTAAATTGAGGGGGTGATAGGTGTAGGACAGCTGTCAGAGATAGTTTCTTTACTCAGAGGAGTTGGGGCATGAAACGTACTGCCTGCAACAGAAGTAGATCCGCTAACCTTAAGGGCATTTAAATGTTCTTCGGATAGTCATATGGATGAGAATGGAATAGCGTTGGCTACTTGGGCTTCAAATTGGTTCCACAGGTTGGCGCAACATCGAGAGCCGAAGATCAAGTACTGAACTGTCATAGAACATATAACAGTAGGACATCGAACGGTACAGCACAGAACAGGCCCTTCAGCCACAGAACGTTGTGCTGACCATTGATCTTCATGTATGCACCATCAAATTTCTGTGACCATATGCCTGTCCAGGAGTCTCTTAAATGTCCCCAAAGACCCTGCCTCCACAACTGCTGCTGGCGACGCATTCCATGCTCTCACAACTCTCTGTGTAAAGAACACGCCTCTGACATCCCCTCTATACTTTCCCCAACTAGCTTAAAACTGTGACCCCTTGCGCTAGTCATTTCTGCCCTGGGAAATAGTCTTTGACTATCGACTCTATTAATGCTTCTCATTATCTTGTATACCTCAATTAGGCCCCATCTTCTCCTCCTTTTCTCCAATGAAAAATGTCCGGGTCAGTCAACCTCTCCTCGTAAGATAAGTCCTCATGTCCAGGCAGCACCCTGGTAAACTTCACCTGAACCCTTTCCAAAGCATCCACATCTTTCTTATAATCCGGCGACCAGAACTGGATGCAGTATTCCAAATGCGGTCTAAACAAAGTTTTATAGATCTGCAACAAGATCTCACGACTCGTAAACTCAATACCCCTGTTAATGAAAGCCAAAACACCCTGTCACTTGGGTGGCCATTTTAAGGGATCTATGTACCTGCATCCCAAGATCCCTCTGCTCCTCCACACTGCCAAGGATCCATTCTTAATCCTGTACTCAGCTTTCAAATTCGACCTTCCAAAATGCATCACCTCGCATTTATCCACGTTGAGCTCCATCTGCCACATCTCAGTCCATCTCTGCATCCTGTCAATGTCCCGCTGCAGCCTACAACAGCCCTCTATACAGTCAACGACACCTCCAACCTTTGTGTCATCTGCAAACTTGCTGACCCATCTTTCAATCCCCTCAACCAAGACATTAATAAAAATTATAAACAATAAAGGCCCAAAGACAGAGCCCTGTGGAACACCACTCACCATTGACTTCCAGGCAGAATATTTTCCTTCTACTACCACTCGCTGTCTTCTGTTGGCCAGCCAATTCTGTAGCCAGACAGCTATGTTCCCCTGAATCCCAATCCGCCTGACCTTCTGACACAGGCAAGAAGTGGTAATGATGAGCCTACCATGAGGAACCTTATAAAATGCCTTGCTGAAGTCCATATACACCATATCCACAGCTCGACCCTCATCAACTTTTCTAGTCACATCCTCAAAGAACTCGATAAGGTTTGTGAGGCATGATCTGCCCCTCACAAAGCCGTGTTGACTGCATTTAATCATGCCATGCTCTTCCAGATGGTCATAAATTCTATCCCTCAGAATCATTTCTAACACCTTGCAGACGACAGACGTGAGACTTACTTGTCTGTAATTGCCGGGATTTCCCTATTTCCTTTCTTGAAGAGAGGAATTACATTTGCCCCTCTCCAGTCCTCAGGTACGACTCCAGTGGAGAGCGAGGATGAAAAGATCTTTGCAAGTGGTGAAGCAATTGCATTTCTCGTTTCCCAAAGCAGCAGAGGACAAATCTGGTCCGGGCCTGAGGACTTGTCAATCTTCATATTTGACAAAATTTTCATCACATCAGCTTCAACTATCTCTATCCATTTCAATATGCACACCTGCTCTTCAAAGGTTTCATTCACTACAAAGTTCGTTTCTTTCGTAAAGACAGAAGCAAAAAACTCATTTAGGGCTACCCCTACTTCCTCAGACTCCACACACAAATTTCCTATGCTATCCCTGATCGGCCCTACTCTTTCTTTGACCATTCTCTTATTCCTCACGTAAGTGTAAAATGCCTTTGTGTTCTCCCTAATCCGTTCTGCCAAGCCTTTCTCGTGCCCACTCCTGGCTCTCCTCAGACCATATTAAGCTCCTTCCTCGCCTGCCTGTAATCCTGTAGAGCTGAGCTTGACCCTAGCTTCCTCCACGTTATGTAAGCTACCTTTTTCCTTTTGATGAGAAGCTCCACCGTTTTTGACATCCAAGGTTCCTTCATCTTACCACTTCTTGCCTGTGTCAGAAGGACATATTTATTCATCACTTGCAACAACTGTTCCTTAAGCAGTCTCCACATGTCTATCGTGCCTTTACCATGGAACAATTGCTCCCAATCCATGCTTCCTAACTCACGTCTAATCGCATCATAGTTTCCTCTTCCCCAATTAAATATCCTCCCATTTTGCCTAATCCTCTCCTTCTCCATAGCTATGTAGTATCTGAGGCAGTTGTGGTCACTATCACCAAAATGCTCTCCCACCACAAGATCTGATAGCTGCCCCGGTTCGTTTCCAAGCACTAAGTCTAGAATGGCCTCTCCACTCGTCGGCCTGTCAACATGCTGAGTTAGGAAACCCTTAACACACCTTACAGAAACAGCTCCATTCAAATCTTCTGCTCGAAGGACGTTGCAATCAATATTGGGAAAGTTAAAGTCACCAATTACAACAACCCTACTCCGTCCACACTTTTCCAAAATCTGCTGACCTATGCTTTCTTCCATCTCTCTGCTGCTATTGGGGGAGTTGCAGTAAACCCCTATGTTCCAGAGGGAATAAATATGAGATGAGGGAGGAAAGACCTTAAAGGGATTGGAGGGAAACATTTTCCAAACAGAGGAGTTTGCAGGTATAGAATGAGCTTCCGAACGCAGTGCTAGAAAAAAGTACAATAACAGCATATAGGAGACATTTGGGCAGAAACATGGAGAGAAGAAGGTTGAAAGGATTTGTTTCAAATGCAAGGAAACGCAACTCATTCAGGGACTCTGGTCAGCATGGACTAGCTGGATTAAAGGAACTGTTTTTGTGCTGCATGGTTCTATCTCCAGTTATTGGAGGAGGAGACTACCGAGATAAGGCATGATGTAGGCACTGAAGCAAGTTAGGGAGATAGGGATGGTAGTCTGGAATGCAGCACATTTGAAGTATGTGGAGGGCGTATAGGGAAGGGGGAGGTTACAGAGATAGGATCTGTTCTAAGAGTTAAATTTTATTGAACACACTGGTCCACAAGACATGCCATAGATGTAGTGTTGAAGAGTAGCGAGTCATAGTAAAACATAACTTACAGTAGTAGAGGGAATTGAGCGTGGGGTGGACCTGTACTGTACTCCACCTCCAGAACCGTATCTATGTCAAATCTTGTTAACAGATTTTTTTCAGAACTCTCATTGCTCTCTGCTCGGTTGTCGTGACTGGATGAAGTTATCAATACTGAGGGTTGCAGAATTAGCAATGACTCTTCAGACTGGCCAAGGTTACAGGCAGGGAGAGTTGTCAGGACTGGAAGAGGTGAGAGTCATCAATAGGATGGTACACATCCATGGATAGTTTTAGTGACTGCAGGAGGTTACAGAGTTAAGACTGGTAGTGATGGGAGAACGATGCAGAGATTGGGAGAAGGTACATGTCTGGGGAATGGTCACGTGGCTTCATAATGTTACACAAAGGGAGGATGGGCATGAAAGACTGGGCAAAAAGCTGGATAAGGAGGTTTACAGGGATGGTAGAAGGTTTGCGTGAGTAAGGTGCTGTAGGACAGGATGCAGGAGTGCTTTGGGTCAACATTGAAAAGGCAGGAATGAATTCCAGATAGGCAGCACAGATTTAGTAAAGGAAGATCGTGTCTGATGAATTCAGTTGAGTTTTTTGAAATGGCATCTAAAAATATTTGCGAGAGCAGTGCAGATGATGTGATTTGCATAGAGTTCAGTAAGGCCTTTGACAAGGTCCCACATGGAAAAGTGGTCCAAAAGGGAAGAGTCCACGGGATCCAAGCAAGTTAGCAAATTGGATCCAAAATTGGAGGAGCGCTAGTTTTGTGATTAAAAGCCTTTAGCCCAGTGGGTGTACCAGAGGGACCTGTGCAGTAACCATTGCTGGTTATTTCGTACATTAATAACATTTATGTGAAATCAGAAGGGATTATTTATAGGTTTGCAGATGGCATGAAAGGTGAGGGTGCTCTCCACAGTGAGGGGATGGTCTCAAGTTACAGTCCGGTATCGATCAGATGATAAACTGAGCAGTGTCATGACAGATGAAGTTTACTTCTGTTCGGTGTGAGGTCATACTCTGTGGGAGGTATGAAATGGAAGGACAGACATAATTAACTGTCATTCCTTGTAGAGTAATGAGGAACACAGTGTCTGAGTGACAAGTTCATGGAACCCTGAAGATGTCAGACCGTGTGGGAAGGCACCTAAACTGGGAGTGGGAGAAGGACCATATCGTGGTGGGGATAATTGCTAGAGCTACTCCAGAGGAGGTAAACTACCAAGGGCGGGCTGTTCGACACTACAAGGTCATAAGGCCAGAAAGATGTTTGAGTCTGGCACAGATGTTCAAGGGAGCAATACAAACAGACAAGGCAGGCAAGAATACAGTAGGCAATGAGGGAATACTAATGGATTAAACTGCATTTATTTCAGTGCAAGAGGCTGAAGACGTAAGGCAGATGAACTCGGCATGGATAGGAATTTGGGCCTGGGATATTATAGGTATTGTGGTATCACACGTGGAAGGGACAGGGCTGGCAGCTCATGGCTCCTGGGGACAGGTGCTACAGGAATGAGAGAATATGAGGTAAAAGAGGAGGAGTGCTGGTGCTTTTGACTGGGGGAAACATCACAGCAGTACATAGTGAGGATATTCGTGTAGGATCACTCAGTTAATCTACATTGGTAGAACTAAGAAATAGAAATTGGTCATCAGTTTTTATGATTGTGCGACAATGATAGTCACTGAGAGGTTGAAGAGCAGATATGTCAGGAGATCTCAGATATCTGTTAGAATAACAGGATTGTAACGGTAGGTCATGTTAACCTTTCCAAACAGAGACTGGGACAGCCACAATGTTGAGCATTTCGATGGAAGGAATTTGTTAATCATGTTCCAGTAACTCCCAATCAATATGCAAATGGCCAACTGCAGAAAGAAGCTAAACCTGTCCTCCTGTTGGGAAACAAGTTAGGGAATGGGACGAAGGTGTTAGTGAGGGAGTACTTTGGCAAAGTGACCACAATTCTATTATTTTGAAAATAGCTTTGCTGAAAGACAGGCCTGGTCCAAAAGTTAAAGTTATAAAATGGGTCAAGACAAATCTTGATTGTATTAGACATGAACTTGTACAAAGTTGATTAGGGAGGTTATTTGCAGTTAAAGGGAATTCTTGCAATTGGGAATATTTTAAATGTGCGTTAAAAGGACTGTTCAGCACCAACATGTTCCTGTTAATGTGCAGGTCAATGCTGACAGCATTGGGAAACACTGGCTGTCTACTCAGACTCTGTTGAAGGAAAAGGGGGCACATGTCAGTTATAGCCAGCTGGATCAAGGGAATCCTTGAGGAGCATCAGGGCTGTAGGAATACACTTTGGATGGAAATCAGTAATGTAGAAAGGGGACATGACATAACTTTGGCAAATAAAGTTAAAGAGAATCCAAAAATATTCTACAAGTGCATTAAGTGTAAAAAAAAAGCTACGGACAAAACCAGTATCCATAATGATCAACAAAGCCAACGACGTGTGAAACCACATGATGATAAACAAATATTTCACTTTGGCACTTACTGTGATTAAGGATTGGGGCGCTCAGGGAACTAAACAGTGTTTGCCGTGACCACTATTGGAATACTGTGTGCAATTCTCGTCTCAATGCCATAGGAAGGATGTTGTGGAACTTGATAAGGTTCAGAAGAAATGAACAAAGGCGTTGCCAGGGTTGGAGGGTTTGTGCTACAGGGAAAAGCTGAATAGACTGGGGCTATTTTCACTTTAGCATGGAATGCTGAGGAGTTATCTTATAAAGGGTTTTTAAAATCATGATGTGCGTGGATAGGGTCAATAGAAAATGACTTTTCTCCAGTCTTGGCGGGGTGGTGAGGGAGCATCCAAATCTACAGGACATAGCTTTAAGGTGCAAGGGAAAGATTTAGAGGGGACATAAGGGACATCTGGTTCCTGCAGATGGTGATCCGTGTATGAGATAAGCTGCCAGAGGAAATGATGAAGACTGATAGAAATGTATTTCGTAGGCATCTGGATGGGTATATAAATAGGAAGAGTTTGGAGAGATATTGGCAAACCTCTGGCAAATGGGACAAGAAACATCGTGGAGGCATTGGACCAAACGGTCAGTTTCCATGCTGTACTTCTCTATGACTCCATGTCTTGAAATGAGTCCACATTACAGAACAGGAGGTGCTGGAAGTTTTAAAACATAGAGGTAGATAAATCCCCAGGACATAATCAAGTGTATCTCAGCACATTGTGGGAAGCTGGGGAAGATATTGTAGGGCCCTGAGCAGTGATATTTGTGCCATTGATAGCCACGTGCGATGGGCGGGAAGACTGGATGGTGGCATCGTGGGCAGTGACGGAGGTTTTCTGAGATTACAAAGGAGTCTTGATGAAATGCGTGAATGGCTGAAAAACTGCAGATGGAGTTCAATTTGGATAAATGCGACATGATGCATTTAAGTTACAACAAACAAGGGTCGAGCTTTCACAATTAATGGTAGGGTCTTTGATAGTGTTGTAGAATAGAGGGATCTTGGGGTTCAGGTACATAGGTCTTTGAAGTTTGCAACAAAGTGAGACAGGATTGCTACAAAATGTACTTGGCACACTTGCCTTCTTTGCTCAGTCCTTCGACTTTAGGAGTTGGGAACTAGTGTGGAGATTGTACAAGACATGATGAGGCCCCTTCTGGAATACTGCGCCCAGTTATGGTCACCCAGTTATAGGAAGGATATTATTCAGCTGGAGAGGGTTCAGATCACACTTACCGGGACGGTGCTGGGTATGGAAGGCTTCAGATATAAAGAAAGGCTGGATAGGCTGGGACATATTACACTTGAGCCTGGAGGTTGAGAGGTGACCGTATAAAAGTCTATTAAATAATGAGGATTATAGATAACAATAATGGAGATAACAATAATGGATAACAATAATGTCTTTTCCCAAGGGCAAGGGAGTTTCACGATTAGACGTTATATTTATTAAGGTTAGAAGGGAGACATTTACAAACCGAAAACCTGAGTGGCAAACTGTTACACAGAGTGTGTTTTGTGTGTGGAATGAATTTCCCAAGGAACATAGAACAATACAGCACAGAACAGGCCCTTCGGCCCACGATGTTGTGCCGAACATCTATACTAGAATAACCACCCATCCATGTACCTATCCAATTGCCACTTAAAGGTCGCCAATGATTCTGACTCTACCACTCCCACGGGCAGCGCATTCCATGCCCCCACCACTCTCTGGGTAAAGAACCCACCCCTGACATCTCCCCTATACCTTCCACTCTTCACCTTAAATTTATGTCCCCTTGTAATACTCTGTTGTACGCGGGGAAAAAAGTTTCTGACTGTCTACTCTATCTATTCCTCTGATCATCTTATAAACCTCTATCAAGTCACCCCTCATCCTTCGCCGTTGCAACGAGAAAAGGCCGAGAACTCTCAACCTATCCTCGTACGACCTATTCTCCATTCCAGGCAACATCCTGGTAAATCTTCTCTGCACCCTCTCCAAAGCTTCCACATCTTTCCTGAAGTGAGGCGACCAGAACTGCACACAGTACTCCAAATGTGGCCTAACCAAAGTCCTGTACAGCTGCAACATCACTTCACGACTCTTGAATTCAATCCCTCTGCTAATGAACGCTAATACACCATAGGCCTTCTTACAAGCTCTATCCACCTGAGTGGCAACTTTCAAAGATCTATGTACATAGAACCCAAGATCCCTCTGTTCCTCCACCTGACTAAGAACTCTACCGTTAACCCTGTATTCCGCATTCTTATTTGTTCTTCCAAAATGGACAACCTCACACTTGGCAGGGTTGAACTCCATCTGCCACTCCTCAGCCCAGCTCTGCATCATATCTAAGTCCGTTTGCAAACGACAACAGCCCTCCTCACTGTCCACAACTCCACCAATCTTCGTATCATCTGCAAATTTACTGACCCACCCTTCGACTCCCTCATCCAAGTCATTAATTAAAATTACAAACAGCAGAGGACCCAGAACTGATCCCTGCGGAACTCCACTTGTAACTGGTCTCCAGGCTGAATATTTACCATCTACCACCACTCTCTGACTTCGACCGGTTAGCCAGTTTTCTATCTAATTGGTCAAGTTTCCCTCTATCCCATGCCTCCTGACTTTCTGCATAACCCTACCATGGGGAACCTTGTCAAATGCCTTACTAAAATCCATGTACACTACATCCACTGCTCTATCCTCACACACATGCTTGGTCACTTCCTCAAAGAATTCAATAAGACTCGTAAGGCAAGACCTACCCTTCACAAATCCGTGCTGGCTGTCCCTAATCAAGCAGTGTCTTTCCTGATACTCATAAATTCTATCCCTAAGTACCCTTTCCATTACTTTGCCCACCACAGAATTAAGACTAACTGGCCTGTAATTCCCGGGGTTATCCCTATTCCCTTTTTTGAACAGGGGCACAACATTCGCTACTCTCCAGTCCCCTGGTACCACCCCATTGACAGTGAAGACGAAAATATCATTGCCAACGGTACTGCAATTTCCTCTCTTGCTTCCCACATAATCCTAGGATATATCCCGTCAGGCCCGGGGGACTTGTCTATCCTCAAGTTGTTCAAAATGTCCAACACATCTTCCTTCCTAACAAGTATCTCTTCGAGCTTACCAGTCCGTTTCACACTCTCCTCTTCAACAATACGGTCCCTCTCGTTCGTAAATACTGAAGAAAAGTACTTGTTCAAGACCTCTCCTATCTCTTCCGACTCAATACACAATCTCCCACTACTGTCCTTGATCAGACCTACCCTCGTTCTCGTCATTCTCATGTTTCTCACATACGCATAAAATGCCTTGGGGTTATCCTTGATCCTATCAGCCAAGGATTTTTCATGCCCTCTCTTAGCTCTCCTAATCCCTTTCTTCAGGTCCCTTCTGGCTATCCTGCATCCCTCCACTGCTCTGTCTGAACCCTGTTTCCTCTACCTTATGTGAGCCTCCTTCTTCCTCTTTACTAGACATTCAACCTCCCTCGTCAACCAAGGCTCCCTCACACGACCATTTCTTTCCTGCCTGATAGGTACATACATATCAAGGACACGTCGTATCTGCTCCTTGAAAAAGTTCCACATTTCCACCACATCCTTCCCTGACAGCCTATGCTCCCAACTTATCCTCCTCAAATCCTGTCTTACAGCATCGTAATTTCCCTTCCCCCAATTGTAAAATCTACCCTGTTGTGCGCACCTATCTCTCTCCATAACCAAGGTGAATGTCACAGAATTGTGGTCACCATCACCAAAATGTTCACCCACTAACAAGCCCATCACCTGTCCTGGTTCATTACTGAGTACCAAATCCAATATGGCCTCCCCTCTGGTTGGACAATCTACATGCTAAGTTAGAAAAGCTTCCTGGACACACTGCACAAACACCGCCCCAACCAATCTACTTGATCTAAAGAGCTTCCAATCAATATTTGGGAAGTTGAAGTCGCCCATGACTACAACCCTGTGGCTCCTGCACCTTTCCAAAATCTGTCTCCCAATCTGTTTCTCCACATCTCTGCTGCTACTGGGGGGCCTATAGTAAACACCCAACAAGGTGACTGCACCTTTCCTATTTCTGACTTCAGCCCATACTACCTCCAAAGGCAGATCCCCCACAAACTGCCTTTCTGCATCCGTTATATCATTTCTAATTAGCAATGCCACCACCCTCCTTTTTTACCACCCTCCCTAATCTTACTGAAACATCTGTAACCAGGAACCTCCAACAACCATTCCTGTCCCTCATTTATCCACGTTTCCGTGATGGCCACAACATCGTAGTCCCAGGTACCGATCCATGCCTTACGTTTACCCACCTTATTTCTGATACTCCTTGCGTTGAAGTATACGCACTTGAGCCCATCTCTGTGTCCGCAAGTATTCCCTGTCAGTGCTACCTTCTCCACAGCCTCCCTACATTCTTGGACATCCTGACACACAGCTCGCTTACTTGCTGGACTACAAGTCCGGATCCCATCCCCCTGCCAAATTAGTTTAAAACCCCCCGAAGAGTGCTAGCAAACCTACCCCCCAGGATATTGGTTCCCTTCTGGTTCAGGTGCAACCCGTCCTGTTTGTACAGGTCCCACCTTCCCCATAATGCAGTCCAATTGTCCAAATACCTGAAGCCCTCCCTTCTACACCATCCTTGCAGCCACGTGTTCAACTGCACTCTCTCCGTATTCCTTGCCTCACTGTCACGTGGCACCGGCAACAACCCAGAGATGACGACTCTGTCTGCCCTAGCTTTTAGCTTCCAGCCTAACTCCCTGAGCTCTTGAATGACCTCCCCACCCCTCTTCCTACCTATGTCTTTGGTGCCAATGTGTACCACGACTTCTGGCTGCACACCCTCCCCCTTAAGGATTCTGAAGACACGGTCCGAGATGTCTTGGACCCTGGCACCCAGGAGGCAAGAAACCATCCGAGAGTCTTGCCCATGTCCACAGAACCGCCTGTCCGTCCCTCTAACTAGAGAGTCTCCTATAACTAGCGCTCTCCTGCTCTCCCCCTTTCCCTTTTTAGTCTCAGAGCCAGACCTCACGCCACAGACCCCTTCACTGCAGCTTACACCTGCAAGGCTGTCCCCCTCAACAGTTTCCAAAGCTGTATGCTTATTGTTTAGACGTGAATGTCTGGATAATTACAATTTTAAAAGACATTTGGATTAGTACAGGAATAGGAAAAGTTTGAAGGGATGTGATCCAGTAGCTGGCAGGAGGGACGAGATTAGTGTTAGGTTATGGTCGGCATCAACTGAACAGTCAGTTTCCATGCTATATGACTGTACGGTGATGAAAATAATGATGTGGCCTTATTTAAGAACGACTGTTAGGGGAAGCCAGGGAATTGCAGACGGAGGAGGCTGAAACCAAGGATGGATAAGTTGTTGAAGATCATTCAGAGATGTATGATTTACATGCATTTGGAAAGACAAGGGCTGATTATGGACAGTTAGAGTGGCTTTGTGTGTGGGAAAACATGTCTCACAAATGTGATTGAGTTTTTTGAAGATCTAACCAAGAAGATAGATGAAGGCTGTTGTTTCTGGCTTCACCAAGGCTATTGACAGGTTTGAGCAGGGTACACTAGTTAGTAAGGTTAAGTTACATTTGATCAAGGAGAGCTAGCCAAGTGGATACAAATTGGGATTGTTAGGAGGAGGCAGAAGGTTGTTGCTCCGACTGGAGGTCTCTGACCAGTAGTGTGCTGTAAGGATTGGTGTTGGGGCCACTGTTGTGCACCATTTCCATAGATGATTTGAGTGAAAATATATGAGTCACTGTTGTTATGTTTGTGGATACCAAAATCTGAGGTCTACTGTGAAGTAAAAGCAGTTATCGCAGAGGATCTTGATCAACTAGGCCAGTGGGCTACGGAATGAAAGATGGAGTTGAATTCAGGTATTGGGATCAGGGAGAGCTAGCTAACTGGATAAAAAATGGGATGAGAGTGGGAGACAGAGGATGATGGTAGAGGGTTGTTGGTCAGACTGGACGCCTCTGACCAGCAGTGTAAGGATTGGTGCTGGGCCACTGTTGTGCATCATTTACATGAACCATTTCAGTGAAAATATAGGAGTCCCTGTTAGTATGTTTGTGGATACCAAGATTAGTGGAAGAATGGCCAGGGAATATTGTTATCGAAGGGGATGTTAATCAACTGGATCAGTGAGCCAAGGAATGAAAGATGGAGATTAATTCGTGTGTTAGATTTAGTTAAGACAAACCAGGGAGTAGTAACCAGTTAATGGTAGGGCGTTGTTGTCGATCAGAGAGAGACCAATGAATACAGTTACATTGTTCCTTGGAAGTGGCATCACAGGTGGACAGGGTGGGGAAAGAAGCATTTGGCATACTTGCCGTCATTGGCCAGTGCGCTTTGATACGTAAGTTAGACAGAGGATTGTGTCATTGAATTGGAGCTATTTGTAATATTGCCCTCAAAATTTGTCTTGCACATAGGAGGCAACGGGTGACCTTACAAAGGTTGTACAAAACCATGCGGGCAAAAAAGGAAGGTGAATAGGCAAGGGTAGGTGAGCCCTAAACTAGAAGGTATAAATGTGAGGTGACACAGCAACGATTGAAGGAGGGAGCTGAGGGGCAACATTATCCACAGAGGATGGTGCTTTGACAGAACAGACTGCCAGAGGAAATGGTAGAAACAAGTATAATTACAACATGAAAAAGCCATTTGGGAAGTACATAGAGAGTAGAAGGTTTGAAGAGACATAGGCCAAATGCAGTGAAATTTGACTCGTTCAGTTTTAGAAACCTGGTCAGCAAAGACAGGTTTGGCTGAAGTGTCAGATTCCATGCTGCCTGACTCCATGCCTCCAGTTATTGGAGGAGGAGACAATCGAGTCAAGACATGTTGTTGAGACTGAAGCAAGTTGCAGAGATGGGGACGCTAGTTGGAATATAGTACGTTTCAATTATGGGGAGGGATTGTAGAGAGAAAGAAGGAGATCACAGATCGAAGAACTGTTACAGGAGTTAAACATTATAAAAGATACTGGTCCACAAGGCATGCCATAGATACACTGTTGGGGGGAGGGGAAATGCAGAACAGAGATATCCCAGGCAGCATTCTTACCCTCTCGTGGGAGGCCTGCTTTCTCCTGTTTGCCCTACTAAGTCAGCATACGCCCGCATTGATAACTATAAACTCCTGGTGCTGTCTCATTACAACAAAACGTACGGTAGGAATTGTGTGTCTGAATTGTGCTCCCCTCCTGCACTGCATTTATGTCTGTCTTGTGAGCCGATGTTTGGAGCAATCCCATTGCTCTCTGCTCTGTGCTCTGTGAGTGATCTTACCTCGCTGCAGGATTTATTAACGGATCCAGATGTCCCTTCCCTTTATCTCCCTGGCTGACCAACAAACTTCAATGAGGTGTTGGACTGGACACCCAGTAATTGGAAAGTCTATTGCGTTCAAGAACTTCCTAAATGCCTACAGGGGACAGAGAAATAGGCAGACTCTGAAATTAGGCTGATGGAAACACAACACATGCAAAATGGCAATAATTGCCATAGTGACCTGGAATATCCCAGTCTCCATTCCTGGTCTATGCGGTCTCATCTCTCTGGAGTGGAGAATTCTGTTGGCTCAGGATTTGAAGTAGCTGCAAGAGCGAGAGGTGCTGACAGAGATAGAAATTAGACACACACAGTGAGGGTTACCACATGGAGAGATATTGAGTGATATCAACAGAACGCAGGAAGATTTCAGGATCAAACCATTGTAAAGGAAGAAGGGGTTTTGACTCACGGTGCCGTTGGTGTCAGTGCTCAGGGATGGGAAACCTGTGAGAAGGGCAAGAGATGCCATGGTGGTATTATTGCTGTGCTATTTATCCAGAAACTCAGCCAATGTTCAAAACACATGCATTCGCCTATTTTCAATGGTGAGTGGGTGAGTGCTGTGCAGACTGGAAAAGGTTACAGTGATATCATGTACACCTGAGGCTGGAGGAAGGTGCACGTTTGGGGAGGTTGGTAAGGACTGAAGAATGTTAGAGACAGGGTGGTCTGTAGGTTCTGGAAAGATACTAGAGATAAGGATTTATGGAGTTTTTTGAGCACAGAGACCATAACTGTTAGCTTCAAAGACATTATGGAAATAGACAAGGATATTGCAGAAGCTAAGTATCTAATTTAGGAAGGCCATTCATCATTAGATTATCACAATCACTGGACGATATCATTATCATTATACTGGCAAGGCTACACTGCAAGGAACGACACTTGTTGGAGTCTCTATTTGGAACACAGGAGATGTTTAATGTGAAGCAGTGAGATTTCAAAGCCAATGTGTTTTACGAGGAGTGAATGGCTCTGGCAGCACATCTCGCGAATACTGATCAAGCAATATTGTGAGTTTGATAACGAAAATACAGTACAATAAAAACAGACAAAGAGCTTCAAATGTATAGAGAGTGCGGGGTGAAATCGGGTGATGGGGAATAACAATGAACAGGCCAACAATGGTCACAAAATATCCTAAACAGTCAATGTTAAGGAAAAGCCGCAAGATATTTAATAAGTACAGTTAGAATAAGATGATTCCCAAATAAACAGTGGGGCTTGTTAGATACCAAAGGGACAAAGGGCCAATCGGTGCATGGAGCCAGAGGAATTAGGTGAGGAGTTGAACGAGTAATTTCCATCCGTATTCACACAGGAGAAAGATGTTGTAGCCGGGGATGGTGAAGGAGGTGTTAAATGTTTTCACAGGAAAAAAGGTGGAGAAATTCCCAGTAACAATATAATATATCCCAGGCTGCTATGGGAAGTAATGGAGCAGATTGCCGGGGCCCTGGCAGGTATATTTAATACTTCGCTGGCCACAGGTGAAGTGCCGAATGACTGGAGGAGCGTTAATGTGGTTCCTTTGTTCAAGCGCAGCAGGGATGGGCCAGGTAGTTGCAGAGCAGGTAGTCTGTCCGCATTGGGAGGGAAATGATTGGAAAAAAAATTGAGGGACACGATGAATCAACATTTGAAAGGACAGGAATACATAAGGAATTGTCTGTATGGATGTGGTAGAGGACTGTCCTTCGATATTGATGATGGAAGTGCAGATGATGTAGTATACATGGAGTTCATTAAGGTCTTTGACAAGGTCCCACATGGAAGACTGGTCCAAAAGGGAAGAGTTCATGTGATGCAAGGCAAGTTGGTAAATTGGATTCACAATTGGTGGAGTGTGTTTTTATGACTGGAAATCTTTGTCCAGCGAATGTACCACAGGGATCTGTGCAAGAACCATTGCTGGTTATTATGTACACTTATTTCTCGGGTATGAAAGCAGAAGGAACCATGAGTACATGCAGATACATGAAAGGTGAGGGTGTTGTCGACAGTGAGGGGAGTAGTCTCAGGCTGTCGTCTGATATCGATCAGATGATAAACTGAGCAGAGTATTGGCAGATGGAGTTTACGTCTGATCACTGTGAGGTAATGTACTGTGGGAAGTCTCATAAGCGAACGATATACATCATGAATGGTAAGTCCTCCTGGAGTACTGACGAACACAGGAACCTTGGATGACAAGCCCCTGGATGTCTGAAGGTGTCTGCACAGGTAGACAGGGTGTGGAAGACACTTGAACTGGGAGCAGGAGGGGGATCCATGACCTGGTGGGGAGGATTTCTGGAGCTGCTTGAGAGGATTTAAACTCGTTTGGCAGGGCTGTGGGACCCCAAACAGTCATAAGGCCAGAAAGAAGTTTTAGGCTGGTACACGGTGGGCGGCACGGTGGCATTAGTGGGCGGCCCGGTGGCACAGTGGGTAGCACTGCTGCCTCACAGCGCCAGGGACCTGGGTTCAATTCACGCTTCAGGCGACTGACTGTGTGGAGTTTGCACATTCTCCCCGTGTCTGCGTGGGTTTCCTCCGGGTGCTCCAGTTTCCTCCCACAGTCACAAAGATGTGCGGGTCAGGTGAATTGGCCATGCTAAATTGCCCGTAGTGTTAGGTAAGGGGTAAATGTAGGGGTTTGGGTGGGTTGCGCTTCGGCGGGTCGGTGTGGACTTGTTGGGCCGGAGGGCCTGTTTCCATACTGTAAGTAATCTAATCTAAAACCTTGTTAAGATGTTCAAGAGAGCAATATAAATAGACAAGGCAGGCAAGAACATAGCAGACAATGAGGGAAAAATAATGAATTTAGCTGCATTTATTCAATGCAAAGGATCGGACAGATAAGGCAGATGAACCCAGAGCATCGACTGGGACATGGGACTGGAATACCATAGGTATTGCAGAAACACAGCTTAGAGAGGGACAGGATCGGCAGTTCTATGTTCCAGGGGATAGATGCGACAGGAAGGATAGAACAGGAGGCAAAACAGGAGGAGAGCTGGTGGTTTTGATTGGGGGAAACATCACAGTAGTACCTAGAGAGAGTATTCATGCAGGATCGCTCAGTTAAACGATATTAGTGGAACTGAGAAACAAATAAAAAGCTCATCAGCTTGCTATGATTGTACTACAGCGATAGGCAATGGGAAATAGAGGAGCAAGACGCCAGGAGATCTCAGATATCAGTTAGAATAATAGGGTAGTAAAGGTAGGGGATTTTAACCTTTCCAAACCTGGACTGGGATTGCTACTGTGTTAACAAATTCCTTCCATCCAATTGCTTAAAATGTGTTCTGGATACTCCCAGTCATTATGAAAAAGGCCCAACTGGAGACTGGGGCTAATCATGACCTCCCCTTGAGAAACAAGGTAGGGGACGGGACTGAGGTGTTAGTAGATGAGCACTTTTGAAAGACAGCGCAATTGTATGAGTTTGAAAACAGCAATGGAAAAGGACAGGCCTGCTCCACAAGTTCAAGTTATACAATGGAGCAAGAACGTATTAGAAACGATTTTTAAAAGTAGATATGGGGAGGCTTTGCAGGTAAAGGGAAGTGTAGCAAGTAGGAATATTTTAAAACTGAGATGAAATGAGCGTCCAGTACCACCATGTTCCTGTTAGTATGCAGCTCAATGCTGATAGAATTATGAACCACTGGCTAAGTCTCGATGCACTGGTCAAGAAAAAATGGGGCATATGTCAGATATAACTGACTGACTCAAGTGAATCCCTTCAGGAGTATCGGGCCTGTAGAAATACACTTTGGATGGAAATCAGGAATGCGAAAAGGAGACATGAGATAACTTTGGCAGAGAAAGTTAAGGTGAATCCAAAGAGATTCTACAAATATATTAATTGCGAAAGAAGAGCTCGGGACAAGACAGATATCCAAAATGATCAATGAAACCAATGATGTATGAACTACAAGATTCGAAACAGATATTTCACTTTGGAACTTACTGTGAATGAAGACTGCGGTGCTCAGGGAACTAAACAGTGTTTGCCCTAACTACTATTCAAAAACTGTGCGCAATGCCATAGGAAGGATGTTGTGGAACATGAAAGGTTTCAGAAGAAATGAACAAGGATGTTGCCAGGGTTGGAAGTAGTGCGCTACTGGGAAAAAGTGAATAGGCTGGGACTATTTTCACTTGAGCATGGGAGGATGCAGAGTTGCCTGATAAAGGTTTTTAAAGTCATGATGGTCATCGATAGGGTCAATAGACAAGGCCTTTTCCCCAGGCTTGGGGATTCCAAACCGACAGGACATAGCTTTGATGTTCCAGGGGAACCTTTCAAAGGGACCTAAAGGATAACTAGTTCCCGCAGAGTGTATGGAATAATCTGCCAAAGGAAATAATGGAGGCTGATAGAAGTACATTTGAAAGGCATATGGATGGGCAAATGAATACGAAGGGATTAGAGGAATATTGGCAAAATTCTGGCAAATGTGACTACATACGTCATGCACGAGTTGGTCTGAAGGATCTGTTTCCGTGCTATACATTTCAAGGCATTGATTCATAGAGATAAGTCCACATTATAGAAGAATAGGTGCCGGAGGTTTTAAAATACAATGGTAGATAAATCCCCAGGACCTCATCAAATGTATCTCAGAACATTGAGGGAAGCTTGTGAAGAAATTGTATTAGTACTATACAGAGCTATGTGTGACAGCCTGATAGACTGGAGGATGGCATTGTGGACAGTGAAGAAGGTTTTCTAAGATTACAAAGGGAACCTGATGAAATGCGTGAATGGCTGAAAGGCTGAACTTTGTGTTCAATCTGAATAAATGCGAGGTAATGCATTTGGTACAAAAACACGGGCAGGGCTTATACAATTAATGGTAGTAGTAGTGCAGAACAGAGAGAACTCGTGGTTCAGGTACATAATTCTTTGAAGTTTGCAACATGGAGAGACAGAATGGTTAAAAAATAAGGTGCTTGCCACAATTGCTTTTATTGCTCAGTCTTTTGGACATAGGAATTGGGAAGTCGCATTGAGATGATACAGGGCATTGGTGAGTCCTCTTCTGGAATACTGTGCCCAGTTCTGCTCGCCCCGTTATAGGAATCATATTATTAAGCTGGAGAGGCTTCAGAGGAGATTTACTGGGTAATGGATGGGTATGGAAGATTTTAGTTACAAAGAAAGGCTGGATAGTTTTGTATTTTTTTATTGAACCTAGAATGTTGACAGATGACCTTATAGAAGCTTATAAAATAATGAGGGAGATAGATAGAGTTTAATGGGATTTGTCTTTTTCCATGGACAGGGGAGTTTCAAGACAAAGCACTACAATTTAAGTTTAGAGGAGAGACTTTAAAAAAAACAAGAGGGACACATTGTTACTTAGAGGGTGGGTTGTGTGTGGAATGAAATTCTCAAGGAAGTGGTGAATATGGCTACAATTACAACATTTAAAATACGTTTGGATTAGTAAAGGAATAGGAAAGGTTTGACGTGAAAGGCAGGTGGGACGAGATCAGTTTCAGAGTACTAATAGCGTTAACCAAAGAGTGTGGCATGACTCTCTGACTATGATTGTAATGTTGTGTCATTAGTTAAGAAAGACTGCAAGAGAAGGCCAGGGACCGACAGACTGATGAGCCAGACATCAGGGTGGGTCAGTTGTTGGAGGTCATTCTAAGCGGTAGGACGTACATGCATTTGGAAAGACAAGGACTGATTATGGACAGACAGCATGGCTTTGTGCGTGGGAAACATGTCTCATAAACTTGACTGGAGTTTGTTCAAGACTTGACCAAGAAGATAGTCGAATACAGAGCATTAGACGTTGTTTCTGGCTTCAGCAAACTCTTGGGCATGGTGTAGGATGATACATTGGTTAGTAAGCGTAGATCACAAGGGATCAGGGAGAGCTCGCCAACTGGATAAAAAATGGGATGACAGTGGGACTCAGAGAATGATGGTAGAGGGTTGTTCGTCAGACTGGATGCCTCTGGCCAGCTGTGTAAGGATTGGTGCTGGGCCACTGTTCTGCATCATTTACATGAACCATTTGAGTGAAAATATAGGAGTCCCTGTTAGTATGTTTGTGGATACCAAGATTTGTGGAAGAGTGGCCAGGGAATATTGTTATCGAAGGGGATGTTAATCAACTGGATCCGTAAAAGATGGAGATTAATTCGTGTGTTGGATTTAGTTAAGACAAACCAGGGAGTAGTAACACAGTTAATGGTAGGGCCCTAGGCAGTGTTGTCCAACAGAGAGAGACCAAGGGATACAGTTACATTGTTTCTTGGAAGTCGCATCACAGGAGGTCAGGGTGGGGAAAGCAGCACTTGTCGCACTTACCGTCATTGGCCAGAGCATTGAGAAATGAGTTGGAGAGATTTGAAGCATCATCGTCAATATTTATGCTGGGCAGAGGAGGCCACGGGGTGTCCTTATGAAGATTTATGAAACCATGTAGGGCCTAAGTAAGGTGAATAGCCAAGGGTAGGTGTGTCCAAAGATAGAGGCATAAACGTGAGGTGAGTGAGCAAAGAATTAAACAGCAAGCTAAGGGGCAACATTTTCCACAGAGGATGGTGCAAAGACGGAATGGACTTCCAGAGGAAATGGTAAAAAGACAAGTACAAATACAAAATGGAAAAGACACTCGTGCAGGTATATGGAAAGGAGAAGATTTGAAGGGATATGGGCCAAACAAATGCAAATGCGACTCATTCCATTTAGGAAACCTCGGCCGAAGAGTCACGAGTGCAGAAGCAGACCCTATGTCTCCAGTTGTTGGAGGAGGAGACTACCAAGACAAGGCATGTTGTAGAGACTGAAGCCATATGGACGGATGTCTGGACGGGAGGTTTCAAATATGTGAATTAACTGGTGAGAGGGGAGGAGATGACAGAGATAGGAATTGTGATAGAAGTTAGAATGATTGATGACACTGGTCACAAGACAAGCCAAAGATACAGTGTTGGAGAGAGAAGAGGGAACAGAAAGATCCCAGGCAGCATTACCTCTAGAGACAGGCCTGCTTTCCATTCTGTTGTCCTGGTGCTCATCAAGACTCATACGCCTGGATTGAAAACTGGCATCTCCCGATGCTGTCTCAGTACAACAAAATTTAAAGTAGGGTTGGCGATTGAGCCTGAGGCGTGTCTGCCCTGTGCTCCCCCTCCAGCACTATATCTATGCTATGTCTTGTGAGCTGATGTTTGGAGCCGTCTCATTGCTCTCTGTTCTGTGCACTGGAATGTTCTTACCTGGCGGCAGGATTTATTGAAAGCTCCCGACCTCCCTGACCTTTGTCTCTCTGGATGACCAACCATCTTCCCAACCAACAGTTGGCAAGTCTATCAAGTCAGGAACTCTCCGAGTACTGTAGAGGACACATAGATAGGCAGAATGGGAAATTTGACTGATGCTGTGAGGGTTACACATGTAGAATGGCACTGTGCCACACAGAGATCTGGAAAATCCCAGTCTCCATTCCTGGCCTGTGCTCCCTCATCTCTCTGGAGTGGAGAATGATGTTGGCTCAGGATCTGGAGTAGCTGCAAGAGTGAGAGACGCTGACAGAGTCAGCAATTAGTCCAACACAATGAGGGATAGCACACGGAGAGATACTCCGTGATATCACCAGAGTGCACGATCAAACGATTGTGCAGGAAGAAAGGGTTTTGATTCATATTGCACTGGAATGCGCAACCTGTGAGCAGGCAAAGTGATGGCCTAGTGGCATTATTGTGAGGCACTTTATCCAGAAACTCAGCAAATGTTCTCTGGACATAGGTTCAAATCCCACAATTGTAAATGATTTAATGTGAATTAAATGCTTGAAGATGTAATTAAAAATCTGTAAGTGCGTATTAAACAATTGATGATGTTAAGAAATATTCATCGGATGCGTTCATGTTTTAGTGAAGTATCTAAGATGGGACTGGGGTATCACAGGTATTACAGAAACACAGCTGAGGGAGGGACAGGACAGGCAGCTCAACGTTCCAGGTAACAGGATCGACAGAAGGGGAGCTTAGAGAGGAGGAGAGCTGGTGGTTCTGATTGGGTGAAATATCACCGCAGTACTGCGAGAGGATATTTTTGCAGCATCGCCCAGTGAAGCTGTGTTTATGGAATTAATCAATAAAAGTGGCTCTTCCCTTTCCTCTGATTGTTCTAAAGCCCTCGACAGCCCCGCCCTACTGCACCTTGACGTTCTCAAGATGGCGGCCCTGAAGCCCGCGCTCCGTCTTCCCTCAAACAAATAGCAACTGTAAACATAGGCCTCTTCCGTGACAGAGATCGCCATGTCCTTTCCTGGGCCTGGAGGGTCTTTTTCGGTTTTTCTTACCTGCATACAGGACTTGTGAACTCTCTCCGCTCCTTTCTCGCAGCGAGGCTCCCACCCACCAGTTCTGAGCGTCGCTTTCTGAATCCGATCGCAGCCATTGCTGGAGAAAGCTGCTCCATGTCTCTCCCTGTTCTGACCAATGTGGCATTGTGCATGCTCTACATAGAAACTAAACTGAGCAAGCGTCTGAGCTTATCGGTGAGGTTATAAAGAATATTTACATCTGCATAGCATCATGGGTGAAATATTAGTCACTAACAATTGTTCTGTCGAGTTACAGTCATAGAGATGTCTAGCATGCAAACAGACTGTTCAGTCAAAGTCAACTATACCGGCAAGGTACGTATATTACCAATCATTCTGGGAGTTTGAAAAGAAGTTTCTTACTCAAGTTGTGCAAATCGATTGGAAATATGTACGTTATCAGATTTACATCTCAACTATTTCTTAAAATCTCACATTGATTTATGAGAGGGGTTTAATGCTCCACTTTGCAATGAGAATGATCAATCGTGCAAAGCAGTTTGCTTTCTGACCAATTCTGAAGCGTTCACTCCCCGAGAAGGCTTTGGCCCCTATCTCATTCACTCCGGTTGAAGGAGCGGCCAGTGCTCAGTACTCCAGTTCTGCCCCTTCATTCAAATTTCTGAGGTAATTCAGGCGTGACTCAGCAGCTAAGCACCAGAAACATTACAAGGGAAGTTAGAGTCGATGCCTTGTGATGAGGTGAAAATATCCGGGGTTCAATTCATAGCTGGTGCAGGTGTGCGTAGTAACAACTTTGATTAGGTTCATTAGGAAAAATAAGGGAAGTCAGGAACAGAGTAAAGACAATAGGAAATGCACACAATGTGGTCGGCTCTCGATGCTCATATGATTTTCGTCTTTACCAAGTGTTTCAGGGGCCCACTCCTCCTAGTACACAACCAGATACCACGATTATGGGGCAAAGCACTGTGGTGAGATATAGTGGTGCTTTCCTGGAACTCTTGTCGGTTTTGGAGGAGAAAATAACTGAGAAGGATTAAGGTATTGTTTGGAGTTACCAGTTTCCCTCCTGTTGCAGCATCTCATTATTGCCCTGACTCTACCTTTTCCTGCTCCTCGGATGATGCTTGACCTCCTGTGCTTTTCCAGCACCACTCTGATCTAAACTCTGGCTTTCAGCATCTGCAGTCCTCGTTTTTGCCTAGTCTATCTCGTACATGTTTGGTAGAGATCAATGGCATTTCGTGAGCCCACAATGTAAGATCCGTCACTCTATTTAAGACAGCAGAAATCTCTTGAAGCACTATAGTAATAGAACAATACAGCGCAGAACAGGCCCTTCGGCCCTTGATGTGGTGCCGACCTGTGAACTATTCTCAGCTCGTCCCCCTACACTATCCCAAAATCACTGATATGCTTATCTAAGGATTGTTTTACTCTCCCTGATGTGTCTGTGTTGACTACATTAGCAGGTACTGCATTCCACGCCCTCACCACTCTCTGAGTAAAGAACCTGCCTTCTGATATCTGTCTTGAATCTATCACCTCAAAATTTGTAGTTATGCCCCCTCGTGCACACTGATATCATCATCCTAGGAGAAAGACTTTCACCGTCTACCCTATCTAATCCTCTGATAATCTTGTTGACTAACAGGAAGCAAAGTGTGGGGATAAATAACTATTATTCTGTCTAGCAATCATTGACGAGTAGTGTGGCTCAGGGATCGGTGTTGGGAGTGCAATTATTTACAATTGATACAGATGATTTGGAGTTTGGGACCACGTGTAGGGTGTCAAAGTTTGCATATGAGACCAAAATGAGTAGCAGAACAAAGTGTGCGGATGTTGAGTATCCTTCCGGGTACAACAATCAATTCAGAAGGCAAATGGAATTTTGTGTTTCATTGCTGAACGGATTGTGTTTAAAAACAGAGATTGTGTTCCAGATGTACTGGATGCTGATGAGGCACACCTGGAGAATTTCATGTAGCTTCTGTCTCCTTCCTTGGGAAAGGATGTACTGGCACTGGAGGGGGTGCAGACGAGGTTGATTCTGGAGTTGAGGGGGTTGGCTTAACAGAGACTGAGTAGATTGGGTTATGTGCTTTGGAATTCAGAAGAATGAAAACATATAAAATAATGAATGGAACAGATAAAATATAAGTAGAGAGGATTTCCACTGGCAGGTGAAGCTAGGACAAGAGGGCATCACCTCAAGATTAGAGCCAGCATATTTACGACTGAATTTAGAAGGAACTTCTTGTCCTCTATGGAATTCATTGCCTAGGGAAGTAGTTGATGCTAGTTCAGTAAACGTTTTAAAAACTAAGGTGGATTTTTTTAAAAAAGAAATGATTATTTAAGGGATACAGTGAGAACATGGGTAAGTGGTTCTGCGTTCACGAAATGATCAGCCATGATCTTAGTGAATGGCAGAGCAGGCTCGAAGCGCAGGACGGCCTTCTCCTTTTCCTAGTTCTTTGGTTCTGATCTTATGCATTCCTCCCTCACTCTTGACTTGGAGTTGCTGGTGTTGGATTAGGATGGTCAAAATAAAAATTCACAGAACACCAGGTTATAGTTGAAAAGGCTTATTTGGAAGCATTATCTTTGCTGCTTCTTCATCAGGTGGTTGTGCGATTTTCATATTTGTCCCTCACGCTTGTAACTGATAAACAGCAGCAAAAGCAATAAAACACTGAGCATGCTCCAGCCAACAATGGACCCCCGTGATTGATGTCAACGGCGAACCAATGGAAATACAGGGATAGAACTGGAGGACCTTGTGGGGCAGTTGGTCGTCCGAAAAATCACAGCGAATGAGGGGCAGGACTAGACTATACCACGTGATCATCCTCACAGTCGACGCAGACTTTCTCTGATGATGTAGGGACGTATGGGCGGAGAGCTGTCGGTAAGGAATGAAATAAACAGCAGGAAGCGGCAGGGAAATGGTATTGATATGGGTTGAGAGGTTTTAGAAACATTTGGTGCACATCGGAAAATGCAAATTTGAGACTTACATTGCCATTTTTGCACCAAACATGAAAATGCCTCATCTCGCGATCGGTCGGATTGAGCGCAACCATCTTTATTTTGGGCAACGATTCACTGCACACGTCAGCGGCCGCCAACTTTGTAGGGGGCAATATTCAGAAGGGTGCATGCACAGATTCTCCGGCAGTGAGTCATAGGGCAGGATTTACACAGTACATTCAAACCCAGAGAAATGGATTTTTTTCTGCATTTGTTTCACCATTTAATATAAATGATTTGGATGTGAAATAGAGGCAGTGAATATGTTAGTAAGTTTGCAGGTGACACCAAAATTGGAGGTTTTGTGGGCAGTGAAAAAAGTTATTGGGATATTGATCATATGGGCCATTGGGCTGAGGAGTTGTAGACAGGCAGATAATTTAGATCAATGTGAGGTGCTGCATTTTACGAAAAGCGATTCCGAGCAGGAATAATACACTGAATTGTAACGTCTTGGAGAGTCTTGCTGAACAGAAACCTTGGAGAGAAGGCTCAGAGTTCCTTGAAAATAGAGTTGCAGGTATATGGGATAGTGAAGAAGGCATTTGGTATGCTTTCCTTTATCGTTCAGAACATTGAATAAAGGAGCTAGACAAGACATTGGTTAGACCACTTTTGGAATATTGTGTGTAATTCTGGTCTACCTCTTATCAGAAGAAGGCACTGAAACTTTAAATGTTTGGGAACTGATTTTCAAGGATATTGCCAGGGTTTCAGGATTTGATCTGCAGGGAGAGGCGTAGTAACCCAGAGCAATTTTCCCTGGAGTGTCATAGGCTGAGGTGTGATGTTCTTGAGGTTTATAAAATCGTGAGGGGCATGGATAGCACAAATAGGAAAAGATGTTAACCCTGGGTTGTTGGAGGCCAGATCTAAAGGATATAGGTTTAAGGTGACAGGGAAAATTCAAAAGGGGCCTGAAGGGCAAACTAAAATTGTAACATTAAAAAGGCATCTGAATAGGAAGCGTTCAGAAGGATGTTGGCCAAGTGCTAGCAAATGGGAATATCTGGTTGGCGTAGACAGGTTGGACCGAAGAGTCTGTTTCTGAGCTAGACATCTCTGACTGTGGAATCGTAAAAGTGAAGACTGCTCTGATTCACCTCTGGGCTCCTTGATGTCCACTTGTTCATTATCTAGCTTCCTCAGTCTCGCATGAGTATATTTTTGCTCTGTTTAGTATTTTACTATTAATTTTCCATACCTTTTGTAAACACATTGTCCACTGCAACCTGGCTCCTGACCATATGCTGCTCCATTATCAGTTTCTTTTTCCACAACATCTTATTTTCAATAAGCAAGTGGATTTTCCTTCCATTTCTGACAGTCAAATTCTGCATCATTTTCATTCCCTGTAATTCATATTGCACTGCCTGAATCATCAAGTGTGTTTCTCCTTCCACAGATACCAGTGATCAATGCCAAACCACTGTTGCCTATGGAGAGGGTGATGTTTGACTTCCTACTGCTGCAGTTTGTGTGGTGAATGTGCTCCCACAACGTGGTTGGATAGGAGACATTACAAATTATTCACTCAGCGATAGTGAAGACTAAAAGATATCTGTTCAAATCAGCATGTTTTTCGTTTCACAAAAAATATTATTGAGATCATTTCACATAAGGTCACAGATGGAGAATATTATGTCCATTGTACAAAACCATTGCCAAATAAGCAGTTTTTGCAGGAATGCCTTAAAGGAAGAAAGCAGATCTTAGAGGGTTAGGGTGGTAATTCCAGACCATGTTGCCTTGGAAGCTATAGAAACAATCACACAGTCGATCTAATAAATAAACACATCTTTGGGAGTCTGAACTAAAATGAGTTATTGAGATACGAAAGGGAGTCTGGTGCAGGGAGATTCGAATGATTACAACCAGGAATTAAATCAAAGTTGCGAAAGTAAATTGTTGTTGCTTATAAATGGGCGCCTTTTGATGGATCAGAACGTTTTGGTACAAGTGAGCACTTGGGCAGTAGAGTTTTCAATATTCTTGAGATTAAAGAGAGGTTGAATGTGGGATGATGACCAGGAGTGGGTTTAGATAATGAAATCTAGAAAGAACTAAAGGAATGACTGAGAGTTTCAGCAAATGAGCTGAGATTGTGGTAAGGTCAGGTGATATCACTGAAGCCGAAATCGTGGTCTTGGAGTGGGACTGGGCTGTCACTGTTGCTTCACCTCTGGAATTCAGCTGTTTCTTAGTTTGTGAAACACGTCTGTACCAAATACTAGAACTCAGTTGTCCTGGCAGAACGCAAACTGGCCGTCACTGAGCAGGTTATTGCTGAACATGTGCTTGACAGCCATGTTGATGACACCTTCTATTACTTCACTGCTGAGCGAGTGTGGACTGATGGAGGGGAATTCGCAAAGTTGGCTCTGCACTGTGTTTTTTTTTGTGTTGAACATCCTTGGGCAATGTTCCACAATGTTGGTAAGTGCCACTTCTGGGGCAGTGCGTGTCCTGATAGGCAGCAAATTCTGGAGCACAGCCATCAGTATTATTGCCAGTATTATTGCTACTATTGGTAGTGCCCATAGCCTTTACACTACTTGTCCATTCCTTGATCTGATTTGAAATGAGTTTTGAAACAATTCGATTCACATCTGTGATGGCTGGGACCAATGGAGAAGGCTCATCAAATTGTCACTGCTGGCTGAAGATTTCACCAAATGCTGGCATCGTATCTGTTGCATGGATGTAGAACATAGAACATAGAACATAGAAGGATACAGCGCAGTACAGGCCCTTCGGCCCTCGATGTTGCGCCGACCGAATCCTACCTAACCTATACTAGCCCAATAACTTCCAAATGCCTATCCAATGCCCGCTTAAATGACCATAAAGAAGGAGAGTTCACCACTGATACGGGCAGGGCATTCCATGAACTCACAACCCGCTGTGTGAAGAATCTACCCCTAACATCTGTCCTATGCCTACCACCCCTTAATTTAAAGCTATGTCCCCTAGTAACACCTGACTCCATTAGCGGTAAAAGGTTCTTAGTATCTACCCTATCTAAACCCCTAATCATCTTATACACTTCTATCAGATCTCCCCTAAACCTTCTCTTCTCCAATGAGAACAGCCCCAAGTGTCTCAGCCTTTCCTCATAAGATTTTCCTACCATTCCAGGCAACATCCTGGTAAACCTCCTCTGCACTCGTTCTAAAGCTTCCACATCCTTCCTATAGTATGGCGACCAAAACTGCACACAATACTCCAGATGAGGCCTCACCAGAGTCTTATACAACTGCAACATGACCTCAGGACTCCGGAACTCAATTCCTCTGCCAATAAAGCCCAGTACACCATATGCCTTCCTCACAGCACTATTTACCTGGGTGGCAACTTTCAGAGATGTGTGAGACCCCACTGCCTGTAGGGTTGGGGAAATCTGTGATGCTTCCTCCAGTGAGTTGTTTAATTGTTCATCACTATTCATGATTGGTGTGGCAGAACAGCGGAGCTCAGATCTGATTCTTTGGTTGTGGGATCACATAGTTCTATTTGGTGTTGCTTGCGCTGTTTGTCATGCAGGTTGGGTAGCTTCACCAGGTTGGCACCTCATTTTTAGATATGCCTGGTATTGCTCCTGGCATGCCCCGCCTGTATTCTCCATTGAACCAGGGTTGGTCCCCTGGCTTGATTTAAATGGTTCAGTGGGGGATGTAACAAGCCATGAGATTTCAGATTGTCTGCAGTATATTTCTGCTGCTGTAGTTGGCCAACAGTGAGACGAAAGCTGCACGGTCAAGAGGGCTGATTTTGTGGTTGTATTTTCCAGTGCTATGGTAGATGTAATATGGTCCATCCAGTTTCATAAATTGTTGAGACTGTTCAGTGATGAAAACAACGAGTGATTTGATGGGCCACTGCCAGGGTTCTTTCCCTCAAGTATATTGTCAATGGCAGAAAAAAAAAATCCCAATGCTTAAATGGCAACCAGTAGATTCTTCATTCCAGTTATTTTGTTCTTGACTTCAGATTAACCCTGTATCGAGTTGGGATTCAAACCTGGACTTCAGTTGTAGATTTTAATATTCTTAATAAATGTTAAATACGCCAGGTTTCTTCACTCAATTTTAGAATCACTGTCACAGGTTTTGTTTACTTATTTATTTTAAAAATGATGTCCATTATTCTGTCGTGTCCATGCTCCCCTCCAACAACAAAAGTGAGGAGCACATGGATTTTCTCTGTCAATAACTTTGAGACAATCCGATCAGCTGTCTTTGCTGCTTCCCTCCATTCCACTAGCCCACCGATCCAAACTGCCTTACAAAGGTACTCCTCATTTTAGTCCAAAAACTTGCATTTTTCTCCAGTCTTTTGTCAAGTTTTATTCGAGGAGAAAGTGAGGACTGCAGATGCTGGAGATCAGAGCGGAAAATGTGTTGCAGGAAAAGCGCAGCTAGTCAGACAGCATCAAAGGAGCAGGAAAATCGACGTTTCGGCCATGAGCCCTTCTTCAGGAATGAGGAAAGTGTGTCGAGGAGGCTAAGATAAAAGGTAGGGAGGAGGGACTTGGGGGAGTGGTGTTGGAAATGCGATAGGTGGAAGGAGGTCAAGGTGAGGGTGACAGGCCAGAGTGGGAGTGGGGGCGGAGAGGTCAGGAAGAAGATTACAGGTTAGGAAGGCGGTGCTGAGTTCGAGGGATTTGACTGAGACAAGGTGGGGGAGGGGAAATTAGGAAAATGGAGAAATCTGAGTTCATCCCTTGTGGTTGGAGGGTTCCTAGATGGAAGATGAGGCGCTCTTCCTCCAGCTGTCATGTTGCTATGATCTGGCGATGGAGGAGTCCAAGGACCTGCATGTCCTTGGTGGAGTGGGAAGGGGAGTTGAAATGTTGAGCCACGGGTTGGTTTGGTTGGTTGGTCCGGGTGTCACAGAGGTGTTCTCTGAAACGTTCTGCAAGTAGGTGGCCTGTCTCCCCAATATAGAGGGGGCCACATCGGGTGCAGTGGATGCAGTAAATGATGTATGTGGAGGTGCAGGTGAATTTTTGGCGGATATGGAAGTATCCCTTGGGGCCTTGGAGGGAAGTAAGGGGGAAGTTGTGGGCGCAAGTTTTGCATTTCTTGCGGTTGCAGGGGATGGTGCCAGGAGTGCAAGTTGAGTTGGTGGGAGGGTGTGGGCCAGACAAGGGAATCACGGAGGGAGTGGTCTTTTCAGAACGCTGATAGGGGAGGGGAAGGGAAATGTATCTCTGGTGGTGAGGACCGTTTGAAGGTGGCGGAAATGATGATGGATGGTACGATGTATATGGAGGTTGGTGGGATGGTAGGCGAGGACCAGTGGGGTTCTGTCCTGATGGCGATTGGAGGGGCGGGGCTCAAGGGCGGAGGAGTTGCGGTGGAGGGCATCGTCTATAAACCCACTGACTCCCTCAGCTACCTAGACTACACCTCCTCCCACCATGCCCCCTGTAAAAACGCCATTCCATACTTCCAATTCCTTCGTCTCTACCGTATCTTCTCCCAGGAGGACCAGTTCCAATACCATACAACTAGATGACCTCCTTCTTCAAAGACCGTAATTTTCCCGCAATTTTTCCTTCTGCCTGAGAAATCTCCAACCACAAGGGATGAACACGGATTTCTCCAGTTTCCTAATTTCTCCTCCCCCCACCTTGTCTCAGTCAAATCCCTCGAACTCAGCACCGCCTTCCTAACCTTCAATCTTCTTCCTACACCTCTCCGCCCCCACCCCCACTCCAGCCTATCTCCCTCACCTTCACCTCCTTCCGACTATCGCATTCCCAACGCCCCTCCCCCAAGTCCCTCCTCCCTACCTTTTATCTTAGCCTGCTGGACAAACTTTCCTTATTGCTGAAGAATGGCTCATGCCGGAAACGTCGATTCTCCTGCTCCTTGAATGCTGCCTGACCAGCTGCGCTTTTCCAGCAACACAATTTCAAGCCTTATTCGAGCTCATCGTTACCCTAGTCTATCTAAATCATAGACATTCCAAATCTCTGTCTCCTCCTCTTGCTTGTCTCATCCCTCACCCCTTGTGAATTCACAGATATTGTTCCTTTTTCTGTCTGTCTGCCTGTCTTTTTTGGTTATGTCCTTCTCTCCCATTGTGCTAAAAAATAATATTTGACTTCACCAATCTTAGAAAAATCCTTCTCCATCTCCACTCTCCCTTTCCTTTCTGAATTCCTTGTAATTTGTGTCTCTCCAGGATCTCTCCTTGTTCCCTTCTGTTTCTCGCGTATATACTACCAGAAGGTAACGTTGCCCAAAAGCACCGTCTTAGGTTTTACATGTACACTGACAATGCCCATCTTGACCTCCCCATCATTCCTCTCCATTGTTACTCACTTATTAACTGTTTATCAAGGTTCCACACTCATTTAGATGCAATTTCCTCCAATGAAACACTGCAATGCTAAAACCCATTGCCAACAGTTGCCATTACAAATTCCTTTCCCTAAACTGCTGAGCCCCTCTCTCTCACTGGGAGCTGTCTGAGGGAGAACTACGCTCTTCAAAATATTGCTGTCATATCTGACCACAAGGTGACCTTCTAATCAGACATCTGCACAATCATAAACACCAGGAATTCCCATCTCTAAAATGTTGCTTTTCTCCACCTCACCCTAGCTCCATTGCTACTGAACACCTTTCCCCCTGTCTGTGTTGCCTCAAACTTGACAAATCTGAAACAGAACGTTGATTCCGCGACTGACCCAGAATCTGGTTCTAGACTCCTCCATGATGATTCACACCCTCTCCATATTTACCCTGTCAAACCTCGACAGAATCCTGCATGTTTCAATGAGATCATCTCTCATTCTTCCAAAATCCAGTCAGTAGTTTCCCAGTTTGTTCTGCCTTCAAACCAGGGATCATCCCAGTGGATCTTCTCTGAAATGCCACCAATAAACGGATATATTTCCTTAACTAAAGCGACGAAATCTGCTCACGTTATTCCAGATGTGTTCTCACTCGCCATTTGTACTGTTGTCCTAAGGTATATACTCCAATTATCTGCACTTCAAATCCCTTGAAATAAGGAACAACATTCCATTCCCCTTCCTGATGACGTGTTGTAACTGTGTGCTATCTTTCTGCGTTTCCTGCATATCCTAGCCCTGGCTCTTTTGTGATGCAGCTTTCTAAAGTTTCCATCATTTAAGTAGTAATCTGTTCTTCCATTATCTCCTCCAAAACGAACACATCACATTATTCCAGGTTATACTCCATTTGCCAATCTGTTGCCCACTTTTCCAATCAATATCCCTCTGTAAACCTTTATAATCCTCTTGGAACTTTGCTGTCATGCCTTTTCTAGGAGATTTCCCCCTCATTATTCGTAACATTTACTGGGAGCACTGGGCATTGGGAAGAATGAGCCTTTGTTATCTTTTTAGGGACATTCTTTAAAATGATCAGGAGCAACTTGCTGCCCGTTGGTCAGAATGGAGACATCTCGCCCATCAAGTTGCATGAGCCTTTCACACCCCATGTCTTCTTGATGAAGCACAGCGGCAGCAGGGAAGAAAAGAAAAGGAAGCAAATCCTGCTATCCATATCGCACTGACTCTTGGATCATTCTGTCCCATGTGTCAAAGGTCTGCCCTGTTCAGTCACATGAAGTCCCAAGGTAGAATCTCCTAGGAATACATATAGATTTGCCCCTGACTTGACTGCAGTCTTCCACAAGGGGTAATGTGGACAGTCATCCCGAACCAGGAGGACGGGATGGTGTTAGTTTCAAACCTGAACTGACATTGATCGATTTTATAAACTTTTATTATAGGATATTACAGGTGGGTATTCAGAAGGTAATCTCAGTAATTGTAACGGCAAACTCTGACAGAATTTCTCAATTCACAAGGACCTGGATATTCATATTGTGCATGAGTATTGTGTTCCAAATCAATCCCATTTGATACATAAAATTTCTCCTTTGAATCAAACCATCCTCTCATTAGATCTTCCCGAATCTTCAACATGTTTCCTGTAATCGTTGTATGATGAGCTGATGAATGTAAGGTTTATCATCCTTATGTATATCTTTTGTCAACCCCTCTCTCACAGCTCCGGTCAATTTCTTTTGCTACAAAGGCAACAATCTCAGTTTCTCCAAAGCCTTGATTCCCAATGATGGTTTTCTATCTATAAGGTGCACACCCTGATTGTGTTGGACTATTCTCCACTTGCCCGCATCAGTGCAGCCCCAACAATATGAAAGAAAGTGAACATTCTCCAGGCCAAAGCACTGTACCTGAGTGGTGTTGCATTCACCACCTTCAGCATTCCCTCTTTCCACCCCCGTGGCACAGTGGCATCGCTGTGTAAAAGGTAACTTCAGCATTTTTCGACCAGACCATAAGAGAGAGAGATGTTTGCTGGTGGATAACCTGAAGGTTACCACAGCCCAAGCAAGGGGAGAGGTTGAAAAGGAGAGTCCAGTGATTGTAGATGGCTATTCCTGATGTGTATTACCAACACTCATGTGACATGAACAAATAATGTTAAAGAAAACCGAAATTCTGCAACTAAAATCCTGCAATCCTTGAACCATCCAAGTAAATCTCCTGTACCCCGTCTCAGGGACCCTGCAATGCTTCCCAATGTGTTGGGGATCTCTGGTTTGCACTGACCCTACCGCTCTGTGTTCCTGTTGGTGATGTTGTCATAGAGCAGCAGTTGCACTAAACCTCACTGTTTGGAAGGGTGGAGTCATAGTCATAGAGATTTGCAGCACAGAAACAAACTGACTCGTCCATGCCGCCCCGATATCCGAACATAATCTCATCCCATTTGCCAGCACTGGCCCATATCCCTCTCAACCTTTTTTCTTATTCATGTACACGTGCAAATCTTTTTAAATGCTGTAATTTTATCAGCCTCCACCACTTCCTCAGGCAGCTAATTCCATGCATGCACCACTGTCTGCGTGAAAAAGTTGTCCCTTAGATCTCCTTATATTTTCCTCCTTTCACCCTTAACTAATACCCTCTACTTAGGTACTCTGGACCCCAGGGAAAATACCTTGTCTGTTTGTCCAATCCATGCCTCTCATAATTTCATAAACCTCCATAATGTCACCTCTCGGCCTCTAACACGCCACGGCAAAATACACTCTCCTTATTGCTCAAATCCTCCAACACTGGCAACATCCTTGAAAATCTTTTCTGAACCATTTGAAGCTTCGCAACATCCTTCGGAGAGGAAGCAGACCAGAATTGCACGCAATTTTTCAAAAGTGGCATAACCAATGCACTGTACAGACGCAACATGACCTCCCGACGCCTGTCCTCAACGTTCTCAACAATAAAGGAACGAATACAAATGCTTTCGTCACTACCTTGCCTATCAATGATTCCACTTTCAAAGGACTATGAATCTGCACTCCAAGGTCTCTTTGCTTAGCAGCCCTTCCTAGGACCTTACAATTAAGTATAGGAGTCCTGCTAAGATTTACTTTTCCAAAATGCAGGTCCTCACATTTATCTAAATTAAACTCAATCTGCCACTCCTCAGCCATTGACCCATCTGATCATTATCTGTTGTAATCTGAGGTAAGCTTCTTCGATTTCCACTGCACCTCCAATTATGGCGTCATCTGCACACACATTAAATTTATTTCCTATGTTCACATCCAAATCATTTACATAAATAACGAAAAGTAGGCGGCACTGCATGGACCCTTGTGACCCTCCACTGGTCACAGGCCTCCAGCCTGAAAAACAACCCTCCACCACCACCCTCTGTCTTCTAACTTTGAGCCAATTCTGTATCCAAATGACTAGTTCTCCTTGTATTCTATGAGATCGAACCTTTCTAATCAGTCTCCCATGGGGAATCTTGTTGAATGTCTCATTGAAGTCCATATTGATCACAAATACCGCTCTGCCCTCATCAATCCTGTTAGTAACTTTTTCAAAAAACTCAGTCAAGTTTCTGAGACAAGATTTCCCAAACAAAAAGCCCATATTTATTATCCCTAATCAGTCCTTGCCTTTCCAAAAGCATGTAAATCCTATCCGTAGGATTCCCTCCAACAACTTGCCTACCACCGACGTCAGGCTCACTGGTCACTCGTTCCCTGACTTGTCCTTACCACCCTTCTTAAACAGTGGCACCACGTTAACCAACGTCTAACCTTCCGACACCTAACCTATGACTATTAATGATACAAATATATCAGCAAGGGGCCCAGCAATTCCAACCCCAGCTTCCCACAGACTTCTAGGATACGCCTGACAATGTTCTGGGAATTTATCCACCTTTATGAGTTTCAAAGTATCCAGCATCTCTTCATCTGTGATACGGACATTTTTGAAGTTGTCACCATCTATTTACTCCCAGTTTACATCTTCCATGTCCTTCTCCACAGTAATCACTGTTGCAAAATACACGTTTAGGATCTTTCCTATCTCCTTCGTTACCACACAGAGGCTGCCTTGCTGATCTTTGAGGGACTCTATTCTCTCCCTTGTAACGCTTTTGTCTGTACTTATAAAAACTTTTTGGAATATCCTTAACCCTGTTTTCTAAAGCTATCTCATGGCCCCTTTTTGACCTTCTGATTTCCCTCTTCACTTTATTCCTATTGCCTTCCCACTCGAAGGATTCACTTGATTTCTGTTGTCTACACATGACACATACTTCCTTCGCTTCTTAACCAAACTCCAAATTTCTCTCGTAATCCAGCGTTCCCTACACCTACCAGCTTTTCCCTTCACCCTAACAGGAATGCTATATTCTGTCTCTGGACTGCTATTACCTCATTTTGGAAGGATTCCGATCTTCCAATGATAAAGATTTCATTCTCTCAAAATGGAGAGAGTTCATTCTCTCAAACTTCTCTCCAATTCTGCATCTCGCGAAACTGCCACTGAAGAATAATAAAAAAAAACTAACATTCCAAACGAAGTCTTTGATGAGATGAGCTCTCGTCAGTTTCGCAGATCTGGAGGTGACCAGATGAACGGAAAGTGCTTTTTACCAGAGCAGCACCAGGTCAGTGTCAGGCATGCAGACAGACTGGGCAGATAGATTCACATCGAACTCGCATCTCTCAGCCTGGAAATATGAATCTGTATTCAACCATTCTGTCAAATATCTGCAAAATTTGGTAATCAAGATTCGCCCAATAGTCTGATATAAAAAAAATCCATCATTCAAATTGATAAACCCTTTAACCTCCACAACCCATTTTAACTTGGTCCCGTCCTGCAGGTTCTAAGATTCCCGCTACATCTAAACACTAAATGTCCCTTCCTACATTTGTACCATCCTCCAGGTTCTGCAGCCCTTCATACCTCTGCAACATGGCCCAGACTCTACAATTCATCGTTCCTGTGCAGTGTTCCCCAGAAGGGCATTAGAAGATGGTGGCGTTTACACAGATCGGGAGGAATATCAGGACGAGATGGTGTTGCAGTTATTAGGTACATTGCAGTGGCTAAAAGGGGCTTCAATAATTTTGAGGGTTCATAATCATAAAGGTGCTTATAGAGCTAAGGAGGAGTTTAGGCACTTGAAGAGGTTTCACGGTTTATGAGTGTTAGAATGACTGGAGACAGTTACCAAGATAAGGAGATTTTAAGATTTAAGGATTCTGCAGAAAACCTTTCCGTAGTTACAGGCAGGGTTCTTGGCAGTCTGGAGGAACAGATGGATCTTGGGGTCCACGTCCGTAGATCCCGCAAATTTGCCACCCAACTCGATAAGGTTGCTCAGAAGGCGTATGGTGTGTTGCCTTTCATTAGCAGTGACATTGAATTTAAGAGCCACGAGTTTATGCTGCAGCTCCATACATCTCTGGTTAGACCACACATGGAATATTTTGATCAGTTCTGGTTGTTTCCTTCCAGGAAAGATGAGGAAGCTTTAGAGAGGGTGCAGAATGTACTTACCAGGATGCTAGCTGAAATGAAGGGTAGGTCTTATGAAGAAAGCTTGAGGGAGATCGGGCTTTTCTTATTAGAATGAAAAAGGATTACTGGCGATGTGGTAGAGATGTACGGGAGGAGGAGAGGCATAGATGGAGTGGATAGGCAGAGACTTTTAGCCATTTTTCAATGGGAAAACGTGGGGGCATAATTTGAAGGTAATTGGAAGAACGTTCAGGGAGATGTCAGAGGTAGGTTCTTTACACAGAGCGTGGTGGGTGACTGAAATGCTTTGCCAGTAGTGTGACCAGCAGCTACAGATACAGGAGGGATATTTAAGTAACTCCTGGATAGGCACATGAATGATAGTAAAGTGTCGGGTAAGTTGGCTAGTTTGATCTTATAATTGGGTAAAAAACCGGCACAAAATCAAAGGCTGAAAGTCCTGTACTCTTCTATGTTCGAAATAGGAAGGGTTACAATGGCAGAAAGAGGCAAAACTGGGAGCTGGAGAGGATGGGGCATGAATGAAGACACAAATAGGAAGGGTTGCAAGGAATGTCAGAGGTAACAGAAACAGTAATGGTCTGATCTGGAGCAGACAACTCAGAATGGTAGGGTTGTTGGGACTTGAGGTGGTTTCACAAGGAGGTAGGACCATGGCCACAGGAGGTTACACAAATGTGGAGCGCTACAGGGCCTAAAGGAGTTCATGGAGATGGGGAGGATGGACCAGTTCACACGGATAAGGATGTTGGTAGGATGGGGTGGTTTAGACAGGCGGGAGTGTTTTATTTGAAACGAGCAGATTACAGAGAAGAGTGGATTGTTTAGACTGGAAGAAGAAATAGATATATGGAGGATAGTCATGGCCGAAGACGTTTATAGATATATGAAGGCTTAGGTGATGGGGTTGTTTGGAGTGAATGGAATCGCACCGATCTTCCATGAGATAAGGGCAATAATTTTGTTTGGAGACAGTTTCACAGATAAGGGAGCATAGCAACCTCCTCCAGTTTATTCAAAGTGGGAAGGGTTGCAGCAGGGGCTGCCATTTACAAAGATAGTGGGTGAAGACTTGGAAAAAGTTATGGAGATGAGTTGTTGGATGGAGAGACTAGATGAGTTTGCATTGACAAGATAATGAGTGGGGCCTGGTAGATACCAAAGGAAAAATCTTTGCATGGAGCTGAGGATGGAGGTGAGGTCTTCAAAAAATACTTCCCATCTGTGTTCACATAGGACAAAGACATTGTAGCCGGGGAATTCAGTTGGGATGGTGAGATTCGAGAAAATGTTAAGACCAATAAGGAGGCGGTATTAAATGTTTTCACCAGCACAAAGGAGCAGAAATCCGCAGTGCCCAATGAAATGTATCGCAGGCTGCTATGGGAGTTAAAGGAGGAGATTGCTGGGGTCCTGGTGGATGTAATTAATATTTTGCTGGCCACAGGTGAAGTGCCAAATGACTGGAGGACAGCTTATATGGTTCCTTTGTTCAAGGAGGGCAGCAGGGATTACAGGGCAGATAGTCTGATAGCAGTGGGTGGGAGATTATTGGGAACAATTCTGAGGGACAGGTTGAATCAATAATTGGAAAATCAGGGATCGATTCTGGATAGTCAGCACAGATTTGGTAGAGGAAGATCCTGTCTGACGAATTTAGTTGAGTTTTCGTTGAAATTACAACTGGAAATATTGATGACGGCAGTGCAGATTATGTGGTTTCCATGGGGTTCATTAAGGCCTTTGTCAATATCCGACATGCAAGTCTGGTCCAAAAGGGAAGAGCCCATGGTATCCAAGGTAAGTTGGCAAATTGGATCTTATAATGGTAGAGGGTTGCGTTTGTGATGAGAAGACTTTCACCTGCAGGTGTACCAGCGGGATCTGCAGAAACCATTGCTGGTTATTATGTACATTAGTGACTTGGATGCGAAAGCAGAAGGTATCATTCGTATGTTTGCAGATCACATGAAAGGTGAGGGTGTTGTCCAGAGTGAGGCGGATGGTCTCAGGCTGCAGTCTGAAGGTTGAGGCTGGGACCGAATTTCAAGAGAGTCATTTCAATCGACAAGGCAGGCAACAGCACAACAGGCAATGAGGGAAAATTGATCAATTAAACTGCATCTACTTTGATGTGAAAAGCCTGACAGCTAAGACAGATGAGCGCACGGCATGGATCATAACATGGGAATGGGAAATGACAGGAATTACAGAAACACTGCTGAGGAAGAGACTGGACAGGCAGCTCAATGTTCTAGGGACAGATGCCACAATAAGGATAGAAGGGGAGGGCAAAGAGGAGGGAGAGTGGCGTTTTTGATCAGTGAAAACATCACAGCAGCACTTAAAGGATTTTCCTGGGGAACGCCCGGTTAAGCTATATTAGTGCAACTGAGAAATAAGAATGAGTCATCACTTTAATATGACTGTACTGCAGGCCCCCAACAGTCAGCGGGCAGCAAATATGTCGGGAGATCTGAGATATCTGTAGGAATAATAGGGCTGTAACGATCAGGGATTTTAACTTTCCAAAGCTAGACTGGGACTGCCATAATGTCCACAACTTGGATTGGGGGAATTTTTTAAGCGTGTTCAAGTAAACTGTCTCAGTCAATATAGAGAAAGGGATAAAACCTGACTTCCCCTTGGGATACAAGGTAGGGAAAGGGACTGAGGTGTAAGTGGGGGAGCACTTTGGCAAAGTGACCATAATTCTATCAGTTTGAAAATAGCTATGGAAAAGGATCGGCCTGGTCCATAAGTTAAAGATCAAAACTGGGCGGCACGGTGGCACAGTAGTTAGCACTGCTGCCTCACAGCGCCTGAGACCGGGTTCAATTCCCGACTCTGGCGACTGACTGTGTGGAGTTTGCACGTTCTCCCCGTGTCTGCATGGGTTTCCTCTGGGTGCTCCGGTTTCCTCCCACAGTCCAAAGATATGCGGGTCAGGTGAATTGGCCATGCCAAATTGCCCGTAGTGTTAGGTAAGGGGTAAATGTAGGGGTATGGGTGGGTTGCGCTTCGGCGGGTCGGTGTGACTTGTTGGGCCGAAGGGCCCGTTTCCACACTGTAAGTAATCTAATCTAATCTAATGGTCTTGCCCCAATACAGACGATATTAGTCAAGACCTTTCAAAAGTTGATTCGTGGAGTCTATTTGCAGGTAAAGAGACGTCAGGCAGGTGGGAAGCTTCCAAAATAAAGATAAATTAAGAGTTTAGGGCCAACATATTCCTGTTACTGTGAAGGAAAATGCTGACACAAGTAGGGAACACTAGATGACTGAGGCTCTGGTCAAGGAAAAGGGGGCCCATGTCGTATATAGCCAGCTGGATTAAGGGAATTCCTTGAAGAACATTGTGGGTGGAGTAATACAATGAAGAGGGAATCATGAAGGTCCAATGAGACCTGGGAAACCTTTGGCAGGTAAAGCGGAGGAAAATCCAGAGAGATTCTGCAAGTATATTAAGAACACAAGATTAACTTAGGACAGAATGCTACCCCATAAAGATCAATGAAGCCATGCAAATGTGGAACCACAAGAAATGAGAGATATCCTCAACAAACATTTCATGACAGAACTTACTGTGGATAAAGAGTGGGGAAGTCAGGGAAACAGTGATGACTTCAAATGGCTCCACATTGGAGAACTGGAGGTGCTGGAGGTTTTAAACCGCATAAAAATCAGACAACGCTCTATTAACTAATCAAGTGTATCCCTGGACACTGGGGGAAGCTCCTGAAGATAGTGCATGGACCCTTAAAGAGGCATTTCTATCACTGACAACCATAGGTGATGAGCTGGGAGCCTGAAGGATGGCAAATGTGGTGCCAGTATTTAGGAAAGGCTAAGAGGGAAAGCCAGGGACATGAACACCAATTAGCTTGATGTCAGTGGTGCGACTGTTGTTGGAAGTGATTCTGCAGGACAGGATTTGCTTTCATTTGGAAAGGCAATAATTGATTAGGGATAGTTAGCATAGGTTTGTGCATACAAAGTCGTGTCTCACAAACTGAGTTTGACGAAGAGATGATCAAGAAGATTAATGAAGATAGAGCAGTAGATGTTGTCTATCCTAACTTCAGCAAGGCCTTGGACAAGGTTTAGCGTGCTACATTGGTTAGTAAGGTTAGCCCACATGGGATCGGGGACAGCGAGCCAAACAGGCATAAAATTGGCTAGACAGTAGTAGACAGAGGGTGCTGGGAGGGGCATGCTGTTCAGATTGTGGTCTCTGACCAGAGGTGTGCCAGAAGCAAAGGTGCTGGGTCCGATCATGTACATTATTGACATCAACAAGACCAAAAAATAAATTGTGGGATAGCAAAATTAGTGTTATAGTGGGCAGTGAATACTGTTACCGAAGGGGCTCTTGATCAACTGGGTCAGTGGATCACGGAAAAGAAGATGGATTTTAATTGAGGTGGTAAACTTCTTTAAGACACACTTGGGAGGGCTAACATAGTTAATGGTGGGGCCGTGGGCAGTGTTATGAAGCAGAGCGAGAACAAAGGGTGCAGTTGCATTGTTCCTTGGAAGTGAAAACATAGGTGGACAGGGTGGTGAAAGCAGCATTTGGCACACTTGCCCTCATGTATCACAGCATTGAGTATATTAGATGGGACATCATGATACGGCTATATAAGACATTGCTAGGTTTCCAGATGGAGTATTGCGTAGAATTCTGATACTCCTGTTTTAGGAAACATTTTCTGAAACTGCAAATGGAGCAACGATTTACAAAGATGTTACTGATACTGGAGGATTTGACAGAAACGGAGAGGCTGGATAAGCTGACAAGCAAAACGGAGGAATGAGATAGTTTTGGCTGATAAAGTTATGGAGAATGCAAAGAGATTCTTCAGCACAGGTACAAAAAACAACTGGAGAGACAATAAGCCCCCTCAAGAATTAGTGAAGCCATCCATGTGTGGAATCACAGGAGATGGGCGAGAGCCTAAATAAATATTTCATGTCAGAACGTACTGTGGACAAAGATTAGGAAACAAAGGGAAAGAAAAAGTGATGGCTTGAAAAGAGTCCTCATAATATAAGAGGTGGTGCTGGAGTTCTGAAAGCACAAAGGTGGAGAAAACCCTCGGTCCTGAACATTTGTATCCCATAACATTGTTGCAAAGTAGTGACGGGGACTCCAGCAGAAATATTTGTATCATTGTCCCTCGTATTTCCTTCGGGTGTAGCATGCTGAGGGTTAGCCTTATAAAGGTTTACAAAACCAAAAGGGGTAAAAGTAAGGTGAACAGTGAAGGTTTCTAACCAAGGAGTCCATAACTAGAAGGCATAAATATGAGGTGAGAGAGGAAATATTTAAATAGACCGGACGGAAAAATGTTTCATACAGAGGATGGTGCACGTATTGAATGAGCAGCCGGAGAAGTGGTAAAGAAAAGTACACTCAAAGGACATTTGGCCGGGTACATGGGGAAGAGAGGGTTTGAAGGTTTATGGATTAAAGGCATGCAAATGTGACTCATTCAGGAAACGTGATCAGCATGGACTAGTTGGATCGAAGAAACCGTTATCTTGCTGCATGTCTCTGTCACTAGTTATTGGAGGAGGAGAGAACCGAGATAAGGCACGTTGTAGATAACGAAGCAAGTTACAACGATGGGGATGGTTGGCTGGAAGGCAGAATATATTAAATGTGTGGAGAGACTGTATGGAAGGTCTGTAAGGAGGTTACAGGGACAGGAACTCATGTAGGAGTTACAAATTATTGAAGACACCGGTCCACGAGTCATGCCGCAGATAGTGTTGGACAAGGAGCACAGAACAAAAGGAGTCCAGGCAACAATCCCACCATCTCGTGGGAGGCGTGTTTTTCCCTCTGTTTTCCTGATGCTCACTGAGACAGCACAGGTCTGGACTGATAACTGTGAACTCCACATGCTGTCTCAATACAATAAAACTTACAGTATAGGTGGTGATTGAGCCTGGGATGTCTCTGTATTGTGCTCCACCTCCAGCACTGCATCAATGTCATGTCTTGTGATCTGCTGTTTGGAGCCGTCTCATTGTTCTCTGCTCTGTGCACTATGTGTGATCTTACCTCACTGCAGGATTTATTGAAGACTCCAGATCTACCTTGCCTTTGACTCTGTGGCTGACCAACCATCTTCTATGAGGAGATGGACGAGACACCCAGCAGTTAGGTAGTCTATTAAGTTCGGACATTCCTGAGTACCCACAGGAGACAGTGAAATAGACAGAATCGGCAATTATAGTATCATAGTCATAGATATCTACAGCATAAAAAATGACCCTTCGGTCCAACCCGTGAATGCCGACCACATATCCCAACCCAATCTAGTCCCACTTGGCAACACCCGGCCCATATCCCTCCAAACCCTTCGTATTCATATACACATCCAAATGCCTCTTAAATGTTGCAATTGTACCAGCCTCCACCACTTCCTCTGGCAGTTCATTCCAAGCATGCACCACCCTCTGCATGAAAGAAGTTGCCCCATATGTCTCTTTTATATCTTTCCCCTCTCACCCTAAAACTATGCCCTCTAGTTCTGGACTCCCCGATCCCAGGGAAAAGACTTTGCCTATTTATCCTATCCATGCCCCGCATAATTTTTTGAACCTCTATAAGGTCACCCCTCAGCCTCTGACACTCCGGGGAAAACAGCCCCAACCTGTTCAACCACTCTCTATAGCTCAAATCCTTCAATCCTGGAAACATCCTTGTAAATCTTTTCTGAACCCTGTGAGTTTCACAACATCTTTCTCATAGGAAGGAGACACAATATTCCAAGAGTGGCCTAACCAATGTCCTGAACAGCCGCAACATGACCTCCCAACTCCTATACTCAATTCTCTAACAAATAAAATAAAGCATACCAAACGCCTTCTTCACTGTCCTATCTATCTGCGACTCCACTTTCAAGGAGCTATGAACCTGCACTCCAAGATCTCTTTGTTCAACAACACTCCCTATGACATTACCATTCAGTGTATTATTCCTGCTAAGATTTGCTTTCCCAAAATGCATCACCTCGCCTTAATCTGAATTAAACTCCATCTGCCTCTTCTCAGCCCATTGGCCACTCTGGTCCAGATCCTTTTGTTATCAGAGATAACCCTCTTCAATATCCACGACACCTCCAATTGTGGTGTCATCTGCAAACGTTCTAACTGTACCTCTTATGCACGCATCCAAATCATTTATGTAAATGACAAAAACGTAGAGGACCCAGCACAGATCCTTGTGGTAATCCACTAGTCACAGGCCTCCAATTAGCCTGGTGCAGTGAGAGTTGCTCTTTACGCAGCGGGTTGTGAGTTCATGGAATGCCCTGCCAGTAGCAGTGGTGAACTCTCCCTCTTTATGGTCATTTGAGCAGGCATTGGATAGGCATATGGAAGTTATTGGGCTAGTGTAGGTTAGGTAGGATTTGGTCGGCGCAACATCGAGGGCCGAAGGGCCTGTACTGCGCTGTATTTTTCTATGTTTCTATGTTTCTATGAGAATGGTACTGAGTGCGGGGAAATCCCCGTCTCCATCCCTGGTCTGTGCCGCTGTATCTCTCTGCAGTGGATAATTCTTTTGGCTCAGGATCTGAAGTAGCTGCAAGAGCAAGAGACAGAGGCAGCAATTAGACCAACACAGTGAGGGATAGCACACGAGAGATAATTGGTGATATCACCAGAGTTCAGGAAGATTTCAGGATCTCACAATTGTGTAGGAAGAACAGATTTTGCTTCATGATGCACTGGTATCAATGCTCAGGGATGATCAACCTGTCACGAGGTGAAGAGATGGCCCAGTAGTATTATTGCTCGAGCATGTATCCAACACCTAACCTAATGTTTTGGGGTACACTGGTTTGAATCCCGCCATCACAAATGGTGGAATCTGAAATCAATAATTTTAAAAATAGCAATTAACAATCCATAAATAAGTATGAAACCATTGTTGATGTACAAAAAAAAGTCAAACACTTGCTGTTTCGAGAAGGACGTCTGCCCAACCTCAGATGGTCTGCACCACATACAGCAAAGTGTTTGCCTCTCAGTTATCCACTGAAATGGCGGAGCAAGCTACTCAGCTCAAGGGCAGCTAGGGCTTGGCAAGAACGGCTGGTCAGCCAGAGACACCCACATCCCATACCTGATTTTTCAAATAAATCTATTAGGATGGTCCCACTGGAACGCTGCTGGGACTACTGTCCCTGCCAATGATGCCGGCAAGTTTATGGACAGGGCTTTAAACTGACAGAGAGGATGCATGGACAGGGTTCAAGTGAAAGGAACTTTCCAAATCCAAAGAGAAAATGCGACACAGCGGAACAGCATGGGGATGTAGCCGAAGACAAGCAAAAAGGAATAGGAAGGGGCAGAGTTTAACTAAACATGTCCATTAGGGAATATCTATGTGACACGAAATTGTGGGATAGAGTAATTTTTTTTGGAATGGACAAAGTCTCATCAATAAGGTAGATAGATTTGTGACACAGAGATAAAAGAGATTTCGACACCAGAGAGACATGATTATAGGGCGAACCAAAATATTCAAAGATTCGCAACGTTGTGCAAACTCAGGCAAAATGGGTAAAGCTAACAATAATGGATAAAAAAAGCCATCACAGGGAACGCATCAGGCTGCAGATCATGAAGTGGAGTCAGTCTGAGTGTAAATTGTGGCTACTACTTGCGAAGGACACAAGCAGCAGAACAGTCTTACTCCACCTGACAGCATTTCATTGATCACAATTGCATCAAACAGGAACCCATTGGAATGTTGAACAAAGGCATTGTGATAATTTTGGGAAACTTCAATATTCGTATGATCTTGGAAAATCACACTGACAACAGTGATATTGGAAGAGTAGTTCGGAGAAAGTTTTCAGTGTTTCTTTGAATAACACATCGTGCAACTGGCTCGGAACGCCAGTACCTCAGATCAACCGTTGTGAGATGAAATTTAGTGAATGAGTAATGTCACCTGTGGACACCCTCCCGGAAATTGTGATAATGTGCAGTTTAAAGAAATATAAAGTTTTCAAGTGAATCACAGAATGTACAAGCTCCAACTAGAAATATAAATAGCCAATTACACGAGTTTGAGTGGAGAATTGATCAAGGTAAACCCGCTAAACAGACTGAAACATGTGTCTGCAAATTAACAGTGGAAAACATTTGAAGGAACAGTGTAAATCACTCAACAAAAGGACATTCCATTGAAACAGACATAATCTCAGCAAGAAATTCCTACCCATCCCTCGTTCAGGGCAAAATAGATCATATTAGATTATGAAGCTGAGAAGATCACCAAAAAGTACTTAAAATCCTGAAGTGATAGAGTGTTTTTGGAGTAAGTTTTAAAGGGATTGCAAAGGGTCTGCTAGTAGGAGGAAGGCAATGGGAATGGTAATCATTATCAGGGTTTATTGACATGATAGGAACAGGGAGAGGTGAAGGTGCTGGAGGTGGTGAGAGTGTTACAGAGAGTGGTCAGGGCCTGAATGGTGTTACAAAGCCTGTACGAATTACTGCAGCTGGAGGTGATGGCAGAGGTAAGGACATATGTAATTTTCTTTTTCATTCGTAGGATGACGATGTCACTGATTGGATCAGCATTGTTTACCGCCCCCTCCCAACTGCTAATTGCCCAGAGGGCAACTCAGTGTCAGCATGATGTGGTCAGACAAATTTAGAATGTCAGATGTTCTTCCCTAAAGGACGTAAGTGAACCAGATGAGTTCTTCCTACTGATCAACAATGCTCTTATGATGGCCTCACCAATGCCTTGTACAGACACAACATGACATTCTAACTTCTACTCTCAATCCTCTGAACAATGAAGGTAAGCATCGCAAATGCCTGCTTCACCAGTCTGCCTACCTCTGACACCACTTTCAAAGAACTGTATAATAATCTGCATCCCTCAGTCACTGACTGATAACACTATCCAGGGCCCGAACATTAGCTCAACAAATCCCAACCTAGTTTGTTTTATCAAAATGGAACAATTCATATTTGTCTAATTAAACCCCTATCCTAGCCAACTATCCTGTTGCATCGCAGATAACGACCTTCACTGTCCACTTTACCACCAATTTCAGTGTCACCAAAAAAAACTGACTTACCAGGAAATCAATATTCCCATCCAAATGATAAACAACAGTGGACCGCTGGTCACATTCCTCCAGTTAAAAATGCAGCATATCTTGCATCACTCGCTGTCACCTGCTATCAAGCCACTTTTGTATCCAGTTGACTAGCGCCTCCTGAATGCCATATTCTTTCACATTGATCTGAAATTATTGCACAGTTTACTACACAGAATATAGAACACAGAACAGTGCAGTGCAAGACCCTTCGGCCATGACAACATGCCAACTTTTTATCCGACTTCAAGATCAAACTAACCTGCATATCGTTTATTTTATTATCATCCATGAGCCTATCCAAGAGTCTATTAAATGTCCCTAATGCATCTAATTTTCCTACCACCGCTGGCAGTGCAATCCATCCACACACCGCTCTCTGTGTAAAGAACCAAACTCTGAAATCTCCCATCAACCATCCGCCAATTACCTTAAAATTAAACCCAATTTCGTAGCCATTTATGACTGATAATAAAATCTATCTCTATTCACTCTCTCTATGCCTCTCATCATCTTGTTCACCTCTACCAAGTAGTCCCTCACCCTTCTTCACTCCAATGAGAAAGCCTTAACTGTCTCAACATCTCTTCTTCATAAGACATGCTCTCCAGTACAGGCAGAATTCTGATAAATCTCCTCTATACCGTCCCCAAAGCTTCCACATCCTTCCTGGAAATGAGGGGACCAGAAATGAACACAGTATTCCTAGTGGGGTCTGACCTGGGCGCTATGGAGCTGCAGCATAAACTCACAGTTTTCAAAGTCAATCCCCCAGCTATGAAAGTCAACAAACATATTCCTTCTTAACAACCCTATCAGCCTGGCTGGCAACTTTGACTGATCTATAGACGTGGAAACCAAGATCCCTCTGCTCCTCCACATTGCCAAAAATTCTGCCTTTAACCTTGTATTCTGAATTCACGTTCGAACTTTCAAAATGAATCACTTCACGCTTTTCCAGATTGAACTCAATCTGCCACTTCTCAGTATAGCTTTGCATCCTGTCAATGCCCCATTTCAATCTACAACAGCCCTCCACACTACCCACAACTCCACCAACCTTCATGTCATTGTCAAACTTACTAACCAATCCTTCCACTCCCACATCAAAGCCATTGAAAAAAAATCACAAAGTGCACAGATCCCAGAACCGATTCCCGCAGAACACCACTGGTCACCGAGCTCCAGTCTGAATGTTTTCCATCTTTTATCACCCTCTGTCATCTGTGGACGAGGACTTCGATATCCAGACAGTCAGGTTTCCCTATATTCCATGCCTCCATACTTTCTGAATGAGCCATAAATGTGTTTTGTCACATTCTCAAATGATTCAATAAGATTGGTGAGGCATGACCTGTCCCTCACAAAGCCATGCTGACTATCTCTAATCAATCTATAGATTTCCAAGGAATCATAAATCCTGTCTCACAGAGTCCTCTCCATTAATCTACACACCACAGACATAAGACGGGCATGTCGGTAATTCCCAGGATTATCTCTATTCTATTTCTTGAACAAGGGAAAACATTTTCCAGTAAAAAGTGAGGTCTGCAGATGCCGGAGATCAGAGTTGAAAATGTGTTGCTGGTTAAAGCGCAGCAGGTCAGGCAGCATTCAAGGAACAGGAAATTCGACGTTTCGGGCATAAGCCCTTCATCAGGGCGTAAGCCCTTCAACATTTTCCAGCCTTCAATCATCTCGTACGCCTCCATGGGCAGTGAGGGTACAAAGGTCATCGCCAAAGGCGCAACAGTCTCTTCTCTCGCTTCGTGTCGTAACTTTGGGTATATCCTGTTTGGTCCAGCGGACTTATCTATCCTTATTAGATTACTTACAGTGTGGAAACAGGCCCTTCGGCCCAACAAGTCCACACCGACCCGCAACCCACCCATACCCCTACATATACCCCTTACCTAACACTACAGGCAATTTAGCATGGCCAATTCACCTGACCCGCACATCTTTGGACTGTGGGGGGAAACCGGAGCACCCGGAGGAAACCCACGCAGACATGGGGAGAACGTGCAAACTCCACACAGTCAGTCACCTGAGGCGGGAATTGAACCCAGGTCCCTGGTGCTGTGAGGCAGCAGTGCTAACCACTGTGCCACCGTGCCGCCCAAAGGCTTATGTCTTACAAGCAATTCAGCACATCCTCCTTCTTAACATCCACCTGTTCACATATATCAGGCTTTTTCATGCGTTCCTCAGAAATGACAAGGGCCCTCTCAGTAGTGAATACTGAGGCGTAGTATTCATTAAGGAACTTCCCTTCATCCTCTAACACCAGGCACAAGTTCCCTTAGCGAGTTTTGAGAAGATTTGTAGCGCAGACTTCTGGAGAACGTGCAAACTCTCGATAGTTGCCCGGGGCTGGAATCAAAACCGGGTCCCTGGTGCTATAAGGTAGCAGTGCTAAACACAGATCCACCGTGCTTACCCATGTAACTATCTAGAATCCTGTAGGATCTTTGCTTCTTCAACCTTAAGCAACCTTACTTTTTCCTCTTGCTGACATGTTCTAAATCCCTTGGAAGCGTGTGAAATGCTTTTCTGAAGTCTATGTAGATAATGTTGACTCTTCTGCCTTCATCTATCCCTTGGCCACCTCCTCGACGAGTTAATCCGGTTTGTGAAACACTGTTGTCCACTCACAAAGCCATGCTGACTATCTGGAATATGCCCTTGCCTTTCCAAATACACGTAGCTCCTTTGTCCCAGAATCTCTTCCACCAACTTACCCATTACTAGTCTCACTGGGCTGTAATTTCCTGGCTTTTCCGTGTAACCCTTAAGTGATGGAACAGGATTAGCCACCCTCCCGTCTTCGAGCACTTCACTGCATCTATTGATATTATAAATATCTCTGTTAGGGACACTGTAATTTCTTCGCTAGCTTCCCACAATGACCTAGGACTGACTAAGGATTGATCTAACTTTATTTGTTTTAAGATTCCAGCACTTTCTCTTCTCTGAGGATTCTTTCCAAGACATCACTACTTATTTCCCCAAGTTCCCAAGCTTCCATGTCTTTTCCCAGAATAAACGCTTACAAAATGGTTTTGTTTAAGATCTCACCCATCTCCTCTGGTTCCACACGTGGGTGATCTTATTGATATTTAAGGAGCTCTATTCTGTACCTTGTTCAAATTTGCGTAAAGGCTTCAGAAAATTCAAAGTAACCATATACTCCTTACAACCACTCCCCTTTCTTCCCCTTATCTATTCTGCCATTTGTATGCACACCAAAAAATAAAATCCAGCAGGCTCAAACACGCATTGTCTTTTATAAAATGTGTTTCTAAGGGTCCAGTTACTGTTTATTAACATGTCCTTTCTAACAGATTTCAGCATGATCCTGACTTACTGTCAGGCTAAGGCCATTTGGTTTCAGACAGGCAGCAAAAAGGGCTTTGGGATTTCTTGTTTATCCACCTGGAAAAAAGGTAGCTCATAGGTTCAGCAGGTAACAAAGAAAGCAAATCAAATGTGGTCATTTTTTAAAAAGGAAATGGAGATTAAAAATAGGAAGATCTTGCTAAAACTATACAAGATACGAATAAGACCACACCTTGAATATTATGAACAGCGTGAGTGACCAATGGAAAGTTATTCTTGAATTGAAGGCAGGTCAGAGAAGGGTTACTTAGCTGATCCTGGGAATGGATGGATTTCCTAATAAGAAGAGGTAGAGTAGATTGAGGTTGAAAAATGAGAAGGAGATTGAATTTAATATCCAAGATTCTAAGTGTTTTGATCGGTTAGAAGCTGTGAAGTTAGAAAATAGAACAGTACAGCACAGCAGTAGGCCCTTTGGCTCTCCATGGCTGTGCAGACAATTATGCAAAACTCAGACCATCTGCCTGCTCATGGTCCATATTCCTCTATGCTCTGCCTGTTCATGTTTCTGTCTAAATGCTACTTCAAAACTTTACTCACATTTCTGCTTCTACGATCTCCCTCAGTAACTTCCATTCTCTATGTTAAAAAAAACTTGCCTCATACATCTCGTCTAAACTTCCTCTTTCTCACCTGAAACCTGTGCACTCTCATATTTGAAACGTACACATTGGAAAATAGATTCTGACTATCCACGTTTTCTAACCCTCTCCTCATTTTACATTTCTGCACCTGGTCGTATGTCAGCCCCTGATACTCTCTCAAAACAATTCATATTGTGTGGAGATGAGAACTGCACACAGTACTCCAAACGTGGCCAAACAGAAATTTCATAGAATCGCAACATCAGATGCAAACTACTATACACAATGTTGTGATCAAACGAAGGCCAGTGATCCATTTGCTTTCTTTCTCATCTGAAACACTTTTGTTGCCATTTTCATGGAGTTACTGACTTACATCACGATCCTTCTATATATCAATGTCTGTCTGTGTCCGAACTTTCCTCTTGAATTTTACATGACTCCCCCCCCCTCCCCCACCCCGCCATACGTGTAAAGATTAAATTCAATTTTCCATTTCTCTGTACATATTTACAAATGGTCTGTAACCTCCAGCATCCTTGGACATCCTTGCTCATTACCCCAACTCCACCAATTTTCATGTCATCTACAATAATTATCTCTGTCACTTCCTTTCGTTTCAATTGTCAGAGAATCTGTAACCAGAGAACAGAATCCCATCAAGGGCTCGCCCATTTAAGATGTAGATGGGGAGGTATGTCTCCACTCAGAGCATAGTGGCTCTGTGGGAAATCCTGAGGGCAGAGAGCTGTTGAGATAGGGTCATTACGAATATTTCCTACAATCTTGGCCAGATTTTATTTTATCAGGGAAACAAGGGTTCTTGGAAAAGGCAGGAAGGTAGCGTTGAAGATCATCAGATCACCCATGATCTCATTCAAGGGCAGAGCATACTCATCCGCCAAATGGTCAAATTCTGCTCCCTCATCACATGGTCTGAACTCAAACTCAATATGTCCTGTCTCGCATTATGGGTTTCCGCTCACAAAAGTCCTTTATAATCGGATTTTTAGATATCTATTATTACACAGCATTTGATCTACAATAGCCAATTTTGTTGATGGCTCCTTGATATGATGTTGTAGAAAACCATCTTGGATACGATACAGCATTCCATCCATCACAGCCCTGATACTCATTAGTTATCCAGTCGGGATGGAGACCACTGTCACACACGGTTACTGCACTGCCCTTGCTGCAAGTATATTCCGTGTCCTGACTGAAACCATTTTTACATTAGCATCACTGTCTGACACCTATAAAAGAATCCCTGCTAACGGTTGCTTCTGCTTGCTTATTCTCAGCTCCTCCCAAATAGACTTCAAATGTTGATCTTCAGATTCACATGACTGTCTCATTATTGCATTATAGCTGAAAATGTGTTGCTGCAAAAGCGCAGCAGGTCAGGCAGCATCCAAGAAGCAGGATAATTGATGTTTCGGGCATAAGCCCTTCTTCAGGAATGAGGAAAGAGTGTCCAGCAGGCTAAGATAAAAGGTAAATTAGATTACTTACAGTGTGAAAACAGGCCCTTTGGCCCAACAAGTCCACACCGACCCGCTGAGGCGGATTCACCTGCACCTCCACACACATCATTTACTGTATCCGCTGCACCCGATGTGGCCTCCTCTATATTGTGGAGACAGGTCACCTAATTGCGGAACTTTTCAGAGAACACCTCTGGGACACCCGGACCAACCAACCCAACCACCCCGTGGCTCAACACTTTAACTCACCCTCCCACTCCACCAAGGACATGCAGGTCCTTGGACTCCTCCATCGCCAGACCATAGCAACACGATGGCTGGAGGAAGAGCACCTCATCTTCCGCCTAGGAACCCTCCAACCACAAGGGATGAACTCAGATTTCACCAATATCCTCATTTCTCCTCCCCCACCTTGTCTCAGTCAAATCTCTCGAACTCAGCACCGCCTTCCTAACCTGCAATCATCTTCCTGACCTCTCCGCCCCCACCCCCACGCCAGCCTATCACCCTCACCTTGACCACCTTCCACCAATCGCATTTCCAACGCCCCTCCCCCAAGTCCCTCCTCCCTACCTTTTATCTTAGCCTGCTGGACACACTTTCCTCATTCCTGAAGAACGATTCATGCCCGAAACGTCGATTCTCCTGCTCCTTGGATGCTGCCTGACCTGCTGCGCTTTTCCAGCAACACATTTTCAGCTCTGATTTCCGGCATCAGCAGTCCTCACTTACTCCTTATTAATGCATTAACCTCATCCTTCTTTCACAACTTGTTGGCTTTTTGCCCATCCTACCTTGATTGAAAATAAACCTCCAAAATTCCCTTCACAGGGATGTTCATTCTGCAGCTACATTTCCCGAATTACAATTCCATTATATCTGTTCACTTTCATTCCATCTGCCTTATGGCGAATGCAGGGAGTCGGTAGTGGCAGTTTGAATGGATGGATAGAGATTGTAGAAATAGGGAGGCTTACAGTGTCTCCAGGATTTTTCAGTTAAACCAAGTTACATCTGATAACGAATGTCATTGTGACAAAGGAGTTTGGGGATTGGAGGAATTTCGTGATATAGAGGGAGCTGGGTTAGATTCTGCAGATAGGGATAGGGATGGATGTAGGGAGAGGTAGGTAGACTGAGAGGAACAGACAAGAGATGTTTCAAGGAGAAGAGTATTGTGTATCCTAACAAAGATATGGAAGGTTGTAGTGATTGAAGATGTTTACAAATATAATAAAGCTTCGGGGGTCTGGAGGCTACATAGATAGGAAGGCAATGGAGAATGCGGGGTTGCTGGGATGGAGACAGTTGCACAAATGGGGACGGTTGTACCAACAGAAAGAGGTTCCTCTTTCCAGGACGTTTGGCAGGGTGGGAAGGTGAAGTTTAAATCGATTAAGATTGAAGAATTGGAGAAGGAAAAAGGGAGTACAGGTGAATGCAGAGGTGGGCTATCTGCCGTTGAAAGTGAGTCGAATACCAATTGGAGAGTAACAAAGATTGGGATTGGTGCTAAAATCAGGAAATTGCCAGGGACTTCAAGGGATTTCCCAAGAAGGGAAGATAAAAGGGTCTCCATAGATTGAGGGTGAAGCGGTAAAAGATGTAGGGAGGGTTTTGGAGGCAGTTAGTGATTATACATATGGAGGACTGCCGAGACAGCTGGGGATCATACAGACAGAGAGATTTCCAAGAGCAGGGGAAAGTAACAGAAAGAGAGAAATCGCAGTGCCTGAAGAGGATTCAGCAATCAGGAGGTTTCAAGACGCAGGACAATGTTACACAGACAAGGATAGTTGTAGTGATTGGAGGAGCATGAAAAGATAGGGATCGTTTACAACACTGGAGATGGGGAGAGTTTCACGATAAAAAAGAGTTAGAAAGTTCAGGAGGATTTGACGTTATTGGAGCATCTAATCTAATCTACTCTATTCTAATCTAATCTAAGCAAAAACACAGGATGCCGACAAGCAGAGAGAGAGTATGTGGGAAGGAGATAGCGATAGAGGGAGATGATGTGTCTTTGCAGCTGAGCTGGGGAAGGGAGACAGTATTTGGGTGAGGGGACAGAGAACAGAGCTCAACAATATCCCATCAACGCCCAGCTCCAAACACTTCCTTCTAGAAAGTATCATCCGCAAAATTAAATCCTGGGATTGGGGAGGAGATTCTTTAAACAAGATTCTGGAAGAAATCCATAGCCTCCTGTTGGATATAAAGTGGGATTTGAGCACACTCTGGAGCACTAAGTGGAGTACCCTGTGTGATCGCACTGTGCATCAATGGCCCACAGCATTGCTGGCACAGAAACTGTTGGGGACCAGTTTATAAAAGGGAATATTGTCAAATATAAACACTGCCGTCTTTTAAAAAGTGAGATAAAGATTTAATAAGAGATGAAGAAGGGGATGGGTGGACAGAGAGAGAGAGAGAGAGTTGGAAAGAAAGTAGGAAGTGGTTTGAATTTGTCAAAGAGTAGAATCGTTTAACCCTTAAACAGCGTCAGTGAAACACCATCTCTCTGCAGACACACTGCTACTTGTGAGATCTTGCTCTTTCTCAAATCTCCGGCAGAGTCTCCCACATTGCAACAAGTGGTTCTCTGTCAAAATTTCCAGAGACTGCATCATTTTTTTCTCTCTCTCTCTCTCTCTCTCGTTGTCTCTGCATCTCCCTCAGTCTGCCTCTCCCTTCCTTTTTCACTGTCCATAGTCGGTGTCATTCTTAGTGCATTGCTCTTTCTGTCCCTCTCCTTCCCTCTCTACATCACCATTCCAGACTCTGGGTCTGCTCACTGACTCCCTCAATCTCTCCAGGCCATCTCATCATTTTAAAACCTCAAGGCTGCGATGTGACGGGTCAGATTTACAAAATGACGGGAGCGACCACATTTCAGAGACAGAGGCTGAAATCGGAGATAGTGTGGGAAAAGAGGGGTGGATGGAGAGACAGGGAGACAATGGAAAGGGAAGGACGGGAGTGGGATTTGAGGGCTTGTGTGGGAAGGAGGCCTGGGTGAAGTTGTGGCAGTGAATAGACACAAGGGCTGTGGGTGTGGCGGTGGGGGTCTCCAGTATTCAGACATTCAACATTGAAAATGCAGGAGAAATTGTTCCCAGCCTGTGAGTGAAGATGGAAACCTGGGATAGAGAGAACGAGACAGACAGAGAGATACACACAGAAATGTGCAGCCTCTCGACCTTTGTAGCCTCTGCGTTCTAACTCCGTGTGTGAGACATATTCCTATTGGAATGCAGTGAGACTGCAGTTGAGATCTTGCTGTGTGGTGGTCCCTTCTTTACAACTTTAGCTTATTCCAGGGTGATTGTGTTGGGATTGGGGTGGATGTGTAGGTCAGGAGTCCTGAGACTGTGTGAGCATTTGTGTTCATTTGATGGCCGTATCTGTGTTTTGGACAGGACCATGGGGTCGTACGTGTTAAATGGAAGGTGCGGGCGCCATTAGTACATTGCTTACTGAGGAGCTGACGATGACAGGAGAGGGTAGGGGAGCACTGAATTTCCCTGACTCTCCACCGAGCCCCAGAGCAGATATGAGGGAGGTCAGCATTTGTTGGGAACATAAGGGAGGCCTGTTTCCACACTGCAGTCTGTGGGATCTTGCTGTGCAAGAACAGCCTTTATCATATTCCTCTCCAGCAGCAGGGGGCCACACTTCCCAAATTCAGGCAGGAGGGTAGGGATTGATTATAAATGTGGACGCTGAAGGTACAGACATCCTCACAGTGTCCCTCCCCATGGGCTGGTGGGATCCTGCTGGGCAGAATTCCAATGACAGCTCCTTTCTGAGTGTTTGAGGGGATGGGGGTGTTCTGGAGATGGTGTTCGTGGGTGGGGAGTGTTCTGGCAAGGTGTACAGGGAATCCGTTAGTGGTCCCACACTCAACTGCTGTGGGATTTTGCTGTGCGCCCTTCAGCCTGGGGTTGCCCCTTACACATCACAGGGGCCTGTCAACAGGGTCCAGGCTCCGTTTGCTGACGGTATGATAGTGAGTGGGTGTATTATCCCTCCTTTCCCCAGCCCAGACACCCCCCACCTCTCCTAACCCTCATCTAAACAATGTGATAGTGACGGAGCTAATGTCTACACGACAGGACGGGGGATGGGAACACACTTTAAATGGGAGGGAGGGAGAAGAGGGGAGGGAGGGCATTTTATCCAGAATATAGGGGGGATGGAGTGAGAGAGAGAGGGAGACACCAATCCATTCTGGAGAGGAGACGGAAGATGAGCAGAGATGGAGAGTGGGATAGGGAAAGGGAGAGGAGGATAGCATGAGAGAGGGAGACAGAAAATGAGAGAGGGAAGGAAATAGAGAGATCACGGTTGGACAGAGAGGGAAGAGTGAGCGTAGGAGACAGAGAGGGAACAACAGGAGACAAAGCAAGAGAAGGAAAGAAAGAGAGGGAGGTGTGAGACCGAGGGGACGAGTAAAAGAGAGGGAGGAGTGAGAGCGACGGGAAGTGTGAAGGAGAGGGAGGAGTGAGAGCGAGGGAAGGAGTGAATGAGAGAGGAAGGAGTGAATGAGAGAGGAAGGAGTGACGGCGAGGAAAAGAGTAAAGGAGAGAGGGTAGAGTGAGACAGAGGGAAAGACAAAACGTCGATTTTACTTATCCTTGGATGCTGCCTGATATCCTGTGCATTTCTGGCACCAGTCTAATCTAGAAAGGAGAGGTGGGGACAGAGGGGGTGGTGAAGACAGAGTTTAATGATAGGTGGGGAAGGAGGGGGAAAGGAGGCAGTGTAAGGACAGGTGGTGAAGGAGGGTTGCAGGAGAGGGGTGAAGGGGGAAGGAGAGGGGTAAAGGACGGGGAAGGAGAGGATGGGAAGGAGTCGGGTGAAGGAGGACGTAGAGGGAGGGAAGAAGAGGAGGGGAAGGAGTTAGGGAAGGAGAGTGGGGAAGGTGGTGAAAGGAGAGGGGGTGAAGGAGAGATGGGCGAAGGAGGGAAGAAGAAGGGGAAGGAGAGAGGGAAGACGAGGGGAAAGCAGAACGGACGAGGGGAAGGGGAAGGAGAGAGTGGGGAAGGTGGGGATCGAGATTGTAAGGAGAAGGGTGCCATGAGGAAGGCGAGTCGGAAGGAGCGGGGGAAAGAGAGGGGTACTGAGGGGCTAAGGAGAGGGGCATAAGGAGAGCGGGATGGAGATGGTGAACGAGGGAAGGAGGGGGAAGGAGATGGGCAAGGACAGGTGGGAAGGCGGCGGAAATGAAAGGCTGTGAAGGAGGACAGGGATGGAAGCAGGGGGCAAGGAGAGCGGGGAAAGCCATGTAGTGAAGGAGGATGCGAGGAGTGGGTGTAAGGACAGGAGAAGGAGGGAATGAAGGAGAGTGGGTGAAGGGGAAGGAAGTGGGGGAGGAGGGGTGAAGGACAGGTGCGGAAGGTAGGTGTAAAGGAGAGGGGGTGAATGGGAAGGAGATGGAGGGAAGGAGGGGGAAGTAGAGGGATTAGGCTGGGGGTAAGGAGGGGGTGGAAGGAGAGGCAGATGGTGAAAGGGAAGGACAGTGGTAGGTGAGGGGTGGGAGGGGGAAGGAGATAGAGGAAGATGATGTGGGGAAGGTGGGGGAAAAGAGAAGGCATGAAGGGGAAGGACAGGGAGGGAATGAGGCGGTGAGAGAAGGACAGGGCAGACGGAGACAGAAAAGCAGAGGGGGCAAAGGGGAGATGGAGAGGGGTGAAGGTGAGGGAGAAGTAGGGCAAATGAGCAGGTGGAAAGGAGGTGGGGAAGGAGGGCAGCAAGGAGGGGGGTGAAGGGGATGAGAGGGAGGGAAGGAGGTGGAAGGAGAGCGTGGGACGGAGTTGAGTTGGAGAAAGGGGAAGGAGCGTGTGGAAGGAGCGAGTGGTGGAAGGAGAGATGGGCAGAGGAGGGGAAGGATAGAGGGGAAAGGAGATGAGGGAAGGAGAGGGAAGAATTAGAGGATGGAGCCGCGTGGAAGAAGATGAAGGGGGTTAAGGAGATGGGGAAGGAGAGGCGGTGAAGGGGGAAGGAGAGGCAGGGAAGGAGGGGGTAAGGAGATGGGGAAGGAGAGGTGAGGAAGGTGGGGGAAGGAGAGGAGGAAGAAGAGGTGGAAAGGAAGGGGAAAAGGAGAGGGGGATGGAGTATGGGAAGGAGGGGAAAGGCGAGATGGTGAAGGGGAAAGGAGAGGAAGGGAAGGATGTGGTGAGGATCTAGAGGAAGAAGAGCTGGGGAAGCTGGAGGAAAGGAGAGGGGGAAAGAGGGGGGCAGGTGAGTGGCGGTAGTCGACCGGGGGGGGTTGCACAGGGAGAAGGCGAGGGGGGAAAGAGAGGGGGAAGAAGGGATGTAAGGAGAGGGGGAAGGAGAGTGTGGGAGGAGTGTGGGGTAAGTAGATGGGGATGGAGAGGAGAAGAAGAGAGGAAAGGAAAGGGGAAGTAGTGAGATGGCGAGAGGTCATGGAGGGGGGAAGGAGGGGAGTGAAGAAGATTCGGGGAAGGAGAGAGGAAGGAAGAGGTGACTGGGGTTAGGAGAAGCGGAAGGAGGGGGCACTGTAGGGAGAAGAAGAGGGCGAAGGAGAGAGGGGACTGAAGGGGGAAGGAGAGGGACATAAGGAGAGGGGTGCAGGAAGTGGAAAGGGGGAAGGAGACAGGGGTGATGGAAAGGGGACAAGGAGATGGGGAAGGAGAGTTAATAAAGAAGGGGAGAAGTAGAGTTCGGAAGGAGAGGTGCTAAGGAGAGGGAACAAGGAGAGGGGTTTAAGGAGAGGGAGGAATGTGAGGAATCGGGGATGAGAGGGTGGTATCAGGGTGGATAGAGATGGAGGAATAAGAGGTGGGGAAGGAGACGGAGTTGAAGGAGACGGGGAAGGGGGAAGGGAGAAGGAGAGGTGGAAGGACAGTGGGAAGAAGAGGTTGGAAGCAGAGTGGGTGAAGGAGAGAGCAGGAAGTAGACGGGGGGGTTGGAGAGTGGGTAATGAGTAGGTTTAAAGAGAGGGGGTATTCATAAAAGAGAGGGGGAAGAAGAGGGGTGAAGGACGGAGGAAGGAGAGGGGAAAGGAGATGAGGAAGGAGAGGTATGATGGAGACCAGACAAGGAGAGTGCGGGGAAAGTAGATTGGGGATGGAGAGAGAGAATGGGAGGGGAGGAGAGGGGTAGGAGGGGAGATGTAGAGGGGGAAAGAGGAGGTAAAGTAGGGGAAAGGAGATGGGATGAAGGAGAGAGGAGGAGAGGGGGAAGGAGATGAGGAAGGGCAGTAAAGGAGAGGGGTGGAAGGAAAGAGGGGGATGTAAAGGGGAATGTGGGGAAGAGAGTGGCATCAGGAGGGAGGTAAGGAAAAGAGGGAAGGGGAAGGAGAGGGGAAGGAGAGGTGGGGAAGTAAGGGGAAGGAGGGGCAAGGAGAATGGGGAAGGAAAGGAGAGCGGGTGAATGGGAAGGAGAGGGAGGGAAGGAAAGGGATGGAGGGGGAAAGGAGCGCGGGAGAAGAGGGCAAGGACAGGGAGGGAAGGAAGGAAAGGAGGGAGGAAGGAGAGGGGATGAAGGGGGATAGAAAGTGGGAAGAGTAATGAGAGGGAAGAAAGGAGTGGGTAGGAGATTTGGGAAGGAGGAATGGAGAGGTGGGGAAGAAGGTTGGATGGAGAATGGCGGAAGGAGAGGTGTGGAAGAAGGGGTAAAGGAGAGCGGGAGAAGGGGGCAATGAGAGGGAGGGAAGGAGCAGGAAGGAGGCGAAAGGGAGGGGATGAGGGGGATCAAATTGGGAAGGAGAAGGAGTAAAGGAGGGGTAAGGAGCGGTGGGGAAGGAAGGGGAAGAAGGGGGAAGGAGAGGGAGGGAAGGAGAGGTATGGGAGGAGGGCCGAAAGGAGAGGTGGTGATAGGGAAGGAGAGGGGGAAGGAAAAGGGGGTGACAGGGGAAGGAGGGGAAAAGGAGGGGGGATAATGAGAGCTGTGGAAGGAGGCGAAAAATAGAGGGTGTGAAAAGGGGAAGGAGAGGGTTGAAGGGTGAAGGAAAGGGGGAAGAGAGTTCGTAAAGAGAGGGGAAAAGGTGTTGGGAACGAGGGGTATGGAAGGAGAGGAGGTTGGAAGGAGAGGGGGAGCAGGAGAGGAAGGAGTGATGGGTGAAGGAGAGGCGGGAAAGGAGGGGATGAGTGAAAGAGAGGGAGAAATGGGACGGAGACGGGGAAGGAGAGATGGGAAAGGTGGTGGGAAGGGTGGAGAGGAGACGGGGAAGGAGGGAAGAAAGGACACGGAAGGGGGAAGGAAGGTGAGGAGTCGGGGGAAGGAGAGGCAGAGAAATGGGTAGGAGAGGGGGAAGGAAGTGGGGAAGGAGCGGGAGAGCTGGTGGGAAGGTGAAGGAGATGGGGTGAAGGGGAAGGAGAGGGAAGAAACGAAGGGAAGGAGACGGGTAAAGGAGAGCAGGAGAAAGGGGCAAGGAGAGGGAAGGAAGGCGGTAGGAGGGTGGAAGGAGGGTGGAAGAGAGAGGGGATGAGGGGAAAGGAAGTTGGATGGGTGAAGGAGAGGGAGGGAAGGAGGGGGAAGGACCAGTGGGGAAGGTGGCGGAAGGAGAGGGAGGGAAGGCAGGTTTAGGAGTAGGTGGAAAGGAGAGTTTTAAAAGGGGGAAAGAGTGGGAGGGACGGAATGGGAAAGGAGCGAGGAAGGAGAGGGCGGAAGCAGAGTGGGGAAGGAGGGGGAAAGAGGAGGGGGTGCTGGTGAAGGAGAGAGAAGGGAAAGATAAGAAAAAGGGGATGAAGTGGGAAGGAGGGGGAAAGGAGGGATTTAAGGAGAGCTGGGGAAGGAGGGGGAAGGAGAGGGGGTGAAAAAAGAAAGGAGAGTGGTGAGGGGTGACAGGAAGGGGAAGGAGAGGGCGTAAAAAGAGAGGAAAAGTTGATGGGGAAGGAGGGGTTGGGAGGAGAGGGTTGTGGAAGTTGAGGGGGAGGAGGACGGGAAGGAGTTGGGGTGAAGGCGAGGCAGGGATGACGGGAAAGGAGGGGAAAGAGACGGGGAAGGAGAAGTGGGCAATTTTGTGAGGCAGGGTGGGAAAGCGAGGGGGAAGGAGGAAGGAAAGGACATGGAAGGGGGAAGGTGGAGGGAAAGGAGTCGGGGAAAGGAGATGCAGAGAAGGGGGTAAGGAGAAGGGGAGGATGTGGGGCAGGAATGGGGAGGTGGATGGAATTTGAAGGAGATGGGGTGAAAGGAGGGTGAGAAAGGAAAGGAAGATGAAAGGAGAAGGGGAAAGGAGAGCGGGAGGGAAGGGGTAGGAGGGTGGAAGGAGGGTGGAAGGGAGAGGCGATGAATGGGAAAGAAAGTGGTAAGTGAAAGGAGAGGGAGGGAAGGAGGGAGAAACGAGAGGTGGGGAAGGAGGGGAGGAAAGTCGAGCCAATGAAAGGGGAAGGAGTCGGAGTAAATGAAGGGAGAAGAGAGTGATGAAGATGAGTTGAGGAAGGAGGGGAAAGGAGAGAGGGTGATGGGCAAGGAGAGGGGGTAAGTGGAGGTGATGAGGGGGACGGAGAGTGGGAAGGAGAGTTGTGTAAGGAGGGGGAATGGAGAGGGGGAGAAGGGGTTAAAGTGAGGGACGGAATAAGGGAGAAAGCGTGGCAGTTAAGGAGAGATGGGGAAGGAGAGGCGGTGAAGGGGTGAAGGAGAGGGGTAAGCGGAGAAGGAGAGAGGGGTAGGCGGGGGAAGAAGAGGGTGGAAAGAGAGAGGTAAATGAGAAGGGAAGGCGGGTGGATATGACTGGGAGGGGCGAAGTGGGAAATGGTGATGAGGTAGTAAGAAGTGGGAAAGGACAGAGGGCAATGGAGAAGGTGGAAGGAGGGACAGGAACGAGGATGGAATGGAGTGCAGAGAAGGAGAGGAAGAATGGGGACAGGAGGGTGGAAGAGGACGGTGGAGAGGGTTAGGGAGAGTGGGTGAAGGAGAGTGGGGCAGAAGGAGAGGTGGGAAAGGGGCAAGGAGTGGGGGAGGAGAGGGAGGTAGAAAAAGGGGGAGTGGATGGGGAAGTAGAGGGGGCAAGGAGAGTTGGGGGAATGAGATCGCACAGAAAAGTGTGTAGGAGAGTGGAAGGAGAGGAGGGGAAGGAGGGGGACGGAGAAGGAGGGGGTGAAGGAGAAGGGGGTAGGCGGGGGATGAAGAGAGGGAAGGAGATGGGAAGTAGAGGGGCAAGGAGGGGGAAGAACGGGAAAGGAGGGGTAAGGGGGAGATGACGGAGAGGGTGAAGTGGAAGGAGAGGGGAGGAGTGGGCTGAAGGAGTTGGGGAAGGGAGAAAGGAGAACGAGTAAAGAGAGAAGGGGAACGGAGAGGAGAGGGGGAAGGGAGAGGGGGAAGGGGTGAAGGAGAGAAGGTGGAAAGAGAGAAAAGAAGAAGAGGGGAAGGACAGGACGGAAGAGAGGTTTGAAGGAAGTGGAGAAGGGGAAAAGAGAAGCATAACGTTGAGGGGGGAAGGAGAGGGGGCAAGGAGAGGGAAGGGGGAAGGGGACGGAGAGGAGGTGGAAGGAGAGGGGGAAAGAGAGGAAGGAAGGAAGTGGGGAAGGGGTAAAAGGAGAGGCGATAAGGAGAGAAGAGTTACTGAGAGGAAGAAGGAGAGCGGCATACGTGGAAGCGTTTAAGGTGAGAGGGGACGAAGGAGGAGAGAGGAAGGAGAGGGGGAAGGAGTGGGAGGGAAGGACGGGGCAAGGTGAGGGGTTAGGAAAAGGGACAAGGAGCGGGGTGAAGGAAAGGGGAAGGGGAATGGGAAGGAGAGCAGGGAGGAAAGCGAGCATCTGAGATGGTGTAGTAGAGTGAGGGAGGATGTGGAGGAGTGGGGGAGGAGAGGAGTGAAGCAGAAAGGGCAGAGGAAGGAGAGAACATGGAAGAAAAAGAGGAAAGAGAGGACGAAAGGAGAGGGATAAGGGTAGAGGAGGGGAGGGATGAAGGATGTGAGGAAGGGGAAGAAGAAAGTGTAAGGAGAACAGGCAAAGGAGGGAAGAAAGGAGCGGGGGCAAGGAGAGGGGGAAGGAGAGTGGGCAAGGGGGAAAGAGAGGAGGTGGAAAGAGAGGGCGGAAGAAGGAGAAAGGCGAGAGGGTAAGGCGAAGGGGAAGAAGGGTGGAGATGACAGGGAAGAGGGTGGAGGAACGAAGACAAGTGGGGAAGGAGAGGGGGAAAGGAAAGTGGGAAGGAGAGGAAAGAGGAGGGAGGGGATATGGACAGGGAGCACGAGAGGGGGAAAGACACGGTTAGGAGGGGGAGAAGGAGATGAGAAAGCAGAAGATGAGAAAACAGGGGGGTGAAGAAGAGGAAGAAGAGGCGCTAATGAGAGTGAGCAGGACAGTGGGTGAGGCTGGGGTGTAAGGAGGGGAGAAGGAGAGAGGCAGGAGAGGGGTGAAGGAACGAGGGAAGAGGCGCTAATGAGCCAGAACAGGAGAGTGGGTAAGGAGTGGTGTAAGGAGGAGGAGAAGGAAGGGGAAGGCGACTGGGAGGGAACAGGGGAGAAAGGAGAGGGGAAGGAGAGCGGAGTGTAGGAGAGGGATAAGGAAAAGGAAGGAGAGTGCAGAAGGAGGGGGAGCAGAAGGGGCGAGGAAAGTTGATGGTGATTTGGGGGAAGGTAGAGTTGAGGAGTAGAAAGGGATGGAGGGGAAAGGTGGGATGTGAAGGGGAAATGGGGTAGGAGAGGGGAAAGCAGAGGGGGCAAGAAGAGGGGGAAGGTGATAGACGGGGAAGGATAAGGAGCAGGAGGAGAGGGGGAAAGATAGGGGCTGAAGGAGAGTGACGAAGGAGGGGGGAAGGTAGGCGGAGATGAAGGAGAGAGGGTGGAGTGAGGGAAGGTGATGGGGTAATAAGCTGTGGGGAATGCAGGAAGGAGAGAGGGCGAAGGAGAGGGTGGAAGGAGAAGAGGGTAGGAGAAGGGCAAGTGTAGGGAGGGAAGGAGGTGGTAGGAGAGGAGGGTTGGAGATGGGAAAAGGGGAAGGAGAGAGGGAGGGAGAGGGACAGAGGAGGGGATAGGAGAGGGGAGAAGGAGAGGGGGAAGGAGAGGCAGAGAGACAGGGTGAAATGAGACTGAGGGAAGGAAAGGGTAGATGAGGGAGGGCAGAGGAAGGAGGAAAAGTGGGTAAGGAGAGGGGAGGAGGAAGGAGCGGGCAAGTATGGGGTATAGAGAGGTGGCAGGAGGGCGGAAAGTTGGGGTAAGAAGGAGGAAAAGGAGAGGGGAAGGAGGCCGAATGCTAGGAGAACGAGAAGGAAAAGAGGGAAGAGTGAAGAAGGATGGGGAAGGAGAAGGGGCAGGGAAGCAGTTGGTGTGGTGGGGGAAAGGGGTTAGGTGAGTGGAGGCAAGGAGTGTGGGGCAGAAGAGTTGGCGAGGAGGGGGGATGATGGAGGGGGAAGGAGGGATGTGAAGGTAAAGTGGGAAGTAAGGGGGCAAGGAGGGGGAAGGAGAGGTACGGGGAAGATGAAGAGACAGGAGGAGAGGGAGCAGAAGGAGATGGTGAAGTAGTGAGGGGAAGGCGAGTTTGTAGGAGGGTGTAAGGACACGGGCGGAAGGAGGAGGGGGAAGGAGAGGGGGCAAGGAGTGCAGGAAAGAAGAGGTAAGGCGAGGAGAGAGGAGGGTGGTGGGAGAAAGAGAGGGTGAAAGGAGAGTGGGTGGAAGTGGGAAAGGGAAGAGGGTGAAGGAGGGGGAAGGAGAAGGTAGGAAGGAGTGGGCGAAGGAAAGGGGAAGGAGATGAGTTGAAGGTGGGGAAGTGTGAGGGGGTAGAAGAGGTAGGAAGAAAAGGGAAGCACAGAGAGGACAGAGGAGATTGGAAGGTGAGAGGGGATGGAGAATGGAGGAAGTGGCGAAGGAGGGGAAGGGTTAAGGCGAGAGTGAATGAGGGAGGAATGTGGGTGGCAGGAGTGGTGTGGGAGGGGGCAAGGAGTGAGGTAAGGAGAGGGGAAAGGAGATGGACAAGGAGAGGGGTTAGGAGATGCGGAACGAGAGGGTGAAGGACGGTGTAGGAGCGGGACAGAAGAAGGGGAAGGAGAGAGGATAAATAGAGGGAAGAGTAGCGAGGACAGAGGGGATAGGAGAATGGAAGAGGGTAAAGGAGGGTAGGAAGGAGGGAGCAAGTGGAAGGGGTGGGAGGAAGGGGGAAGGCGATCAGGGGAAGGAGTGTGTGGCTGGCAGTAGATTGAGGGGAAGTAGGGGGATGCAGAGGGAGGAAGGGGAGGTAGGCTGGCAGGTGAAAGGGGGAAAGGCGAGGAGAAAGAAGGAGGTGAAAGGAGAGAGCCAGTGAGGAGAAGGGAGGCGATAGGGAGAGGGAGTGGGAGAGGAAGTTGGAGGAGAGATAGAGGACAGTGGTGAGGGGGAGGAGAAATGGGAAGGCGGGAGGGAGAAGTGACGGTCGGCAGTGGAGAGGGGATAGGAGAGGATACGAGGGCGAGAACAGAGGGGGATGGGAAGTAGGGAGGGTACGGATTGGTGGGGAGAAGAGGGGGAGAAGGGGAGGAGAAGATAAGGGTGTGAAGAGACGAGGTGAAGTGAGGGGCATAAGGGGCGATCAGCCAGGTCGAGAAGAGGGGCAAAAGAAAGTGGAGGAGCTGGGTGTAAGAGAGGAGGAATTGGAGGAGAGTTGGAAGGATAGGTGGAGAAGTAAAGGGGGAGAAGAGGGGTTAAGGGGGAGGAGATTGGCGGAGACTGAGGGAGGGGAGAAGAGGGGGAGGGGAGAGGAGGAGAACGTGTTTTGATCAGAGGGAGAAGAGTGGGGGGTGAAGAGTCGTGGGACAAGATTGGGGCAAAGAGTTGGTTGCAGAGACAGGGGAGCGTAGAAAGGCTGGAGAAGTGAGAGTGGGAGGAGAGGGGGGCGAGAAGAGACAGGGCATGAGAGAGTGATGAGGAGAGAAGGGAGAGCAGAGGTAGGAGAGCGTGTGAGGACAGAGGCAGAGGAGAGAGTGGAGGAGGAGGAGATAGGGGGTTAAAGAGTGGAGAGAGAGACCGGGGGAAGGACGGGAGCAGAAATGGCGAGAAGAGGTGGGCGGAGAGGGGCGTAAGAGAGGGGGAAGTGGAGGGGGCGGAAAGTGGGAAGGAGAGGTGGGGAGAAGAGAGGGAGTACAAGAGTGTGGGAGGAGGAGAGAGGAGTAGACTGAGGGAAGGGGAGTAGGGGAGAAGATAGGTGGGAAGAGAAGGGGAGGAGAGGGGGAGGGAGGGGAAGGGGACAGTGGGAGGAGAGAGTGAGGGGTGGAGTGAGAGGGGAGCTGAGGGGTGATGAGATGGCGAAGGCAGAGGAGAGAAGGGGAGAGGGGAGGACAGACAGAAGAGAACACCAGTAGTGGGGCAAAGGGGGTGGAGGGGAGGAGGACTGGGAGGAGGGGTTAGGAGAGAGATAAAAGGAGAAGTGGGAGTGTGCAAGAGAGAGGGGAGCTGAGGGGGTGCTGAGTCAGTGTGGGGGAAGGAAAGCGGGGAGGAGAGAGGGGACAAAGAGAGGGAGTGTAAGTAGGAGGACAGGGAGGAGAGAGGGGGTGGAATGAGAAAGGAGGGTAGGAGTGGTGGAGGAAAGGGAAGTGAGGAGAGGTTATGAGATGGTGGTGGGTGGGAGGAGACAGGGGAGGAGGGGAGGAGAGAGGGGGTGGGGAAGAGACATAGGGAGGAGAGTTGGGAGGCGAAAGGGAGGAAATAGAGTGGGAGGAGAGTGGGAAGGAGAAGTGGGGTGAAGAAAGGGAGAGAAGGGGAAGAGGGGGGAGGAAAGAGGGTCAAGCTGAGGGGGAGGTTGGACGAGGGGGAGGAGAGGGGGAAGAGAGGGGAGGGGAATGAGTGAGGAGGAAGTAGAGAGGAGGGAGGAGAGAAGGGAAGGAGAGAGAGGGAGGAGAGGCAGAGAAGGGGGTTAGAAGAAGGAGGAGATTTGCATAAGAGAGGGGGAGCAGCAAGGGGAGAGTAGAGTGGAGGAGAGAAGAGGGAGTGGAAAGGAAGGAGGAGATAGGGGTTGGAGAGAGGGGAGGAGAGGGGAGGAAAGGGGTGAGAAGAGTGTGGAGAAGAGGGGGAAAGAGAAGGGGAGAAGAGAGGGGGTGAACAGCGGGGGAGGAAAGATGGGGAGAGAGTGGGGGAGAAGAGTGGAAGAGAAGAATGGGAGTGGAGAGCGCGGGAGCGGAGATGTGGAGGAAAGAGGAGGGAGGAGAGAGAGTTAGAGTAGAGAGGATGGAGGAGAGATGGTGAGGAGAGAGTGGAAGGAGATGGGGAATAGAAAGAAGGCTGGAGAGAGAGGGAGAGGAGAGAGGGGGAGGAGAGGGGGAACGAGAGGGAACAGGAGGGAAAAGGAGAGGGGGAGAGAGGAGGAGGAGAGAGGTGGAGGAGAGAGGAGGGTGGAAAGAGGGTGAATGAGAGAGAGACAAAGATTCAGGGGTGAGGCGACGTGGAAACGAGAGAGTGGAAGGACAGAGGGGAGTAGAAAAAAGGGTGGAGAGCGGGGGCAAGAGAGAGGGGAGAAGGGGAGGAGAGAGGGTGGAGAAGAGTTGAGCGGAGGGGAGGGAAGACAGATGCATGAGGAGAGAGGAGGGAGGGAATAGCATGAGGGGCATGAAGAAAGGGGAAGGCGAGGGTCGGTGAGGTGCGGGGTGAGGAGAGGAGCGTGAGGAGAGAGGAGGAGGAGGCTGAAGAGGGGGCATAGGTGAAATAGGTGGATGGAGGGGGAGGCGACAGAGCGGGAGGAGAGAGGGGTGAGGAGAGAGAAGCAAAGGCAGAAGGGGAGGAGAGCAGGTTGAGGAGAGGGGAGGAGAGAGGAGGAGGAGTGTTGGGGAGGAGGGAGAGAAGAAAAGAGGGGGATGGAAAGGAAGGGGGATATGAGGGGAGGGGATGTGGGACGAGAGTGGAAGAGGAGAGAGGGGGTGGAGACGGGGAGGAGAGAGGGCGGAGAAGAGTGCGCAATAGAGGGTGAGAGGAGAGATGGGGAGATGGGAGAAGTGGACAGGGGTTGAGGAGAGGATGTCAGGAGGGTGGAGGAGGGTCAGAGACGAAAGGGGAGGAGACTAGTCGGAGAGAAGGGGAGAAGTGAGGGCGGAGGACAGAGGGAGAGGGAGACGGGGAGGAGTGAGGGGCTGGGGAAAGGAGGAAGGAGAGGGCAAGTGGGAGCTGAGGGTCTGATGAGACGGAGAGGGGGTCGATGGGGAGGAGAGAGAGGGTACACGGGAAGGAGACGGGGCAGGAGAGAGGGTGGAGGGCGAGGTGAGGAGTGGCAGAGGAGAGGGATAAGAGGATACGATGGGGAGAGTAGAGGGAAATGGGAAGGAGGGAGAGAGGAGAAGAATGGGGAGAGAAGGGGAGGAGTGGAAAGGGGAGAAGAGAAGGGGAGAAGTGGGACCAGATGGGGCGAGAAGAGGAGGAGGAGAGGGATGTAAGAGGGGAGGAATTGGAGGAGAAGAAGGGTGGAGGAGAGTGGGAAGGAGAGGTGGAGGAAAGTGAGGGAAGAAGAGAATGAGGGGAGAAAAAGGAAGAGGAGAGGATTAGAAGAGAGGGGAAAGAGGGGGAGGAGAGAGGGGAGAGAAGAGGTGGAGGAGAGAGGAGGGAGGAGAGAGAGGGAGGAAAGACGGTGGAGGAGAGGTGGAGGAGAGATGGGAAGGAGAGAGGAGGAGGAGAGACGGTGGAGAAGAGAGCGTGGGAGTGTGTGCAGAAAGGGAGGAAGGCGAGCGGGTTGAGGTGCAGTGGTGAGGAGAGAGATGGATGAGGAGACCGGAGGAGGAGAAGTGGGGAGAAGAGAGTACATCGATTAGATTAGATTAGATTAGATTAGATTTACAGTGTGGAAACAGGCCCTTCGGCCCAACAAGTCCACACCAACCCGCCGAAGCGCAACCCACCCATACCCCGACATTTACTCCTATCTAACACTACGGGCAATTTAGCATGGCCAATTTACCTAACCTGTACATCTTTGGACTGTGGGAGGAAACTGGAGCACCCGGAGGAAACCCATGCAGACACGGAGAACGTGCAAACTCCACACAGTCAGTCGGGAATTGAACCCGTTCTCAGGCGCTGTGAGGCAGCAGTTCTAACCACTGTGCCACCGTGCCATAGGGTGGGAGGAGGGAAGGAGACAGACGGGGAAGGAGAGATGGGTGAAGAGAGGTGGTTGTGGAGAGAGGGGTCGAGAGCAGAGCTGTGGAGAGGGGAGGAGAAAAGAGAAGGATATGAAGGAAGGGGAGAGGAGAGGTGGGGCGGTGGGAGGGGTAGGGCGGAGGAGAAGGGGAGGACAGAGCAAGGAAGAGAGAGGTGATGAGAGGGTGAAGACGGGAGTAGGAGAGAGGGAGAGGAGAAGGGGGTAGGAATAGGGGGTGGAGATGAGGAGGAGACAGTGGGAGAAGATTGTGGAAGGGGTTCAGAGGAGTGGTAGGGAGGGGGAGAGGCGGACGGGTTTGTGGAGAGGAGTTGTGGCGGGGATAGGAGAGACAGGGAGGAGGAAGGGGAGGTGATGGGGTGGAGAATGGGAGGAGAGATGGTGAGGGAGTGGGAATGGAAGGGGAAGGAGAGGGGGAGGGGTGGAGAAGGAGAGAGGGGTACAGAGAGGGGGAGAACAGTGGAAGGAGAGGGGGAAGGACATGAGCGGACCGAGGGGGGAAGGAGAGAAGATAAAGAGAAGGGGAAGGAGGATGGAGATGACCGAGGCAGAGCGTGGACTGGGAAAGGTGATGGGGAAAAGAAGAGGTGGGGAAGTGCGGCAAGCACAGAGGGTGAATTAGAAGGTACAAGGAGAGGAGGGACAGAGAGGGGATATGCATAGGGAGGAAAAGAGAAGTCGGGACGAGAGGATGGATTGAGAAGGTGAAAGGAGAAGGGGTGAGGGAGAGGGGTAGAGAAGATGGAGGACAGAGGAAGAAGGACAAGTGGGGAAGGAGAGGGAGGAGGAGAGGAGAAAGGAAAGGGAGGCGAGGGAGAGGTGGTGGAAGGAGATCGGGAAAGAGTTAGGGGAATGAAAGGGTGAAGGAGGGGAATTAGAGGGGGAAGTTGAGAGATGGAAGGAGGGGGGATGAAGGGGGCAAGGAGAAGGCAGAGGAAAGGGGTGAAGGAGAGGGACAAAGGAGTGAGGGAAGGAGAAGGGTTGAAAGGGAGATGGATGAGAGAAGAAAAGGGGGCGAAGGAGAGCGAGATGGAGAGTGGGGAAGGAGTTAGGGTGAAGGCAGGGAAGGTGTGAGGGAGTAGGACAGGGAGAAAGGAAAGGGGAAAGTGGGCAGTGTAGTAGATGCTGGAGAATGGGGAAAGGAGGAAGTGGGGGAAGGAAAGGGAAGAGCAAGAAGGACAGAGGATATGAGAAGGTGAAGGGAGGAGAGAGTGGAGGAGAGGGGGCGGCGATGGGGAGAGGGGCTAGGAGAGAGAGGGAGGAGATAGGTGAGGGGGAGGAGGGAACAGGCAGGAGAGAGACGACAAGGGGAGGGAGTGGAGGTGGGAGGACAGGGAGGAGAGGCGGGTAGAAAAGGAGTGGAGGTGAGGAGAGGGAGGTGAGGAGAAGGTGTGAGATGTGGGGAGGGGAAGGAGGGGAGACGAGAGAGTGGGGGAGAGGGAGGACACTGGGGAGGAGAGAGGATGTGAGAGCGAGAGGACAAGATGGGGAGACATGGAGAGAGAGGAGAGGATGGGGATAGAAGTTGGTAAGAAAATGGGGAGAAGAGTGGGGGAGAAGAGGGGTGAGAGAGAGGGGAGGAGAGAGGACCAGAAGGAGGTTAGAATAGGGGCTAGAAGAGAGGGGGAGAAGAGTCAGGAGAAGAGAGAGTGCAGGGAAGGAGTGCGGGGGAAGGTGGAGCAGACATGACGAGAAGGGGGAGATGAATGGCGTAAGAGATGTGGAAATGAAGGAGGGGGGAGGCAAGTGGGAAGGAAAGAGGGGCGAGTAGAGAGTGGGAGGTGGGAACGAGTGAGGTGTGGAGGAGAGGGGACAAACGAAGGGGAGAAGGGAGGGAGGAGAAAGTGCCAGGTGCGAAGAAAAGGGGGTTAAATAGAGGGGGCATAGACGGGTAGGGTGGGAGGAGGGGTAGGCAAACACAATGGGATGGGAAAGAAGGCGAGAGGAGAGGTGGGCGGAGAGTCGGTGAAGGGGGGAGGAGAACAGGGGAGAAGGATGGACGGGGCTATAGAGGAGCGGTGGAGGAGATTTTTGGAAAGAGCGATAGTTGGCGCAGAGAGTGGCGAAGTAAGCGTGAGTAGGCGATTGAGAGGAGAATTACAAGGGAGAAGTTTGGTAGACGAATTTGGTAGCCACCCAGACATATTTCCCTCTAACCAATTCACCTAACACTATCGACACTCTGTCGTGCACACCCTTGGACCCTGAGAGAAAACCCGTATAAGCACGGGGAGAAGGTGGACACTCCACACAGACAATCGCCTTGGGCAGGAATCGAAATGGTGTCCCTGGCTCTGTGAGGCAGCAGTGCTAACCACTGAGCCACCATGCTACCCTAATGTGAGAAAAGAGAGGGGTGAAGAGAGAGAAGGGAGAGAGAGAAGAGAGGGCGTGGAGAGAGAGGGGAGAAGTGAGCAGGGAGAAGGGGTGAAGAAAAGAGGGGGTGAAGAAAAGAGGGGGTGAAGGGAGCGGGAGAAGAGAGAAGAGAAGGAAGGGGAGATGAGAGAGCAAGAAGGGTAGAAGAGGAGAGAGAAAAGAGCGGGCGAGGAGAGGTGGAGAAGGGGTGAAGAGGGTGGAGAAGAGGTGGAGAAGGCATGGAGAAGGGGGTGAGAAGAGAGAGAGTGAGAAAGAGAGTGAGACAGAGTAAACGAGAGAGAGTGAGAGAGAGAGAGTGAGACAGAGATAGAAAAGGAGTAAAGGGGGAATGCTAACCACGACCCACACTCTGTCACAGACAGACAGGGACAGTAACAGGCCAATGGTGAGAATTCTGCAGTGAACATCTCCCAAGCCCTGTACCAGTGTGTAAAGAGTTCCATGGTCAGCCCCTGCTCAGTATTACAATCGAGGACCAGAGCTCAGAATCAATGTGATCATTTATTTCGGGATCAGGAACTTGCTGTTCAACCAAGATCATCTTCCTCTCCCCCATACCTCTATGCCTTCCACAAGGACAGTTCCCTTCGACAGTCCATGGTTTGCGCCATTCTCTCGACTGACATCCCCCGAATTCCCAGGTACCTTCCTCTGCAACAGGAAAAGATGCAAAAAAATGCTGTTACACTACACCCATCACCTCCATCCAGGAACCCAAACACTCCTTCGAGGGGAGACAGAGGTTCACCTGCCTCTCCTCCATCAGGTACTCCCGGTGTGGGCTTTTCTACATCAGGGACAACGAACGGAAACTTAGGGAATAGTTCACTGCGCATCGCAACTGGGTCCACAGGAGCTGACCGGACCACCCAGTTACTGCCCATTTCAATTCCCTCAACTACTCCCTTTCCAACATGTCCATCCACGGCCTCCTCCATTGCCACAATGAAACACACCGCTAATTGAAGGAACAACATCTCATCTTCCACCTGGGCATCCTACAGCCTGAGGGCTCAACACGGAGTTTTACAATTTCATAACCTCTCTCCCCATTCCCCGAGTCCCTTCATAGCCTCTCTCCCTCCCTTCCAATGCTCCCTCCCACCAACCGGAATCATTCGTCCCAATGAACAACCAGGTCGGACCCTCTACCTGTCCTCACATACATCGCCCTCACTCCCACTCACCCTCCCCCTCGTCCTCCCTCCCCTTTATCCTCCCTCCCCTTCATCATCCATTGCCCTCTCATTTCCCCCTTTTCTTCCCTTGTCCTGGTAATTTCTCCCCGACGTCCTCCCTCCACTTCATCCTCCCTCCCCTTCAGCTTTCCCCTTTCTTTTTGTCGAGTAACTCTCTTTCTTTCAGACCTTCTCTGCTCTGTTGTCTTGCCTCTCCCTCTTTATTCCGACTACCTTTATTCTGCCTACTGAATGTCTCCATCCATTAACCCCACACACGTAAAAGCCGCTCTGTATCTCCCTCCATGTACTCTATACCACAGACCTGTTGCTTTCGGTGGTGAATGAGTCTGTGTGCTGACCTGTCTGTGACTGCACCACTGATGCACAGCAAGATCCCAGAATCCCTGCTGCCTCACGGCCTAGTAGAAGGATATTCAGCCGATCGTGCCTATCCCCCTTCCATTAACTGCCCTGTGTCCTGTCCCCTTGGGGTACCTCAGGATTTGCCCCTGAATTGCTTCTTGTTGACTCGTCGTTCTGGCAGAGACTGCTCCTCGCTGATAGCTCACCGTGGCCCCACCCAGTGAGCATGTGCTGACACTGACTGGCATTTTGATGGGCCGCGATGAGGCACAGCAAGATCCTAATCTCCAGCCAATCCCTGTCACTCCCCCAGTCCTATCTCATTGAGAAAGCGGCTTTACCTGATAAATCCTGCTCCCCAGTTTGCCCCAATTATTCCACCTAATTATTTGCTCTCCCCAAGTTGTGTTCCCACCACTGGATGTTATGTCTGTTACCGATTTGTCAGATCTCCCACCCAATACCCTCCACCCTCAGTCTAACTGCCCTTTCCCAGTGTAGCTTTGTTCCTGTCAACAAACTGACCGCTCAAACACTTACCTCTCACCCCCAAATTTCTCATTCCCCAGATGTTTTGCACCCATCTTGCAATGCCCACTATGTAACATCTCAGAATTTTGCCTCCACCCACGTTTAATTCCCCACATTTTATCCCTGCACCAACATCTTACCCCTCCCGTTTTGTGGTGGCCTGGGTTTGCGGGGGTGTGGGGTGTGGGAACATAACTGCCCTCAATTTGTAACCAATTCCATTTTCTTCCCCAACATGTTTATACTTGCCCCTATTACGCAGCTTTCGCTCCACAATTTGCAGCCCCATATTTTTGCCCCTCCCTCAGATTTTACATTCCAGTGATTGCTGTCCTGCCAGTTTATTTTGCCCCCATCCCCCAATATAGCTCTTCCCTCCTATACCTCCCCCGAATAATGCTCCCATTGGTTCCATACCCCCTCCCCACTGCCTCTTTCGACAAACTGCGCCCCCCCCCCCATTGTTCCTTCATGATCACACCCACCCTCACCCACCTCGTTATGGTGGGGTCACAGTGAGCACATGCAGACACTCTCTGACCGTTTGAGGGACTGTCTCATTGCACAGCAAGATCCCAGGCACCCACTGCCCCCCCCACCGCTTTAGATAGTGTCTTTTAAAACCCCCTCAATAATTGTCATCACCCTGTCCCAAATATTGTGCCTTCCCTCCCCCAACATAATTATGTTCCTGCCCACAATTCCCCACCCGCCCATGTTCAGCCTCTTCCCAACACCTCCCCGGGATTTCGAGCCCATCCCCCACCCCCTGCAAATATTGGGCCCTTCCCCAATTTTCTCTTCCCCATACATTTGCTGCTCCATTCACCTGTCATACCCACCCAACCTTGGCTAACTTGTGACCTCACCCACAATTTCCCATCCCCCCCTGGAATTTTCCAGGCGCCACCCAATTTAGCCTCCTTCCGCGATCAGACAGCCCCGCTCCCTGTGCAGCCTAATTTACGCCTCCCATATTAAAGCGTGCCCTCTATCCATGCCCCCAATCTCTGGATAAAAGCCCCCATGTGTCTCCATTATGGCAATTTCCCGACTCTTCCTCACCAACCCCACCCCTCGCTATGTCCCAAGCGCTGGTCTGGAGGGATTGGGCGATACGTGGAGTATGTGCAGAGATTGACTGGCCATTCGACTGTGTGTGTCTTCATGCACAGCCAGTTCCCAGTCACCAGACTTCCCCTGCCCCATCCCTCACTGAGAAAGAGGCTTTAGTTTTCCCCAACCACACACTTTGGACAACAACAGGAGACCCAGGGAAGAGCAAGACCCCCACTGTGCTAATCATACATGCAGGGCCACAGGGTACTCAGTACAAATCTACCACAGGGACAGAAGGATATAGAAGGAGGGATTGGGGAGGCGGAGAGAGAGTATGAGAGAGAGAAGAGAGTGGGAGTGAGAGTGAGGGGAGAGAGAGAGAGAGCTAGGAAAAAGAAAGAGGGAAGACAGAGCGAGAGCTAATAGGATACAGAAGAGAGAGGGGGAAGAGAAAGAGACAAGAGGGAGAGAGAATAAATTTAGAGATGGTGTAAGTCAGATAGAATACTCATCAGCGTGGAACACCAAGATCCCACAGGGCTGAGAGTGAAAGGTGAGCAGGGAGGTTGGAGATTGGAAAAGACTGAACGATGAAACAATTCTGGGCAAACGAGAGAGGAGGCAGAGTGTTGAAGGAATGGAGTCTACAGGGGAATATGAACAGGATGGAAATGGCGATCAAAGGAAAAATGTAGGGGGAGAGAGAGAGAAAGAACATGGCAGTGAATATGGGAGCTGAAGTGGATCTGTGGGATCACTCTGCGCAGAAAATCTTTCTCAAACGTGTGATAAAATCCCAGAGTCGGCCTGAACTCCTCAGTTCTTTTCCATCTGTGCTTGTGTGTCTGTGTGCGTCTATCGAAATGAATGATAAGGAGACAGGCAGTTTTCTGATGGTACTCTCTCTCTGCTTCCAGCTCTTATCTGATGATTCCTCACGGCACAATGTTTGGATATTCTGTCTCTGCACTATTCAAGTTTCAGCTCCCAAATCAAATCCCCTCCTCAGAGCGAGAGACTGAGAGAGAAATGAAAATTGTTTAAAACAAAATATTACTCTGGCACCAAAGCACAGCAAGATCCCATCGCTCACTCACTTCCACAATCTCTCACTTGCCCAATACAGCCTCTGATATTAAACAGAGAACGGGAACAGGAAGGTGTCAAACTGCCTTAGGACTATCCTAGCGTTTCTGTTTGAGGGGTACGGGTTGAAATATTTACTCCAGAGGCTGGGACACCCTCCCCACTCCCTCCATCCACAAACCCAGAGGCTGGGACACCCTTCCCACTCCCTCTGACCTCGCTGCCAGAGAGGGGAACACCTTCCTACTCCCTCTGTCCTCAAACCCAGAGGCTGGGATACCTTCCCCACTCCTTTCATCCTCACTCCCAGAGTCTGGGACACCCTCCCCACTTCCTCTGACATCACTCCCAGGGGCCAGGACCCCCTCCCCACTCTCACCATGCTCACTCCCAGAGGTTGGGGCAGCCTCCCGACTCCCTCCGTCCTCACTCCCAGAGGCTGGTACACCCACTCCACACCCTCCATCTTCACTCCCAGAACCTGTGTATCGCCCTTTGTCTGTGCCCAAGCTTAGGTCTCTCAGAAATCTCCCGGGACACAGAGAGAGAGACAGAGAGAGACAGAGAGAGACAGAGAGAGACAGAGAGACAAAGAGACAGAGAGAGACAGAGAGACAGAAAGACGGAGAGAGAGATGGAATTGAATTGAATTGAATTTATTTTCACGTGCACCGAGGCACAGTGAAAAGCTTTGTCTTGCGAGTAATACAGGGTGATCAAATAGTTAACGAGCATAGATAGTAAAGAATAGGTAAACAACAGAAAAAACAAAAACACATGTGCAGGCGAATGGTAAGAGTTTGTAAGTCAATTCAATATTCTTACAACAATCTTGTAGAAACTGTTAAAAACCGGCTGGTGCATCTGTTCAGGCCCCCGGGTGGTCGACATAATAGAAAAACATTGTCAGGGTGGGGTGGATCTTTGAGAGTGGTGGTGGCCTTTCCTTGACTGCAGGCCTACTAGATGGATTCTATAGATGGGGGTTAGCCTTTGTGATTGTCTGGGCCGAGTTCACCACTCCCAGTAATCCTCTCCAATATTGCCATAGCAGGTAGTGACACATCCAGACAGAATGTTCTCGATGGCTCACCTATAAAGGTTGGCAAGGGGATTCACCGTCATGCCAAATTTCCACAGCTGCCTGAGGAAGAAGAGATATTGTTGAGCCTTAGTAACCGATGCATCTACACGAAGAGTCCGAGAAAGCCTGTTATGGATGACTACTCCCAGGAGCTTGACAATCTCCACTCGTTCCACCTCTGTGCTGTAAATGTGTAGCGGGGCATGAGTAACATCCCACCGAAAGTCAATAATTAGTTCCTTGTTTTTGCAATCATTCATAGCTAGGTTGTTCTCAGTGCACCATTTTTCCATGTCTTCCACCTTCCGGCTGTAGTCTGTTTCGTCGCCATCTGAGATTCGACCGACTGTGGTGTTGTCATCAACAAACTTATAAATTCATGTGGTACTTGGCGACGCAGTCATGGGTATGCAGTGAGTACAGTAGGGGGCTGAGTACACAACTCTGGGACGCTCCAGCATTGAGTGTTAGTAGGATGGGATGTTTTCCCCAGTCATAACTGATTGTGGCCTGTGGTTTAGGAAACTGATGATCCATTTGTAGAGAGTGGGGCTTAGTCGAAGATCACTAGGTTTAATAATCAGTCTCGAGGAGATAAAAGTGTTGAAGGCTGAATTGTAGTCAATGAGTGATTATTACGTAGCTGTTCTTGGTGTCAAGACGTACTAGGGAGGAGAGAAGGGCAAGTGATATGTCATATGACGTGGATCTGTTGGTCTGTAAAGCAAATTGGAGTGGCTCAAGAGTAGTGGAGAGGCTGGAGTTGAGTAATGTCATGACCAGCCTTTCAAAATACTTCATGATCACTGAGGTTAGGGCCAATGGACGGTAGTCATTGAGACATGCTGCGTGAGCATTCTTAGGCACAGGGACAATGTTAGCCCTCTTGAAACAGTCAGGGACAGTCTCCTGCTGCAGGGAGAGTTTGGAGGTGCCTGAGAAGACCTCTGCCAGTTGATCTGCGCATGCTCTGAGTGCATGGCCTGGTTCTCAGTCTGGCCCCATTGCTTTCCTTGGATTCACACGAAGGAAAACTGATCTGACCACTGATACAGTAGTGTTGGATAGGTTCGCCAGGACTTGTTGGAATCGGTGTTACATCTGCACCAAATTTCTGCTCAAAGCGAGCATAGAAGGCGTTGAGGCAATCTGTGGAGTATTAATTAGATTAGATTACTTACAGTGTGGAAACAGGCCCTTCGGCCCAACAAGTCTACACTGACCAGCCGCAGCTCAACCCACCCCCCTCATACTACAGGTAATTTGGCATGGCCAACCCACCTAACCTGCACATTTTTGGATTGTGGGAGGAAACCGGAGCACCCGGTGGAAACCCATGCAGACACGGGAATTGAACGCGGGTGTCTGGCACTGTGAGACAGCAGTGCTGACCACTGTGCCACCCTCGACCACTGCGCCACGCTTCACTGTCTCTGTTGAGAACCTGTGATACCATTCACTCCTTGCCTTAGTCGCCCGGTGTTTGTCTTGGTCTCTAGTTTGGATCAGTATTGAACCTTGACTGCCTTAATGGCTGTGCGAAGATCATACTTGGATTCCTTATATTTCAGTGGGTCTCCTGATCTGAAGGCCTCATGCTTGGTTTTTCGCAGGTTCTGTATTCATCCTTGGGTTCCAGTTGGGGAACACCCGGATTGTCTTTCTCGGTATGCAGGAAGCCTCGAGGTTTACCCCAAATTGATTCAATCAAAGTCAAGACAGCCTCCCCACTCCTTAAATCCTCGATCCCAGAGACTGGGGCAACCACCCCACTCCCTCCATCCTCGCACCCAGAGGTTGGAACACCATCCCCACTCCCTCCATCCTCACTCCCATAGTATGAGCCTCCCTCCCCACTCCCTCTGTCCTCACTCACAGAAATTGGGACACCCTCCCCATTCCTTCCATCTTCACTCCCAGAGGCTGGAACACCCTCCCATGCCCTCCACCTTCACTCCCAGAGCCTGAGTGTCTCCGTCTCCCTGTGTCCACACTTCAGTCTCTCAGAAATCTCCCGGGACAAAGAGAGAGCGACAGCAAGAGACAGAGAGAGGGATTGAGAGGGGGGAGAGAGAGAGAGAGAGAGAGAGAGAGAGAGAGAGAGACGGAAATTGATTAAATAAAAGCTGATCTTTTGAAACAAAAACAAGTGAAACAAACAAAATCCCATCAGTTGGTGACTTCCCAAAGCTGCCCATTTTATCAGCACTTCCTTCTGAGAACAGATTTCACTGGGACCCAGGGGTAAGTGATTTCTGACTGCCCGCACCCCAAGGGTATGTTTTCTGAGCGAGCTGTTGGTCAGTAATTCAATGGTAGGGCGTTACACTCAGATCCTATCTCTAGCACCTCCCTGTCTGTTTAACCTTCTCCTCCAGTTGGCTCTCTGACAAATTCGGGGGAAGCAAAAATATTAAACAAGATTTGGGCTGTTTATCCATGAAATATTCACAATGTACCTTCCACTAGCGCAGTCCCCTGTCTCCTTCACTCCTTCCCTCGCTCTCACTCCATCCTCTCCTTCACTCCTACCCTCACTTAAACTCCTCCTTCTCCCTTACTCCTTTCCTCGCTCTCACTTCTCTCTCTCCTTCACTCCTTCGCTCACTCTTACCCCTCCCTCTCCTTCACTCCTTCCCTCACTCTCACTCAGCCCTCTCTGTCCGTCCCCTAATCTCTCCATCTCCTTCCCTCTCTCATTGTCTGTCTCCCTGTCTCATCCTATACTCCTCTCCCTGTGTCTGTCCCCTTCTTCATCTCTGCTCAGCTTCCTTCTCCTCTCCAGAATGGATTGGTCTCTCTCTCTCTTGCTCTCTCTCGCTCGCTTTCTCTGTCTCTCGCTGTTTCAATGCCCACTACATTCTGGTTGAAATGCCCTCCCTCCCGCCTTCCCATTTAAAGTGTGTTCCAATCTCCCCGCCCTGTCCTGTAGACATTAGCGCCGTCACTATCACATTGTGGGGGAGGGTGTAGAGAGGTTTTTGTGTTAACAAACAGAACCTGGGACCTGTTGACAGACTCCTGCGATGTATAAGGGGAAACCTATAGGCTGTGAAGTGCACAGCAAGATCCCACAGTCAGCGCCGGGTATGGAACAGCTGAGTGATTCCCTGAACACCTTGACAGAACCATCCCCACCAACCCTCACCATCTCCTGAACCTCCCCCAAGCACCACCATGCCCTCAAACACACACACACAGAGCCTGATATTATAATTCTGCCCAGCAGGATTCCACCAGCCCATGCTGAGGGACACTGTGAGGATGCCTGCACCACATTCAGAATCATCCCCAACCCCCCTCCCCCTTCTTCATGAATGTAGGAAGTGTGGCCCACTGCTACTGGAAAGGAAATGACTAGAGACTGTTCCTGAACAGCAAGGTCCCACAAATGCCAACCAACCCTATTCAACTCCAGGGCTGGATAGAGTGACAGGGAAATTCAGCCCTCCCCTACCCTCTCCCATCGCCTTCAGCTGTTCAGTAAACTACATTTATGTGGCACCCGCACCTTCCATTTAACACTCAGGACCTCGTGGTCCTGTCCAAAACATATATTAGAGACAATTTGAACATGCTCTAAGACAGGCAGGATATGTCAGAGAGACAGATTGCATGTGTGTTTGTGTGTGTGTGTGTGAGAGAGAGAGAGAGACTGTACATCAGAGACAGTGTTTATGGAGGGAGACAGGCAGTGTATGTTAGAGAGAGCATGAGTTTGATAGAAAAACAGTGTACATTAGAGACAGAGTATGTATGGTCTGAGACAGGAAATAGGTCAGAAAGAGAGAGTGTTTGACTGAGAGAGAGAGAGAGAGTAACAGTGTTCATCAGAGACAGTGTTTGTATGTCTGAGACAGGCAGTGTATATCAGAGAGCGAGACAGTGTACATCAGAGACAGAGTGTGTATGGTCTGAGATAGGAAATATGTCAGAAAGAGAGAGTGTATGAGTGAGAGAGAGAGGGACAGTGTGCATCAGAGACTGTGTTTGTATGTCTAAGACCGGCAGTGTTTATCAGAGAGAGAGAGAAAGTGCATGAGTGAAAGAGAGTGTGGGTGTGAGGGGGGGAGGGGGGTCAGTGTACATCAGAGACAGAACGTATATGGTCTGAGACAGGCAGTATTTCAGAGAGACAGAAAATGCATGGGTGAAAGGGAGGTACAGTGGACATCAGAGAAAGAGTGTAATGGTCTGAGACAGGCAGTGTATATCAGAGAGAGAAAGAGAGAAAGTGCATGAGTGAGAGAGAGACGGGGACATTGCTATTCAGAGGGCGAGTATGTATAGTCTGAGACAGCCAGTGTTTATCAGAGAGAAAGTACATGAAAGTGTGAGTGTGTGAGAGAGAGGTAGACAGTGTACATCAGAGATGAAAACAATGACTGCAAATGCTGGAAACCAGATTCTGGATTAGTGGTGCTGGAAGACCACAGCAGTTCAGGCAGCATCAAAGGTGCAGCGAAATCGACGTTTCGGGCAAAAGCCCTTCATCGGGAATAAAGAACTTTTGACCGAAACGTCTATTTCACGCTGCACCTTGGATGTTGCCTGAACTGCTGTGCTCTTCCAGCACCACTAATTCAGTGTACATCACAGACAGAGTGCGTATGGTATGAGAGGCAGGCAGTATATCACAGTGAGAGAAAATGCATGGGTGAGAGAGAGGGACAGCGGACACCAGAGAAAGAGTGTGAATGGTCTGAGATGGGCAGTGTATATCAGAGAGAGTGCATGAGTGTGTGTGTGTGAGAGAGAGAGAGAGGTAGAAAATGAACATCAGAGGATGAGTGTATATGGTCTGAGATGGGCAGTATATGTCAGAGAGAGAGTGAATGAGTGGGAGAGAAAGAGAGGCGGTGTCCATCAGAGACAGAGTGTGTATGGTCTGAGACAGACTCTATATCAGAGAGAGTGCGTGAGTGTGTGTGCGTTTGTGTGTGTGTGTGCGCGCGCGCGTGCGTGTGTGTGTGTGAGAGAGAGAGAGAGAGAGAGAGAGAGAGAGAGAGCTTGATTGTGTGTGCGTGAGAGACAGAGAGGCGAATATCAGAGACAGAGTATGTATGGTCTAAGACTGGGAAGTGTATCAGAGAGAGTGTGTGTAAGTGAGAGAGAGAGAGAGAGAAATGTACATTTGAGGCAGTGTGTATGGTCTGATACAGGCAGTGTATATCAGAGAGAGTGCATGAGTGAGAGAGAGAGAGGGAGAGTGTTAATGAGTGGGAGAGTATGTATTGTCTGTGACAGAGAAGTGTATGAGAGAGAGAGTGTGTAAGTGAGAGAGAGGGAAATGTACATTAGAGACCGTGTGTATTGTCTGAGACAGGCAGTGTATATCAGACAGAGAGAGAGTTCATGGGTGAGAGAGAGAGGAACAATGTCCATCAGAGACAGAGTGTATATGGTCTGAGACAGGGAAGTGTATGTCAGGGAGAGTGTGTCATTGTGTGAGAGAGAGGGAAAAAGAGGTGTACATCCGAGACAGGGTGTAAGGCCTGAGACAGTCGGTATATCAGAGAGAGAGTGTGTGTATGAGTGAGGGAGAGGGAAATGTACATCAGAGACAATGTGTATGGACTGAGACAGGCAGCATATCAGAGAAAGAGAATGTGCATGAGTGTGAGAGAGCAGGACATTGGATATCGGATGGAGAGTCTGTATGGTTTGAGATTGGCAGTGTATTTCAGAGTGCATGAGCGAGAGAGAGAGACAGTGGACATCAGAGAAACAGTGTGTGTGGTCTGTGACAGACAGTGCATTTCAGAGACTGAGGTTGAGTGAAAGAGTGTGACAGTATACATCAGAGGCCGATTGTGCATGATCTCGGACGTGCAGTATATGTCAGAGAGAGTGAGCATGAGTGAGAGAAAGGGACAGTGCACATCAGAGACAGAGTGTGCATTGTCTGAGACAGGCAGTGTATTAGAGAGAGAGAGAGCGTTATTGAGAGCGAGAGAGAAAGTATACATCAGACGGAGAGTTTGTATGGAACATAGAACATAGAACATAGAAAAATACAGCGCAGTACAGGCCCTTCGGCCCTCGATGTTGCGCTGACCGAAGCCTACCTAACCTACACTAGTCCTATGACCTCCATATGCCTATCCAATGCCCGCTTAAATGACCATAAAGAGGGAGAGTCCACCACTGCTCCTGACAGGGCATTCCATGAATTTACAACCCGCTGAGTAAAGAATCAACCCCTAACATCTGTCCTGTACCAACCTCCCCTTAATTTAAAGCTGTGTCTCCTAGTAACAGCTGACTCCATTAGCGGAAAAAGGTTCTCACTGTCAACCCTATCTAAACCCCTAATCATCTTGTACACCTCTATCAAATCTCCCCTAAACCTTCTTTTCTCCAATGAGAAGAGCCCCAAGTGCCTCAGCCTTTCCTCATACGATCTTCCTACCATGCCAGGCAACATCCTGGTAAATCTCCTCTGCACCCGTTCCAATGCCTCCACATCCTTCCTATAGTATGGCGACCAAAACTGCACACAATACTCCAGAAGAGGCAGCATCAGAGTCTTATACAACTGCAACATGACCTCAGGACTCCGGAACTCAATTTCTCTACCAATAAAGCCAAGTACGCCATTTGCCTTCTTCACAGCTCTATTTACCTGGGTGGCAACTTTCAGAGATCTGTGTACATGGACACCAAGATCCCTCTGCTCATCCACACTACCAAGTAGCCTACCGTTAGCCCAGTAATCCATCTTCTTGTTACTCCTGCCAAAGTGAATGACTTCACACTTAGCTACATTGAACTCCATTTGCCACCTTTCTGCCCAGCTCTGCAACTTATATATATCCCGCTATAACCTGCCACATCCTTCTTCGCTGTCCACAACTCCACCGACTTTCCTATCGTCCGCAAACTTGCTCACCCAGCCTTCAAGCCCCTCCTCCAGGTCATTTATAAAAATGACAAACAGCAATGGTCCCAAAACAGATCCTTGTGGAACACCGCTAGTAACTGCACTCCAGGATGAACCTATACCATCATCTACAACCCTCTGTCTCCTTCCAGCCAGCCAATTCCTGATCCAAACCTCTAATGCACACTCAATGCCATACCTCCGTAATCTTTGCAGGAGCCTACCATGGGGTACCTTATCGAACGCCTTGCTAAAATCCATATACACTTCATCTACTGCTTTACCCTCGTCCACTTCCTGGTCACCTTCTCAAAGAACTCAATAAGGTTTGTGAGGCACGACCTGCCCTTCACAAAACCATGCTGACTAACCTTGATCACATTATTCCTGTCCAGATGTTCATAAATCCTATCCCTTACAATTCTCTCTAAGACTTTGCCCACAACAGAAGTGAGACTCACTGGCCTATAGTTACTAGGGCTATCCCTACTCCCCTTCTTGAACAAGGGGACCACATTCGCTATCCTCCAGTCTTCTGGCACTATTCCTGTAGACAACGACGACGTAAAAATCAAGGCCAATGGCTCCGCTATCTCCTCCCTAGCTTCCCAGAGGATCCTAGGATAAATGCCATCAGGCCCAGGGGACTTATCTATTTTCATCCTTTCCAGTATTCCTCAGACCTCTTCCCTACATACCTCAAAGCCATCCATTCTAATGACTTGTGACTCAATATTCACCTCAGCAACAATGTCCTGTTCCTGAGTGAATACTGACGAAAAGTATTGATTTAGTGTCTCTCCAATCTCCTACGCCTCCACACACAAATTCCTTCTCCTATCCTTGACTGGACCGATACCTACCCTAGTCAACCTTTTATTCCTGACATACCTATAGAAAGCCTTTGGGTTTTCCCTAATCCTACCAACTAAGGACTTTTCGTGTCCCTTTCTCGCTGCTCTTAGCTCTCTCTTTAGAACCTTCCTGGCTACCTTTTCACTCTCAATCGCTTCCACTGAACCTTCATACCTCATCTTTACATAGGCCGCCCTCTTCCTTTTCACAAGGGATTCCAATTCCTTATTAAACCACGGCTCCCTCACAAGACCCTTTCCTCCCTGCCTGACTGGTACATACTTATCAAGGACACCCAATAGCTGCTCCTTGAACAAGCTCCACATATATTTGTGTCCTTCCCTTGAAGCCTATTTTTCCAATCCACGCATCCTAAGTCATGCCTCACCGCAACATAATTTCCCTGCCCCCAGCTATAACTCCTGCCCTGCTGTGCACACTTATCCTTCTCCATCACTAGAGTAAAAGTCACCGAGTTGTGGTCACTGTCCCTGAAATGCTCACCTACGTCCAAGTCTAACACCTGGCCTGGTTCATTTCCTAGAACCAAATCCAGTAAAGCCTCACCTCTTGTTGGCCTGTCTACATATTGTGTCAGGAAACCTCCTGCACACATTGGACAAACACCGACCCATCTAACGAACTCGAGCTATAGCTTTCCCAGTCAATATCTGGGAAGTTAAAGTCCCCCAAAACAACCACCCTACTACTTTCACTCTTCTCCTGAATCATCCTCGCAATATATTCCTCTACGTCTCTCGGACTATTAGGAGGCCTGTAGAAAACTCCTAACAGGGTGACCTCACCTTTCCTTTTCCTAACCTCAGCCAAAACTACCTCAGATGGCAAGTCTTCCTCCATCGTCCTTTCCACCGCTGTAATGCTATCCTTGACAAGCAATGCCACACCTCCCCCTCTTTTACCCCCACCTCTGACCATCCTAAAACATTTAAACCCTGGAACCTGCAACAGCCATTCCTGTCCCTGTTCTACCGACGTCTCTATAATGGCCACAACATCGACGTCCCAGGTACCAACCCACGCTGCAAGTTCACCTACCTTATTTCTTATACTTCTGGCATTGAAGTATACACACTTCAAGCCACCTTCCTGTTTTCAGGCACCCTCCTTCGAGATCGATGCCATGTTCCTAACCTCCCTACACTCAAGGTCCTGTACACTAAAGCTACAGCCCAGGTTCCCATGCCCCTGCAGAGTTAGTTTAAACCCTCCCAAAGATCACTAGCAAACCTCCCCCCAAGGATACTGGTGCCCCACAGGTTCAGGTGTAGACCATCCTGTTTATAGATGTCCCACCTTCCTCAGAAAGAACCCTAGTTGTCCAGAAACCGGAATCCCTCCCTCCTGGACCATCCCTGTAGCCACGCATTTAACTGTTCTCTCTCCCTATTCCTCGACTCTCTATCACGTGGCACGTGTAACAAACCAGAGACAACAACTCTGTTCGTTCTAGCTCTGAGCTTCAAACCTAGCTCCCTGAAAGCCTGCCTAACATCCTCACCCTCTTCCTACCTATGTCGTTGGTGCCAATGTAGACTACGACCTGGGGCTGCTCCCCCTCCCCCTTAATGGATTGAGAAAGACACTGCACATCAGAAAGAATGAGTAAGAGGGACAGTATATATGAGAGAGTGTGCGTATGGTCTGCAACAGGCAGTGTATATCAGAGAGACAGAGAGAGTGCATGGGTGAGAGGGAGAGTGTGTGTGTGAGAGACAAAGAGTACATCAGGGTTAGTGTGTGTATGATCTGAGACAGGCAGTATATCAGACAGAATGTTCATGTGTGAGAGAGAGAGATGGACAGTGTACATCAAAAACAGTGTGTATGGTCTGAGACGGGCAGTGTGTATCAGAGAGAGAGAATGCATGAGTAAGAGGGAAAGGGACAGTTGACATCAGAGACAGTGTGTGCATGGTCTGAGACAGGCAGTGTATATCAGAGAGAGTGCGTGAGTGAGTCAGTGAGAGAGAGCGAGAGGGGAAGAGAGACAGTGTATACAGAACATAGAACATGGAACATAGAACATTACAGAACAGTAAAGGCCCTTCAGCCTTCTATGCTGCCGCCCTGTCATACTGATCTGAAGCCCATCCCACCTACACTATTCCATGTATGTTCATATGCCTGTCAAATGACGACTTAAATGCAATTAAACTTGGCGAATCTACTACCATTGCAGGCAAAACATTCCATACCCTTACTACTCTCTGAGTAAAGAAACAATCTCTGACATCTGTCTGAGACCTATCTCGCCTCACTTTAAAGTTGTGTTTGCCATTCCCATACTCGGAAAAAAAGGCTCTCCCTGTCTATCCTATCTAACCGTCTGATTATCTTGTATGTGTACATCAGAGGGAGAGTATGTATGGTCTGAGACAGGCAGTCTATGTCAGAGAGAGAGAGTTAATGAGTGAGAGAGAGAAAGAGGGGGACAGTGTATATCAGAGACAGAGTGTGCATGCTCTGAGACAGGCAGTATATCAGAGAGAGAGAGAGAGTTCATGTATGAGGAAGATAATGGCAGGGGCAATCAGGGAAAGTGTGAATGGTCTGAGACAGGAAGTGTATAACAGTGAGTGAGTGAGCGTAAGTCAGAGAGAGTACATGAGAGACAGTGTGCGTGTATGGTCTGAGACAGGCAGTGTATTTCAGAGAGAGAGAGCATGAGTGAGAGAGAGAGTTTGAGTGACAGAGAGTTAGAGAGACAGTTAACATCAGAGACAAAACATGTATGGTCTGAGAGAGGGAGTGTGTGTGAGTGAGAGAGAAAGAGAGAGGCAGTATACATCAGAGACAGTGTGTATATGGTCTGAGACAAGCAGTGTATATCAGAGAGAGTGCATGAGTGAGAGAAGGAGGAACAAAGTACATCAGAGACAGTGCATGTGTATGGTCTGACACAGACAGTGTGTATCAGAGAGAGAGAGTGGGCGAGTGGAAAAGTGTATATCAGAGACAGAGTATGTATAGTCCGAGACGGGCAGTGCATATATGAGAAAGAGAAAGTGCATGAGAGAGCGTGTGAGTGTGTGGGCGAGACAGAGAGAGTGTGTACATCAGAGACAGAGTGTGAACGGTCTGAGACAGGCAGTGTGTATCGGTGAGAGTGAGTATGAGTGTGTGAGAGAGAGGGACAGTGTACATCAGAGACAGTGTGTATGGTATCAGACAGGCAGAGTATCTCAATGAGAAAGAGTGCATGAGTGAGAGAGAGAGAGAGTTTGAGTGAGAGTGAGAGACAGTTTACATCAGAGACAGTGTGTGTGTGTATGATCTGAGACAGGCAGTGTATATCAGAGAGAGTGAGTTCAAGTGAGAGAGAGAGAGACAGTGTACATCAGAGACAGTGTGCATGTATGGTCTGACACAGGCAGTGTATATCAGAGAGAGAGTGAGTGAGAGAGACAGTGTATATCAGAGACAGAGTGTCTATAGTCTGAGACAGGTAGTGTGTATAACCGACAGAGAGTACATGAGAGAGAATGTAAGTGCGTGTGGGAGAGAGAGAGAGACAGTGTACATCAGAGACAGAATGTGAATGTCTGAGACAGGCAGTGTGTATCAGAGAGACAGTGTGCATGAGTGTGAGAGAGCGGGACAGTGGACATCAGAGGAAGCGTGTGTATGGTCTGTGACAGGCAGTGTATATCAGGGAGAGTGCATGAGTGAGAGACAGAGGGAGAGTGTTAATCAGAGGGAGAGTATGTATGGTCTGAGACAGACAGTGTTTATCAGAGAGAGAGCACATGAATGGGAAAGAGAGTGAGTGTGAGCGAGAGAGGGGGCGGCGTACATCAGAGACAGTATGTATGATCTGAGACAGGGAACTGCATTGCATAGAGATTGTGTGAGAGAGAGAGGGGGAGGGGGAGAGGACAATGTACATCCGAGACAGTGTGTCTGGTTTGAGACAGGCGCTATATCAGAGAGTGTGTGTGTGTGAGTGAGGGAGAGGGAAATGTACATCAGAGACAGCGTGTATGGTCTGACACAGGCAGTATATCAGAGAGGGAGTGTGTATGCATGAATGGGAGGGAGCGGGACAGTGGACATCAGAGGGAGAGTATGTATGGTCTGAGACAGCAGTGTATATTAGAGAGAGTGCATGCTTAAGAGAGAGAGATAAGGAGAATGTTAATGAGAGCGAGAGTATGTATGGTATGAGACATAGTGTTTATCAGAGAGAGGGTACATGAGTGAGAGATGGAGTGTGAGTGTGAGAGCGGGACCGCATACATCAGACACAGTGTGTTTGGTCTGAGACAGGCAGTATATCAGAGAGAGAGAGAGAGACAAAGTTCATGGATGAGAGAGATGGACGGTGGACATCAGAGGAAGTGTGTGAATGGTCTAAGACAGGCAGTATTTATCAGAGAGAGAGTGAGCATAAGAGATAGACAGAGAGACAACGTACGTCAGAAGCAGAGTGTGTATGGATTGTGACAGGCAGTTTATGTCAGAAAGAGAAAGCATGATTGTGAGGCAAAGAGATATAGTGTACATCAAAGACAGAGTTTGTATGGCCTGTGACAGACAGTGTGTATCAAAGAGAGTGCATGGGTAAGGATGTGTGTTCGTCTGTGTGTGTACATGTAAGAGGGAGAGAATGATTGTGAGAGAGAGAGGTGTACATCGGAGACAGTGTGTATGCTTTGAGACCGGCAGTGCATATCAGAGAGAGTGAGCAGGAGTGATAGAGAGAGAGGAACAGTGTACATCAGAGAGAGAGTGTGTATGGTGTGAGACAGGGAGGTGTATGTCAGAGAGAGTGTGTGATCGTGAGAGAGAGGGAGAGGGAGGTGTACATCCGAGACAGTGTGTATGGTCTGAGACAAGCGTTATATCTGAGAGAGAGTGTGTGTGATTGTGGGAGAGGGAAATGTAATTCAGAGACAGTGTGTATGATCTAAGACAGGCGTACATCAGAGAGAGAGCGTGTGTGATTGAGGGAGAGGGAAATGTACATCGGAGACAGCGTGTATGGTCTGAGACAGGCAGGATATCAGAGAGAGAGAGAGTGTGCATGAGTGTGGGGGAGCGGGATAGTGGACAGCAGAGGGAGAGTGTGTGTGGTTTGACACAGACAGTGTATATCAGAGAGAGAGCATGAGTGAGAGAGCGAGCAAGAGAGATACTGTGGATATCAGGGAAAGAGTGTATATTATCTGAGACAGGCATGTATGCCAGACAGAGTGAGGATGAGTGTGAGAGAGGGACCGTGTACATCAGAGACATTGTGTATAGTCTGAGACAGGCAGTATATCAGAGAGAGAGAGAGAGAGGGAGAGAGCGTTATTGAGAGCGAGAGAGAGAGAGAGTATACATCAGAGGGAAAGTGTGTATGGTCTGAAACAGACAATGTACATCGGAGAGAATGGGTGAGCGGGACAATATATACCAGACAGTGTGTGTATATGGTATAACACAGGCAGAGTCTAACAGAGAGAGTTCATGAGTGAGATACAGGGACAGTGAACATCAGGGACAGAGTGTGTACGATCTGACACAGGCAGTATATCAGACAGAGAGATTTCATGTGTGATAGAGGGACAGTGAACATCAGAGACTGTGTGTGTACGGTCTGATACGAGCAGAGAGTATCAGAGTGAGAGAGTGCATGAGTGAGAGAGAAAGGGACACTGGACATTTGAGAAAGAGTGAACATGATCTGAGACAGGCTGTGTATATCAGAGAGTGAGAAAGTGCTCATCAGAGACGGTTTGTGTATGGTCTGAGACAGGCAGTGCATATCAAAGTGAGTGCATGAGTGTGTGTGTGTGAGATAGAGAGACAGTGTACATCGGAGGGAGAGTATGTATGGTGTGTGTGTCAGAGATAGGGTGGGGCAGTGTATATCAGAGACAGACTGTGTATGATCCAAGACAGGGAGTATATCAGAGAGAGAGAGAGGTCATGTGTGAGATCGGGAGGGCCAGTGGCCATCAGAGAAAGAGTGTGAATGGTCTGAGAGAGGCAGTGTATATCAGTGAGTGAATGACCGTATGTGTGTGTGTGAGAGAGAGATAAAGTGTACATCAGAGACAGTGCCTGTGTATGGTCTGAGACAGAAAGTGTATATCAGAGGGATACAGAGAGAGATATTGTACATCAGATAGAGTGAGTGAGAGGGACAGTGTATATCTGAGACAGAGTGTGTATAGTCTGAGACAGGCAGTGTGTCTCAAAGAGAGAGTGTACGTGTGTGTGTGTGCGAGAGCGAGATTTTGAGTAGGATGGAGACAGTTAACATCAGAGACAGAATGTGTATGGTCTGAGACAGGCAGTATATCGGAGAGAGCGTGAGTGAGAGAGAGAGAGAGAGAGAGAGAGAGAGAGAGAGGGAGAGAGAAGAGAGAGACAGTGCACAGCAGAGAAAATGTGTGTATGGTTTGAGACAAGCAGTGTATATCAGAGAGAGTGCATAAGTGAGAGAGAGAAGAGGGAGAGTGTTAATCAGAGGGAGAGTATGTATGGTCTGAGAAAGAAAGTATTTATCAGAGAGAGAGAATGTATGAGCGAGAGAGAGGAGGGACTGCGTACATCAGAGACAGAGTGTGTATGGTGTAAGACATGCAGTATATCAGATAGACAGAAAACACATGGGTGAGAGAGAGGGAAAGTGGACATCAGAGAAAGAGTGTGAATGGTCTCAGACAGGCAGTGTTTATCAGGGAGTGAGCATAAATGAGAGAGAGAGACAGAGACAGAGACAGAGAGAGAGAAAGACAGTGTACCTCAGAGACAGAGTGTGTATGGATTGTTACAGGCAGTGTAAGTCAGAAAGAGAATGCATGTGTGTGATCCAAAGAGAGGCAGTGTACATCAGAGACAGAGTTTCTATGGTCTGAGACAGACAGTGTCTATCAGAGAGAGAGAGAGAGCGTTATTTAGAGCGAGAGAGAGAGAGTATACATCAGAGGGAGAGTGTGTATGTTCTGAGACAGACACTGTACATCAGAGAGAATGAGTGAGAGCGACAGAATATATCAGAGAGAGTGTGTGTATTGTCTGAAACAGGCAGCGTTTTTCAAAGAGAGAGTGCATGGGTGAGAGCTAGAGCGTGAGTGTATATATGTGAGAGAGAACAATATACATCAGGGACAGTGTGTATGGTCTGAGACAGGCAGTGTATATCAAAGAGAGAGAGAGAGTGAGAGGGACAGTGTATATCAGAGACAGAATGTGTATAGTCTGAGACAGGCAGTGTATGTCAGAGATAGAGCGGGTGCATGAAAGAGTGCGTGAGAGAGAGAGAGAGAGATACACTGTACATCAGACACAGAGCGAGTATAATCTGAGACAGGCACAATATATCAGAAAGAGAGTGAATGAGTGAGAGAGAGGACGGCAGTGTACATCAGAGACAGTGTGTGCGTGTTTCTGAGGGAGAGGAACAGTGTACATCAGAGACAGTGTGTGTATGGTCTGAGACAGACAATGTGTATCAGAAAACGTGATTACATGAGTGAGAGAAAAGGGACAGCGAACATCAGAGACTGGGTGTGTATGGTCTGAGTGTATAGCAAGTACAGAGTGCGTGAGTGAGAGAGAGAGAGTGTACATCAGAGGGAGAGTATATATGGTCTGAGAAAGGCACTGTACATCAGAGAGAGAGAGTGCGTGAGTGTACGAGAGAATGCGTGAGAGGGAGTAAGACAGTAATCATCAGACACAGATTGTGTGTGAGTGAGAGACAAAGTGTACAACAGAAAGGATGTGATTGTCTGAGAGACAGAGAGAGAGACAGCGGACATCAGAGAATGTGAGTGAGAGAGACAGTGTACATCAGACAGAGAAAGAATGAGTGAGAGACAGTATTTATCAGAGGGAGAGTGAGTATGGTCTGAGATAGGCAGTATTTCAGATAAGGAGAGTACATGAGTGAGAGAGAGAGAGATAGTGAAGATCAGAGAAAGAGTGAGTATGGTCTGAGACTGGGAGTATATCAGAGAAGGAGAAAATGCATGGGTGAGAGAGAGGGGACAGTGGGCATCAGAGAAAGAGTGTGAATGGTTTGAGACAGGCATTATTTATCAGAGAGAGAGTGAGCATAAGCGACAGAGAGAAACAGTGTACCTCAGAGACTGAGTGTGTATGGATTGTGACAGGTAGTGTATGTCAGAAAGAGAATGCATGAGTGTGAGACAAAGAGAGACAGTGTACATCAGAGACAGAGTTTGTATGGTCTGAGACCGGAAGCGTATAGCAGAGAGAGTGAGCATGAGTGAGAGAGAGAGAGAGAGGAACAGATTATATCAGACACAGAGTGTGTATGATCTGAGACAGAGAAGTGTATTTCAGAGAGAGTGTGTGATTGTGTGTCTGTGTGTGTGTGTGTGTGAGTGTGTGTGAGAGAGAGACAGAGACAGAGGTACACATCCGAGACAGTGTGTATGGTCTGAGGCAGGCAGTATATCAGAGAGAGAGAGTGTGTGCATGAGTCTGAGAGAGCGGGACAGTGGACATCAGAGAGAGAGTGTAGGTTTGAGACAGGCCTTGTATATCTGAGAGAGTGCATGAGTGTGAGAGAGAGGAACAGTGAACATCAGAGACTGTAAATGTGTGTGTGGTCTGAGACGGGCAGTGAGTATCAGAGTGACAGAGTGCATGAGTGAGAGAGATAGATAGATAGGTAGAGAGAGAGAGAGAGAGAGAGAGAGAGTACATCAAAGGGAGAGTATGTATGGTTTGAGACAGTCAGTGTATTTCGGAGAGAGAGAGCATGTGTGAGAGAGAGGGTGGGACAGTGCACATCAGAGAGAGAGACTGTGTATGATTTGAGACATGCAGTATATCAGAGAGAGAGAGGGAGAGAGACCATGTGTGTGAGAGAGATTGGCAGTGGCCATGACAGAAAGAGTATGAATGGTCTGAGATAGGCAGTGTGTATTAGAGAGAGAGAGAGACAGAGAGAGAGAGAGAGAACATCAGAGTGAGAGAGAGGGACAGTGTGTATCAGAGACAGAGTGTGTATAGTCTGAGAAAGGCAGTGTATATAACAGAGACAGAGAGCCTGCATAACAGAGTGTGTGAGAGAGTGAGAAGGACAGTGTACATCAGAGACAATGTGTATGGTCTGAGACAGACAGTATGTCAGATAGAGAGAGTGAGCATAAGTGAAATAGAGAGGTGTACCTCAGAGACAGAGTGCGTATGGACTGTGACAGGCAGTGTATGTCTGAAAGAGAGTGCATGAGTGTGAGATAAAACAGAGACAGATAAAGTGCGTGAGTGTGTGTGAGAGAGACAGCGTGATTGTATGTGTGAGAGAGAGAGGGGAGAGAGAGGTGTACATCAGAGACAATGTGTATGGTCTGAGACCGGTAGTGTACATCAGAGAGAGTGAGCATGAGTGAGAAAGAGAGACAGTGGACATCAGCGAAAGAGTGGGGATGGTCTGAGACAGGGAAGCGTATGTCAGAGAGAGTGTCTGTTTGTGAGAGAGAGAAGGAAGAGAGAGGTTTACATGCGAGGCAGTGTGAATGTTCTGAGACTGGCGGTATATCAGATAGAGAGTGTGTGAGAGTGAAGGAGGGGGAAATGTACATCAGAGACAGTGTGTGTGCATGGTCTGATACAGGCAGTGTATATCAGAGAGAGAGAGAGAGAGATGCCGTGTACAACAGAGAAAGTGAGTGAGAGGGACAGTGTATATCAGAGACAGAGTGTGTATAGTCCTAGACAGGCAGTGTATATAAGAGAAAGAGAGAGAGAGAGAGAGAGAGACTGAGAGAGAGTGTGAATTTGTGTGGGAGAGAAAGACTGTGTACATCAGAGACAGAGTGTAAATGGCAGTGTGGATCAGAGAGAGAGTGAGCATGAGTGAGGGAGAGAGAGAGACATTGTACATCAGACAAAGTGTGTGTTTATGTTCTGAGACAGGCAGTGTATATCAAAGAGTGAAAGACACAGTGTACATCAGAGAGAGTGAGTGAGAGGGACAGTGTATACCAGAGGCAGAGTGTGTATAGTCTGAGACAGGCAGTGTATATCAAAGAGAGAAAGAGACAGTGGACATCAGAGAGAGAGAGAGAGAGTGGCAGTGGGAGACAGTGTACATCAGATACAGTGTTTGTGAGTGAGAGAGACAGCGTACATCAGAGAGAGAGAGTGGGTGAGAGACAGTGCCCATCAGATAGAGAGTGAGTATGAGAGGGACAGTGTATATCAGCGAGAGTTTGCGAGTGAGAGAGAGATAGTGAACATCAGAGAAGACTGTGTAAGTGAGAGAGAGAGTATACATCAGGTAGATTATGCGAGTGAGAGAGAGACATTGAACATCAGAGATGCTGCGTAAGTGAAAGAGACAATGTACATCAGAGAGAGTATGCGTGAGAGAGAGACAGTGTACAGAGTGTGTGTGTGTGTGTGATTGAGAGTGACAGTGTATATCAGTGAGAATGACGGTGTCCATCAGAGAGTGTATGTGTGAGAGAGAGAGAAAGAGGGGACAGTGTTCATCAGACAGAATTTATGTGTGTGGGAGAGAGATTGAACACCAGAGAGAGATTGTATATGTGACATATGTGACTGTATATGAGAGATTGTATATATGAGGGAGAGTGTACATCAGAGAGAGTGTAGGTGTGAGGGAGAGATCCAATGTACATCAGAGAGAGAGTGCCGGATGGTGTGTGTGTGAGAGTGAGAGACAGCCACATCAGAGAAAGTGACAGAAACAGTTAGTGTATATCAGAGTGTGTGAATGAGAGACAGTATACATCAGATAGAGTGTGTATGAGAGACACGGTGTAGATCAGAGAGAGTGTGAGTGAGAGAGAGAGAGAGAGAGAGAGAGACAGTGTACATCAGAGAGAGTGAGAGAGAGAGAGAGACGGTGTACGTCAGAGAGAGTACGAGTGATTGTGTGTGTGTGTGAGAGAGAGAGAGAGAGAGAGAGACGGTGGACAGCAGCCAGTGTGTGTGTATGGTCTGAGGCAGGCAATGGGAGAGAGAGTGCGTGAGTGAGAGAGAAGGACAGAGTACATCAGAGATATGGTGTATGTGGTCTGAGACAGGTAGTGTATATCAGAGAGACTATGAGTAAGAGAGAAAGAAAAAGAGACTGGATATCAGTGTGAGAGACAGTGCACATCAGAGAGTGAGTGAGAGACATTGTACATCAGAGAGACTGTGTCAGTGAGAGTGAGAGTGTGTCTGACTGAGAGACTGTACATTAGAGAGAGAGAATAGGTGTGTCGGCGAGTTAGACAGTCTACTTCAGAGACAGTGTGAGAGAGACAGCGTGTATCTGAGAGAGAGAGAGTGCGTGAGTTTGAGAGAGAGTGCGTGATAGAAACACGGAATTCATCAGAGGCAGAGAGTGTATGTGTGAAACACACAGTGTACGTCGGACTGGTTGTGATTGTGAGAGGAAGAGAGACAGTGGACATCAGAGAGAGAGAGTGTGTATGGTTTGAGACAGGCCGTATATCAGAGAGAGAGATTTCACGAGTGAGAGAGAGAGAGATATAGTGAACATCAGAGACAGATTGTGTATGGTGTGAGGCAGGCAGAGTATATCAGAGAGGGAGAGAGTGTGTGAGTGAGTGAGAGAGAGATACAGGGGACATCAGAGGGAGAGCATGTATGGTCTGAGACAGGCAGTGTATATCAGAGAGAATGCGTGAGTGTGAGAGTGCGTGAGAGAGAGAAAGACAGTATTAATCAGAGACAGAGCGTGTGTGAGTGAAAGAGAGACAGTGGTCATCAGAGAGCGTGAATGAGAGAGCAAGTGTACATCAGAGAAAGAGTGAGTATGAGAGGGACAGTGTACATCAGAGACAGATAGCGAGTGAGAGAGAGCGACAGAGTAAATCAGAGAGAGTGTGTAAGTGTGAGAGAGAAGGGGACAGTGCACATCAGAGAGAATGTCTGTGAGAGGGAGATATTGTACATCAGAGAGAGAATGCATGTCAAAAAGAGAGGGAGAATGTACATCGGAGAGAGAGTGTGGGAGCGAGAGAGAGACTGTGTACAGCAGAGAGAGAGAGAGAGAGAGAGAGAATGTGATTGTGCGTGCGTGAGAGAGAAATATACATCAGAAAGAGAACGTGAGAAAGACAGTGTATATCAGAGAAAGAGTGTGAGTGACAGTGTACAACAGAGGGAGAGTGTGTATGAGAGGGAAAGTGTGCATCAGAGAGAGCATGTGTGAATGAGAGCGAGAGAGAGAGTGTACATCAGAGAGAATGCGTGTGTGAGTGAGGGAGACTGTACATTAGAGTGAGCGCAGGTGTGTCAGCACACGAAACAGACTACATCAGAGAGAGTGTGAGAGCGACAGTGTATATGAGAGAGAGAGAGTGTTTGAGAGACAGTGTAGATCAGAAGGAAAGTGCGTTTGGTTTGAGCCAGGCAGTGAGAGAGATTGCATGAATGAGAGGAAGAGATAGTGAACATCAGAGACAGGTAGTTTATGGTGTTAGGCAGGCAGAGTGTATCAGAGGGGAAGAGAGTGCATGAGTGAAAGAGAGAGAGAGAGAGAGAGAGACAGGGGGCATCAGAAGGAGTGTATGTATGGTCTGAGACAGGCAATATATATCAGAGAGAGAGTGCGTGAGTGTGAGATTGCTTGAGACAGAAAAAGACATTATTCATCAGAGAAAGAGCGTGTACGAGTGAGAGACACAGTGTACGTCAGACAGAACGTGATTGTGTGTGTGACAGAGAGAGACAATGCACATCAGAGAGAGTGCGTAAATGAGAGAGAGCGGGGGACAGTGAACATCAGAGAGAATGACTGTGTGAAGGAGATATAGTACATCAGAGACCGAGAGTGCGTATGAGAGGCACTGTATAGATCAGAGAGAGAGAGAGAGAGAGAGAGCGTGAGTGAGAGCGAGAGGGAGGCTGCGTACATCAGAGAGAGTGAATGGGAGAGATAGTGTATATCAGAGAGAGAGAGAATGTGATTGTGTGTGTGTGAGAGAAAGATGCAGGGAATCACATCAGAGGGAGTGAGTGAGATAGTGTATATCCGAGAGAGAGTATGAGTGAGAGACAGTGTTTTAACAGACGGAGAGTTTGTATGAGAGGGAAAGTGTACATCGGAGAGAGTGTGTGTCAGTGAGAGCAAGAGAGAGAGAGAGTGTACATTAGCGAGAGTGTGTATGTGAGTTAGGGATACTGTAAATTAGAAGGACAGCAGGTGTGTCAGTGAGAGAGTAAGTCTACATCAGAGAGACAGTGTATATCAGAGATAGAGTGTGTATGAGAGAGAGAATGTGTGGGAGTGAGAGCGTGAGAGAGAGACAGTGTACATCAGAGAGAGTGTGTGTGTGTGTGTGTGTGTGTGTGTGTGTGTGTGTGTGTGTGTGTGTGTGTGTGTGTGTGTGTGTGTGTGTGTGTGAGAGAGTGCGGGAGACTGTACATCAGACTGGGAGCATGTGTCAGCGAAAGAGACAGTCTACATCAGAGAGAGTGAGAGAGCGACTGTATATATCAGAGAGAGAGTGTGAGTGAAAGTTAGTGTACATCATGGGGAGAGTGAGTATGAGATATGCAGAGTGCGTCAGGGGGAGAGATTATGATTGTGTGTGAGAGAGAGACAGAGTGAGACAATGAACATCAGAGAGAGTGAGTGAGAGGGACGCTGTACATCAGGGAGAGTGTATTTGTGTGTGAGAGAGACAGTTACATCAGAGAGAGTGAGATGGAGAGAGACAGTGTATATCAGAGAGAGAGAGAGAGTGAGTGAGAGACAGTGTACAACAGATGGTGTGTGAGAGAGACGGTGGACAGCAGAGAGAGTATGTGTGGTCAGGGACAGGGATTTCAAATCAGAAAGGGAGAGTGCGTGAGTGAGAGAAAGGGACAGTGTACTTCAGTGGGAGATTGTATGTGGTCTGAGACAGGCAGTGTCTATCAGAGAGGGAGAGTATGAGTAAGAGTGAAAGAGAGAGAGAGAGAGAGAGAGTGGACATCAGAGAATGTGAGTGTGAAAGACATTGTACATCAGAGAGAGAGTGGCAGTGCGAGACATGTATGTCAGAGAGAGTGTTTGCGAGTGAGAGAGACAGAGTACCTCAGAGAGAGTGAGTGAGTGAGAGACAGTGAATATCAGATGGAGAGTGAGTATGTGATGGACAGTGTACATCAGAGAGAGATTGCGAGTAAGAGAGATGGTGAACATCAGAAAGAGAGTGTGCGTGAGTGAGAGTGGATGTACATCAGAGAGAGTGGATGTATGAGTGAGAGAGAGACAGTTTACATCAGAGTGTGTGTGTGAGTGAGAGTGACAGTGTATATCAAAGAGTGTACGTGTGAGTGAGAGTTACAGTGTACATTAGAAAGTGCGTGTGTGAGGGAGACAAAGGGGAACAGTGCATATCAGAGAGAATGTCTGTGTGAGGGAGAGGGAGAGTGTACATCAGAGAGAGTGTGGGTGTGGGGGAGAGAGTCAGTTTCCATCAGACAGAGAATGTGTGATGGTGTGTGTGTGCGAGACAGAGACAGTTACATCAGAGAGAGTGAGTGAGAGAGAAAGTGCATATCAGAGAGAGACTGAGTGCGAAACAGTGTATAACGGGGGTGAGTGTGTATGAAAGGAACAGTGTACATCAGAGAAAGCGTGTGTGAGTGAGAGCGAGAGAGCAACAGTGTTTATCATAGAGAGTGAGTGAGAGAGACAGTGTACATCAGAGAGAGTGTCAGTGAGAGACATTATACATTTGAGTGTGTGTGTGTTTGTCTGTGTGTGTGTGAATGAGAGTGACAGTGTACATCAGAGTGTGTGTGTGTCAATGAGAATGACAGTGTACATCAGGGAGTGTGTGTGTGAGGCGGGCATAGTTCACATCAGAGATAATGTCTGTGTGAGGGAGAGATTGCACATCAGAGAGATTGTGTGTGAGACAGTGAGGTAAAGTGTACACTAGAGAGAGTGTGGGTTGGAGGGAGAGAGAGAGACAGTGTACAGCCGAGGGAGAATGAGTATGAGTGGAGAGTGACAGTGCAGAGTATGTCAGTGAGAGACAGTGTACATCAGAGAGTGCTTGTGTGTGTGTGAGTGAGAGTGACAGTGTACATCAGAGAGAACTTCTGTGTGAGGGAGAGAGATTGTACATCAGAGAGAGTGTGTGAGAGACGGAGAGGGAGAGTGTACATCAGAGAGAGTGTGGGTGTGAGGAAGAGAGAGAGTGTTTATCAGAGAGAGCATGTGTGATTGTGTGTGTGTGAGAAAGAGACCGTCATATCAGAGAGAGTGAGTGAGAAAGATAGTGTTTCTCGGAAAGAGTGAGTGAGAGAAACAGTGCATATCAGATAGACTGCGAGTGCAAGACAGTGTACAAAAGAGGGAGAATGTTTATGAGAGGGAAAGTGTACATCAGCGAGAGTGTGTGTGGGTGAGACCGAGACAGAGACTGTGTTTATCAGAGAGAGTGAGTGAAAGTGACAGTGTACATCAGAGACAGTGTGTCAGTGAGAGACGGTATACATCAGAGGGAGAGTGTGTATGAGAGGGACAGTGTACATCAGAGACAGTGTGTGTGAGTGGGAGTGACAGAGAGAAAGTGTACATCAGAGTGAGTGAGAGAGACAGTGTACGTCAGAGAGAGAGTGTGTGATTGTGAAAGAGAGAGAGAGAGAGAGAGACGGTGGACATCAGAGAGTGTAGAAAATAGAACATGAAGCATCGAACATTACAGCGCAGTACACGCCCTTCGGCCCTCGATGTTGCACCGAACTGTCATACCAATCTGAAGCCCATCTAACCTACACTATTCCATGTATGTGTATGTGTTTGTCCAATGACGATGTAAATGTACGTAAAGTTGGCAATTCTACTATCGTTGTAGGCAAAGCATTCCATACTCTTATTATTCTCGGAGTAAAGAATCTACCTCTAATATCTGTCCTATATCTATCACCCCTCAATTTAGACATATGCCCCATCGTGCTCGCTATCACAGTTCTTGGAAAAAAGCTCTCCCAGTCCATCCTATCTAAACCTCTGATTATATTATATGTCTCTATTAAGTCACGTCTCAACCTTCTTCTCTCTAACGAAAACAGCCTCAAGTTCCTCAGCCTTTCCTCGTCAGACCTTCCCGCCATACCAGGCAGCATCCTCGTAAATCCACTCTGCACCCTTTCCAAAGCTTCCAAATCCTTCTTAAAAGGGGTGACCAGAACTGTACATAATACTTCAAGTGCGCCTGCACCAGAGTTTTGTCCAGCTGGAGCATAACCTCATGGCTCTGGGGCTCGATCCCTCTATCAATAAAAGCTGAAACACTTTCTGCCATCTTAACAACTCTGTCAGTCTCGGTGATGACTTTCAAGGATCTGTGTACCTGGACACCGATGCATTTCTGCTCATCTGTATGACCAAGAATCTTACCAATAGCCCAGTACTTTGCATCCCAGTCACTCTAACCAAAATGAATCACCTTTGTCCACATTAAACTCCATTTGCCGCCTCTCAGCTCAGCTCTGCAGCTTATCTCTGTCTCTCTGTAACCTACAACATCCTTCGTCACTATCCACAACTCCACCGACCTTCGTGTCATCTACAAATGTACTCACCCACAATTCTACGCCCTCATCAAGTGACGAACAGCAGTGGACCCACTATTGACCCTTGTGGTACACCACTGGTAACTGGACTCCTGGATGAACATTTCCAATCACCACCACCCTCTGTCTTCTTTAGCAAGTCAGTTACTGATCCAAACTGCTATATCTCCCACAATTTGGCACGGTGGCACAGTGCTTAGCACTGCTGCCTCACAGCGCCAGGGACCTGGGTTCAATTCCCACCTCAGGCGACTGACTGTGTGGAGTTTTCACGTTCTCCCCGTGTCTGCGTGGGTTTCCTCCCACAGTCCAAAGATGTGTGGGTCAGGTGAATTGGCTATGCTAAATTGCCCGTAGTGTTAGGTACTGGGTATGGGTCGGTTGCGCTTCGGCGGGTCGGTGTGGACTTGTTGGGCCGAAGGGCCTGTTTCCACACTGTAAGTAATCTAATCTAATCTAATTCCATTTCCCGGACTTTGTACAATTGCCTATTGTTGGGAACCTTATTGAACGCTTGCTGAAATCCATACACACCATATCAACTGGATTACTTTCATCTACCTGTCTGCTCACCTTCTCAAAGAACTCAATAAGGTTTGTGAGGCACGACCTACCCTTCACAAAACCGTGCTGACTATCCCTAATCAAATTATTCTTTTCTAGATGATTATAAATCCTATCTCGTATAACCTTTTCCAACACTTTACCAACAACTGAAGCAAGGCTCACTGGTCTATAATTACCAGGATTTTCTCTATTCCTCTTCTTGAACAGGGGGACCACATTTGCAATCTTCCAGTCTTCTGGCACTATTCCTGTAGACAATGACTATTTAAAGATCAATGCCAAAGGCTTGGTAATCTCCTCCCTGGCTTCCCAGAGGATCCTAGGATAAATCCCATCCGGCCCAGGGGACTTATCTATTTTCACACTCTGTAGGATTTCTAATACCTCTTCCTTGTGAACCTCAATCACACCCCGTCTAGTAGCCTGTATCTCAGTAATCTCCTCGACAGCATTGTCGTTTTCTAGACTGAGTACTGTTGAAAAATATTCATTTAGTGCTTCCATTATCTCCTCTGACTCCACACACAACTTCCCCCTACTATCCTTGATTGGCCCTAATCTGACTCTTGCCATTGTTTTATTCCATTAATAACTGTAGAGAGCCATAGGGTTTACCCTGATCCTATCCAGCAACAACTTCGCATGGCTCCTCCTGGCTCTACTGAGCTCTCTCTTTAGGTCTTTCCTGGCTACCTTGTAACCCCCAAGCGCCCTAACTGAGCCTTCATATCTCATCCTAACATAAGCCTTCTTCTTCCTCTTGTCCAGAGACTCCACTTCTTTCATAAACCATGGCTCCCGCGCTCTTCAGTTTCCTCCCTGCATGACAGGTAGATACTTATCTAGGACACACAGTAGCTTTTCCTTGAATAAGCTCCACATTTCTAATGTGGCTATCTCCTGCAGTTTCCTTCCCCATCCTATGCTTCCTAAATCTTTCCTAATCGCATCATAATTGCCTTTCCCCCAGCTGTAAGTCTTGCCCAGTGGTATACATCTATCCCTTTCTATCACTAAAGTAAACATAACAGAATTGTGATCGCTCTCACCAAAGTGCCCACTTACTTCCAAGTCTAATACCTGGCCAGCTCATTACCCAGTGCCAAATCTAATGTGCTTCACCCCTTGTTGGCCTGTCTGCATACTGTGTCAGGAAGCCCTCCTACACACACTGGACAAAAACTGACCCATCTATGGTACTCGTAGTATAGTGTTCCCAGTCAATATTTAGAAAGTTGAAGTCTCCCATGACAACTACCCTGTCTCTCTCACTCCTATCGAGAATCATCTTTCCTGTCCATTCCTCAACATCTCTGGAACTATTTGGAGGCCGAGAGAAAACTCCCAACAAGTTTGACGTCTCCTTTCCTCTTTCTAACTTCAACCCATACTACCTCAGTTGACGAGTCCTCAAACATCCTTTCTACAACTGTAATAATGTCCTTGATCAACAATGCCACACCTTCCCCTCTTTTACCATCTTCTCTGTTCTTGCTTAAACATTTAAATAATGCAACCTGCGACAATAATTGCTGAATCCTGCTCTAACCATGTATCCTAAATGGCCACAACATTGAAGTCCCAGTACCAACCCATACTGTAAGTTCGCCCACCTTATTCCAGATGCTCCTGGTGTTGGAGTAGACACACATACATCCAACTTCTTGCTTGAAGGTGCCATCTTGCGTCCCTACAAGTTGATTTTGGAACTCCCTACTCTCAAACCTTTCTATACCCGAACTACAATTTTGGTTCCCATCCCCCTGCTGGTTGAGTTTAAACGCACTACAATAGCCTTAGTATGAGTGTGTATGGTCTAAGACTGGCAGTGCATATCAGAGAGAAAAAGTGCGTAAGTGAGAAATAGGCACGGTGTACATCAGAGGGAGAGTGTATATGGTCTGAGACAGGCAGTGTATATGAGAGAGACAGTATGAGTGAGAGAGAAAGATAGAGAGAGAGAGAGAGAGAGACAGTATACATCAGAGAGTGTGAGTGAGACCAACATTGTACATCAGAGAGAGTGTGTGTGAGTAAGAGAGACAGCGTACATCAGAGAGAGTGAGTGAGAGAGATAGCATACATCAAAGAGAGAGAGAGTATGACTCTGTGTATGTGTGCGTGTGAGAGAGAGATAGAGATATGGAACGAGACAGTGGACATCAGATGGAGTGAGTGAGAGAGACATTGTACATAAGGGAGAGAGTGTGTGTGAGAGAGGCATTTACATCAGAGAGAGTGAGAGAGAGATAGTGTACATTTGAGAGAGTGAGCAAGTGAGACAGTGTACATAAGAGAAAGTGAATGACAGACACAGTGTATATCAGAGAGATTGAGAGTGAGAGACAGTGAACAACACAGGGAAAGTGTGTGATGGTGAGAGAGATAGAGACAGTGGACAGTAGAGAGTGTGAGTATGTATGGTCAGGAACAGGCAGTGCATACCAGAGAGAGAATGTGTGACAGAGAGTGACAGTATACATCAGAAGGAGAATCTATGTGGTCTGTGACAGGCAGTGTATATCAGAGAGAGAATATGAGTAAGAGAGAAGGAGAGAGAGAGACAGTGCACATGAGAGAGTGTGAGTGTGAGAGACAGTGTACATCAGAGAGAGTGAGTGAGAGAGACATTGTACATCAGAGAGAGATTGTCAGTGAGAGACAGTGTACATCAGAGAGAGTGTGTTAGTGAGTTAGAGACAGAGCACATCAGAGAGAGTACGTGATTGAGAGAGAGACAGTGTACATCAGAGTGTGTGTGTGAGTGAGATTTAGTGTACATTAGAGAATGTAGAGTGAGAGAGAGAGACAGTCTATATCAGAGAGTTTACATCAGAGTGTGTGTGTGAGTGAGAGTGACATTGTATATGTCGCCCTTCTCTCACACTCACACTCTCTGATGTACACTGTCGTTTTCATTCACACACACATACTCTGATATACACTGTCTCTCTTACTCACTGTCTCTGATATACACTGTCTCTCTCTATCTTGCTCTCACTCACACACACTCTCTCTGATGTACACAAAGCCTCTGATAGACATTCTCCCTCTGTTGTGCACTGTCTCGCACTCACAGTCTCTCTCTGATATGCACTGTCTCTCTGACGGTCTCTGATGTGACTGTCTCTCTCTCTCTCTCTCTCGCACACACACAGAATCACACACGCTCTCTCTGATGTATACTGTCTCTCTCTCTCACACCCACACTCTCTCGGATGTACACTCTCCCTCTCTGTCTCACACACACTCTCTCCCTGATGTACAATCTCTCTGCCTCACACATTCTCTCTGATGTGCATTCCCTCCCCCCAAACACACACTCCGATGTAGACAGTCTCTCACTTTGTGAGGGAGAGAGACAGTGTACATCAGAGAAAGCGTACGTGAGTCAGAGAGAGAGAGACAGTGTATAATAGAGAGACTGAGTGAGAGAGACAGTGTACATCAGAGTGTGTGTGTGTGTGAATGAGAATGACAGTGTATATCAGAGAATGCGAGTGTGGGAGAGGCGGGACAGTGCAAATCAGAGAGAATGTCTGTGCGTCGGAGAGAGGTTGGACATCAGAGAGAGTGTCTGTGATACTGAGAGGGAGAGTGCACATCAGGGAGAGTGTGGGTCTGAGATTGAAAGACAGTGTACACCAGAGGGAGAGTGTGTGATTGTGTGTGCGCGAGAGAGAGACAGTCACTTCGGAGAGAGTGACTGAGGGAGACAGTACATATCAGAGACAGTGAGTGAGGGAGACAGTGCATATCAGAGAGAGAGGGAGAGTGTGTGAGTGAGAGGGAGGGACAGTGTACATCAGAGGGAGACTGTATTTGTCTGAGAGAGGCAGTGTATATCAGAGAGTGTGTTAGTGAGTTCGAGGCAGAGTACATCAGAGAGAGTATGTGATAGAGAGAGCGAGAGAGAGAGAGACGGTGTACATCAGAGAGTGTGTGTGTGAGTGAGAGTTAGTGCACATCAGAGAGAATGTAGAGTGAAAGAGAGGCAGTTTACATCAGAGTGTGTGTGTGTGCATGAGAATGACAGCGTACATCAGAATGTGTGTGTGAGGGAGAGTGACAGCGTATTGCAGAAAGTATGTGAGAGAGGAGGGACAGTGCACATCAGAGAGAATGTAGAGTGAAAGAGAGGCAGTTTACATCAGAGTGTGTGTGTGTGCATGAGAATGACAGTGTACATCAGAATGTGTGTGTGAGGGAGAGTGACAGTGTATTGCAGAAAGTATGTGAGAGAGGAGGGACAGTGCACATCAGAGAGAATGTCTGTCTGTGTGAGGGAGAGAGATTGGACATCAGAGAGAGAGTGTGGGTGAGGCAGAGAGGGAGAGTATTCATTACAGACAGTGTGGGTCTGAGGGAGAGAGACAGTCACATTGGAGATAGTGTGTATGAGAGAGACAGTGTATATCAGAGAGGGTGTGTATGAGAGGGAAAGTGTACATCAGAGACAGTGTATGGGAGTGTGAGCGAGAGAGAGAGAGAGAGAGAGAGAGCGAGAGAGAGTATATCAGAGGGAGTGTGCGCGAGTGAGGGAGACTGCACATGAGAAGGAGAGCAGGTGTGTCAGCAAGAGAGTCAGTCTACATCAGAGAGTGTGAGAGCGACAGTGTATATAAGAGAAAGTGTGAGTGTGAGTGACAGTCAGTGTACATCAGAGAGAGTGTAAGAGTGAGAGAGAGACTGTCTACAACAGAGTGTGTGTGTGGGCGGGGGACAGTGCACATCAGAGAGAATGTCTGTGTGAGGGAGAGAGATTTACATCAGGGAGAGAGTGTGTGTGAGATAGAGAGGGAGAATGTACATCCGAGAGAGTGTGGGTGTGAGGGAGAGAGACAGTTTACATCAGAGAGAGTGTGCGTAAGTGAGAGCGAGAGAGAGACAGTGTATATCAGAGAGAGTGAGTGAGGGAGACAGTGTAAGTGTGTGTGTGTGTGTGTGTGTGTGTGTGTGTGTGTGTGTGTGTGTGTGTGTGTGTGTGTGTGTGTGTGTGTGTGTGTGTGTGTGTGTACACGAATGAGAATGACCATGTACACCTGAGAGTGTGAGTGTGAGAGAGGGGGGACAGCGCAAATCAGAGAGAATGTCTGTGTGAGGGAGAAAGGTTGTACATCAGAGAGAGTGTGGGTCTGAGAGAGAGTGAGACTGTACATCAGAGAGAGTGCGTGTGATTGTGTGTGCGCGCACGAGAGAGAGTCAGTCACATTGGAAGAGTGAGTGAGAGCGACAGTGTATACCAGAGGCAGTGAGTGAGAGAGACAGTGTATATCAGAGAGAGAGTGTGAGTGAGAGAAAGTGTACAACAGAGGGAGAGTGAGAGATGGCCAGATAGAGAGGCAGTGGACAACAGATAGTGTGAGTGTGTACGGTCTGGGACAGGCAGTGCATTACAGAGAGAGAGAGTGCGTGAGTGAGAGAGAGGTACAGTGTAAATCAGAGGGAGAGTGTATGTGGTCTGAGACAGGCGATGTATATCTGAGAGAGAGAGTATGAGTAACAGAAAGAGAGAGAGAGAGACAGTGGACATCAGAGAATGTGAGTGTGAGAGACAGTGTACACCAGAGAGACAGTGTAAGCAAGAGAAAGAGAACATCACAGAGAGTATGTGAGTGAGAGAGAGAGTGTGTTTACATCAGAGAGATAGAGAGTGTGAGTGAGAGAGAGGGACAATGGACATCAGAGACAGTGAGTGAGAGAGAGAGTGTACGACAGAGAGATTGTGTGTGATGGTGAGAGAGAGAGAGAGAGACAGTGGACATAAGTGAGTGTGAGGGTGTACGGTCTGAGACAGGTAGTGCATATCAGAGAGACAGAGTGCGTGAGTGAGAGAGAGGGACGGTGTACATCTGAGGGAGCGTATATATGGTCTGAAATAGTCAGCATCTATCAGAAAGAGAGAAAGAGTGAGTTAGAGAGGGAAAGTGGACATCGGAGAGAGTGACTGAGAGAGACAGTATATCAGAGAGAGTGTGAATGAGAGACAGTTTGCATAAGAAGGTGTATGTGTATAAGAGGGGCAGTGTAGATCAGAGAGAGAGATTGATTGAGAGGCAGTGTAAATTTGAGTGAGTATGTGTGTGAGAGAGACATTTACATCAGAGAGAGTGAGTGAGAGAGACAGTGTACATCAGAGAGAGTGTTTGATTGTGTGTGTGAGTAAGAGAGACAGCATATATCAGAGGGGGTGAGGGAGAGATAGACACTGTACATCGGGAAAGAGAGTGCATGGCTGTGTGTATGTGTGTGTGTGTGTGAGAGAGAGAGGTAGAGATAGAGAGAGGGAAACAGTGGACATCAGACGGAGTGTGTGTGAGAGACACTGTACATCGGGAGTGTGTATGTGTGAAAGAGAGACAGTGTATATCAGAGAGAGAGTTTGAGTGAGAGACAGTGCAAAACAGAGGGAGAGTATGTGATGGTGAGAGAGAGAGATTGCTTGAGTGGGAGAGAGGGAAGGTGTACATCAGAGGGAGAGTGTATATGGTCTGAGAGAGGAAGTGTATATCAGAGACAGAGTATGAGTAAGAAAGAATGAGCGAGAGAGAGGGCGAGAGTGGACATCAGAGAATGTGAGTGTGTGAGTCAGTGTATATCCGAGAGAATGAGTGAGAAAGAGAGAGAGACAGTGTACATCACAGAGAGAGTGTCAGTGAGAGACAATGTACAACAGAGAGAGTGTGTGCGAGTGAGAGAGACCACATTAGAGAGAGCGCAGGTGTGTCAGCGGGAGAGACAGTCTACATCAGAGAGAGTGTGACAGACTTTGCAGAACAGGTAGAGAGTATGAGTAAGAGAGAAAGAGAGAGAGAGAGAGAGATTGGGAATCAAAGAGTGAGAGTTTGAGAGGCAGGGTACATCACAGAGAGAGTGTCAGTGAAAGACAGTCTAAAACAGAGAGAGTGTGTGTGAGTGAGCGAGACTACATTAGAGAGAGCACAGGTGTGTCAGCGAGACAGAAAGTCTATATCAGAGAGAGTGTGAGGGAGACAGTGTGTAACAGAGAGAGTGTTTGAGCGGGAGATAGTGTACATCAGAGAGAGAGAGTGAGTATTAGATTGACAGTGTGTATCACAGAGAGAAAGATAGAGAGAGAGAGACAGTCTATGTCAGAGAGTGAGTGAGAGTGACAGTGTATATCAGAGAGAGTGTATGTGAGGATGGCAGACAGTGAATGAGAGACAGTGCACATCAGAGAGAGAGAGAGAGAGAGAGAATGATTTTGTGTGTGTTTGAGAGAGAGAGATGAAGAGTGGACAACGGAGAGAGTGAGTGAAAGAGACACTGTACATCAGGGAGTGTGTATATGAGAGAGAGACAGTGTAAACCAGAGAGAGAGAAAGAGATAGATAGACAGGTTACATCAGAGAGAGAGTGAGTGAGAGAGCCAGTGTTTTTTCGAGAGAGTGAGCAAGAGAGAAAGGGTATATCAGACAGAGTGTGAGGGAGAGACAGTGTACAACTGAGGGAGAGTGTATATGAGAGGGATAGTGTACATCAGATAGAGTGTGTGTGAGTGAGAGCGAGAGGGAGACAATGTACATCAGAGAGAGTGAGAGAGAGGCAGTTTGTGTCAGAGAGAGTGTGTGAGGTGAGGAGGGAGAGCGAGTGATGGTGGTCATCAGAGAGTGTGAGTGTGTAAGATCTGAGACAGGCAGTGAATATCAGCTAGAGAGAGTGCGTAAGTGAAAGAGAGAAACAGTGTACATCAGAGGGAGAATGTATGTGGTCGGAGACAGGCAGTGCCTATCACAGAAAAAGTATGAGAAAGAGAGGGAGATCGACAGAGGGCATCAGCGAATGTGAGTGTGAGAGACAGTGTACATCAGAGAGGGTGAGAGAAAGCGACAGTGTACATCAGAGCGAGTGTGTGTGAGTAAGAGAGACAGTGTACATCAGAGAGAGAGTATGATTGCGTGTGTATGAGAAAGAGAGAGAGAAAGAGACTGGATACAGTTACATCAGAGAGACAGAGTGATTGAGAGTACCTCAAAGAGAGTGTGTGTGTGTATATCAGAGCGAGTGAGTGAGAGATATAGTGTATGTAAGAGAGAATGAGTGAGAGAGACCATGTTCATTAGAGAGATTGTGTGTGTGAGTGAATGAGAGAGAGAGACAGTGGATATCAGAGAGAGTGAGTGAAAGAGACGCTGTACTTCAGAGAATGTGTATGTGAGTGATTGTGTCTACATTAGAGAGAGCGCAGGTGTGTCAGCGAGAGAGACAGTCTACATCAGAGAGAGCATGGGAGAGACAGTGTGTAACAGAGAGAGAGTGTGAGTGAGAGATAGTGTACATCAGAGAGAGAGTGAATATGAAATGGACAGTGTGCATCACACAGAGAGAGAGTCTACATCAGAGAGAGAGAGTGAGAGCGACAGTGTACATCAGAGAGAGAAAGTATGATTGTGTGTGATTGTGTGTACAAGAGAGAGAGAGTGGACATAGTGCAATGTGTCTGTGTGACAGCGAGACAGTTAATGCAGTGAGGGAGAGAGAGAATGTACGTCAGAGAAAGGGAGAGAGTGTACATCGGAGAGAGTGAGTGAGAGACAGAGTGTATGCAAGAGAGAGTGAGTAAGAGAGAGAGTCTGCATCAGAGAAAGAGAGAGTGTGAGAGGCAGTGCGTAACAGAGAGAAAGTGTAAGTGAGAGATAGTGTGCTTCAGAGAGAGAGAGTGAGTGTGAGATGGACAGTGTGCATCACAGGGAGAGACAGTCTACATCAGAGAGAGTGAGTGAGAGTGACAGTGTATATCAGAGAGTGTGTGTGTGAGTAAGACAGGCAGTGCACATCAGAGAGCGCGAATTGGAGAGACAGCGCACATTAGAGAGCGAGAGACTATGATTGTGTGTGTGTGAGAGAGAGTGGACAATGCAGAGAGTGAGTGAAAGAGACACCGTACATCAGGGAGAATGCGTGTGTAAGAGAGAGGAAGTTACATCAGAGAGAATGAGAGAGAGAGAGAGAGAGAGAGAGAGAGAGAGATAGTGTACACCAGAGAGAAAGAGAGGTACACATGTTTCATCAGAGAGAATGAGTGAGAGAGACAGTGTACATCACAGAGAAAGTGCGTGATGGGGAGAGAAAGCAAGTGGCAGTGGTCATCGGTGAGTGTGAATGTGTAAGATCGGAGACAGGCAGTGCATATCTGCGAGAGAGAGTGCGTATGTGAGAAAGAGGAACAGTGGACATCATCATGTGGTCTGAGACAGGCAGTGTATGTCAGAGAGAAGGCATCAGTAGGAGTAACAGAGAAAGAGAGAGAGAGAGAGATAGAGGCCATCAGAGAGTGTGAGTGTGCTAGACAGTGTGCATCAGAGAGAGAGAGTGTGAGAGCGATAATGTACCTCAAAGAGTGTGAGTGAGAGAGACACTGTACTTCAGAATGCGTGTGCATGAGTGAGAGACAGTGTACATCAGAGAGAGTGAATGAGAGACGGTGTACATCAGATAGAGTTTGTTATTGTGTGTGTTGTGTGTGAGAGAGAGAGGAATGGTAAACATCAGGGAGAGTGAGAGATACAGTGTAAATCTGAGTGTTTGTGTGACTGAGAGACACTGAATATCAGAGAAAGAGAGTGGGAGAGATAGTGTACATCAGAGAGAGTGTGTGATTGTGTGAGTGTGTGTGTGAGTGAGAGAGGAAGTGTGTACATCAGATAGAGTGTGTGTGTGAAAGAGTGAGACAGTGGACATCAGAGAGAGAGTATGATTGTGTGTGTGTGTGTGTGAGAGAGAGAGAGATAGAGAGTGGACAAGGTAGAGAGTGAGTGAAAGAGACACATCAGGGAGTGAGGGAATGAGAGATAGAGAGAGATAGACAGGTTACATCAGAGAGAGTGAGTGAGAGTGACAGTGTACATCAAAGAGAGTGCGTGTGAGAGACAGTGTACATCAGAGAGAGAAGGTATGATCATGTGTGCGTGTGTGAGTAAGAGAGAGAGAGTGGACATCGTGGAATGTATCTGTGTGACCGAGAGACAGTTATATCAGAGAGGGAGAGAGAGTGTGTGCCTCAGAGAGAAAGAGAGACTGAGAGAGTGTACATCGGAGAGAGTGAGTGAGAGATAGTTGTACGTACGAGTGAGTGAGTGAGTGAGAGAAAATTTTGACGAGACCACGAAAACTGGAAACAAGACAATTTATTACGAACTTGCAATTTGCATAAGCAAATGAAACGCAAATTAGAACTTAGGTTAGTGTACAGTTATACTCTTTGAGCTGAGTGAGGTCATCTATCCAGACTCCTAATTATCCAATCTCTCTTACTATTTCGACTTTACCCAACTATGCTCCACGGCCATTGCCCCTTTCTTTCCAAGTTCACAATTTCTCTCTTGCACGTGCTGTCATAAGGCTAAACTCTTATCTCGATGTTCCCTTTTGTAACTTCTTTCATTATCCACAGGTACATTTCATTCTTGTACAGATATCTTAACAATGTATCTTTTTCATGCTTTGCTTATATTTTTCAGTAATCTTAGCTTTTTGCTGAAACTGTTGTTTTAAACATTATGGTAAAATGAATTATTTTCTTTAACAAATCTACATTAAAGTTAGTACTTAATTATCCATAAGTATGTACTGAAAAGTAGAGATACTCTTCCCTAAATACGTGCAGATTTAATAATTCTCTTGCTGTACCCCTTTTCTGTATGCTTTTTCAATATCTGCAAAAACAACACTTTTCCCCATTTCTAACAATTCCCCCATTTCTTTTCTTAACCATTTGTTGTTTTTGCAATACTATTTTCTGCCCTCTTTTCACCCTATGGTATCGTGGTTCACAATCTAGTCATTTCTGTCCTTCTAAATTTGTCTTATTTTTTAATTCTAGGAGTAATGTTACTCTCTCTTTCTTGTGCTTGTGCTATTGTCATGACCATTATTGGTTGTTATCCTCCCAAAGACATTACCAGCTTAGTCCTTATCCATTTTAACACATTAAACCCTGTCAGTAAACCTATAATTATTAGTAGCACATAAATGCCTAAATTCACTCACCATTTTCCAAAATTAGTCAGTCCCTAGTTGCCCCATCCCTATCCTTTATCTTTTCGGAGTTCATCCCCAAATTCTCTTATATTGCTTATCTTTTTCTTTACTATTTCTGCCTTACATTCCACTATGGAAGAGGTGTCTGGGGTGAAGGTGCAACATTCTTTACCAAACAGAGAACAAGTTCCTCCTTTTTCGGCCAAAAGATAGTCTAAAGCCATTTGATTTTGTGAAGCTGTTAATCTCGTGGCAATCATTTCAGTGGTTATGGAAGATATTTGGGATTGAGTTTCCCCTACTGCGCCGGTGGTATCATTAATTAAATTTTCAAGGGCAGTTGCCAGTTTCTGTATTTCCACCACTGCCCTTGTAGTGCAGTAGTTGAGAATAATGTCCACAGTTGATGATCTCCTTCAGAGACCTCTCGGGTCTTACGTCTTATTCCCCTCTCCTTTCTCAGGTTGGGCTCATGCTTTTCTATTCGGAGGTGAGGGACTATATAAGCGAGGTGACAGCAGACACTCCAACCTTTCTGATCGCACGAACATATTTTTTCTCCGGGAATAAATGGGTAGGCCTTCAGACCGCATACCCAATATATTCCATTTCATATTCGGAGAGTGGTCGTGGCAGTGGCTTGACTGGTGTGGACAAAAGATGATTTTCCTATTGGAAAGATGCAGCATCATTCTGATTACAGAAACAGGTGGTATTCACTGCTCCTTTCAGTGGGGAAATGCTAAGACTATCAATAGCACCCTGATGTTTCGGGACTGGCCTTGGGAATCATCCAACAAAATTATATTTGCTCCCTTCGGATCTCCACTTTGTATTATTTGAACCCACATCAAACTATTATACATCCTATACATTTTTTTAGTGAGCTGTATTACTGAGGTGGGGATTCCAGATTCGCCATGGTGTGGGACCTCTGCACAGACGCAACAGCCAGCAAGTCCCTTTTGTTTAGCATAATTCAGGCACAGCGTAGTGAGGTGATTTTTCCCATCTCCTTGAATAGTTAGTACTACTAACATTATAATACTATACCAATATCTGCCCATTTCGGAACCCTGCCTACCATCCTATCGTAGCTGTTTTGGTGTCAGGGAGAGGTGAGTCCACACAGCACTTACATTCAATAACAATAAATATATATCAGCAAATGTTAAGAGTTTTTTGTCTCAGTTCATTCTTTCTCAGCTTAACTTTTGATGGTTGTCTGTAGGATGAGTGTGCCATTCCTCCAATGGAGCCTTCACAGCACCATTAACACGAGTGTGATGACTCCACCCTTTCTCGTCAATCTAGCTGTTTCACTAGTTAGGAGGTTAAGGAATGGTCCCTCCCAGCTCGGGTGCAGTTTGGTATCTTTCCAGGTCTTGATCAGGATCCAATCACCCGGTTGTACTCGATGGACTGCACACTCGAGTGGCGGTGTCTGTACCAACAGGCCTTTACTCGTAAGAATAGACAAAAAAAAGCCGAGCCCGAAGTATAGTTCTTTAAAAACTTATCATTGAACTCTGACCAGCCGTTAGGCAGTCTTTCAACATCAACAATGCTTCCCTCTATCCCGTCTACTACAGCACATTAATTGTGGTTTTTACCCTCCATGATCTGGAAGGACCCGTTGATAAACAACCGAGCTCTCGCATGCAATGACACATCTCTTAAGTTCATTCGCACTTTAATCTGATATTCAGTAAAATTAAGGCAGGCATGTTCTGGATTGCCAGGGGCCACCCGCCTCTCCGCCACAGAAGTGCAGCTGGATTCAAGCAACTGTCTGTGGCTAACACAAGGTCATCCTGTTCTATTAAGATTGTCTCATATTTCAAGATCCTAGACTCTGTGAGCCATTGTCCTGCATTCTGATTTAAGAATTCTTCGCATTTTACTCCAGAAACCTTGAGACCTTTGTTAGTTAATTTAACACCGCTAGGTCTAAAGTTTAGGGATGATCGTGCTTCTCCCGTATACACTAAAAACACAGTTTCATCTCCTTCAGGTCCCACCTTTAAATTTATCAAGGGTCCTCGGGGGAGGGAACCCCTGACTCCCCTAATCTTCATCAAAAATCATCAATGATACTGCTTCTCTTTGTCGTCCTAACCTTGGACATTGTGTTTTAAAATGTCCTGTTTTTCCGCAGTAATAACATCCTGCCAGTTGCTTCCTTCCCCTACCATCTGCGCTCTGTCTCTCTTGTCCTCCTCTGTTCTCTGATTCTAACTTTCTCGTCGTAATTTCTTCAACTGCTGCAACCATTATTTTAGCTTTTTGTTTTTGTTTCTCCTCTTCCCTTTTCACACACACTTTCTGTGCCTCATATAACAGATCTTCTCTCTGTTTTTCAATCCAGCCTTCTAAGTCCTGTAATTTCTTTTGTATGTCCGGCCATGATTTAGTCACAAATTGGACCTTTAAGAGTCCCTGTGCTACCGGATCATCGGGATTCATTCCCGAATATTTTCTAGTGACTTCTTTTAATCCCTGCAAAAAGGCTGATGGAGCTTCCTCCTTTTCCTATCTTATTTCAAAGGCTTTTAAAAAAATTCTGAGATTTACGTGCTGCTTCTTAAATACCCAAAATGACTATTTCTCGAAAGTCCCTCATTTTTTTCTCGATCGTGTTCATCCATACCCTTCCAACATGGGTCCAAATTAGGGAATTTGTTTTTGGCTGGTATCATAGAACAATACAGCACAGAACAGGCCCTTCGGCCCACGATGTTGTGCCGAACATCTATCCTAGATTAAGCACCCATCCATGTACCTATCCAATTGCCTCTTAAAGGTCGTCAATGATTCTGACTCTACCACTCCCACGGGCAGCGCATTCCATGCCCCCACCACTCTCTGGGTAAAGAACCCACCCCTGACATCTCCCCTATACTTTCCACCCTTCACCTTAAATTTATGTCCCCTTGTAATACTCTGTTGTACCCGGGGGAAAAAGCTTCTGACTGTCTACTCTATCTATTCATCTGATCATCTTAAAAACCTCTATCAAGTCACCCCTCATCCTTCGCCGTTCCAACGAGAAAAGGCCGAGAACTCTCAACCTATCCTCGTACGACCTATTCTCCATTCCAGGCAACATCCTGGTAAATCTTCTCTGCACCCTCTCCAAAGCTTCCACATCTTTCCTAAAGTGAGGCGACCAGAACTGCACACAGTACTCCAAATGTGGCCTAACCAAAGTCCTGTACAGCTGCACCATCACTTCACGACTCTTGAATTCAATCCCTCTGCTAATGAACGCTAATACACCATAGGCCTTCTTACAAGCTCTATCCACCTGAGTACATAGATCCCAAGATCCCTCTGTTCCTCTACCTGACTAAGAACCCTACCGTTAACCCTATATTCCGCATTCTTATTTGTTCTTCCAAAATGGACAACCTCACACTTGGCAGGGTTGAACTCCATCTGCCACTGCTCAGCCCAGCTCTGCATCATATCTAAGTCCCTTTGCAGCCGACAACAGCCCTCCTCACTATCCACAACTCCACCAATCTTCGTATCATCTGCAAATTTACTGACCCACCCTTCGACTCCCTCACCCACCGGATGTCTCTTTTCCATTCCCTCAGAGCAGTTCTTCTAATGATGCTCCGTTCTTCTCCTGATCGTACCTGATGTGAGGTTCTGACTACTAAGGCTCCACTAAAAGTAAGTTTCCGACTCTCCTCTACCAATAAGGCTGTTGTTGCTGCCACTGCCTGCACACACTCTGTCCAGTAATGTAGCTTTACATTCTTTAATTAACAATGAATTAATGCAGTCATATTTTAAATTAATCATGAATCAATATGGCAGGTCACTGAGAATCTATGAAGGAATCCTGCCAATTATAATTGATTCAGGCTAACACAATTGAATTATTATCAATATTAATGATTAATTATATGTATTTTATAATTCAGGATGGAAACTCAACAAGTGATTAAAACATTTTTAAAACTGTAATCGCGCAGTTCTGTTTGTTTACCAGTCACTTGTGACTTCTCATTCTGTTTTGGTAATTGTTTTGCTCGAGCACATTCATTTTTAAGAACCTCGACAGATTCCATACATCTTTTGCAGTTAATTCAATCCCAATTTGGTGGCAATATCTCGTCATGAACGCAAAACTGATTCTTCATGCCTCTCATCACAAAACTGTCGCCATAATCCAATGAACGTTTTTATTTTCCCACTCCCTTTGGCTTAAACTTTAAGGATGAACTTGCTGCCCCCGCATCGGCTAAGAAAACTACTTCTTCTTTGTAAGGTCCCACTTTTAAATTTATCAAGGATTCCTGGTGAGTCCCCGTGGGCAGGAACTCCTGAAACCCCTATTTTTCATCAGGGTTCAGAAACAGTTCTGCCTTTACTTCATTTTTCGGATCAGGACACTCTCTCTTAAAGTGACCTGTCTTTCCACAGTAATAACATCCCGCCTGTGGGGATTTCCACTTTGATCCTTGTTCCTGTCTACCAGACCCCTTAACATCTCCTCCCCATCTTTTTCTCGTCACTTTATTTTCAACATGCTGCCCGCCACCATTTCGGTTTACTTGTCCTTTTAGTTTTGTCCATTTTTTATTACCTCATCAACCGTGGCTTATCATTATTTTTGCCTTCTGTTTCTGCTTCTCATGTTATGTTGCGGGATCAATTGCTGAGCCGATTTAACCAACTGAATAGCTTTAGGGCCACCTCATGGCCATTCCTCATCACCCAATATTTTGTTTAGGCCTTGATGTTTAAAGATATGCTGCAATATTTCTTGCACCCTGTATTCTCAAATATAATTTGTCAATTTATGCTTGTCTAACTTTAAAGCCTACCCGTAAATTTAGGAATCTTACTTGTAAATTCACTATACTTTCCCGGTTTTAATCGCTTGATTTAAATCCAAAATCGATTTTCTTAGGTAGTCATGACCAGTCATTGCTCAATTACAATGCTATAGATTGTTAAAAAAAAAACTTCTACTGCATGAATAATGGCCGAATCCAAGGTCACCGATTTCAACCATAGGATATATATATATATATATATATTTATTGTAATCTAATGTTGAACTGAAACTTCAACTGTCCTCCATAAATCGTTTTTATGTAAGGATAAAAGAGGTTAGTTAGAAACTGACAGTAAGGCAGTTATGACCTGTAAAAATAGCAGGAGTTAACATTTTATTTCATAATCTGTAAAATCCTTAACCTTAAAATAAATCATGTTAAAGTTTCCATAATAGAAATCAAATTCAAAACAGTCACGGATTTCAAGCTCCAGGGAACATTCAATCACCAACAAACATTCAAATTGAATCACAAAGGATTAAACTTTCTACTAGCTGTACAGCTCTTTTCTCTCTCTCTCTCACACACACACACACACACATACAGACACCATGTCCCACAGACACTTTGAGTTTCCCACAACAACTCCTCTAGCTTTTCAATATTGTTCTGGATGTCTGGCCATGATTTAGTTACGAAGTGCACCCTCAGTAGCCCTTCAGCTACTGGCCCTTCTACACGAAGCATAATCTGATTCCTCCTGACTGTAAGGCTGTTTTTCATTGCCATTTTATCATTTTTGTATCCTTTCCTCCGTCCGAGGATTGTACTTCCAGCTCCGTAACATTTTTCTTAAAGGGCTGTCGTTGGAATGTGGTCCTTGGACATCCCTTTAGTTTCTTCTTCTACACTTAAATCACTAATATCATTTCCCATTTCAATACTCGGCCATTTTTTTATGTAATTCAATTAATCTTACTGAGGTTCAGTGTCACCTTCTTCAGCACCCACTTCAAGATCCTAACCTTCGCATGGGGGATTTCCTCTCTTAACAACCGGTTTAAAGCTGGGTGGTTGAATCAGGTGGACACCTCACTCTTCAAATTAAATACCTTGATTTATGTGTTGCCAATTCCCCGTAGTTCTCGTACGTGCCCGACCAACTAAGGTTGTGTCCCCTCAGCAGCCCTTCAGTAGCCTTCTGACACGGGCTGTTTTTCCATGGATGTATGCTTAATTTAACATCACCAATTCCATGTACATTCCATCCATCCCGCCCACTTAAGGTCGCCCCGACCACCTAAGGGCGTCCCGACCACCAAGGTAATATTTACAGGTCCCTTTTCGTACCTTGGTCTGTGCACAATAGTTACCTGGTCGAATTTAGCCCCCTTATCCCGCGGCAATACGCGGTCAAACTTCCTGCTGTGTGCCAGCACGCCCTGTTCTGATGCAATACCTGGCAACCAGTACCGTTGCCAACCCCGGTTGCTTACCCAACCAAACTTCCCGCCGTGTGTTCGTGCGCCCTGTCGAGCAGAAATTCCCCGAATATATATACCTGGCAACCGTGACAACTGTTATCTACCCTGGTTGATCGGGTTTGCCTAACCTGGTCGCCCAGAACCCTGGTTACCCGGATGCCTGGATATATTCAACTGGCACCGGATACGTGGACACATCCACCTGGCAGCAAATACCGCTGCCAACCCCGGTCGCCGGTTACCCAGATTAACCAATCAGCAGCAAATAACACTACCTACCAGGGACGACGTGGACACTCCAGGACGTATCCACCTGGCAGCAACTACCGCTACCAAACCCAGTCAATCAGAACTCCGGTTCTCCAGATCTCTGGATATATCCACCTGGCAGCAACTACCATTGCCAGCCACCTGGATACATTCACCTAGCAACAGTATCAACGGCTACCCACCCTGGCTGACTGGATTAGCCTATTAGTGTCAGCAGTATCCTGGTTTCCTGGATCCCTGGATATATCCAAATGACAGCAAATACCACTGCCTATCCCGGTCGGCCGGATAAATCTTTTAAGACCTTTCTTACCAGGGTCTTGTGTACACAGGAGTCACCCGACCGGACCCGCCGCGTCTCAACTCATCTTGTTTCCAGGGTCTCTCAGTCTGGATCACGCTCGCCCAAAGCCACTGTGGCAAAGAGGGAATCTAAAGACCGCCAAAATCAGCGAGGTGCAACTTCTTCGTTTTCCCAACAATTCCCGAGTGACCAGAGCATGGGATTCCAGGACGAGCACCCAAATCTGTTAGAAACAAATTCAATAAAATTTAAACGAGACCACCAAAACTGGAAACAAGACAATTTATTACGAACTTGGAAGTAAGGGCTTCAATTGCATAAGCAAATGAAAAGCAAATTCGAACTTAGGTTAGTGTACAGTTATACCCTTTGAGCTGTGTGAGGTCATTTATCCAGACTCCTAATTACCCAATCCGTCTTATTATTTCGACTTTACCCATCTATGCTCCACGCCCATTGCCCCTTTCTTTCCAAGTTGGCAATTTCCCCCTTGCACATGCTGTCATAAGACTAAACTCTTATCTCGATGTTCCCTTTTGTAGCTTCTTTCATTATCCATACGTACATTCCATTCTTGTACATACATCTTAACATTGTATCTTTTTTATGCTTTGCTCATATGTTTCAGTAATCTTAGCGTTTTGCTGAAACTGTTGTTTTAAACATTGTGGTAAAAGGAAGAGGCAGAAAGAGTCTACGTGAAAGGGAAAGTGCATATCAGAGAGAATGAGTGAGTTAGTCAGAGAGAGTGTGTGATGGTGAGAGAGAGCGAGTGACGGTAGTCATCAGAGAGTGTGAGTGTGTAAAGTCCGAGACAGGCAGTGACTATCAGCGAGAGAGAGTGCGTAAGTGAGAGAGAGGAACGGTGTACATCAGAGGGAGAGTGTATGTGGTCTGCGACAGGCAATATATATCAAAGAGAAAGTATGAAAAGAGAGAAAGAGAGACAGAGACAGAGAGAGAGAGAGAGAGACAGAGGGCATTAGAGAGAGTGTGTGTGAGTAAGAGAGACAGTGTACATCACAAAGAGTGAGTGTGAGAGACAGTGTATACCAGAGAGAGAGAGTATGATTGTGTGTGTGTATTTGTGTGTATATTTTTGTATGAGAGAGAGAGCGACAGTGGATATCGTGATGTGTGTGTGTGTGTGAGACAGAGAGACAGTTACATCAGAGTGAGGGAGAGAGTGTACCTCAAAGAGAGAAAGTGCAAGAGTGTACATCAGAGAGAGTGAGTGATAGATACAGTGTACGTAAGAGAGAGTGAGTGAGAGACAATACACATCAGAGAAATTGTGTAAGTGAGAGAGAGAAAGAGAGACAGTGGACACCGGAGAATGTGAATGAAGAGACACTGTACTTCAGAGAGTGTGTGTGAGTGAGAGAGACTACATTAGAGAGAGCGCAGGTGTATCAGCGAGAGAGACAGTCTACATCAGAGAGAGTGTGAAAGAGACAGTGTGTAGCAGAGAGAGAGTGTGAGTGAGAGGTTGTGTACATTACAGAGACAGAGTGAGTATGAGATGGACCGTGTGCATCACACACACAGAGAGAGAGAGAGAGAGGGAGAGAGAGAGAGTCTACATCAGAGAGAGTGAGTGAGTGCGACGGTTTACATCAGAGAGTGTGTGTGAGTAAGACAGACAGTGTACATCAGAGAGCGCAAATGAGAGACACAGTACACGTTGAGAGAGAGGGAGAGTATGATTGTGTGTATATGAGAGAGAGAGTGGACAACGGAGAGAGTGAGTGAGAGACATTGTACATCAGGGAGTGTGCGTGTGCGCAAGAGGGAGACAGTTACATCAGAGAGAATGAGAGAGAGAGAGAGAGAGAGAGAGAGACAGTGTACACCAGAGAGTGAGATACACAGGTTACATCAGAGAGAGTGAGTGAGAGAGACAGTGTACGTCACAGCAAGAGTGTGTGATGGTGTGAGAGAGCGAGTGACGGTTGTCATCAGAGAGTGTTACTGTGTAAGACCTGAGATAGGCGGTGCATATCTGTGAGCTAGAGTGCGTAAGTCAGAGAGAAGAACACTGCAGATTAGAGGGACAGTGTATGTGGTCTGAGACAGGCCACCTGCCCGACCTGCTGCGCTTTTCTAGCAACACATTTTCAGCTCTGATCTCCAGCATCTACAGTCCTCACTTTCTCTTCGTGGTCTGAGACAGGCAGCGTATATCATAGAGGCAGTATGAGTAAGAGAGAAAGAGAGAGAGAGAGAGAGACAGAGGGCATCAGAGAGTGTGAGTGTGCAAGACAGTGTACATCAGAGAGAGTGAGTGAGAGCGACAGTGTACATCAGAAAATGTGTGTGACAGACAGTGCGCATCAGAGAGAGGAGGATGATTGTGTGTGTGTGTCTGTGTGTATGAGAGAGAGAGAGAGAGACAGTGGACATCATGGAGTGTGGATGTGTGATAGAAAGACAGTTACATCAGAGAGAGAGGGAGAGAGAGAGTGTTTGTGCACCTCAGAGACTGTACATCAGAGAGAGTGACAGATGTAGTGTACGTAACAGAGAGTGAGTGAGAGAGACAGTGTACATCAGAGAGATTTTGTGAGTGAGAGAGAGAGAGAGAGTGGACGTCGGAAAGAGTGAGTGAGAGAGACACTGTACTTCAGAGAGTGTGTGGTGAGTGAGAGACAGTGTACATCAGACAGAGTGAGTGACAGAGATAGTGCGCATCAGAGGGAGTTTGTGATTGCGTGTGTCTGAGAGAGAGGGACAGTGCACATCAGTGAGAGTGAGAGAGACAATGTCAATCAGAGACCGTGTGTGACTGAGAGAGATACAGAATATCAGAGAGAGTGAGTGAGAGAGATAGTGTACATCAGAGAGATTGTGTGTACATTAGAGAGAGCGTGTGAGTTAGAGAGAGAGTGAGAGTTCAACAGAGAGTGTGTGAGAGAGAGAGAGATCGTGTACATTAGAGAGAGAGTGTGATGGTGTGATTGCTTATGAGTGAGAGAGAAAGTATGTACATCAGACAGAGTGTGTGAGTGAGAGAGAGAGAATGAACATCAAAGAGAGTGAGTGAGTGAGAGAGGCAGTGTACATCAAAGGGAGAGAGTGTGATTGTGTGTTTGTGTGTGTGTGTGTGTGTGTGTGTGAGAGAGAGAGAGAGAGATAGAGAGAGTGGACATCAGAGAGAGTGACTGAGAGAGACAGTGTATATCAGAGGAGGAGTCAGTATGAGAGGAACAGTGTACATCGGACAGAGAGTGGGCGAGTGAGAGAGGGAGAGAGAGGGAGTGAGAGTGTGTGTTAATCAGAGAGAGTGTGTGAGTGAAAGAGAGAGAGACAGTGGACATCAGAGAGGGTGGGTGAGAGAGGCAGTGTACATCAGAGAGAGTGACTGTGAGAGAGAGACAGCGACAGAGGACATCAGAGAGATTGAGTGAGAGAGTGTGTATCAGACAGACTGTGTGAGTGAGAGAGAGAAAGAGAGAGAGAGTGGACATCAGAGAGAGTGACTGAGAGAGACAGTGTATATCAGAGGAGGAGTCAGTATGAGAGGGACAGTGTACATCGGACAGAGAGTGGGCGAGTGAGAGAGGGAGAGAGAGAGGGAGTGAGTGTGTGTGTTAATCAGAGAGAGTGTGTGAGTGAAAGAGAGAGAGACAGTGGACATCAGAGAGGGTGGGTGAGAGAGGCAGTGTACATCAGAGAGAGTGACTGTGTGAGAGAGAGACAGCGACAGCGGACATCAGAGAGATTGAGTGAGAGAGTGTGTATCAGACAGACTGTGTGAGTGAGAGAGAGAGAGAGTGGGCATCACAGCGGGTGAGTGAGAGAGGCAGTGTAAATCAGAGAGAGAGAGCATTGCGTGTGAGAGAGAAAGCGACAGTGGACATCAGATAGAGTGAGTGAGACAGACAGTGTGTATCAACAGAGATTGTGAATAAGAGACAGTGTACAACAGAGGGAGACTGTGTATGGGAGGGACAGTGTACATCAGAGAGAGTGTGTGTGAGTGAAAAAGACAGTGGACATCAGAGAGTGTGTATGAGAGGGACAGTGTAGATCAGAGAGAGAGATGGTGTACATAGAGACAGTGAGTGAGAGAGACAGTGTACGTTAGAGAGAGTGTGTGACCGTATGAGAGAGAAAGATGGTGGACAGCAGAGAGTGTGAGTGTGTATTGTCTAAGATAGGCAGTGCATATCAGAAAGACAAAGTGCGTGAGTGAGAGAGAGGGACAGAGTACATCAGAGGAAGAGTGTGTATGGTCTTAGACAGGCAGTGTATGACAGAGACAGAGTATGACAGAGAGAGAAAGAGAGAGAGAGGCAGTGGATATCAGAGAGTGTGAGTGAGAGAGACAGTGTACATCAGAGACAGAGTGTCAGTGAGAGACAGTGAACATCAGAGAGAGTGTGTGTCAGTGAGAGACCGTATATTAGAGACAGTGCAGGTGTGTCAGCGAGAGAGATAGTCTCCATCAGAGAGAATGTGAGAGACAGTGTATATCAGAGAGAGTGTGTGAGTGAGAGTTAGTGTACATCAGAGGGAGAATGAGTATGAGATGGACAGTGTACATCAGAGAGAGTGCGAGTGAGAGAGAGAGAGAGACAGACAGTGTACCTCAGAGACAGTGAGTGAGAGAGACAGTGTACATCAGAGAGATAGAGTATGATTGTGCAAGTGTTTGTGTGTGTGTGAGAGAGAGAGAGACAGTGGATATCAGAGAGAGTGAATGAGAGAGACACTACATCAGAGAGCATTAGAGAGAGAGAGAGAGAAAGTGTCCATAAGAGACAGTGAGTGAGAGAGACAGTGAACATCAGAGAGAATGATAGAGACAATGTACATCAGATAGTGAGAGAGAGAGAGAGAGAGAGAGAGAGAGAGACAGACAGAGAGAGAGAGTGTGTACATAAGAGAGAGTGAGTGAGAGATAATGTCCATCTGAGAGAGTGTGTGATTGTGTGTGTGTGTATGTGTGAGAGAGAGAGAGACAGAGAGACAGTGTACATCAGAGAGAGTGTGTGAGTGAGAGAGAGTTCCATCAGAGAGAATGAGTGAGAGAGGCAGTGTAAATCAGAGAGAGTGTGTGTAAGCGAGAGAGACACTATAAATTAGAGAGTGTGTGACTGAGAGAGAGGCAGTGTACATCAGAGAATGTGAGTGAGAGATATAGCGGACATTAAAGAGAATGTGTGTAATTGTGTGAGCGACAGAGACAGTAGACATTAGAGATTGTGAGTGAGAGAGACAATGTGCGTCAGAGAAAGTGTGTGTGAGTGAGAGAGAGAGAGAGAGTGACAGTGGACATCAGACAGAGTGTGTGTGATTGTGTTGAGAGAGTGAGTTAGCGACAGTGTACATCAGCGAACGTGTGTGAGAGAGATAGTGTGACAGTTACATCATAAAGATTGAGTGAGAGAGACATTGCACATCAGAGAGAGAGTGTGTGATTGTTTGTGTGAGAGTGAGTGAGAGAGACAGTGTACTTCAGAGAGAATGTGTGATTGTGTGAGAGAGAGAGACAGTGGACATCAGAGAGTGTGTATGTGTTAATGGTCTGAGACAGGCAGTGTATATCTGAGAGAGAGAGAGCATGAGTGAGAGAGAGGGACACTGTACATCTTTCCCCTGCTTCTCATTCACCCCTCTCCTTCCCCAACACTCCTTTTCCACCACCTCTGCCTCCCCCTCCTGCCCTGTGTCTCTATTGTGCTCAATATACCAACCCTCCCTCACCACCTGCGCTGCTCACTGTGTCCTAGGCCCAGCGCTGGACCTGGTGCGGGACACAGAATATGTGCAGAGACTGGCCAGCCTTCGACTGCGTGCATCTTCATGCACAGCAAAATCCCATTCCCTAGGTTTCCCCCTGCCCTACCCCACCCCTCACTGCGAAAGGAGCTTTATTTTCCCCACCCTCACTGATTGGACAACAACAGGAGATCCAGGGAGCAGCAAGATATCACAGTGTTAATGACATGTGCAGCACCACATGGTACGGAGCCCAAATCTCCCTCTGGGACAGGTGGATAGGGAGGGAGTGGGGTGGGAGAGAGAGAGAGAGAGTGAGAGAGAGGTACGGGGGTAAGTGGGGTTAGTCGTGAGAATAAAACCCATTGATAAAACAAGACAAAGAGAATGAAAGACAGAAAACTGAATAAATAATATCTGGTGTGGGGAGACAAAAGGAAAGGGAGAGAGAACTGACAGGGAGAGACAGAGAAAAGGACGGAGAGAGAGAGAGGGGGAGAGAGAGAGAGAGAGAGAGAGACAGAGAGAGACAGAGAGAGAGAGAGAGAGAGAGAGATGAGTGGATTCTCTCAGTCTCTGCATCGACCGAGTTTCAACTCCCAAATCAAATCTGCTCCTCTGTGGGAGAGACTGAAATGAAATAAAACTGTGGCACTAAAAGCACAGCAAGATCCCACCACTCGCTGCCTTTCACAATCTCTCACTTTCCCAGCACAGCCTCTAATATTAAACCCAGAGAGCGGGAACAGGAAGGTGTCAAACTGCCTCAGGACTGTCCCAGTGTTTCTGTTTGAGGGGAACGGGGTAAGACACTTACTCCAGAGGCAGGAACATCCTCCCCAATCCATCCAGCCTCACTCCCAGAGTCAGAGGCAACCTCCCCATTCCCTCCATCCACACTCCCAGATCACGCACACCATCCCTACTCCCTCCGTACTCATCCCAGAGGCTGAGACACTCTACCCGCTCCCTCCACCTTCACGCCTGGAGGCTCAGACACCCTCTCCATTCCCTCCATCCTCACTCCCAGAGCCTTTGTAATGATGCACCCCACACACTATCAGGCCATCAGCAAACAGAGACCTGGCCCTGTAGACAGGCTCCTGTGATATGTCAGGGGCAACCCACAGGCTCAGGGGCGCACAGCAAGATCCCACAGGCAGCTGGGTGTGGAACAGCTGGGATATGTCCCCTTATTTTCCCCAGCCAGAACGAGTCCCCAAACCCTAGCAATAACCCCTTTTCAAGCATAAGACTCCCAATGTAACCTGCACACAGCAAGATCCCAATAATGCCAGCAATTTCAAAACTCAGTTTCTGATCGTGTATCACCCTGTCTGTCTCTGCCAGCCTGGAATCGCACATCCTTACCCCTACCCAACTCCCCATTAAAATGATGATAAGTCACAGGTTGGGTCATTGATGCACAGTGCGATTCCACAGGGGGTAGTCCCCTTAGTGCTTCAGAATGTGCTCAAATCCCACTTTACATTCGGCAGAGGATGTGGATTTCTTTGGTAATCTTATTTAAATAATCACCTCCATTCCAGGATTTAATTTTGTGAATAGCACTTTCTCAAAGGAAGTGATTGGAGCTGGGCGGTGATGGGATATTGGACAGTCCTGTTCTCTCCCCCTCCAACCAGATGCTGTCTCCTTTTCCCAGCCCAGCTACAAAGACAAATTTTATCCCTCTATCGCTCTCTCTCTGTCTCTCTCTCTTTGTCTGAATCTTGTGGTATTTTATCCCTTTGTCTCAAAACAATTGTGCAGCGAAATATTTCCATCTCCTCCACTTCCCAGATACTCAGGGAGTTAGCCAACCTGTGTCTTATTTATGTGATTATCACACTTGGTCACCATTGTTGCAATGTGGGCCAATCTGCAGGTAATTTGAGACACCGTAAGATCCCATAAGTTGCATTATTCTGATATTAGAACAAGTCTCTGGAGGGAGTTTCTCATGTAAGGATATAATTTCTTCCTTGGGAAGTCCTCTCTGTCAGGCACTCACTGGGTAATGATATGTTTTTGTCAAATACCAGGGCCCCAGTTTTTTTAATCCAGGCTTTAAATCCAATTTAAAAACAACAGGACCGCAATCCGAAAGGAGTCAGTTAACCAGAGGCTCCTAAAACCCAGGATCCCCCAGAAGAGATTAAGCCTCAGGGTAAATAAAGACACAACTCACGCGGACCCCCACAGGGTACAGCCTGTCGACCAGACCTCAGGCCTCAGGCCCATGCTCCCCCTCTGGAGAAAGCTCTTTTTCAAAGATCTCCTGATCCCAAAGTGTTCCTTTGAATCTTCAAGTGGCCAGCAAGATGCCTTGGGAGGAACGAGACAGCATTAGTTGAAAGGCAAAGGCTGAAAACTATGACAGAGAGCTCGCAAATCAAGATTCCAGGTTTTCCTCTCTCAGTGACACAGGCGATCTCTCAGCAACATACAAACACAAAGATCTCGGGCAATGAGCTAAGTTTTCATTCCAAAGCCTTGGAAAATTTTTGAAATGACAGGTTAGCTGATTAAAACACTCACTGCCTGCAGTGACAGCATTAGGACACTGGTGCACAGCAAGATCCCACATGCAACAATGCAGTAGCAGCTAATTACTCTGATCACTTTCCCCCTCTGTGATGCTGCTTCAGGTTATTTATTTTTTATCACCCGTGAATCAAACATTGCAGTGATTGCAGAATCACAAAATGTCCCTTCCTTTCTATCACTCCCCTTCTTTTGTCTGGGCTCTCTCAATTTTTCAAATCTTTCTCTCACTCTCATTCCCTCACTGTCAACTTTTCTCATCTTGCCATCTCTATAACAACATTGCTCTCACATTATGACAAGTTTTTAGATAGGATCACATCATTTGGGTTTTAATTTCCCACTTGGAGAGTCCTGCTTCTCAGATCCTGGGGATTGACAGACTTTCACCCCAGGCTTCAAATGTTTTTTTAAAAATGACAGGGCTGCAGTCCGACAGGAGTCAGTTGACCAGAGGCCTCTAAAGCTCAGGGACCCCCAGAGGAGATTATACCTTGGTGATAATAAACACACAATTCATGTCACCCCCCCCCACCCCCCACGGGTTGCAGCCTGTTGACCAGGCCTCAGGCCTCAGAAAAATGTCCCCCTCTGGAGGTTGTTCTTGTCCAAGTCTCTCCTCGGCACAAGTTTTTTTGTATCTTCACATTGCAGCTTTCCAAACAAACGTTCGTCAGGATAAAAGAGGGAAAAGATTAATTGGAATGGGGAACGAGAGCATTTTGAAGGGAAGTTACACAGCTAAATCTCAGGTTAAAAGCACTCCCACCAATCGCCGATGTATTAATGTATGTAACATTGTCAGCAGTTATGGTCAAACATGGGGTGGGAGCAGATCTTTCCAGGAATTGGACGAGAATAGTAAAGGAAAGGTATCAGATTATTACACCCTGCAGTGATCTGGGATCAATTGCTTTTTACTGAAAACAGTTACCAATTTGGACGTGCCTGTAGCTCCCTCAAGTCTAAAAGTCTCATTAACCTCTATTGTGTCTCTTGTCTCTGAGCCAATGGCATATTCATTCCCATGATAGGGACAACATGGGGCTAGATACAGAGTAAATATCCTTCTGCACTGTCCGCATCGAATGCTCCCAGGACATGTGCAGCATGGGGTTAGCCACAGAATATGGATTCCTCTACACTGTTCCTCTCAAACACGCACAGGAGAGGAACAGCACGAGGTTAGTTACAAAGTTAGGCAGCATTGTAGACAGTGCAGATGGTACCTTAACATTATGAAGGGATATGATAGACTGAGTGAATGGGCAAAGCTATGTTAGATAGAGTTCACTGCAAGCATGTGTCTGGTTATAAGATTGGAGTACAGACAGGGAGCCTAAAGGAGGGTTACAAGAGTATCCCGGACCTCAGGGGTTACATTCCGAGCAGAAGCTGTAAAAACGAGGTCAGGTTCCTTCAGAATTGAGAAGCTTAAGTGGTGTTCTGATCAAAGCCTTCAAGATATAAACAGGTCGAGACAGGCTAGATCAAGATCAATGATTCCCACATTGTCGAAGATTCTCGAACGAGATGGAGCAGATTCTGAGAATGGGGTCCCAGAGCGTTCAGGAGAGATATTAGGAAGCATTTTGACACACAAAAAGTGGGAGAGGGTTTACAATCTCTTCCACAAATAACAGTGGATGCCTCATCAGTCGTTCAGTTTAAATCGGAGAGAGATACGCTTTTGTTAAGTGGAGATAATGAACGATATTGGCCAAAGGAAGTTATATGGATTTAGGCCACAGATTAGCCATGATCCCACTGAATGACGCAACAGGCTCGAGGGCCACCGCTGGTTCCTTTGTTGCAAAATAAAGAAGCCCTACACTGTCTCCATCCAACACTCCCTGAGCAGAGATAGGATAGTGTTAGATATACAGTAAAGCTCCCTCGCCACTGTCCCTATCAAATTCTGCTGGGATTATTTAACAGTCTTTTTTAGGTTTAAAACTGCCACATTTTTCTGTTATTCCTTGTTCCTCCGTTTTGTGTGTGTGAGTGAGAGAGCGAGAGAGAGAGAGGGGGGGGGGGTGGTGAGAGAGAGAGAGAGAGAGAGAGAGAGAGAGATAGAGAGACCAGGACCCTGCATTATTTGGAGAAAGTGAGGACTGCAGATGCTGGAGATCAGAGCTGAAAAATGTGTTGCTGGAAAAGCGCAGCAGGTCAGGCAGCATCCAAAGAGCAGGAGAATCGACGTTTCAGGCATGAGCCCTTCTTCATTCCTGAAGAAGAACTCATGCCCGAAACGTCGATTTTCCTGCTCTTTGGATGCTGCCTGACCTGCTGCGCTTTTCCAGCAACACATTTTTTAAGCCTGCAATATTGGGTCAGGCACTCCTTTACTCCAGTACTTATTAAGTAATAAACGTTATTTCTGGATCATTGAGCACAACACACAGAAAGCTAATGTGACGGTGTCACCAGATATTAGGATTGTTTGCCAATAATTACCAGTTTATGAGACTAGGGATGTGAGGAAGCCTTTCAGTATCTGCAGGGACAGTGAGTGTTCAGAAAGGCAAACGGATTGATTTTTCATTCGTTCTTGGGATTTGAATATCACTGGCTGCAACCAGCATTTATCCCCCATTCCCATCAGCCCTTGAGAAGATGTTTTGGGAGCTGACTTATTGAACCGCTGTACTCCATCAAATTAGTGTTTCCGGAGAAACAGAATGCCGTGGCAATCAAACTCCAGCTTTCTCTGTTTCTGCTCCCAATTTAATATTCAACAGTTTAGTTTATAATGAGTTCTAGACTGGAATTTCATCGATTGTCTCAGGAGAGACCGCAACGGGCAGTGAGTTTCAGTCTGAAATCTCATTGCGGGATCTGGGGTTCTTTTTATATCGAGTAACAGATACCAGTGAGTGAGTTGCACATTGGAGTATAATTGAGTGTACTGTGGGTTTCGCATATTGATTAATGGATACGGGAAAGTGAATCTAATTGAAGAGTTTTGGGTGGTTTATATATCGAATCACAGATACATGAGATTGAGATACAGGATAGAATGTAGTTGAAGGATTCGGGGAGGTTTATACACAGAATAACAAATATCCAAGTGTGAGTTGCTAACTGGAATCTGATGGAGATGATCGGGGTGGTTTGTATTTCAAAAAACAGATAAATGGAAGTTAGTTACAGTTTGGAATTTTATCAAGAGGGTTGGGGTGTGACACAGTGGTGAGCACTGCTGCCTCACAGCGCCAGAGACACGGGTTCAATTACCACCTCAGGCGACTGACTGCGTGGAGTTTGCACGTTCTCCCCGTGTCTGCGTGGGTTTCCTCCGGGTGCTCCGGTTTCCTCCCACAGTCCAAAAATGTGCAGGTTAGGTGAATTGGCCATGCCAAATTGCCCGTAGCGTTAGGAGCAGGGGAATGGGTATGGGTGGGTGGCGTGTCAGTGTGGACTTGTTGGGCCAAAGGGCCTGTCTCCACACTGTAAAGTAATCTAAAGACAGATTCTCATGAATGTGGTACAGACTGGGATTTAATCGAGACAATTGGGGTGCATACGTGCAAAAAGCTGAGAACCCGATACACAATCTCACTATTTCTGTCTCTCTCATGAGAATCTGTTTCATATGTAATCCCAGTTTCTCGTCCACTTTTACACAGTCTCACTCTCCCTCTCTCATACACAGCCTCACCTCATAAACAAATTATTTCTCTCTCAATCTCAATCTCTTTCTCTCTCTCATGCACAGTCTCACTAGCTCGCTGTCATACAGAATGTCACTCTCCCTCATAATCAATCTTGCCAACTCTCTCATAGACAATCTCACTCTCACCCTCCATTTCACTATCACTATCACTATCTCTCACGTACAACCGAACTGGTTTGTTCCTGGCATCCATTTCATGTTAACACAACAGTGACAATGAATTTATAAATAGGAAAAAGCAAGAGAGACTGGCAACATCAGTACACACACTAACATGTAAGATCCTCTGACTCTTCACCCCCTGATACAGAGGACTGGGCAGATTGTGTGGATAACTGCTGAGGTTCTGCCTCAGAATATTCCTGCTGGCAGTGTACAACTTTATCTGTCTGTCTTTTATTTCTATCTATCCACCAAATGTGCCCATGTTTGTCTGTATATGTGTGTCTGTGTGCCCATCTGAGTGAACAGTTTGATTGTCAGTGATTCTATGAGGGAACTCCTGATTCTCTCTCACACGCAGACGCAATCTCACACACGGGTTGACATGCACACACATACTAACACAAATATTAAAAAAACAGTAACTCATAAACATACATGCTGATACACTCACATGCTCTCAAACGCACACGTTTTCACACATATACGCTCTCTCACTCATTCGCACTCACTGTACCGCTCAATTTGGATTCAGAAGGTTCATATATCGAATAACAGATACCCAGGTGTGAGATACAGCATGGGACCTAATAGTGAGATACAGAAGAACAGGTACCAGGGATTGAGTTACATACAGAAATCTATTTGATTTCCTGGGGATCTAGATATGGAAGAACAGAGAGTTCGGAAGGCAGTTGCAGACAGGAATCGAATTGAATACATCAGTTGTGTTTTATACACGGAGTGACAGATACCAGGGAGTGAGTTACAGACTTGCAATACAGTCCCCAGTACGGTATTGCAGACTGGAATCGAATTGAGGGGTTCAGTGTGGGTTTTATACAGAGTAACAATTATTCAGGAGTGAGGTATCGAGATGATAGACATTATAGTGTTATACAGCATGGAAACAGGCTCTTTGGTCCAACTGGTCCATACTGATCAATTTTCTTGAAATGGTCCTATTTGGAGGGGTTTCAGAAACAGAATCACAGATACATGGGAGGGAGTTACACATTGGAATCGAATCGATAGGTTTCAGTGTAGTTTTTACATAGAATCACACATACCCAGGAGTGAATTACAGATCGAGATCAAATTGAGGCTTTGATGTGGTTTATGTACAGAGTCCTAGATAAATGGGAGTCAATTACAGATTGGAAATTTATCGAGAGGTGCGGAGTATTTATTTATGGAATAACAGATACTCAGGAGTGAGTTACACACAGGAATTGATGGGTCTGAAGGTTTATTTGTAAAAAGATCAGATACCCAAATGTGAGTTACAAACTGGAGTCTAAATGTATGCTTTGAAGTGGCTTATATGTAGAATACCTGATTCCGAAGAGTGACTTACAGTCTTGAATCAAGTCAAGGGTTTGAGGTGGTCTACGTAAATAGCCACAGGTACGTGGGAGTGAGTTAAATATTGGAATCCTAATGAGGAATTCAGGGTGGTTTGCATATAGAACAACATAAACTCTAGTTGAAGTTTTCGTGGTTATTGGTACAGGGAATAACGGAGACCCAGAGTTAATCAAAGTGATCGGGGTGGTTTATACACAGATTACCAGAAGCCCGAGAGTGTTTTATAAACTGGAATCAAATTGAGGGCAGTGGGAGATTTATATACAGAGCAATGAGATATGAGAGGGGAGTAACCGGGGAGAAAGTATCCACGATAGACCAACTCAACAACGATCTGAGTCACATAGGATTCAACTGACGTGTCTGCAGGTTTCTATGTGTTCTGAAAGATGGGAGAGAAACAGGCAGACACTCACACAGTGAGCAACAACCAGGAAGGGACAGAAGGAGATTCGGATTTACAAATGGTATCAGATCAGGACAGTGTTAGATTTAAACATTGACTCAGCAGAGATAGCTTGGAAAGGAAATTGGAGACAGGAGAAATCATAGGAAGTTAACCTACTCGTTTCACCAACAAATGATATACTCCCAGATTTTACCAGGGATTAGTGTGGGGCAGTGAGGAGAAGGTATCAGATTGTTTTGAGTTTGCACTGAAACATTCGAGTAGATTGTGGGCGGCATGGTGGCACAGTGGATAGCACTGCTGCCTCACAGTGCCTGAGACCCGAGTTCAATTCCCGACTCAGGTGACAGACTGTGTTGGAGTTTGTACGTTCTCCCCGTGTCTGCGTGGGTTTCCTCCGGGTGCTCCGGTTTCCTCCCACAGTCTAAAGACGTGCGGGTCAGGTGAATTGGCCATGCTAAATTGTCCGTGGTGTTAGGTAAGGGGTAAATGCAGGGGTATGGGTGGGTTGCGCTTCGGCGGGTCGGTGTGGACTTGTTAGGCCGAAGGGCCTGTTTCCACACTGTAAGTAATCTAATCTATGTTAAGTTTCATTTTACTGAAATTCCAAAACTTATATGACGCTTTATATCTTGAGATCATAAACGAATCTACTTTAGTGACTCCCCACTTGCCTACTTTGAATACCATCCCCCTCTGTCTTCCCCATTCACTGAAGAAATCAATATCCTTTTATAACGAGGTGAAAGGGAGGACTGCAGTTGCTTGAGATTAGAGTTGAGAGTTTCGTGCTGGAAAAGCACAGCAGGTCAGACAGCATCTGAAGAGCAGGACAATTGATGTTTTGGGCAAAAGACTTTCATCAGCAAATCTTGATGAAGGCCTATTGCCCAAAACATCGGTTTACCTGCTCCTCAGATGCTGTCTGACATACTATGCTTTTCTAGCACCAAACACTCGACTCCTTTCATAATGACACTACCATACTGCCTACCTCACACTGTCTCATTTATCTCCAATCCTGTATAACTACAAGGACACCAAGAAACACACAACGTTATATCCTACGGCATTGTTTACTTGCAGATGTATTATTTTCTTTTATTTGTAGACAAAACACAATTTTAGCTCCCAGCAGGTCAGAATGGTATTTGATAAACACTTGATTTTGGGATGGGGCCTGGCCACACAGGATTCAGACATGGTTTTGACACATCCCCCTCTCCCTTGCTGACAGAATACCAGAGTGAAATGATGCAGTCAGCCATGTTACGTGTATTCCCGACAGCCAATTCGTATTCGCACAGCACTGACATTGATTTTATAAACGTGCAAAAGCAAGAGAGACTGGCAACATCAATACAGTTTGAAATATTGAACATTGATTCCACACTAACATGTCAGATTTTTTTTATTCATGTGTGGGACTTAGCCGTCTCTGGCTGGGCCAGCATTGATCATCCATTTCTGTTTGCCCTTTAGAAGATGGTGGTGAACTGTTTTCTTGAATCGCTGCAGTCCACTTGCTAAGGGTTGATCCACACTGTCGGGAGGGAGGGATTTCTAGGAATTTGACCCAACTACTGTGAAGGAACGGTGGTATATTTTCAAGTGAGGCTAATGAGTGGTTTGGAGGGGGACTTGCAAGCTGGTGGTGTTCCCAAATCCCTGCTGCCCTTTCCATCTCGATGATAGTGGCCGTGGGGTTGGAAGGTGCTGTTGAAGGATCTTCTGCAATGCATCTTCTAGATAGTACACATTGCTGTTACTGATAGCCGGTGTTGGAAACATTGAATGTTTTGTAGATGTGGTGCCAATCAGGCGCATTGCTTTGTCCTGAATGGTGTCAAGCTTTTTGAGAGCTATTGGAGCTGCATCCATCCAGACAAGTGGGGAGTATTCCATCACACTCCTGACCTGCACCTTGTAGATGGTGGATACACTCTGGAGTATCAGGAGATGAGTTACTCGCCGCAGTATCCCTAGTCTCTGACTTGTTTTTATAGCCTCTATCTTTATGCAGTGAGTCCAGTCGAGTTTCTGTCAATGGTAACCCTAAGGACATTGACAGTGGGGGATTCAGTGATACCGTTGAATGTCATGGGGCAGTGGTTAGAGTGTCTCTTATTGCCGATGGTCATTGTCTGGCATTTTTGTGGCTGAAATGTTATATGCCACTTTTTGACACAAGCCTGTATATTGTTCAGATCTTGTTGCATCTGACCCTTTACTGTCTGACACAGAGAACTGCACGGATCGTGGGGAAAATTGCTGAGGTTCCATCTCAGAATATTCCTGCTGCCAGTGTGACTCCCAGATATAGCTCTCTCTGTCTGTTTTCTCTGATTGTGTTTATGACTGTGACTGAGCCTACCTGTGTGAGCGAGAGAGACTGTGCCTGTGTGTCCATCTGAGTAAAAAAGTTGCGTGTCAATGATACCATGATGAAATTCCTAACTCTCTCTCTGACACACACAAACTTTCTCTCTCTTTCTCTTTCTCCCTCTCTCTCTCTCCCACACACACATATTCACATGAATATACTAATACACTCACATGCGCTCACACTCTCGTACAAACATAGTTTCACACACAAACACTCTGTCACTTACACAGCAGAAATACACACACTTCCGCTCTCTTACTCTTGCTCCCACTCGCTCTTCCGCTCAGTGTGTGTTCAACGTGGTTTATGTATAGAATAAGAGGTACCTGGGTGTAGGTTACAACCTAGCATCTATTCGAAGTGTTCAAGGGGATTTATATATGAAATAATTGATACCTGTGAAAGAATTACATTCTGGGATTCAGTCGAGGGTTTTGAGTGCTTTACACAGAATAACGGTTACCCAGGTGCATGTTAAAGGCTGCAATTGAATTGAGGGGTTAGTGCGATTTATACACAGAGTAACAGATACCAGGGAATGAGGAATTGAAATAATAGTCACAGAACAGGCTCTTCGGCCCCATTGGCTCATCCGAGCTAATCAGTTTACTTAAACTGAGCTTGTCCCATTTACACCATTCCTATCCTTATACATGTTCTGAGGTCTTTTAAATGTTGTAATTGTACTCGCCTCGATCACTTCCTCTGGCCCCTTTTAAATCTTACCCCTCTCTCCCTAAACCTCAGTCCATCATGGTTTTATAAACCACGTTAACGTCACCTCTCAGCCTCCAGTGCTCCAGGAGAAAATGACCCAGCGTATTCAGTCTCTCCTTATAACTCAAGCCTTCCAGTCTGGATAACTTCCTTGTAAAACATTTTTTTATGAATGGAGTTAGATGCAGAATAATGATCCCTTTCTATTATCATCATCGAATACTCCCAGGAAAAGGCAGCATTGTAGACAGTGCAGGTATTACCTTAAAAGTACAAAGGAATATTGATAGAACCTGTGAATTGGCGGAACTGTGCTACATGGAGCTCAGTGTGCGCAAGTATGTAGTTATCAGGTTGAACGGAGTACAGAGTAGGATTGCAAGAACTATCCTGGACTTCAGTGGTTACATTCTGTGGAGATAATATACAAAGGAGGCGTGCTTCATCTAGAAGTGGGAAGCTCAAGGGGTGATCTGATTGAAGTCTCCAGGATATTAACAGGACAAGACAGGCTCGATCAAAACTAATGATTCCCACTGGTTGTAGATTCCAGAACGAGGGGAACATGTCACATCCAGCAGTTGGAATAGATAGAGAGGAAAGCTGCTTGTTGTTTCTGGGGCTAGAATTAGGAACAACTTCGAAAACTCTAACAATACTCTGAAACACTTTCAGGATTAAAATGACGGAACAATATCTCCCATTTCTCACCAGGATGTTGCACAGGCTATTTTTTATTCACTCATTGAACATGTCCAAGCATTTTCGCCGCCTTTCCCTAGTCTCTGGTCATTTTACTGTCCCACATCACTTTGCGTTATTAGCCAACGGAACAGAGGATTCCACCATTTCAGTGAATCATACAGATGATGTCCAGTGTTCTGTAGATAAGAGAGAATCATTCTCTCCCATCTGCTGCTGTACTGCTCATGTTGTCTGAGAGTCAGCTCTGAGACATCTCCAGGACACTCTTATCCTGTCTCTGTGTTCTCTGGATTCCTTGTGACCAGTTGAGTTAGTCTTCGAGTTAAAATCATTTGGATTGATCACAAAGAGTTTGGCTTGAACTCCAGCATAAGACACATGGAGTTTGAAATGAAGATCTAATCAGCTCATGATCTGGACAGACTGATACATAACAGCTTGTTATGGACATGCTGGTAGCTTCTAATGTTCCTTTTAACAATGTGATCGCTCAGTTAACTTTATCGTTTTGTTTTTCTTTCCATTTTCGAATCTAACCACAACTATTGTACTCTGGACTTTGCAGTATCCACGCATTTTGTGAGTGAGATTTTTGATACCAGAAGTGAGTGCACTTACAGATATTCAAACAAGTCAGATCAGAACGTACATTTCCCTCAATGACTGGAATGTGAAATGGTGAAACGTTCTCCATTAGTTTCTAGGAATTTCATTCATTGCAAAACAAAACATTGATTACCATTTTGGTCAGTTTTCTTGTTTGCAGATAGAAACATAGTAAATAGCAGCAGGATGAGGTCATTCGGCCCATCGAGCCTGTCACATCATTCAACATGATCATGGCTGGTTATCCAACTCAGTAAACAATTCCCTATAACCTTTCATCCCTTTAGCACCAACTGCTGTGTATGTGATAAGAAAGGATATACTTTTTGCCATGAGCTCCATTTCCCTTCACAGGTCAGTGAGAGCCCCAATGGGTCAATTGTTCAGGATGATGTACTTCCAACTCCAGACCCTGCAGCAATGTGACACCTCAGTATCTGCCTGGAAAGGACTTCCTCAATATAAAAGGATTAGAATCAAAACAGGGAAGGTGTCAGCCCAGTGACGTCTCTTGCTGTACCAAGTGAAATATGAAATAAACAATAAGTAGAATCGTCAGGAGTTGGGAACAGCCCATTTCAATATTGCAGCACAAATACAAAGCAGAATTAATAGGAATATCGTGAGGCTATTAATTCAGAGACCCAGCTAATATTCCAGTGACACGTATTCAAATCACACCACCGCCGATGGTGGAACTTAAATTCAATTAAATTCAATTAAAAACAAATATCTGAAATTATCTGTCAGCTTGACATCAAACGTGGGAAAATCGATGGAAACCAGAATAGTGGACAAAATGAATGCACACTTCTGGGGGAAAAATATATAAGTTATTCTTGAAGAGTCAACTTCATGTTGTTGAGAGCGGCCAGGTCTGACAAACGTGATTGTGTTCTTTGAGTATGTGATGCAGGCAGCGGATGAGGGCAGTGCTGTGGATGTGGGACTTTCAGAAAGCATTTGATACACTGCCACATGGCAGTCTGGTTAGTAAATGAGAAATGTTTCGGAATGATGGGTCTGTGGCAGCATGGATTCATAGTTGGCTCCAAGCAGGAAATAGATTCTAGATATAGATGGACATTTCACAGACTGGAGAGGAGTTCTCCAGGGATTGTTGCTGTGAACCTTGCTTTTCCTGTTTTATATAAACAATTTGGAAATGAGTGTTGAGGGCAAAACTTGTAAATTCTCAGATAACACTAAATTAGGGACAATAGTGAGGATGATACTGAGGGACTTCAGAGGGACATTGACCAGTTGGCCAAAAGGGCAGACACCTCGCAGTTAAATGTCAATGCAGAAAAAATGGAAGGGATTGCAGTTGGGTCGAAGTAACACGGAGAGACAGCACAGGCGGAAATGGTACAGCTCTGAGTGGAGGGCAAGTCGTTCTGTGATAACAAGCATTTCATCAATGCCAATTCACCGTAACGGGATTAATGAATAGAGGATTCTGTTTCTAAAGTGCAAACATTTAAAATGTGTATTGGCTGGACCGCGATTGCATTGCCAACACACATTTCAAAATGATTTGTATAGCACAGATGTTGTATAGCGTGCATTCACACAGAAACATAACGACCGTGTAACAGTAGAAGGGCCTGCAGAGGAGCAGAGGGACCTTGGGCTTCATGTATATGATGCTCTAAAAGTGACCAGGCAAGTTGAAACAGCTGTGAAGAAGTTGCGTTTATAACTAGAGACAGTGTATGAAAGCAAATAAATGAAGCTACATCGATACAATTCATTGGGTAGATCACATTTGGAGTATTGTGTTCAGTCCTAGGCACCTCTTTTAAGGTTTAAAGCCCTAGAGAGAGTGCAAAAGGAAATTTACAGAAATGATTCCAGGAATGAAGGATTTTAGATACAAGGACTGATTCGAGAGATTTGTCTTGTTCTCACTGAAGCAGAGAGATTAAGAGGTGACCTTATGGAGGTGTTCAAAATTATGAACAATTTTGACGGGTAAAAGAATGAAATTCTGCTTCTACTAATTAGTATGTCAGAAACTACGGATCGAACAAGGAGACTTTAGAGTGCAGGTTCATTGTTACTTCAAAATGGAATCGTAGGGGAGACACAATAGTTTTTTGTCGGAAAATGATCCATTTTCTCTTTGTTTCCTCGTCCTGAGCCCATTCCAGTAGAATCACCAGCAATCCTATGTGCTTTGACTGTGCATGGTAATCTCTCAAAGAGACTTCATCAAAAGATAAATGAAAAATCCACATTTAACACACCCACTGGATCTTCCTGATCAATCCCTGATCTCTCTGGCATCGGGAATTATGATGATTCCATTTAAAGTCCTGTTTTGCAATTGATTTCACAGCTTCTTTTATTCTACTTTCAATGCTCCCTCCATCTCCCCCCCACCCACCGCCCCATCTTATATTGGCTGGTATCCCTTTCAGACAGCTCTTCAACCAATCAGTGACATCCCAGACTCCGGAGCAAGGAGGCAGTATATTATCTGCTGTCACACCTCCAAGCTCACAGACATTTGCCTGATCCCCTTACAATGCTATTTCTGTACCAATATTGTTCTCTCAGTTATTTTATTTTCTGCATGAATTAAAACTCAGAGAAGGTTTCTTTAGACGGGGAAATAACTAATATCACGCCTGAATTTAACAAAAAAGGGAGAGAGGCAAGATGAAGGAGACGACAGGGCCAATTTACTTAGCTTCTGTTAAGGTAATAATTTTAAAAGTTTTCGTCTTTCTGTGATTCCTAACAGTAACCCATGTCCTGTATTAAAGTATTGAAGAAACACATGTTGATCTTCCAGAGGGTGGCTGCTGCCTTGTTACGGATGATGAAAACAGAATAAAGGACCCAGTGGGACATTTCTCTAATAAAAACTAGTTTCATTCATTCAGACAGTGGCTGCTGATTCCTCCTCCCGACTGCCAGAGGAAGGCACTCTGATTCACCTCACAGCCCTGGTCTGAGTCACCTCTTGCTGAATCCCGCTTCCATCTTGTTGGTCCTTCCGCGTGTGTTTGTGCTCGATGAGGTGTATGCGCAAGTGTGATCGAGTATATGTATGTAAGTGCGTGTGTGAGAGTGCAAAGTGTTGTGGGGGTCACCTGTCATGTAACATGAACTCAAGGTCCTGGTTGAGGCCATCATTATGGGGACTGAGTTTGTCTATCAACCTCTTCTCGGCCACTGCATTATTATGTATCCCAAAGTCCACCTTGGAGGACGGTCACGCGAAGATCCCAGGCGGAATGTCATCCAACACTAAAATGTTCCCCAACGGGGAGAGAACAACCCTACCTGGCGATTGGTGAACAGTGTCCAATCATCCGTTAATATAGTATCTGTTTGGTCTCACCGATGTAGCATGCCTCGGGGCATCTTGGCCTGCAGAGAATGAGATAGACAGCGTTGGCCAAGTCACATGAGTACCTACCAGGCAGGTGATGGTTGGTGGGCATTTATTACAGATAACAGCATTGCCTGGGTACCTTTTACAGAACAACAGGTTCTGAACTTTTTGTAGAGAAGACCAGTCACTGTGTTTATTACAGAAAACAGCTGACCCTGTTTTGTTGTACAGAACAGAAGTCCCTGTCATTCTTGTAGTAAATGGGCATCCCTGTCATTGTTATATAAACACAGCAGCCTCTATCTTTATTAGAGAGAACAGCAGTCCCAATCATGATTATAGATGGTACCGTGTGGTGCCTGATCAAAAACTTTGTGAAATACATACAGAATATATCCACCACCCTGTCCTCATCAACCTTCCTGACCACTTCATCAAAGATGTCGAACAAAAGCTATGATGACTACTCGTAACCAAACCCTATCGTTCCAAATGCCTCTCAGAATTGTCTCAAGTTACTTACGTCCCACAGATTTTCGGCTTACTGGGCTTTGTTTCCAAGGTTTCTCTTTGCAGCCCTTCTTGAAGAAAGGCACAACATTCCCAACCCTCCAGGCTTCTGGGATCTTACCCATGACTGACGAGGATGGAACTATATCAACCAGGGCCACCGCTATTTCTTCACTAGCCCCTTGCAGGAAGGTGCCTCAAATATTTGAGGAACAGGTCAATCTAGCCATATCCCCTTATTGTATATCCTGTAAATCAATGAGACGTTTCTTCCACTGTGTTTAATGCCGCCTACCCACATCGGATATGTATCAATCTGATGGGGCTGAATAATGTATTCGCTGAGCATTAATCTTCCAAGGATCTCTATTTGGGGTGGGCAGGAAGAGTGTCCACAGACCTCCCACAATGCAATTCATCTTGTGGAGATGGGAATGGACAAAGACTTCACCTGCTCCCCTCCTACCTAATGGATACTCAGTTACCTGGAGCCTCCGTTCCCCAAATCAAAACCAATTCAACGCCGAGTTTTCAGCGAGTTTCAGGATTTTTCTTCATAGGGTGCATTGAGGTGTCTGTAATCGGTGCTGTTAATGGCAAACAATTGTTCAAGGAGAATGGATGGAGATTGATACATATCCGATGTGATTTTTACATTTTACGTCGCTCACGTTCCTGTTGGAAACTGGTCTTTGATACCACAGATTGGTTGCTGGGAATCAGATGCACCTTCGCCTACTTTGTTTGCTCCTGTTATTTTACATCCTTTTAGACATATACAAATCCATGATCATTTAAAGTAATTTTTTTGTTGAACAAAATTTTGGCTGCCAAAAACCGTCATGTCTGCAGTTATTTCACTGCAGCATTATGGAAAGTCAAAAGTGCAGTGAAATAGCCTTTTGTGCGTTGAAACAGCAGACGCGTTGAGTCCCCATCTGCAACTGAAACGTGCAAGTTTCTTAACCTGAACAAGTTCTCCCATTCTCTTCCATTTATTCCTGGGACCAGGTTACACCACATTTTTCAGTCAAATATTCCTAGATCCTGACAATTCTGAAAATAAGAAAGCAGTTCTTGTCTATTCTCTTAGTGGTATCCCAATGATATTGAATCTCTGATTATAGACTACTGAGATTCCTTCACGTTGGGAATAACCTCCATCGTATTGAATGTTACAATCACAACTTTAAATAGATTTCAAAAAACCTAGGAAATCAAGACTGGACTGTGGGCCATCAACAGCAGCAGAGGTGCACCCTATCATAATCTGTCACCTCATGGTCTGGCATATCCCCCACTCAGGCATTTCATTCATGAAATTGTCAACAAGATCAATCTTGTGAGACAGTCGGAACCCAAACATATATGCTGGCCAGTGAATGTACACTTTCAACAAATAGGAGTTGAGAAATAATTTGGTGAATTTCTCAAATAATATATCAAGGAAAGCATACTCCATTCTGTGATAAATTTCATAATAAGGTGGAGATCATAGAGCTATGAAAATAAATTCTTTAATGCAGATCTAAATATCACAGACATACCATCTACATGTTCAAAATATGCAGGGGATTGAAGTTAACTATCATACCATCAAAGATGTGTTATGGATGGTTACCATCAAAGATGTTAGGAAGAGCTTGACTTAGAGAATAACATGTGGTAATACCATCTATTTGGATATACATGTTTTTATTGGAACTGAAGTCAACTACACAAGTTACTAAATTCACGATATTCATGAACTCAGACACAAGTGGTACATCGAGATTTCAATGACTTATTTGAATTGTCCACTGAACAGTAAGCAGGCAATGGTGTAAGAGTACATCAGCATGCTATCACTCTCAAAATGTAGCTCCTGTATGTTGTTAGTGAGGATGAAGGGATGCTTCATTGTGGACGTGGAAATCTCATTTGGTCATTATTGTAAACGTTTCACACTTCATTTGGCCATTCATGTTGTTCAGAGTCAGTCAGGGATATGATAGAGCTAAAAAAGGTCATCAAGTTTGACATAATGGGTAGCCCATACATGGTGGGGGCAGTGAGCTGTGAAAACAAATTCTGTCATGTACATCATTAGGCAGCTTAGAACCTTTATACTAGTCACAAGTGAATAACATAACATGAGTTGTCAGTGCTGGTGAGATGCCAGATATATCAGCCCTGCAGTCGGACAACTGGTGGACCGTATCACATAACATGGTCATTTTACCATTCTCTCTTGGCAGAAAGCTGTCTGCGGTCAACCATCCAATGCTGGTGAGCCTCATTAGAAGTCATTCTGCTTTCAAACTCGTTTATTAAGTAATCTGAACTACGCTGAGTTAAACTGGAAATCAATTTATGATCAACAGCTGAGGTGACAGCGTGATGCATTTGTGCATGAGTAAGAAGGTATAAATATAATGATGCAGGACCCTGGTTCATGTAGCTAAAAGAAATTCGTACGGACGTTACACTTCTTTGATAGGAAATGCGTCATGCAGAAAACAAAACTCTTCTGTATCCCCATGCCGACACACTGACAAATGAGAGTCCGCCTATCTGGTCTGAGAATTAAAAATAACAGATAACTGTTTTTGTTGCATCACCAAGGTAACGATGGCCCAGCCAATCAGCATCACCTTCCCATTTCGTATTTTCCAGAAAATGGAACAGATTTCTACCTATATGTGAGTAATGTTGCTGACATAGTTTTATGGAAATGCTGTTACTGTATTTTGGGATATGGTTAGTTGCATCAAAAGTTCACCTTAAATAGAGGTGCTGGAACTTTGGTGAGTTGAATGAATCCCTTTTGAAATGTTTAAACTTGTTTGACTTTAAGGCATGATAGTTCAGATTAAACAAACATTCATTCATGCACAAAACACATCCACTCTACAGCTCAACTTTGAAACCTGTTCTTTTAAGAAATCACCACAATTGCAGAAATACTGCTGCGTGTGATGCTAAATTAGAATACACAGAAAAAGAAACAGCCAGTTTCATGCTCAACAACAAACTAATCCCATCTAAATGTTGCAATTTACATCATGCAAGCCCTCAAGTAGTCATCAAAGTTGTGTTCGAATGCAGAAGGAGGCATGTTGGACCATCGGTTCTGTTCCATATTGGTAAAAGTTACCTTTACTTATTCATGTGTGGGATGAGGGTGTTGCTGGCTCAGTCGGTGTTCATTGCCTATCCCTAATGTTCCAAAGAGCAGGTAAGAGTCAACCACATTGTTGGGGGTCTGGAGGAACATGGAGGCCAGACCAAGTAAAGATGTCAGGTTCCTTTCCTAAAAGGTATTAAAGAACAAGTTGGATTTTTCTAACAACTTGCAATGGATTCATGACCATCATGACTCTCTTACGGACAGATTGTTTTATTGAATTCTAATTTCATCATCCAGTACCTGTCTACATTGTAGAGATCATCAATCCTTCTCTATAATCCAGAGATCAGCAGTCCCTGTCTATGTTACAGAAACAGCAGTCCCTGTCTATGTTCCACAAAACAGTAGACCCTGTCTATAGTACAGAGAACAGCAGTCCCCGTTCATGTTGCAGAGATCCTGTCTATGTTCCAATAAACAGCAGTCTCTGTCTATATTACAGAGAACAGCGGTCCCTGTTTATAGTACACAGAACTGCAGTCCCTGCCTTTAATGCAGAGAACAGCAGTCCCTGTCTATGTTGCAGAGAACAGCAGTCCCTCTCTGTTGCAGAGAACAGCAGTGCCTGTGTATAATACAGAGAACAGCATTCCCTGTCTATATTGCTGAGAGGAGTAGTCCCTGTTTATAATACAGAGAACAGCAGTCCCTGTGTCTCAAGTAGCAAACAACAGTCCCTGCATATATTGTGGAGAACAGCTGCCTGAGTGTAGATTATAGAAAACAGCCATCTTTAATTTTATTCCAGAGAACAACAATCGTTCTCTGTATTACAGAAAACAGCAGTATCTGTTTATATTACAGAGAAAAGCAGCCCTGTAAATTGTACTGAACAGCAGTAAATGTCTATTTTCCAAATACATGCAACCACAATTTGTGTGCATAGTACACAGAAGAGCAGTTCCTGTGTATATTGTATAGAACAGCAGTTGCTGTATATGTTACAGAGTATAGCAGTACCAGTGTATTTTATACTAAACAGCCATCTCTGTGTATATGAAGCAAAACAACAATCCCTCCGTAAATTACAGAGAAGAACAATGTCGGTGTTAATGACAGAAAATAGTGGTCGCTGTGAATATTGAGGAGCACATCAGTATCAGACTTCATTGCTGTTAACAACAGTCTCTGTTTATTAGTGAAGAGCAGTCTATTTTCCAAATACATGTAACCACAATTTGTGTGCATAATACAGAGAAGAGCAGTTCCTGTTTTTATTGTATAGAACAACAGTTGCTGTATCTATTACAGAGTATAGCAGTTACCAGTGTATTTTATACTAAACAGCCGTATCTGTGTATATGAAAGAGAACAACAAGTCCCTCCGTAAATTACAGAGAAGAACAGTTTCGGTGTTAATGACAGAAAATAGTAGTCGCTGTGAATATTGAGGAGAACATCACTATCAGACTTCATTGCTGTAATTAGGTTTATTAGGTAGGTGAAAACAATGACTGCAGATGCTGGAAACCAGATTCTGGATTAGTGGTGCTGGGAGAGCACAGCAGTTCAGGCAGCATCCAAAGTGCAGCGAAATCGATGTTTCGGGCAAAAGCCTGCGATTTCGCTTCAATTTGGATGCTGCCTGAACTGCTGTGCGCTTCCAGCACTACTAATCCAGAATCTGTGATTATTAGTAAAGAGCAGTCCATGCTTTCTTTTTTTGAGAACAGCAGTCCCTGTGCTCATGAGAGTAAGCAGCAGTCCCTGTCATTTTTATACAGAATAGCAGTATTTGTCTTCATTATCAAACAAAAGCAGTCACTTTCGTTTTTTCAGAGAAAAGCAATCCATGTCTTGCATCAGTCCACGTCTTTGTCATACACAACAGCAGTCGTTGTCCTTGCCAGACAATACAGCCGTCCATGTCTTTATTGTAGAGAAAAGCAATGGCTGTTATTATTGCAGAGTACAGCTGTAATTGCCTTTTTCAAGAAAAGAACAGACTCTCTTGTTATAAAGAGAACAGTTGAGAATTTCGTTTATTTGTGGCAAACACCAGTCCCTGACATAGTAGACAACATGTCATAATAGACAATTCCAGCCCCTGACACTACAGACAACACCAGCCGCGATGCTACAGACAACACCAGCCCCGACGCTACAGAAAACACCAGCCCTGTCGTAATACACAACACCAGTCCTCGTCATATTAGACCATACCAGGCCTCGTCATAACACAGAACACTAGCCCCTTCATAATAGACATCACTAGGCCCTTTCATAATAGACCAAGGCAGGCCCTGTCATAATAGACAAACCAGTCCCTGACACTACAGAGAACGCAGCCCATGTCATAATACACAACACCAGCCCCTGACACTACAGACAACATCAGCCCCTGTCACAACAAACAACACCAGGCCCCGTCATAATAGACAACACCAGTCCCCTCCCATAATTGACAAAACCAGGTCCCTTCGTAATAGAAAATACCAGGCCCTCACAGGACAGATCACAACAGCCCCGACGCTGCAGACAACACCAGACCCTGCCATAATCCATAAAACAGGCCACATCATACTTGACAACGCCATGCACCTGTCATAATAGACAATACCGGCCCCTCTCATAACAGACAACAGCAGGCCCTGTCATTATAAACAATATCATGCCCCTGCCATAATAGACATCACCGGTCCCTGTCATAACAGACAACATCAGGAATCGTCATAATAGATAACAACAGGCTCCATCAGGCCACTGTCATAAGAGACCACAGCAGGCTCCATCATAATATACACCAGCCCCTGACACTACAGACGACATCAGCCCCCACGCTACAGACAACACCAGCCCCTGTCATAATAGACAACGTCAGCACCTGTCAAAATAGATAACACCAGACCCTGTAATAATAGACAACACCGGGCCCTGTCATAAAACACAACAACATGTCCCTGTCATGAAAGAAAACAGCAGGCCCTGTCATAACATACAACAGCAGGCCTTGTCAAAATACACAACACCAGACCCTGACACTACAGACAACACAAGCTCTTGTCATAATACGCAAAACCAGCCCCTGTCATAATATACAGCACCAGCACTTGTCATAATAAATAATACCATGCCCCTGTCATAAAAGAAAACAGCAGGCCCTGTCCTAACAGACATCAGCAGGCCTTGTAATAATAGACAACACCAGTCCCTGATACTACAGAAAATACTGAGACCTGTCGTTATACACAACATCAGCACCTGACACTACAGACAACAGCCCCTACGCGACAGACAGCACCAGATCCTGCCACCATAGGCAACACTAAGCCCCATAACATAGACCACAGCGGGCCCCATCATGATACACTGCTGCTGGCCACGTCATGATACGCAACACGAGCTCCCACGCTACAGCCAACACTAGCCCTGTCATAACAAACATCAAAAACCCCTGTCATAACAGACAACACCAGGTCACGTCATAATACACAACCCCAACCCCTGACACTACAGACAACACCAGCCCCTGTCACAATAGACAACAGCAGCCCCAGTCATAACAGACAACAGCAGGCTCTGCCATAACAGACAACAGTTTGACTTGTCTTAAAGGACAACACCAGTCCCTGACACTTCAGATATCACAGTCCCCTGTCTTAAATACACAACACCAAAACCTGAAACTGAAGACATCAGCCGCTGTCATAATACACAAAACCAGCACCTGCCATAATTGACCACACCATGCCACGTCATTATAATCCACACCGGCCCCCATCCGAATACACAACACTATGCCCAGACACTACAGACAACACCAGGCCTCGGGATAATAGACAACAGCACTCCAGGTCATAACACACAACAGCAGGCCTTGTCACAACAAACAACAGCAGGCTCTGTCATAACAGACAATACCAGGCCCAGTCATAATAGACCACAGCATGCCCTGTCATAATAGACCACATTAGCCCAGTCATAATAGACCACAGCAAGCCCAGTCATAACAGACAACACCAGCCCAAGCAATAATACACAACACCAGCCCCTAACATGATAGACAACACCGGTCTGCCGGTACAGACTAAACAAGCCCGTGTCATAATACACAACACCAGCCTCTGTCATAATAAACAACTCTCGCCACCGTCATTTTAGACAACACTAGGCGCCATCATAATCGACCACAGCAGGTCCCATCATATTAGACCAGAGCAGGCTCCGTCATATTATACCATAGCAGGAACCGTCATAATACACTGCAGCAGTACCCATCATATTGGACCACACCAGGCCCCGTCATAATGGACCACAGCAGACCTTGTCATAATAGACCACAGCAGGCCCCTTCGTAACAGACCACAGCAGGTCCCGTCATAATAGACCACAGCAGTCCTTGTCATAACAGACAACACCAGTCCCTGACACGACAGACAACACAGCATCCTGTCATAATAGACGACACTGGTCCTTGACACGAGAGAAAAAGCCAACTCTGAATCTACAGACAACACCAGATTCCGTCATAATAAAAAACACCTGCCCCTCTCATAATAGACGCAGCAGTCCCTGTCGTAATAAACCACATCAGGCCCCATCATAATTGACTACAACAGGCCTCGTCATAATAGACCACAGCAGGACTTGTCATAACAGAAAATAGCAAAATACAACACAGAAGCCTAGACACAACAGACAACACCACTCCCTGACACTACAGACAACGCATACCCTGCCATAATAGACCATAGCAGGTTCTGTCGTAATGGACAACACCAGGCCCCGTCATAATAGACACCATCAGGCTCCATCATAATAAACAGCATCAGCCCCTGACTCTACAGATAAAATCATCCCGGCGGTAGAGACAACACCAGCACATGACAAAATAGACAACTCCAGGATCAGTCATAATACACAACTCCAGGCCCCATCATAATAGACAACAGCAGGCCCCGTCTTAATGGACCACAGCAGTCCCCGTCTTAATAGACAACAGAAGACCCCGTCTTAATAGACACAGCAGGACTTGATATAAAAACCGCAGCAGGCCCCGTCATAATAGACCACTGCACGCCTTGTCATAACAATCAACACCTGTCCCTGACACAACAGACAATGCAGCCCCGTCATACCAGCTCCTCACGCCATACACAACACAAGCCCAGAAACTACAGACAACAGCCTATGTCATAATAGACAATACCCGCCCCTGTCATAATACACAACACCAACCCCTGTCATAGGAGACCACAGCAGATCCTGTTAGAAGAGAAAACACCAGCCCCTGTCATTATAATAGCACAAGCCCCTGTCATAATTGATAACAGCAGCCCCCATCATAATATACAGCACTAGGCCCCGTCATAATAGACCACAGCAGATCCTGACATAATAGACCACATCACGTCCTGTCATAATAGACCACAGCAGGCCATGTCATAATAGATCACATCAGGCCCTGTCATAATACACAACAGCAATCCCTGACACAACAGACTACAGCAGCCCCTGTCATAACAAAGAACACAAGGCCCGGTCATAATAGACCACAGCAGGCCCTGTCATAATAGACCCACTAGGCCCCGTCATAATACACCACAGCAGGCCCTATCATAATAGACAACACCAGTCCAAGCCATAATTCACAACACCAGCCCCTAACACGACAGACAAAACCGGTCCACTGGTACAGACAAAATCAAAATACACAACACCAGCCTCCATCATAGTAAAGAACTCTAGCAGCCGTCATATTGGACAACACGAGGCGCCATCATATTAGACCACAGCAGGCCCCGTCATAATAGACCACAGCAGGCCCCGTCATATTAGAACACAGCGGGAACCGTCATAATAGGCCACTGCAGGTCCCGGCACACTAGATCACAGCAGTACCCGTCAGATTAGACCACACCAGGCCCCTTCTTAATAGACCACAGTAGGTCACGTCATAATAGACCACAGCAGGCCTTGTCATAACAGACAACACCAGTCCCTCACACGACAGACAATGCAGCTTCCTGTCATAATAGACCACACTGGTCCATGACACTGCAGACAAAACCAACTCTGAAGCTACAGACAACACCAGACCCCGTCATAATAGAAAATATCTGCCCCTCTCATAATAGACCACAGCAGCCCCTATCATAATAAACCACAGCAGGCTCAATCATTTTTGGCCACAACAGGCCCCGTCATAATAAACCACAGCAGGAATTGTCATAATAAACAACACTGGTCCTGTCATAACAGAAAACAGCAGGCCCTCTCGAAATACAACACAGAAGGCCTAGTCACTCCCTGACACTACAGGCAACACAGTGCCCTGCCATAATAGACCACAATAGGCCCTGTCTTAATAGACAACACCAGTCCCTTTCATAATAGACAACATCAGGCCCCATCTTAATACACAGCACCAGCCAGTGACACTACAGACAACACTGTCCCGGCGGTACAGACAACACCAGCCATTAGCATAATAGACAACATCAGCCCATGACAAAATAGACAACTCTAGGCCCAGTCATAATACACAACTCCAGGCCCCATCTTAATAGACAACAGCAGGCCCCGTCTTAATAGACCACAGCAGTCCCCGTCTTAATAGACACAGCAGGACTTGATATAAAAACCGCAGCAGGCCCCGTCATAATAGACCACTGCACGCCTTGTCATAACAATCAACACCTGTCCCTGACACAACAGACAATGCAGCCCCCGTCATACGAGCCATACCAGCCCCTCACACCATAAACAACACGAGCCCAGAAACTACAGACAACAGCCCATGTCATAATATACAATACCCGCCCCTGTCATAAGAGACCACAGCATGTCCTGTTATAAGAGAAAACACCAGCCCCTGTCATTATAGACAGCACAAGCCCCTGTCATACTAGATAACAGCAGCCCCAGTCATAATACACAACACCAGGCCCTGTCATTATAGACCACAGCAGGTCCTGTCATAATAGACCACAGCAGGCCCCATCATAATAGACCACAGCAGGCCATGTCATAATAGACCACAGCAGGCCCTGTCATAATAGACCACAGCAGGCCCCATCATAATAGACCACAGCAGGCCATGTCATAATAGACCACAGCAGGCCCTGTCATAATAGACCACAGCAGGCCTCGTCATATTAGACTACAGCAGGCCATGTCATAATAGACCACAGCAGGCACCGTCATAATCGATCACAGTAAGCCATGTGATAATAGACCACAGCAAGCTCTGTCATAATAGACAACGTCATGCAGAAAATGAAACTCTGCTGTATCCCTATGTCAACACACTGACCAATCAGAGTCCACTTGTCTGGTCTGAGATTGGTGTCTGAGATTGACAGCTAACTGTTTTTGCTGAATCTCCATGGGAATGATGGCCCAACCAATCAGCATTACCTTCCCATTTCGTATAAGATGTTCTAACTCCATTTGCAGTATTTTCAAGAATGTGAAACAGATTTCTACCAGTATGTGAGTAATGTTGCTGACGTACTTTAATGCAAACGCTGGGATCATATTTTGGGATATAGTTTGTTGCATCAGGAATTCACCTCTACAGAGATGCTGGAAATTTGGTGAGTTGAATGAATTCCTTTTGAAATGTGTAAACTTGTTTGACTGTAAGACATGATAGTTTAGATTTAACAAACGTTCATTCGTGCACAAAACCCATCCAATCTACAGCAGAATTTTGAAACCTGTTCTTTTAAGAAATCACCAAAATTGCAGAAATACTGCTGCATGTAGTGCTTAATTCAGATGCACAGAATAAAAAACAACCAGGTTCATGCTCACCAAGAAATAATTCCGTGTAAAGTTAACAATTTACATCATTCAAGCCCTCAAGTAGTCATCAAATTTGCATTCGAGAACAGAAGGAGGTATGTCGACCCATCGTTTCTGTTCGACGTTGGTAAATGTGACCTTTATTTATTCATGTGTGGGATGAGGGTGATGCTGACTCGCCCGCCGTTTGTTGCATATCCCTAATGACCCAAAGAGCAGGCAAGAGTCAATCCCATTGCAGGTAAAGATGTCAGGTTCCTTCCATAAAAGGAATTAGTGAACACGTTGGGCCGGTTCAACAATTGACAAAGGATTCATGGCCATCACTACTCTCTTACTGGCAGATTGTTTTATTGAAGTCAAATTCCATCATCCATTCTGGCAGAATTTGAACCTGGGTCTCCTAGATGAACACGCCAATGAGAACACCGCTACACCTTCATCTGGCTTACAATATTAGATTATAGAGAATAACATTTACTGTTTATATTGCTTTGAACAGCAATACTTGTGTATACAATGCTAAACAGCAATTTCTGAGTATATGGAACAGATGTCCCGGAGAATATGACAGAGAATATCAGTCCCTGTCTATATTATATAGAACAGAAGTTCCTCTGTGTAATTACAGTGAATGCTGTCATTGTGTTTATTACTGACAACAGCAGTTCCTGAGTATGTTACCAAGAGGAGCTGTCCCTGTGCATTTTATATTGAACAGCCATATCTCTGTAAATGTTTCAGAAGTGCAGTCCCAGATGCATTATAGAGAACAATAGTTCATGTGTACATTGTAGAGAACGGCAGTCTATGTTGTAGAGAACAGCTGTGTTTTGGTGTATATTATAGATTATAGCTCCCCTGAGAATGATGTCAATAAAACAGAGAATAGCAGCGCTGGTCTGTTTCACCCAGAATCGCAGTCCCTATCCAAATGATAGAGAAGTGCAGTTTTCTGTCTATTTTGTAGTGAACAGGAATACCAGTATATACAGAAGAGAACAGCAACAACAACAGTATCTTGAAGAGCAGCCTCTGCAGGTGTGAAGCAGAACAGCAATCCCTGTGGACTTTACAAAGAATGGCATCTCCAGTCTGTATTAAAAAGAACAGCAGTTTCTGCGTCTGTTACAGAGAACACCACTCCTTGTGCATATGCAGAGAAAATTGGTTCCCATGTATACGGCACAGAACACCAGTTTTTATGCATATAACATCGGGTTGCAGTTCCTGTGTATATTACAAACAAAAGAAACAGCTGTGTATATTGTGGAGACCAGCAGTCACTATGAATGTTACTGAACACAGACGTCTCCCTGCATATTGGAGTGAATGTCAGTAATGGTGAATGTGGTAGATAAAAACAGTCTCTTTGTATAGTGAAGTGAGCGCAGTCCACGTATTTTAAGCATTGAACACCATTCTTGTGTGTATTGCAGAGAACATCAGTTCCTGTTTGTGTATAGAACAGCAGTTCTTGTGTTCATTCGTGAGAGCAGCAGTCTGTGAGAAAACTGTTGGGAACAACAGTTCCTGGGAATACAACACAGAAAAAGAAAACAGGCACTGTCTTCTGCATGGAGAACAGCACTGCCTGTCTGTGGTATAGAGATCAGCAAATCAGTGTCTATATTTTAAACATAAGCAGCACCTGTCAATAATACACAGAACAGCAGTCCGTACTTATATTACAGAGAACAGCAGTCCCTGTGTATTCCAAAGACGCACAATTTGTGTGCATAATACAGAGAAGAGCAGTTCCTGTGTATATTGCATAGAACAGCAATTACTGTGCATCTTACAGAGTACAGCAGTATCAGATTATTTTATACGAAACAGCCATCTCTGTGTATATGAAACAGAACAACAACCCCTCCGTAAATTACAGAGAGGAGCAGTATCTGTGTTGATGACAGAAAATATTAGTCGCTGTGTATATTGAGGAGAACAGCAGTATCACACTTCACTGCTGTAAACAGCAGTCTCTATGTTTATTAGAGTGAAGTGCAGTCCCTGTTTTAATTTTTGAGAACAGCAATCAATGTGCTCATGAGAGTAAGCAGCAGTCCCTGTCATTTTTATACAGAATAGATGTATTTTTCTTCAATATCAATCAAAAGCAGTCAATTTCATTTTTAAAGGGAAAAACAATCTGTGCCTTACTGTGGAGACCATCAGTCCATGCCTTTGTCATAGAGACCAGCAGTCGTTGTCTTTGCCAGACAGTACAGCCGTCCATGTCTTTATTGTAGAGAACAACAGAGCCTGTTGTTATTGCATAGAACAGCCATAACTGTCTTCAAGAAAACAACAGACACTCTTGGTATAAAGAGAACAGTTGAGTCTTTCGAATTATTTGTGGTAAACACCAGTCCCTGTCATATTAGACAACAACAGCCACTGTCGTAATAGTCAACATCCGCCCCTCTCGTATAGACAACACCAGCCCCTGACATAATAGGCAACATTAGCCCCTGACATAATATACAACACCAGGCCCCTGTCTTAATAGACAACACCAGATACCGCCATAGCAGACAAAAACAGGCCCCGTCATAGTCGACCACAGCAGGCCTTGTCATAATAGACACCACCAGGCCCTGACACTACAGACAGCACCGGCCCCAACTCTACATTCAACACCAGCCCCCGTCATAATTGACACCGCCATACCCCTATCATTATAGACGACAGCCTTGTCGCAACAGACAACAGCTCCTTGCATAACAGACAAACACCAGTTCCTTTCGTAACAGACAACACGAGGCCCCGACATAACACACAACATCAGCCCCATCATAATAATAAACGATAGTATGTGACACTGCAGACAACACCGGCCCTGACACTACAGACAAAACGTGCCCCTGTCAGAATAGACAACAGCAGCTCCATTCATATCAAACTACCACCGGACCCCGTTAAAAAAGACAACAACTGGTCCCGTCATAATGGACAACACCAGGCCCCATCACAATTAACAACACCAGCCTCTGGCATAATAGACAACACCAGGCCCCGTCAGAGTAGACCACACGAGACCCCGTCAGAGTAGACAACACCAGGCCCTTGTCAGAGTAGGCAACGCCAGGCCCTTGTCAGAGTAGGCAACGCCAGGCCCTTGTCATAACAGACAACACCAGCTCCTGACACTACACAAAAAACATGCCCCGATGGTACAGATAACACCAGTCCCTGTTATAATAGCAAACAACAGGCCCCGTAATAATAGCGAGCACCAGGCCCAGTCATAATATCGAACACAAGGCCCAGTCATAATACACAACATCAGCCCCTGTCATTGCAGAAAACATCAACCCCGGTCATGATACACAACACAAGCCCCTGACAGTACAGACAAATCCAGTCTTCACACTACGGAAAAAAAGCCCCTGGCATAATAGACAACACTAGAACCTTTCATAACAGACAACACCAGCCCCGTCATAATAGACAACATTAGCCCCTGTAATAATACACAACATAAAGCCCCATCATAATACGCAACATCAACCCATGACACGACAGACAACACCCAGCCCCGTCATCATAGACAACAACAGGCTCCGTCATAACAGACACCACCAGGCCGCTGTCATCATAGAACACATCAGGTCCCATCATAATACACAACATCAGACCCTGACACCACAGACAACACCAGCCCGGACGCTACAGACAACACCAGCCCCCGGTCATAATAGACAACATCAGGCACCGTCTTAATAGAAAATACCAGGCCCCGTCATAATAGACAACGCCAGGCACCGTCTTAATAGAAAATACCAGGCCTCATCATAGTAGACCTCAGCAGGACTTGTCACAATAGACCACAACAGGCCACGTCATAATACGCAACACCAGCCCTGACACTAGAGACAGCAACAGCCCCTGACATAATAGAAAACACCAGCCCCTGTCGTAATGCTCAAAACCAGGCCCCGTCATAATTCACAAAACTATGCCCCTGTCATAATAGATGACAGCAGGCCCGGTCATAATAGATAACACCAGGCCACTTCACCAGCCCAGACAAAACACACAAAAGCAGCCCTCGTCATAGTGGACCACACTAGACCCCTGTCATGATAGACAACAGTAGGACCTGTCATGACAGACAGCAGCACGCCTTTTAATAATAGACAACACCAGACCCTGACACAACAGGCAACACCAGCCCCCGTCGTAATACACCACACCAGGCCCCGTCACAATGGAACACAGCAAGCCCCGTCAGACTAGACCACAGCAGGCTCCATCACAATAGTCAGCATCAGGCCCTGTCATAATAGACCAACACCAGGCCCCGTCATAATAGACAACAGCAGGCTCCTGCCATAATAGACCACAGCAGACACCAGTCATAATAGACAACACCATGCCCCTGTCCGAAAACACAACACCAGTCTCTGTCATTTCAGACAACACCAGTCACTGACATTACAGACAAAACCAGTGTCGTCACTATAGAGAACACCAGGCACCAATCACAATCGACAATACCAGCCCCTTTCAGAACAGACAAAACTAGCCCCGTCAGAATAGACAAAACCAGATACCTGTCATAATAGACCACAGCATGCCCTGTCATATTAGACAACGCCAGGCCCTGTCATAACACACTGCACCAGCGTCTGACACTACAGATAACATCAGCCACTGTCAAAATAGACTACAGGGCCTTTCATAATAGACCACAGTAGGCCCCAACATAATAGACCATAGCAGGCCTTGCCATATCAGACAGCAGCAGACCCTATCACAATAAGACTACAGCATGCCTTGTCATAATACACAACAACAGACTCTGACATAACAGACAGCACCAGCCGCTGTCATATTAGACCACAGCACACCACGTAATAATAGACACTACCAGTCCCTAACACTGCAGACAACAGCAGCCACTGTTATAATAGACAACTTCATCACATGCCATAATAGACCACAGCAGCCCCCGTCATATTAGACAACACCTGGCCCGACACTACACACACCACCAGCCACTGTCGTAATTGACAACACCAGCCCCTGACATGACAGACAACCGCAGCCCTGACACTACAGACAACAAAAGCCCCTGTCACAATAAACCACAGCAGCCCCTGTCATAATACACCACAGCAGGTCTTGTCATAATAGACAACAGCAGTCGCTGACACTACAAACAGCAGCCACTGTCGTAATAAGCAACTCCATCCTCGGTCATAGTAGACAACAGAAAGGCCCCGTCATAATTGACAACACCTGTCCTGACACTACAGACAACACCAGCCACTGTCGTAATAGACAAAAACAGCTCTTTCCATTATACACAACACCAGTCCCTGACACTACAGCCAACCCCAGCACTGACACTACAGACAACAGCAGCCCCTGCCACAATAGAGCACAGCAGCCCTTGTCATAACAGACAACACCAGGCCCCGTCATAATGGACAACACCAGCCCCTGTCTTAATAGACAACAGCAGCTCCTGTCATATTAGACCACAGCAAACCCCATCATAATAGGCACTGCCAGTCTCTAACACTGCAGATAACAGCAACCACTCTCATAATAGACCACTCCATCCCATCTCTTAATAGACCACAGCAGCCCCCGACATAATAGATGACACCTGGCCTGACACTACACACAATACCTGACACTGTCGTAATTGACAACACCAGCCCCTGACACTACAGCCAACCACAGCCCTGACACTACAGACAACACCAGTCTCCGTCATAATGGACAACACCAGCCCCTGTCATAATAGACAACAGCTGTTCCTGTCATATTAGAACACAGCAAAACCCCGTCATAATAGACACCACCAGTCCCTAACACTGAGACAACAGCAGCCACTCTCATAATGGACAACTCCACCCCATGTCATGTTAGACCACAGCAGCCCCCGTCTTAATAGACAACACATGGCCCGACACTACAGACAACACCAGCCACTGTCGTAATTGACAACATCAGCCCCTGACACTACAGACAACCCCAACCCTGAAACTACTGACAACAACAGCCCCTGTCACAATAGCCCACAGCAGCCCCTGTCATAATACACCACAGCAGGCCATGTTATAATAGATAACAGCTGTCCCTGGCACTACAGACAACAGCAGCCACTGTCGTAATAGGCAACTCCATCCCCTGTCAGAACAGACAACAGCAGTCCCCGTCATAATTGACAACACCTGTCCCGATAATACAGACAACATCGGCCACTGTCATAATAGACAACAACAGCTCCATCCATTATACACAACACCAGCCCCTGACACTGCAGCAAACCCAAGCCCTGAAGCTACCAACAGCAGCAGTACCTGTCACAATAGAGCACAGCAGCCCCTGTCATAACAGACAACACCAGGCCCCGTCATAACAGACATCACCAGTCCCCGTCATAATAGACAACACCAGCCCCCGTCATAATACACCACAGCAGACCCTGTCACCATCCCCGCCGCCCAGATCCCTGCGGGCAACACCACCCTGCTCATGACTCCAGCTGGATTCCCCCACCACCACACCACTCCAGTTACCGGCTCCACCCCCACACCAGATCCCAGCTCCCAACCGTGCCGAGTTTTAACCATTCCTCCAGACCTTCGCCTCACTGAGGATGAACGATCAGTCCTCAGCAAAGGACTCACCTTCATTCACCTCCAACCACGCATCAATGAATTAAATAAATGCCGTGACGTCGAACACTACTTCCGAGGACCCCTTCGCCCACCTCCAACATACTGCATCCACCTGGACACCCTGCGCTGGCCTATTATCCGCCATCGACCTCTTCATTTCCAACTCCCGCAGGGATATTAACTGCCTCAACCTGTCTCCCCCCTCCCCCCTCCAACCTCTCACCCTCACAACGCACAGCCCTCCAATCCCGCTGCTCCAATATCGACCTCATCATCAAACCAGCAGATATAGGGGACGCAGTGGTAGTCTGGCTCATTGACCTCTACACCGCTGAAGCCAAACGCCAACTCTTCCTACCGCCCCCTCGATCATGACCCCACCCCCCATCACCAAACCATCACCTACCAGACCATAAAGAACCTCATCACCTCGGGGGATCTCCCACCCACAGCTTCCTACCTCACAGTCCGGGAAAGCTGGACTTACTGCATCTTACTGATCACACTTAATGCGTAACTATCACCCTGACTCCCTCACACTTAGTGTGTCATTTCAGCCTGACTACCTCACACTTACTGGATCACTATCACCCTGACCCCCGTACTCCTCCTGCGTCAGTATCACACTGACTCCCTCACACGTGTAGCATAAGTTTCATCCTGACCCCCTCACACTGATTGTGGCACTTTCAGCCTGAACGCTTCACACTTACACATCACTATCAGCTTGATCCCTCACATTTGTTGCATCACTCTTACACTGACTCCCTCACACATACTGCATCATTAACAGCCCGACCACCTCACATACTTTGTCACTATCTGCCTTACCACTCACATTTACTGCAGCACTATCATGCTGCCCCCCAGTTACTGTGTCACTATCATCCTTACACTTCACATATATTGCTTCACTATCATCTTGAACCACCTCACACTTAGTGCATTACTATCACACTGAGCCCTGACATTCACTGAATTAGTCTCAGCTTCACACCCTCACAACTATGGCGTCACTGTCACACTGACCCGCTCACAATTGCTATGTCACTTCCAGTCTGACAACCTCACACTTACTGCATCACTGTCAGCCTGACTTCGCACTGACTGCTTCAAGATCAGCCTGACACATTCACATTTACTGCATCACTCTCAGCCTGTCCCCTCACAATTACAGCGTCACTGTCACCCTGAGTCCCTTGCACTTACTGTTTCACTATCACACTGACCCCTCACATCTACCGCGTCACTATGAGCCAGAACACCTCACACTTACCAAGTCATTACCAGCCTGACCCCATCACACTTACTGCGTCACTATCAGCCTGACACCACCAGACTTACTGTGTCAGTATCAGCCTGACCCCGCACATTGACCGCATCACTATGAGCCGCACACACTTAGTGCGTCACTATCAGCCTGAGCCCTGACACTCATTGCGTCAGTGTCAGACTGAACCTTATATTTATTGTGTCACTCTCAGCCTGACCTCAGACATTTACTGTGTCACTATCGACCTGACCCCCTCACACTTACTGCGTCACTATTAGGCTGAAAACCTCTCAAGTACTTAGGTACTTCCAGCCCGATCTCGTCACATTTACTGCGTTGCTATTACTCTGACCCGTCACATTTACTGCGTCATTATCACACTGACACCATCATGCTTAATGCATCACTATCAGTCTGACACGCTCAAAGTCACTGTATCGATATCAGCCTGAACCACACACACTTACAGCCAGCGTCACGATTAGCCTCACCACTTCACTTTTATTGTGCCACTATCAGCCTGACCGCCTCATACTAACTGTGTCACTGCCAGACTGACAACCTCACACTTGCTATGTCACTTTCAGCCTGACTCCCTCACAAATACTATGTCACTGCCACCCTCTGGCCTTCGCACGTCCTGTGTCACTATCAGTCTGACCCAATCACACTTGCTGCGTCACTATCTGCTTGAGCCCCTCACATTTACTGCATCACTATCTGCCTGACCCCTTCACGCTTGCTGCGTCACTCTTACACTGACCCCCACACACTTGCTGCGTCACTATCACAGTGACCAATTCACATTGCATCACTATCTGCCTGACCCCTTCACGCTTGCTGCGTCACTCTTACACTGACCCCCACACACTTGCTGCGTCACTATCACAGTGACCAATTCACATTGCATCACTATCTGACTGACCCCGCATGGTTACTGAGTTACTATCAGCCGGACAACTCACACTATTTGCATAAATGTCAGCCTGACCCCTTTCACACTTACTGCATAACTATCAGCCTGTCCCCCCACAGTTAATGAGCCAGCATCATCCAGACAACTCAAACTTATTGCATCACAATCATTCTGAACCCCCCATACTTACTGAGTCACTATCAGCCTGAATCATTCACACTTCCTGCGTCACTATCAGCCTGAACCCTCACACTTACTGTGTCACTCTCAGTCTGACTGCCTCACACTTACTGCATCACAATCAGACTGACACGCTCACACTGCGTCAATCTCATCCTGACCCCCGACAGATATTGTGTCACTATCACCCTGACCCACTCACAATTACTGTGTCACTATTAGCCTCGCCTGCTCGCAATTACTGCATCATTGTCAGCCTGACATGCTAACACTTACAGGGTTACTATGAGCCGGTCCCCCTCAAACTTACTGTGTCTTTAACGACCTCACAGGACACGCACATTACATGACAACCACCGTAATTCCCTCACACTGACTGCGTCACTTTCACCCTGACTCCCGCACATGTAGCGTATCACTATCACCCTGTCCCCTCACTCTTACTGCATTACTAACAGCCTGACTGATCACTTTTAGTGCGTAATTATCACCCTGACTCCCTCAGGCTGTGTCATTATCAGCCTGACCATCTGCAACTGACAGGGTCACTATCACTCTGACCCCCGTACTCCTTCAGCATCAGTATCACTCTGACACCTCACACTTACTGCATCATCATCAGCCTTATACATTCACACTTCCTGCATCACTATCATCCCGACTCCCTCACACTTGTTGCGCAAATACCAGCCTGTTCCTCTCATATTTCCTGCATCAATATCAGACCTATACCACCTCACTTAGTATGCCACTATCAGCGTGACAACCTCACACTTACTGAGTCAGTATCACCCTGACACCCTCACACTTACTGCGTCACTATGACCCGAACACCATAACACTTACTGCGTCACTATCAGCCTGATCCCCTCATTCTTCCTGCGTCACTATCACACTGATCCCTCACACTTACTACATCGCTATCAGCCTGACCCCCCACAGCTTGATTCCCCACAGTTACTGAGTCATAATCAGACGGAGCCTTCACACTTATTGTGTAACTCTCAGCGTGACCCCAGACATTTACTGCGTCACGATCGATCTGACCCCCCTCACACTTACTGCATCACTATTAGGCTGAAATTCTCACACGTACCTCGCTACTTTCAGCCCGACTTCCTCAGACTTACTGCGTTGCTATTATGCCGTCCTGTCACACTTAGTGCGTCACTATCAGCCTGACAGCCTCGCACTTACTGAGTCATTGTCACCCTGACACCCTCATGCTTAATGTGTCACTATCAGTCTGACAAGTTCACACTAACTACGTCACTACCAGCCTGCCACTCACACACACTTACAGCATCACGATCAGCCTGACCCCTTCACACTTACTGTGTCACTATCGACCTGACCACATCACACTTACTGCGTCACTACCAGACTGGCTCCCTGACACTTACTATTTCACTCAGCCTGACCCCCTCATACATTACTATGTCACTACTACCCTCAACCCTTCACACACACTCCTTCACTATCAAACTGACCCCCTCACGCTTGCTGCACCACTCTTACATTGACCCCCTCACACTTACTGCGGCACTATCAGCCTGACCCCCACAGTTACTGTGTCACTATCAGACGAACAACTCACAATTATCACGTCACTATCATCCTGACACCCTTAACACTTACTGTGTTGCTATCATCCTGACCCACTCACACTTATTGCATCACTATCAGACCGAACACCACAGTTGCTGAGTCACTATCAGCCGGATAACTCACACTTTTTGCGTCACTGTCAGGATGACCCCCTCACACTTACTGCGTCACTATCAGCCTGACCCCTCACACTTACAGTGTCCTATCAGCCTTACCACCTCACACTTACTGCATCACTATCAGCCTAAATACCCCCACAGTTAATTAGTCACTATCAGCCAGACAACTCACACTTTTTGCATCGCCATCATCCTGAAATCCCTCACACATATCACGTCACTAGCATCCTGATCCACCACACATGCACTGTGCCACTATCACCCTGACTCACTCACACTTCCTGTGTAACTATCACACTGACCCATTGACACTTCATCACTGTCAAAACTAACCCGCTCACATTGACCGCATCACTGTTACAAAGACCCGCTCACACATCCTGCATTACTATCAGCCTGAACACCTCGCACTTGCAGCATCACTATCACCCTGACCCGCTCATATTGACTGCGTCGCAATCAGCCAGACCCATCACACTTACTGTGTCACTACCAACCTGACACTCTCACACTTACTACGTCCCAATCAGCCTTACACCTCACCGACTGCGTCACAACAACACTGACTCTCGCATATTTACAGCATCACAATCGCACTAACAGCCTCACTCTTATTGTGTCAATATCACTCTGAACCACTCACACTTACTGTATCACTATCAGACTGAAGCACTCACACTTAGTGGGTCTTTTTAACGCTGACCCACTGACACTTACTGCATTACTATCATCCTGAACCCCTCATACGTACTGTGTCACTATCACCCTGATCTCCTCACACTTACTGCGTCACTATAACCTTGACCCTTCACACATACTGTGTCACTATCAGCCTTTCCCTCACACTTAGTGCGTCACTATCAGCCTGATCCCCTCACGCATACTGCGTCACTCTCACCCTGACCCCCCTCACACAAACTGCGTCACTGACACACTGTCCCTTTCACGTGGGCGGCACGGTGGCACAGTGGTTAGCACTGGTGCCTCACAGCGCCTGAGACCCGGGTTCAATTCCCGACTCAGGCGACTGACTGTGTGGAGTTTTCACGTTCTCCCCGTGTCTGCGTGGGTTTCCTCCGGGTGCTCTGGTTTCCTCCCACAGTCCAAAGATGTGCGGGTCAGGTGAATTGGCCAAGCTAAATTGCCCGTAGTGTCAGATAAGGGGTAAATGTAGGGGTATGGGTGGGTTGCGCTTTGGCGGGTCAGTGTGGACCTGTTGGGCCGAAGGGCCTGTTTCGACACTGTAAGCAATCTAATCTAATCTAATCTACTTACTACATCACTATCACCCTGACCCCCTCACTCTTACTGCTTCAATAATAGCTTGAACCCGTCACACGTACTGCATCATTATCAGTTTGAATCCCTCACACTTACTGCATCACTATCTACCTGACCCCTCACACTTTCTGCATCAATGTCGCCCTGTATCCTCACTTCGAAACCGTCAGTATATCCCTGAACCCTCACATATACTTGTCAATATCAACTTTACACCCTCACACTGACTGCTTCACTCTCAGCCTAACCCCGTCGCATTTACTGCGTTTCGATCAGCCTGTCATACTCACACTTACTAATTCATTGTAAGTCTGATCCCCACACACGTACGCTGTCATTATCACCCTCAACTCCTCACACATACTGCTTCACTCTCAGCTTAACCCCGTCACACTTACTGTGTCACTATCACCCTGATCCTCTCACACATACTGCATCACTATCAGCCTGAACCCCTCCACAGTTAATTAGTCACTATCAGCCAGTCAAATCACACTTATTGCCATCACTATCATCCTGAAATCCCTCACACATATCACGTCACTAGCATCCTGAACCGTCTCACACGTACTATGCCACTATCACTCTGACTCACTCATACTTACTGCGTCACTATCAGCCTGATACCTCACACTTACTGCATCAATATCATCCTGATCGCCTCACACTTACTGCATCACAATCAGACTGACCCACTCACACTTACTACGTTACTCTCAGACTGACCACCTCACACTTACTGTGTCACTATCACCCTGACCCGCTCACAATTGCTGCGTCACTGCCAGCCTGTAACGCTCACACTTACTGTGTCACTATCACCTTGAACCCCTCACACTTACAGCGTCACTATGAGACTGACACGCTCACACTTACTTCGTCACGATCAGCCTGATCAGTCACATCTGTTGCGTCATTATCATTCTACTCCCTCACACTCACCATGTCACTATCACCCTGACCCCCTCACATGCCCTGCGTCGCTATCAGCCTTACCTCTCACTCTTATTACATTACTATCACCCTGACCCCCTCACATGTCCAACATCTCGATCACCCTGACTACCTCACAACTACAGCATCACTGTCAACTTAACACCTCACATTTACTTCGTGACTATCACCCTGAGCCCCACATTTCCTGCGTCACTATCACACTCACACCATCACATTTCCTGTGTCACTATCAGCCTGACCCACTCATATTTACTGCGTGACGATAAGCCTGACACCCTCACACTTACTGCATCACTAACTATCTGGCATAAAACACTGCCTTCGTAACTACCAACTTAATTACTACACACTTCCTGCGTCACTATCAGCCTGACACACGTACAGTTTCTGCATCACTATCGGCCTGACCCCTTCATACTTACTACGTCACAATCAGCCTAGTCCCTCACATTTACTGCCTCACTGTAAGCCAGAACACCTCACACTTACTGAATCGCTATCAGCTTGACTCCATCACAGTTTCCGCATCACTATCAGCTTTACCCCTTCATACTGCGTCACTATTAGCCTGATGCCTTCACACTTACTGCGCCACAATCAGCCTGACCCCTCATATTTACCGCGGCTCTATGAGCTGGACCACCTTCACAGAGTGCATCAGTATCAGACTGAGCCCTGACACTCAGTGCATCAGTGTCATATTGACCCTTCACATTTATTGATTCACTTTCATCCAGACCCCATTCATTTACTGCGTCACTATGGACCTGAATCCGTCACACTTACTGCGTCACTATCATGCTGAAAAACTCACATGTGCCTCGTTACTTCCAGCATGGCCTACTCACACTTACTGAGTCGGTATTACCCTGATCTGTCACATTTACTACATGTCTGACAGCCTCACACTTCCTGAGTCACCCTGACTTCCTAATGCTTGATGTGTCACTATCAGTCTGACACGCTCAAATTAAACTGCGTCACAATCAGCCTGACCACTTCACACTTACTTTGTCACTATCAGCCTGACCGCCTAACACTAACTGCGTCAGCATCAGCCTGACACCCTCACACTTGCTGCGTCACTACCACCCTCACAATTTCACACTCACTGTGTCACTATATACTGAGCCATTCACACTTACAATCTTATTATCAGCCTGAGCCCTCCATACTTACTGCCTCACTATAAGCCTGACCCACTCACACTAACTGCGTTACTATCAGCCTTACCCCCTCACACTTGGTGTGTAACTCTTACACTGACCACCTCACACTTACTGCGTCACTGTCACATTGACCACTCGCACTCACGATGTCACTATCCGCCTGACACTCCACAGTTACTGAGTCACTATCAGACGGAAAATTCACACTTACCACGGAACTATCAGCCTGGGCACCCTCACAATTACTGCATCATTATCACCTGACCACCTCACACTTACTGCATCACTGTCAGCCAGACTCCCCACAGTTACTGAGTCACTATCAGCTGGACAACTTACGTATCGCGGCACTATGACACTGAACCCCCACACACTTAATGCGGCACTATCAGCCTGAATCACTCAAACTTACTGCGGCATTATCAACCTGACTGCCTCACACTTACTGCATTATTATCATCCTTTCCATCCCACACTCACGGCATCACTATCACTCTATACCCTCACAAGGAAACCGTTACTACTACCCTGACCCATCAGATTTACTGTGTCAATATCAGCCTGAACCCGCACACTTACTACATCACTATCAACCTGACATCCTCACACTTATGGCTTCTCTCTCAGCCTAACCTCGTCGCAATTACTGCGTCTCTATCAGCCTGACATGGTCACATTTACTGCGTCGTTATCACCCTGATCCTCTCTAACTTACTGCGTCATTGTCACCCTCAACCCTTCAAATTTTCTGCGTCACAATTAGCCAAATGACCTCACACTTACCGCATCACTATAAGACTGATCACCTCTCACTTCCTGCGTCAATGTCAGCCGCTCCCCCTCATACTTACGGCCACTCATCACCCTGACCCGCTCACATTGACTGCGTTGTCACTCTGCTCCGATCACACTTACCACGTCGCAATCAGCCAGACCATCACACTTATTGTGGCACTACCACCCTGACACTCTCACACTTACTTCGTCACAATCAGCCTGACACCTCAACGACTGCATCACGACCACACTGACTCTCGCATATTTACTGCGTCACTATCACACTAACACCCTCACACTTACTGTGTCAATATCACTCTGAACCCCACACACTGCATCACTATCAGACTGAAACATTCACACTTAGTGGGTCTCTATCATGCTGACCCACTGACACTTACTTCACTACTATCAGCCTGACCCCCTCACACGTACTGCATCACTATAACCTTGACCCCTCACACTTACTGCATCACTATAACCTTGACCACTCACATATACTGTGTCACTGTCAGCCTTTTCCTCACACTTAGTGTGTCACTATCAGCCTGATCCCCTCACACATACTGCGTCACTATCCCCAATCCCATCACACTTACTGCGTTACTATTATCTGATCCAATCACACTTACTGCATCACTATCAGCCTGACCGCCTCAGACCGAATGCATCACAATCAGACTGACCCAATAAGACTTACTGCGTTAAAATCAGCCTCACCCAATCACACTTACTGCGTCACTATCAGACTGATCTCCTCAAACTTACTGAGTCACTATCATCTTGACCCCATTACACATACTGTGTCACTATCAGCCTGACCCCTCAAACTTACTGTGACACTATCAGCCTGATCCCCTCACAATTTCTGTATCACTCTCATCCTGACCACCTCACGCTTACTGAGACTCTATCACCCTCTAACATCACTTCGAAACCGTCACTACTACCCTGACCCCTCACACTTACTGTGTCAATATCAGTCTGAACCCTCACTTTCTTTGTGGATGAGCAGAGGGATCTTGGTGTCCATGTACACAGATCTCTGAAAGTTGCCACCCAGGTAAATAGTGCTGTGAGGAAGGCATATGGTGTACTGGGCTTTATTGGTAGAGGAATTGAGTTCCGGAGTCCTGAGGTCATGTTGCAGTTGTATAAGACTCTGGTGCGGCCTCATCTGGAGTATTGTGTGCAGTTTTGGTCGCCATACTATAGGAAGGATGTGGAGGCATTGGAACGAGTGCAGAGGAGGTTTACCAGGATGTTGCCTGGAATGGTAGGAAAATCTTATGAGGAAAGGCTGAGGCACTTGGGGCTGTTCTCATTGGAGAAGAGAAGGTTTAGGGGAGATTTGATAGAGGTGTATAAGATGATTAGGGGTTTAGATAGGGTCCACACTGAGAACCTTTTACCGCTAATGGAGTCAGGTGTTACTAGGGGACACAGCTTTAAATTAAGGGGTGGCAGGTATAGGACAGATGTTAGGGGTAGATTCTTTACACAGCGGGTTGTGAGTTCATGGAATGCCCTGCCAATAGCAGTGGTGAACTCTCCTACTTTATGGTCATTTAAGCGGGCATTGGATAGGCATTTGGAAGTTATTGGGCTAGTGTAGGTTAGGTAGGATTCGGTCGGCGCAACATCGAGGGCCGAAGGGCCTGTACTGCGCTGTATCTTTCTATGTTCTATGTTCTATGTCACGATAAACCTGACATCCTCACACTTACTGCTTCACTCTCAGCCAAAACTCGTCGCATTTACTGCGTCTCTATCAGCCTCACACTTATCGCGTCATTATCACCCTGACTCCCTCACATTCCCTGTGTCACTATCAGTCAAACCACCTTACACTTACTGCATCATATCAGACTGACCCCCCTCACTTTCTGCGTTACTCTCATGTTGCCACTCTCACACTTACTGCGTCACTATCTGACTGTCCCCTCACACTTACTGTATTACAGTCAGCCTGACCCTATCACATTTATTGCTTCCCAGTCAGACTGGCCCCTCAAATTTACTGCGTCACCATCACACTGACCCACGCACACTTACTTTGTCACTGTCAAAACTGACCCCCTCACACTGACTGTGTCACTATCACCTGACCATATCACACTATCTGCGTCACTGTCGCCCTGTACCCTCACTTCGCAACCGTCACTACATCCCTGAACCCTCACACGTATTTGTCATTATCAACTTTACACCCTCACACTGACTACTTCACTCTTAGCCTAACGTCATCGTATTTACTGCGTTTCGATCAGCCTGTCACACTCGCACTTACTGATTCATTGTAAGCCTGATCCCCACACACGTACGCTGTCACTATCACCCTCAAATCCTCACACTTACTGCTTCACTCTCAGCTTAGCCCCGTCACACTTACTGCATCACTATCACCCTGACCCCTCATACTAAATGCTTCACTGTCACCCTGAAGCCATCACACTTACTGTGTCATTATCAGCCTGATCCCCTCACACTTACTGTGCCACTATCACTTTGACCCACTCGAACTGTCTGTGTCACTATCACACTGACTCCCTCACACATACAGCGTCACGATCACCCCGACCTCTCACAGCCTGACTGATCACACCTTCTGCATCACAAACAGCCTTACTCCCTCACACTTACTGCGTCATTATCACCCTAACCCTCTCACACGTCATGCATTACAAAAAAGCCTGGCCCACTCACATTTCCTGTGTCACTCTCAGCCAAACCACCTCGCACTTACTGCATCACTATCTGCCTGACCCCTCACACTTACTGCATCACTATCAGCCTGACCCCTCACACTGCCTGCGTCCCTATCAGCCTGACTACTCACACTGCCTATGTCATGATCAAACTGATCCCTCAAATGTAGTGCGTCACTAACAACCTTACTCGACAGATTGCCTGCGTCACTGCCATCTGGACACCCTGACATGGACTGCATCATTATCAACCTGACCGCCTCATACATACTTCATCATTATCATTCTGATCATCTCACACTTACTGCGTCACTATCATCCTGGAACCTCACTTCGAATCCGTCACTACTACCCTGACACCTCGCACTTACTGTGTCAATATGAGCTTGAACCCTTACACTTACTGCTTTACTCTCAGCCTAACCTCGTCGCATTTACTGTGTCTCAATCATCCTGACATACTCTCACGTACTGCGTCATTATCACCCTGACCGCCTCACCCTTTCTGCATCATTATCCCCCTGACACCCTCACATTTCCTGTGTCACTATCAGCCAAACCACCTAACACTGACTGTATCACTATCCGACTGATACCCCCTCTCACTTCCTGCGTCAATGTTAGCCTGACACATCACACTTACTGGGTTACTGGCACCCTGACCCACTCACACTTACTGCGTTATATTCACGCTGACACCCTCATGCTTATGGTGTCACTTTCTGACTGACCCCTCACACTCACTGTATCACAATCAGCTTGACCAGCTCACATTTACTGCATCCCAATCAGACTGGCCCCTCAAACTTACTGCATCGCTATCACACTGTCCCACTCACACTTACTGCATCACTAACAAAACTGAGCCACTCACACTGACAGCCACTATCACAATGACCCGCTCACACTTACTGCATTACTATCAGGCAGAATCCTCTCACTTGCTGCGTCACTATCAGCCTGAACCCCTCACATTTACGGCATCATTGTCATCCTGACCGCATTACACTCACTGTGTCACTATCACACTGTCCCGCTCGCACTGACTGCGTTATCACTCTGCTCCTCTCACACTTACTGCGTCACAATGAGCCAGACCCATCACACTTACTGCGACACTATCACCCTGACACCCTCACATTTACTGCATCACAATCAGCCAAACCCCTCTCATGACTGCATCACGACCACCCTGACTCTCGCATATTTACAGCATCACTATCACACTTATTGTGTCGGTATCACTCTGAACCCCTCACACTTACTGCATCACTATCAGCCTGGCACACTCTCACTTAGTGCGTCACTATCACCTTGACCCCCTCACACATGTTGCATAAATATCAGCCTGAGTGCCTCACACTTCCTGTGTCACAATCAGACCTAGCCCCCTCTCACTTAGTGCGTCACTATCAGGTTGACACACTCACACTTATTGTGTCAGTATCACACTGACATCCTCACACTCACTGGCTCCCTATCACCCCGACCACTTACATTTACTGGGTCACTATCAGACTGAATTCCTCACATGTACTGTGCCATTATCTGCTTGACGGCCTCACAATTACTATGCCACTATCAGCTTGTCACCATCACAGTCTGCGTCACTATTCCGCTGATCCCCTCACACTTACTGAGTCACTATCAGCCTGACCCCCCTCATATTTACTGTGTCATGATCAGTCTGTCACCCTCTGTTTGCGTCATTATCAGCCTAACCCCCTCACACTTATTGCCTCACTATCAATCTGAACTCACTCACACTGACTGCATCACTATCAACCTGATTCCGCACACTTAGTTTGTCTCTATCACCTGGACCCCTCACCCTTACTGCGTTACTAACAGCCTGACCGATCTCACTTACTGCGTTACTATACCCTGACTCCCTTACATTGAGTGTGTCATTATCAGCCTGATCCTCTCACACTTACTTGGTCACTATCACCCTGAACCCTGACACTTACTGTGTCACTACCAGCCTGAACTCCTCACACTAACTGCGTCACTTTCACACTAACCCCCTCGCACTTACGGCGTCACTATCAGCCTGACCTCCTCACACTTACAGCGTCACTATCATCCTGAATCCATCATACTTCCTGCTTTACTATCACACTGATAGCCTCACACAAACTGCGCCACTATCACATTGTCCTTTTCATACTTACTACGTCACTATCACCCTGACCCCCTCACATTTACTGCTTTACTATCACCCTGACCCCCTCACACAAACTGTGTCACTATCACAGTGTCGCTTTCATACTTACTGCTTCACTATCACCGTGACCCCCTCACAATTACTGTGTCACTATCACACTGACCCCCTCACATGTACAGCGTCACAATCAACTGACCCCCTCACACTTACAGCATTACTATCACCCTGACCTCTCACCCATACTGCGTTACTAACAGCCTGAACAATGTCATTTACTGCATCACAATCAGCCCGACCCTATCACATTTACTGCATCACAATCAGACCGGCCCCTCAAACCTACTGCATCACTATCACACCAACCCACTCATACTTATTGCATCACTATCAAAACTGACCCGCTCACACTGACTGCGTCACTATCACAACGACCCGCTCACACTTCCTGCATTAATATCAGCCAGTCCACTCAAACTTACTGCGTCCCTATCAGCCTGATCCCCTTCATACTTACAGCATCACTATCACCCTAACCCCATCACTCTTACTTCGTCACTATCACCTTGACCCGCTCACAATGACTGTGATGTCAGTCTGCTCCCCTCACACTTACTTCGTCACAATCAGCCAGACCAATCATACGTTCTGCGTCACTACCACCCTGACACCCTCACACTTACTGTGTCACTATCATCCTGACACCTCACATGACTGCGTCATGACTTCCCTCACTTCCACGTATTCACAGCGTCATTATCACACTAACATCCTCACACTTGCTGTGTCAGTATCATCCTGAACCCCCTCACACTGTGTAAATAACAGCCTGAATCACGCATACTCACTGCGTCACAATCACCCTGACCGTGTCACACTTACCGTCTCACAATCAGACTAATCCCGTCACACTTACAGTGTCACGATCAGCTTGAACCCCTCACACTTACTGCTTTACTATCCGCCTAACCCCTCACACTTACCACGTCACTATCAGCCTGATCGCTTAAGCGTACTGCGTCGCTATTAGACTGACATACTCATTCTTATTATGTCACTGTCAGCCTGACCACCTCACATTTTCCACTTCACTAATAAACAGACCTCCTCACCTTTATTGTGTCACTACCAGTTGGAACCCTCACAGATATCTATCACTCTCAGGCTGACCCCTCACACTTTTTGCGTTACTCTTAGCCTGAGTCCCACAAACTCACTGCTTCACGATCAACCTGATCCCCTCACACTTGCTGCATCACTCTTACACTGACCCCCCACACTTACTGCATTGTTATCATACTGACCTCTCACACCTACTGCCTCATTATCAGCCTGAATCCATCACACGTACTGCCACTATCACCCTGACTCCCCCACCTTTACTGCGTCACTATCAACCAGAGCACCACAGACTGAGTGCATCAGAATTTGCCTGATCCCTGACATTCATTTTGTCAGAGTCTGTCTGATCCTTCACAATTATTGCGTCACTCTCAGCCTGACCTCAGCCAGTTGCTGCATCACTATCGACTTGACCCCCTCATAACTAGTGTGTCACTATCAGCCAGACCCCCTCACCAGCACTGTACACAATATTCCAAGTGTGGCTGCATTAGCCTTTTGTATAGTTACAGCATGATATTGCCACTCTGGAACTCCATCCCTCTGCAATCTGTAACATTCTTTCAAACTGTCTACTCAACAACTGACTGAACCCCCTCACACTTACTGCATCACTATTAGCCTGGGCCCTCACACTTACTGTGTCATTATCACACTGACCCCCTCACAGTTACTGCATCTCTATCAGCCTGGTCCCTCACACTTACCACTTCACCAATAAACAGACCTCCTCACCCTTATTGGGTCACTATAAATTTGACCCCCTCACAGATATCTATCACTCTCAGCCTGATCCCTCACACTTTTTCTGTCACTCCCAGCCTGAGTCCTCAAACTTACTGCGTCACTATCAGCCTGACCTCTCACACTTGCTGTGTCACTCCTACACTGACCCCTCACACTTACTGCATCACTACCCGCCACAGTTACTGAGTCACTACCAGACTGAAAACTCATGCTTACTGTGCCACTATCATCCTGAAACCCATCGCACTTACTGTGTCACAATCAGCATGATCCCCTCACACTTACTGCGTCACTATCAGCCTGACCCTCCACAGTTACTGAGTCAATATCAGCCTGACAACTCACACTTACTGTGCCATTATCACCCTGACTCCCTCACACTTGCAGCATCGCTATGAGTCTGACTTCCGCATTCTTACTGCATCACTATCAGCCTGAAACCTCACCCTAAATGTGTCAGTGTCAGACTGACCCTTCACACTTACCGCGTCACTCTCAGACTGACCCGCTCACACTTACTGCATCACTATCAGCCTGGTCCCGTCACACTTTCTGCGTCACTATCACGCTTAATAGCTCACACGTACTGCGTCACTATGAGCCAGACCACCTCACAGTTACTGCATCACTTTGAGCCAGACCATCTCACACATACTGCAACGCTAACAGCCAAACCACCTCACACCTTCTGTGTCACTATCAGCCTGACTCCTCAGACTTACTGCATCAGTATCACCCTGAGCCACACATACTTACTCCATCGCTATTATTGTGACACCCTCACACTGTGTCACCTTCACCCTGACGTGATCACACTTACTGCGTCACTATCTGCTTGACCTCCTCATACTTGCTGCGTCACTATCACCCTGACACCCTGACTCAGTCGCATTCCTCCGTCATCATCACCCTGACCCCGTCACACTCACTCCCTTACCGCTACCCTGATACCCTCACACTCCGTCATCATTACCCTTATCCACTCACATTCATTCTTTCACCGACATCCTGATCACTCACACTCACTCCTTCCTGTCAACCTAACCCACTCACACTCACTCCATCATCGTAATCCTGACCCAACTCCCTAACACTCACCCCGTGTCTGGCACCCTCACTCGATCAATATTACGTTACACCTCCATACTCATTCCCCACTCCCAGAATTACCTCATCACACTTACCCTGTCAATATCACTCTGACCCCTGATACTCAACTCCATCACTGTCCCCTGACCTCCTCACACTCACTCCATCATCATAACACTGACACACTCTCACACTCTACCTCACCATCACCCTGACCTCCTCACACTCACTCCATCATTGTCACTCTGAAACCCTTACCCTCTCTCGTCCCAGTCACACTGACCGCTCACTTTACTTGGTCATAGTTGCCCTGACCCACTCCCACTCACTGTCACCCTGTCACTGTTCACACTCACTCTGTCACTATCACCCTGACCCCTTAAACTCACTCCTTCACTGTCAGCGTGACCCCCTCACACTCATTCCATCACTACCTCTCGGACCCCCCTCACACTCACCTGAAGGAGCACCCTCGCTCTATCCCCATCACCTTAACACGTACATACTCACTCCTCTACACCTAACATTATCCCATCACACTCAGTCACCATCACTCTGACCCATGAGACTCAACTCCATCACTGCGGCACTGACCTCCTCACACTCACTCCACCATCATCACCCTGACACATTCACACTCACTCCATCCCCGTCACACTCACCCCATCAAACTCCCTCCATCACTGTCACGCCGAACCCCTGACACTCTCTCCATCACTATCACCCTTAACCCCTGACACTCACTCCATCACTGACAAACTAACCCCGTCACACTCACTCAATCACCGTCACTCTGACCCCCTCCCACTCACTGCGTCACAATCACCCTGACCCCTTCACACTCCCTCTGTCACAGTCTCGCTGACCCACTCACACTCACTCCATCACCATCACACTGACCCCCTCACTTTCACGCCATCACTGTCAACCTGACCCCACCACACTCCCTCCATCACCCTCACCCTGACCCCCTCATGCGCACTTTGTCTCCATCACCCTGACCCCCCACACTCACTCTGTCACTGCCACACTGAATCCTTCACACTGTCACTGTCACTGTCACCGTCACCCTGGCACCTCACCCTCACTTCCTCACCGTCACCCTGACTCCCTCACCCGTTTTCTGTCAACATCACTCTGAGCCCCTCGCTCTAACTTTCTCGTTGTCAATCCATCAACATCACCCTGACACTCTCACACTAACCCTGTCACCATCAACCTGACGCTGGGCACTCACTCCATCACTATTACACTGACCCTCTCACACTCTGTCGTTTACAGTCACAATGACCCCGTTACACTCACTCTGTCACCATCTCCCTGACCCACCAACACTCATCGCGTCACTGTCAAGCTGACACCCTCACATTCACTCCATCACCATCACCCTGAACCTATCACACTCACTTGATCACCGTCACTCTGAGCCTCTCACACTCACGCCATCATTGTCACCCTGACTCCATTACATTCACTCCGTCACCATCAACCATACTCCATCACAGTCACTCCGTCACAGTCACTATGACCTCATCACACTCACTCCATCACCATCACCCTGACCCCATAACACTCACTCGATCGACATCACCCTGACCCAGTAACACGCACTCCATCACCATCACATTGACACACTCACTCTCACTCCATCACTGTCACCTAACCCCTTCACACTCACTCCATCACCATCATTCCGACCTCCTCACACTCACTCCATCCCAGTCACCATGACCCCAACACACTCACTTCGTCACCATCAACCTCACCCAATGACACTCACTCTATGACCATCACACTGACACACTCACATTCACTCCATCACTGTCATACTTACACCCTCACACTCACAGCATCAACGTCACACTGAATCCCTCACGTGCTTTCCGTCACTGCCATCCTTACGCCACAACAGTCAGTCAGTCCGTGACACATTGACCTTTCATCATCACACTGATCACATTACACTCAGTCCATAACTGTCATCCTGACCTCATCACACACACTCCGTCATCATCACCCTGACCCCTCACACTAACTCGATCACTATCACCCTGACCCCGTCTCACTTGCTCCATCACCATCAAGATCCCCTCACAGTCACTCTGTCACAGTCACCATGACCCCATCACGCTCACTCCGTCACCACCATACTGACCCAGTGACACTCAGTCCATCTACATCACACTGACATGCTCACATTCAATCGATCACTGTCACACTGACCACCTCACACTCTCTCCTTCACAGTCAACATGACCCCATTACAGTCACTCCATCACCATCACCTTGACCCACTGACATTCACTCCATCATCATCACACTGACAGACTCACACTCACTCCATCACTGTCAGCCTGATCCCATTACACTCACTCCATCTCCATCATCCTGACCTCTCACTCTCAATCCATCTGCGTCGCTCTGAGCCCCTCGCACTCACGCCGTAACTGTTACTCTGAGTCCATTTCACTCTCACTGTCACACTGAACCCCTCATTCTCACTCCATCGCTGTCACCCTGACCCCATTACATTCACCCTGACCCACTCACACTCAATCCGTCACAATGACACTGAACCCTTCATGCTTACTCCATCACCTTGACCCCCTCGCACTCACTCCATCACCACCGCTCCGACCCCGTCACATTCACTCCATCGCCGTCACGCTGACCGACTCACACTCCATCGCTGGCACCTTGACACCGTTGCACTCACCCTGTCACCCTGACCCTTCAAACCGATTCGATCACTGTCACTTTGACCCCCTCGCAATCACTCCATCACCATCACTCTGACCCCGTCACATTCACTCCATCACTGTTAGCCTGAACGACTACCACTCACTCCGTCATTGTCACCTTGACACCGTTGCACTCACCCTGTCACCCTGACCCCTCACACTCATTCAATCATTGACACCCTGACCCACTCACACTCACTCCACCATCATCACTCTGACCCCTCACATTCACTCCATCAAGGTCATCCTGCCCTCTCACACTCACTCCATCACTGTCACCCTGACCCCCTCACACGCACTCCATCAACATCTTCCTTACCCACTCGCACTCACTCTGTCACCATCACGCTGACCGTCTCATGCTCACTCTGGCACCATCACACTGACCCTCTCAAACTCACTCCATTACTGTCACCCTGACCCCTGTAATGAGAAATTATCAAATTGAACATTTACTGTGAAATCCGCAAGAGAATGCCTTTCTAAATTTAACGCTGTGCTGAGCTTTGCAAACAATACTTTGTTGATTTCTGCAGCCACGAGACAGCTTGACTTTGTTTGAACTTTGTAAACATTTGACTTCACCTTGCGACAGTCAAATTCAGTGAAAGCATAAGAATAGTTATGTCCATGACCAACGGATGAGAAAATAAATAACTTCAGTTTTCCCCGCCTTTGGCCTTCGCTGCGTGATAAGAATAGTATGAGATGAGTATCTGAATTATGCTCAGGTGCCCCTTACATGAGGCATCGGGCCGAATGCATTGGAACAGTTCTGCAGAATTTCAATAAAGCTCTTTTCGTTGCTCTTGCTTACAGTTGAGTCGAGTAGATTTAGTTTTCAGGACACCCCATCGTACTCACTCCGTCACTGACACCCTGACCCCATTACATTCACATCATCGCCTTCACCCTGACCCACTCACACTCAGACCATCACCGTGACCCAGAACCCCTCATGCTCATTCCTTCACTCTGACCCCCTCACATTCACTCCGTCACTATGACCCCCTCACACTAATTCCATCACTGTCAACCTGACCACCTCAAACTAATTCCGTCACAGTTACCCTGACGCCCTCACACTCACTCATCACAGTCACCCTGACCCCTTCACACTCACTCCTTTACCGTCGCTCTGATCCCCTCAAACTCACCCAGTCACTGTCTCCCTGACCCCCATCACAATCCATCCTTTACTGTCACCCTGACACCATCACAATCACTCAGTCACAGTCACCCTGAAGCCCTCACCAACTCTGTCACCGACAACCTAATCCTCTCGCTCGCACTACATCACCATCACCCTGACCTCTCACACGCATTCCATCACCATCAAACTGACCCCCTCACACTCAGCCCATCCCAGTGACCCTCACCCTGCACATTCACTCTGTCACCATCTCCTTGACCCCGCCAGACTCTCTCTTCCGCACTCAAACTGACTCTCCTCACAATCACTCAGTTACCATCACTGTGACCCCCTCACAATTAATCCGTCACTGTTTTACCGACCCGTTCACACTTACTCCATCACTCTCACCCTGAGCTCCTCACACTCAATAATTCACTATCAAGCAGACCCGCTCGCATTAACTCAATCATGGTCACCCTGGCCACATCACAGTCACTCCTTTACTTTTAATGTGACCTCCTCACACTCACTCAATCACGGTCACCCTGACCCAATCTCACTCATTACTTCACTGTCACCCTGACCCTCTCGCACTTGCTCGATCATGGTTACCTTGAGCCCCTCACACTCACTCCATCACTATCACCCTGATCCCCTCACATTTGTTCCTTCAGCCTCACCCTGACCATGTCACATCTCTCCACCGCTGTTACCCTGAGCCCCTCCCACTCACTTTATCACTGTCACTCTGACCCCAACACACTCACTCAAGCCATCGCAATCTGAGCTCTCCTACTCACTCTATTATCATCTCACTGACCCCATCACACTCACTCCATCACTGTCACGCTTAGCCCCTCCCACTCACTCCATCATTGTCACCAGGACGCCGCTCACACTCACTCCATCACAGTCACCCTGACCCCCTTACACTCTCAATCATCATCACCCTGGCCTCTGCACACTCACTGCATCACTGTCCCACTAACCCCCTCACAATCACTCCGTCAGTTTCCACCTGACCCCCTCAAACACACTCCATCATATTCACCCTGACACTCTCACAAACACTCCGTCAGTATCATTCTGGCCCACTCACACTCACTCCATTACCATTAAACTGACCCCCTTACACTCAGCTAGTCACTGTCACCCTGACCCAGCACACAAAAACTCTGTCACCATCTCCTCGATCCCTCCACACTCACTCTCCCACTCTCAACCTGACTTCCCTCACACTGACTCATTCACCATCACTGTGACACCCTCAAAATTAATCTGTCACAGTTACCCTTACTGCCCCATACTCACTACATCAACGTCACACTGATCCCCTCAAACTCAACCGGTCACTCTCTCCCTGACTCCAACACAATCCCTCCATCACTATCATCCTGACACACTCACACTCAAATTTTGTGAGAAGATTTGTAGCTCGTGTGCTCGTTGTTGTGTTTCTATTCGTCAAGCTGGGAATTTGTGTTGCAGCCGTTTCTTCCCCTGTCTAGGTGACATCCTCAGTGCTTGGGACCCTCCTGTGAAGCGCTTCTGTGATCTTTCCTCCTGCATTTGCAGTGGTATGAATCTGCTGCTTCCGGTTGTCAGTTCCAGCTGTCCACTGCAGTGGTCGGTATATTGAGTGCAGGTCAATGTGCTTATTGATTGAATCTGTGGATTCCCATGCCTCTAGGAATTCACTGGCTGTCCTCTGTTTGGCTGTTCTCAGAAATATACACATAGACAAGGACGAAACCATGGTCTCATTCGATGTGACGGTATTGTTCACCTCTATCGACAAAACCCTAGCCACAGAAACAGTAGCCAACCTGCAGGATATACAGAGCAGACAACAGGTCGTTGAACCTATCAACAAAGACAAACTACTGGACCTGTGCCACACAACACACTTCACATTCAACAACCAAATACATAAACAAATCAACGGAATACCCTCGAGTTCGCCCATCTCTGGACTCATAGCAGAAGCGGAAATGCAAAGATTAGAACAAACAATCTTACCGCAAATTGAACCCAAACTCTTGGTCAGATCTGTGGATGATGCCTTTGTAATCATTAAAAACACAGAAATAGAGAACACACACTGGACCATAAACGCAACACTCAGAGGAAGAAAAGGACAACCAATTTCCAACCTTAGACGTGATGGTACAGAGAACACCGAACGGAGAATTCACCACAAAGGTATACAGGAAAGCCACACCCACAGACCATGTCCTGAACTACGAAAGCAACCACCCTAACACACACAAAAGAAGTTGCATCACGACACTGTTCAAAAGGGCCACAACACACTGCAGTACACCATCACCACAAAAAGAGGAAGAAGAACACCAATGTATTCGCCAAAAACAGATACCCGCGCAATTTCATCAACAGAAAGACAACAGAACATGCTGCAACCCAAAGAACTAGCCACACAACCATACATCAAGAGCATTCCCGAACTGATAGCCAGACTACTGCGACCACTAGGACTCGTAACAGCACACAAACCAACAGCCACTCTCAGACAACAACCTACTAGAACGAAGGACCCGATACCCAGCATGAACAAAACCAATGTAGTGCACAAAATCCAATTCAAGTACTGCACAAAACATTACATAGGACAAAAAGGAAGACAGCTAACGATTCGCATCCATGAACACCAACTAGCCATGAAACGACGCGACCAGCTATCCTTAGTAACCACACATGCAGATGACAAACAATATGAATTCGACTGGGACAACACTTCTATTATAGGACAAGCCAAACAGAGAATAGCCAGGGAATTCCTAGAGGCATGGCACTCATTCACAGATTCAATCAATAAGCACATCGACCTCGATCCAACATACCAGCCACTGCAGCGGACAGCTGGAACTGACAACCGGAAGCAACAGAGACAAGCCACTATAAATGCCGTAGGAAACATCACAGAAGCGCTTCACAGGTGGATCCCAAGCATTGAAGATGTCACCTTGTCAGGAGGCGAAACGTCTGCAAAACAAATTCCCTGCTCAGTGAACAGAACCACAACAATGAGCACCCGAGCTACAAATCTTCTCACAAACTTTGAACACCTACGTGGAAGAGACACTCAGAAAAGCCAGGAAATGGGAATCATTTGCCAACCGCCTCAGCGCCACATATGAATAACTCCGGTTCCTGCATGAATGCCGAAAGAATCGAATCCTTCCCCCATGTGTCAGATACAGACCACCAGTCAACAACCCACAAGACAGGTACACAGCCATTCAGAACGGATTCAGGATGATCCAGGTAATGATTACAGACCCTCACAACAGACTTCACAAATACAGACAAGAAATTGCGCGCCAAAAATCGTTAATTTCAAAAACCAATCAGGAATGGACCCGTACCATAGAACAGGCCGTCATCATAGGACAGAACAGGACCACACACCGCAAAAAAAAGGCACGAAATGAAAAAATGGCCAAACTAACACACAACAAAAGGGACACCACAACACGCACCTGGGTTAAAAACCTCTCCCACAGACAGCTCACAGACACGGAAAGAACAATACTGGCCAAGGGACTCAACTACAACCACAGGGACGCCAAGACAGCAGACTTCCTATCAGCACTAGAACAGGAACAATGGACTGAGAGAAGAGACACAACAAACAGTGAGACAAAGCATCGTACCACTGATCACAAGGAAAAGACAAACACATAACCTCAACACCAAGGAGAGGGAAGCACTAAAAGCACCAAGAAACGATAAGAACATAATCATACTACCAGCAGACAAAGGCAGAATGACGGTCATACTAGACAAAGCAGACTACATCCAAAAAGCACAACAACTACTTGCAGGGTCAGGTGAATTGGCCATGCTAAATTGCCCATAGTGTTAGGTAAGGGGTATATGTAGGGGTATGGGTGGGTTGCGCTTCGGCGGGTCGGTGTGGACTTGTTGGGCCAAAGGGCCTGTTTCCACACTGTAAGTAATCTAATCTAATCTAATCTAGATACCAACATCTACAAAAAGAGGGAGTTTGACCCCACCCACACCTCACCAATGGGATAAACAATACACTGAGGAACCTACAATAAAACGGACAGATAACCACGTCTGACCTGCAAAGAATGAAACCTGAAAGCAACAACAACCCCAGATTCTATGGACTACTTAAAGTCCACAAACCAGACATCCCACTCAGACCCATAGTATCACCACCAGGGACACCATCACACAAACTGGCTAAAGAACTACAGCAGAAACTGAAACATCTGATCATCGGATCCAGACACTCTATAAAATCAACACAGGAATTCTTGGACATCGTCAGAAATATACACATAGACAAGGAAGAAACCATGGTCTCATTCGATGTAACTGCACTGTTCAACTGTATCGACAAAACGCTCGCCAGAGAAACAATAGCCAACCTGCTGGACATACAGAACAGACAACAGGACGTTGAACCTATCATCAAAAACTGCTTACTCAAGCAACTGGACCTGTGCCTCGCAACAAACTTCACATTCAACAACCAAATATGTGAACAAATCAACGGCACACCCATGGGCTCACCCATCTCAGAGCAGAAGCGGTAATGCAAAGATTAGAACAAACAGTCTTACCGCAAATTCAACCCAAACTCTGGGTCAGATATGTGGATGACACCTTTGCAATCATTAAAAACACAGAAATAGAGAACACAGAATGCACTCTCGCAGGAATCCGATTCATTAGAGAGGAAGGAAATGACAACCAATTCCCATTCCTTCACATGATGGTACAGAGTACACCGAACGGAGAATTCACCACAAAGGTATACAGGAAAGCCACACACACAGACTATGTCCTGAACTACGAAAGCAACCTCCCCAACACACACAAAAGAAGTTGCATCAAGACACTATTCAAAAGGGCCACAACACACTGCAGTACACCAAAAAGAGGAAGAAGCACACCTATACAATGTATTCGCCAAAAACAGATACCCGCGCAATTTCATCAACAGAAAGACAACGGAACATGCTGCAACCCAAAGGACTACCCACACGACTATGCATCCAGAGCATTCCCGAACTGACAGCCAGATTACTGCGACCACTAGGACTCATAACAGCACACATACCAACAGCCACTCTCAGAAAACAACCCACCAGTACGAAGGACCCGATATCCAGCATGAACAAAAACAATGTAGTGTACAAAATCCCATGCAAGGACAGCACAAAACACTACATAGGACAAACAGGAAGACAGCTAACGATCCGCATCTATGAACACCAACTAGTCACGAAACGACACGACCAGCTATCCTTAGTAGCCACACATGCAGATGACAAGCAAGATGAATTCGTCTGGGACACTTCCATTATAGGACAAGCCAAACAGAGAACAGCCAGGGAATTCCTAGAGGCATGACACTCATCCACAGATTCAATCAATAAGCACATCGACTTGGACCCAATATATCGACTACTGCAACGGGCAGCTGGAACTGACATTCAGAAGCGACAAATTCAAAACACTACAAATGCCGGAGGAAAGATCACAGAAGCGCTTCACAGGAGGATCCCAAGCACTGAAGATGTCACCTAGAGAGGGGACTAAATGTCTGCAACACAAATTCCTGGCTTGGCGAAAAGAACCATAACACTTGCACTCACTCCGTCACCATCATTGTGACCCGCGCACATTCACACCATCACCGTCAACCTGACAGACTCGCACTCACTCCATCACCATTGCCCTCACACCCTCACACTCACTCAGTCATCGTCTCCCTAACTCACTCCCACTCACTACATCACCGTCACCAGGAACACCTCACACTCACTGCGCCATCCCCATCCTGACCCCTCACTCTCACTCTGTCACTGTCAGCTTGACCTCCTCAAACTCACTCCATCAGGGTCACCCTGATACACTCACACTCACTCCATCACCATCACCTCGACCCTATAACACTCACTCCACAACAGTCACCCTGACCCCCTCACACTCGCTCCGTCACAGTCATCCTGACATACTCACACTCACTACGTCCCCGTCACCCAGACACACTGACACTCACTCCATCGTCATCGCCCTCACACCCGCACAATCACGGTATCACTGCCACTCTGACAGCCTCACACTGACTCCATTACCGTCACCCTGATACCCTCACACTCACTCTGTCACTCTCACCCTGACCCACATACACTCACTCCATCGCCGTCACCCTGTGACACTCACACTCACTCCATCAATATATCCCTCAACCCCTCACGCTCACTCCTTCACTGTCACCCTGAGCCATTCACACTCACTCTGTGACTTTCGAACTAGCCCACTCACACTCACTCCATCACCATCACCCTGACCCTCTCACACACACACTCCACAAACGTCATCCTGACCCCGTCACACTCACTCCATCACTGTCACCCTAATCCACTTACACTCGCTCCATCACGGTCACCCTGACATAGTCACACTCCGCCCAGCACCATCACACTGACTACTTCACACTCAATCCTTCACTATCACCCTGACCCCAACACACCTACTCCTTCACTGTCATGTTGACCTCTTCACACTCACTCCATCACTGTCACTCTGACCCCATGACACTCAATCTGTCAAAGTCACCCTTACAGCTTAACACTCACTTAGTCCCCATCACCCTGACATGCTCCCACCCACTCCATCACGGTATCCCTGACTCACTCACATTCACTCCATCAACGTCACACTGACACACTCACTCTCACTCCATCACCGTCACCCTGACATACTCACAGTCACTCCATCACCATCATCCTGACCCGCTCACGTTCACTCTACCATTGAAACCCTGACAGACTCACACTCACTCCATCACCATTGCCCTCACAAACTCACACTCACTCTGCTATCATCACTCTGACACACTCGCACACTCTCCATCACCATCACCCTGACCTCTCTCAGACTCACTCCATCACGGTCACCCTGACATAATCACACTCAGTCCATCACCGGCACACTGACTACTTCACACTCATTCTTTCACTGTCACCCTGACCCCAACACACCCACTCATTAACTGTCATTCTGACCCCATCACACTCACTCCATCACTCTCATCTTGACCTCCTCACACTCAATCCGTTGCTGTCACCCTTACCCTGTAACATTCACTCCATCACTGTCCGCTGAGACACTCTCGCGCTCTCCATTAACGTAAGCATTACTCCCCTTACGCTCACTCTGTCACTGTTACCCTGACCCATTCACTTCACTCTGTCACTGTCAAATTGACACACTCACACTCATACCCTCACCGCTATCCATAATACCATACACTCACTCCATTACCCTGACCCACTCACACTGTCTCCGTCACTGCATTTCTCACCCTATAACCCTCAGTCCATCTGTGTCACATTGATCCCTCACATTCACTTCACTGCAACGGTTCTCTCAATCTCAGTCCATCACTGCTATCCAGACACCCTCACAATCAGACTGTCACTGTCTCAATAACCCCACACACTCAATCCGTCACCGGCGCCTTGACTCTCGTATACTCACTTGCTCGCCTTTACCCTCACCCCCTCACACTCACTGCATCACCGTCACCCTGACCCCCTCACACTCACTCCATCACGGTCACCCTGACACATTCACTCTCACTGCATCACCATCACACCGACTAATTCACACTTACTCCATCACTGTCAACCTGACCAACTCACATTCATTCCATCACTGTCACCCTGACCCTCTCATACTCACTCCACAACCATCACACTGACCCCCTCACACTCACTCTGTCACAGTCACCCTGACATGCTCACACTCAGACCGTCACCGTCACCCAGATACTCACGCTCTTTCTATCATCACTATTCTGACCTCGCACAAACTCCATCACTGTCACCCTGACCCTCTCACACTCACTACACAACCGTCACCCTGATCCCCTCACACTCGCTCCATCACGGTCACCCTGACACATTCACACTCAAACTATCACCGTCACACTTACCACCTCACACACTCCTCCATTGTCACCCAGACCCCAACACACCAAGACCTTTACTGCCACACTGAGCCCCTCACACTCAGTCCTTCACTGCTACTCTAACCCTCACGCACCGTCACGCACACCGATCGCACGCACTGAAACTCCCTCACCCTGACACACTCACACTCTCACCATCAGTGACTCCAAAACCTGCACTCTGAACCCCACTCGCAGTCACTAAATTATCCTCAACATGACCCACTCACTCACTCCATCACTGTCAACCTGACACATCCACACTCATTCCATCACCTACCCCCTCACACCTTAACACCCTCACACTCACTATGTCATTGTCACCCTGACCCACTCGCACTCATCCATCAAAATCACCCAAACCCCTCACACTCACTCAATCACCGTCACCCTGATCCCCATACTAACTCCGTCACCATCAGTCTGACGCCTCAAACTCACTCATTTACTGTAACCCTGACCCCCTCACGCTAGCTTCTTCACTGTCACTCTGACCGCCCTCACACTCACTCCTTCACTCTCACCATGACCCGCTCACACCCACTCAGTCACCACCATCCATACCCTCTCACACTCACTCTATCACCATCACACTGACGCCTCACACTCACTCCATCACACTTTCCCCTGGCCCTCACACTCACTCCATCACTGACAACCTAACCCCCTCACACTCACTGCGTCACAATCACCATGACCCCTTCACACTCCCTCTATCAAAGTCCCGCTGACCCACTCACACTCTCTCCATCACTATCACACTGACACCCTCACTTTCACACTGTCACTGTCACCACCATCCATAGCCTCTCACAATCACTCTATCACCATCACACTGACGCCTCACGCTCACTCCATCACACTTCCCCTGGCCCTCACACTCACTCCGTCACTGTCATCCTGACCCCCTCACACTCTCTCCATCACTGTCACCCTGACCCCATCACACTTACTCTCACTATCACCCTGACACACTCACATTCATTCCATCACGGTCAACCCGACCCCCTCCCACTGAATCCTTCACTGTTAACTGACATCTTCACACTCACTCTGTAACCATCACGCAGACACGCTCACACCCACTCCATCACCACCGCCCTCACACCCTCACACGCACTAAGTCACTGTCACCCAGACGCACTCACACTTTCTCCATCACCATCACGCTGACACACTCACACTCACTCCATCACCATCACTCTGTCCCCCACACTCACTCTATCACTGTCACCATTACACATTGATACTCACTCCATCACGTCACACTGACCACTTCACATTCACTCCTTCACTGTCACCCTGACCAAACACATACACTCCTTCACTGTCACTCTGACCCCGCTCACACTCACGCTATCACTCTCACCTAACCTCCTCACACTCACCCCGTCACTACCACCCTGACCCTTTCACACTCACTTGCTCACTATCACGTTGGCCACGTCACGTTCACTCCATTTTCGTCACCCTGACCATTACAAATTCCATTTCTGTCATCCTGAACCCTCACACTTACTCCATCAAAGTCACGCTGAAACATTCACATTCACTACATCACCATCAAACTGACCACCTCTCACTCACTCCACCATCATCACCTTCACACCTCATTCTCACTCCGTCACCTGTCTGCCTCACACTCACTCCGAGACCATCACCCTGACCCTCTCACACTCACTCCATCACTGTCACTCTGTCTCCTGACACTCACTTCATCGCGGTCACCTTGACATACTCACACTCACACCAACAAAGTAATCCAGACACATTCACACTCACACCATCACCATCGCCCTCACACCCGCACACTCACTCTTTCACTGTCACCCTGACACCCTCACACTCACTCCATTACCGTCACACTGACCCACGCACCCATCACTGTCCATCACTCCATCACTGTCACCCTGAGTTGCTCACACTCATTTCATCAACGTAACCCATACCCCGCTTAACTTCCACCATCACTGTCACCCTGACCCATTCACACACACTCTGTCACTGTCAAACTGACCCACTCAGACTCACTCCATCACCATAACCCTGACACTCTCACAATCACTCCATCACTATCACTCTGACCCTCTCACACTCACCCCATCACTTTTACACTGACCACTTCACACTCACTCCATCACATTCACCCTGACACACACATTCAGTCCATGAGTCACATTAGTACCTCACACTCACTCCTTCACTGTCGCCCTTACCCCAAATCACCCACTCCTCACTGCCACTCTGACCCCTCACACTCACTCCATCACTTCTACTCTGTCCCTCTTGCACCATCACGCACATCACATCACAAGCACTCAATCACCCTCACCCAGATTCCCTCCCACTCTCTCCATTTTGTCACACCGATCCTCACACTCACTCCATCACCATCACTCTGGCACACTCACACTCACTCCATAACCATCGCCCTTACACCCTCACACTCATTCTGTCACCCTCACCCGGACCCCTCAAACTCACTCCATCACTACTGCTCTGACTCTTTCACACTGTCACACACACCGCACCACACACACTCCATCACCTTCATCCAAATCCCCTCACACTAACTCCATCAACGTCGCACCCCCACACTGACACTGCCTCCGTCAATGTCACCCTGACCTCCGTCACACTCTCCCCATTGTTGTCACCCAGATTCCCTCACACTCTCTCCATCAGTGTCATGCTGATCCCACACTCACTCCATCATTGTCACTCTGACACCCTCACACTCACTCCATTACCATCATCCTCACACCCTCACATTCTCTATATCCCTGTCACCCTCACCCACTCACATTCACTCCATCAAAGTCAGCTAGACCGCCTCACACTCACTCAATCACAGTCAACCTCACACCCTCATACTTGTTATGTCACCCTCACCCGGACACCCTCACACTCACTCTGTCACCATCACTCTGACCCCTCAAACTCACTCCTTCACCATCACTCTGCTCCCCTAACGCTAACTCCTTCCCTGTAACTCTGACCGTCTTCAAACTCACTCCATCACTGCTACTCTGACCCTTTCACACCGTCACACACACCACATCACACGCACTCCATCACCATCACCCGGATCCCCTCAGATTAACTCCATCATCGTCACAACCCCACACTCACAATCCGTCCATCAATGTCACCCTGACCTCTGTCACACTCACCCCATTATCGTCACCCTGACCCCCTCGCACTCAGTCCATCACTGTCACGCTGTTTCCCACACTCACTCCATCACTGTCACTCTAACACACTCACACTCACTCCATAACCATCACACTTTCATCCTCACACTCACTATGTCACTGTCACCTTGACACATTCACACTCACTCCATTACCATCATCCTCGCACCCTCACATTCACTATATCCCTGTCACCCTAACCCACTCAATTCACTACATCAAAGTCACCAGACCGCCTCACACTCATTCAATCACAATCACCCTCATACCCTATACTCATTCCGTCACCCTCACCCGGACCCCCTCACACTCACTCTGTCACCATTACTCTGACCCTTCAAACTCACTCCTTCACCGTCACCCTGCTCCCCTCAGGCTAACTCCTTCCCTGTAACTCTGACCCTCCTCAAACTCACTCTGTCACTGCGCCTCTGACCCTTTCACATTGTCACACACACCCCATCACACACACTCCATCACCGTCACCCGGATCCCCTCATACTAACTCCAGCAACGTCACACTCCCACACTCACACTCACTCCGTCAATGTCACTCTGACCTCCGTCACACTCACCCCATTATTATCATCCTGATTCCTTCACACGGTCTCCATCAGTATCACGCTGATCCCCATACTCACTCCATCACCGTCAATCTGACACACTCACACTCACTCCATTGCCATCACCCGCACACCCTCATACTCACTATGTCACTGTCACCCTGACACACTCACACCACTCCATTACCAGCATCCTCACACACTCACATTCACTATATCCTTGTCACTCTCACCCACTCACGTTCACTTCACCAAAGTCACCCAGGCCGCCTCACACTCACTCAATCACAGTCACCCTCACACCCTCACACTCAATTCGTCACCATCACCCTGACCCCTCAAACTCACTCCTTCACCGTTGCTCTCCTCACGGTCACTCCTTCCCTGTAACTCTGACCCTCCTCAAACTCACTCCATCACTTCTCCTCTGACCCTTTCACACTGTTACGCACACCCCACCACACACACTCCATCACCATCACCCGGATTCCCTCACACGAACTCCATCACCATCACACCCCCACACTCACAATCCATCCGTCAATGTCACCCTGACCTCTGTCACACTCACCCCATTATCGTCACCCTGACCCCCTTGCACTCACTCCATCACTGTCTCGTTGATCCCATCACATTCACTCCTTGACCGTCACCCTGACCCATTCATACTTATTCTGTCTCTGTCAGCCTGACACCCTCAAACTCACACTGTCACCATCACCCTGAACCCCCTCACGCTCACTCCGTCACTGCTACTCTGACCCTTTCACACCGTCTCACACACACCCCATCATAAGCACTCCATTACATTCACCTGGACCCCTTCACACTCACTCCAACACCGTCACACTGACACTCCCACAGTCACACTCCCTCCGTCAATGTCACCCTGTCACACTCTCCCCATTACCGTCACCCTGACCCCCTCACACTCTCTCCGTCTCTGTCACCCTGACCCAGTCACACTCACTCCTTGACTGTCACCCTGACCCACTCACACTTACTCCATCACCGTCAACCTGACACCCTCACACTCACTCTGTCACCGTCACCCTGTCCCCCCTCACATTCACTCCTTAACTCTCACCATTATGCTCTTACACTCACTTTATCAACGTCACCCATATCCCCTCACACTCACTTTATCACCATCACACTGGCCCTCACGCTCATTCTATCGCATTTCCACTGGCCCCCAACACTCACTCCATCATTGTCTCACTGAACCCTCATGCTCACGCCAACACACTTCCCCTGGCCCCTCGCCCTCACTGCATCACCGTCACCCTGACACTCTCACACTCACTCAATTACCATCACCTTCAAACCCTTGCATTCACTGTGTCACTGTCACCCTGACAGATTCACAATCACGCCAAGATCGTCACGCTGATCACCACGCACTCACCGCATCAAAGTCAGTCTGACACAGTCACTCTCACTCCATCACCGTCACCCTCACAACCTCGCACTCACTGAGTCACATTCACCCTGTCACAATCACATGCACTCCGCCACGACCACCCTGGCCCATTCACACCCACACCATCATTGTCACGCTGACACACTCACACTCATTCCATCACCGTCACCTTTACCCGCTCACATTCACTCTGTCACCATTAGTCTGACCGTCCACACTCACTCCATCACCATCACGCTGACCTGCTCACACTCACTCCATCACCGTCATTCTGACCGCCTCACACTCAATACATCACCATCACATTCACACCCGCACTCTCACTACATCACGGTCACCCTTAGACACTCACACGCACTCCATCACATTCAAACTCACACCGTCATATTCACTAAGTCACTGTATCCCTGACCCACTAATGCTAACTCCATCACTGTCACCCTGACCCCCTCACACTCACTCCATCAAATCCTCCTGGACACCCTCACACTCAATCCATCATTGTCAACCAGACCCACCTCAGACTCACTCCACCACCGTCACCCTGACCCCTCACACTCAATCCACCACCGTCACCCTCACACCATCACACTGTCTAAGTCACTGTCACCCTGACACCCTCACATTCACATCATCACCCTGACCCTCTCACGCTCACTCCACCACCATCACCCTGAACCCCTCACACTCACTCCGCCACCGTCAGACTGAACCCCTCATTCACACTGTAACTGCTACTCTGACCCTATTGCACCGTCTCGCACACCTATCACTCTCACTCCATCACCGTGATACGCACTCTGTCACCCTCACCTGGGCCCCCTCACAATCACTGTGTCACCATCACCCTGACTCCTCAAGATCACTCTTTACTGTCACCCTGATCACCTCACGCTAACTCCTTCACTGTAACTCTGACCCTCTCACACTCATTCCGTCACTGCGACTCTGACCCTTTCACACCATCACACACACCCCACCACACGCACTCCTTCACCGTCACCCGGATCCCCTCACACTAACACCATCACCGTCACACACTCACAATGCCAACCTGACCCCCGTCACACTCACGCCATTACTGTCACCCTGATCCCGTCACACTCACTTCTTGACTGTCACCCTGGCTCCCTCACACTCACTCTGTCACTGTCTCCCTGACATATCTCAAACTCACTCATTGACTGTCACCCTAACCCACTTACACTTACTGGCTCCCCGTCAATCTGACACCCTCACACTCACTCTGTCACCGTCACCCTGACCCCCCCTCACACTCACACTTTAACTATCACCCTGATCCCCTCAAACCCACTCTATCATTGTCACCCATACCCTTTCACACTCACTCCATCACCGTCACACTGAACCCCTCACTCTCACTCTGTCACTGCTACTCTGACCCAATTGCACTGTCACGCACACCCATCACTCTCACTTCATCACCATGACCTGGAGCCCCTCACAATCACTCCACCACAGTCACCATTACCCCCGATACGCACTCTGTCACCCTCACCTGGACCCCGCACACTCATTCTGTCACCATCACCCTGACCCCTCAAGATCACTCTTCACTGTCACCCTGATCACCTCACGCTAACTCCTTCACTGTAACTCTGATCCCCTCACACTCACTCTGTCACTGCTACTCTGACCCTTTCACACTGCCACACACACCCCATCGCATGCACTCCATCACCGTCACCCAGACAACCTCAACTAACTCCATCACTGTTACACCCCCACACTAACAATCCCTCTGTTAATGTCACCCTGATCCTCGTCACACTCATTTCGTCACTGTCAACCTGCCCCCGTCACACTCCTTGACTGTTGCCCTGACCCACTCACGCTTGTTTCATCACCATCAAACTGGCACCCTCACACTCACTCCGTCATCATCACCCTGACCCCCTCACGCTAACATCATTACTGTCACACACTCACACTCACACTCCCTCGTCAATGTCAACCTGACCCCCGTCACACTCACCCCATTACCATCGCCCTGACCCCCTCACACTCACTCTGTCACTGTCATCCTGATCCCCATCACACTCACTCTTTACTGTCACCTTGGCCCCTCACACTCTCTCCATCACCGTCACCCTGACCCCTTACGCTCACTCCATCACGCTTCCCCTGGCCCCACACATTAACTCTATTATCGTTAACCTGACACTCTCACACTCACTCCATTACCATAATCCTCAAACCCTCGCATTCATTATGTCACTGTTGCCGTGATCGACACATACTCACTCCTTCACGGTCACCCTGACACACTCACACCCACTCCAATAACCGTCACCCTCACACCCTCACATTCACTGATTCAAATTCGTCCTGTCACAATCACAAGCTCTCCGCCAACATCACCCTGAACCCCACACTCACTCCATCAGTGTCACCCTGACACATTCACACTCACTCCATCACTGTGACTCTGACGACCCCAGATTCTCTCCATGACACTCGCCCTTACCCCCTCGCACTCACTTCGTCACCATCATCCTGACCCCTTCACACTCACTCCATCACTGTCACTCTGACCCCCTCACACTCACTCCGTCACTGTCATCCTGACACGTTCAAAATTACTCTAGCACTGTCACCCTGACACACTCACACACAGTCCATCACCGTCACCATCACACTTAGTCACTGTCACGCTGACACCCTCACATTGATTCCACCATCATCACACTGGCCCACTCACATTCACTCAATCACCATCACATTGACCCACTCACGCTCAATCAATCATCGTCACCCTGACCCCCCCTCACACACACTCCATCACTGTCACTCTGACCCCCTTACACTCAACTCCGTCACTGTCATACTGACACGCTCAAAATTACTATGTCACCGTCACCCTGACACACTAATTACGACTCTATCACTGTCACCCTGACACACTCACACAGAGTCCATCACCATCACCCTCACACCCTCATAATCACAAAGTCATTGCCACGCTCACACCCTCACACTGATTCCACCATCATCACACTGACCCACTCACATTCACTCAATCACCATCACACTGACCCACTCACACTCAATCAATCATCGTCACCCTGACCCCCTCACACACACTCCATCACTGTCACTCTGTCCCCCTCACAATCAACTCTGTCACTGTCATACTGACACGCTCAAAATTACTATGTCACCATCATACTGACACACTAACACCGACTCTACCACTGTCACCCTGACACACTCACACAGAGTCCATCACCATCGCCCTCACACCCTCATACTCACAAAGTCATTGTCACCCTGACACACTCACACTCACTCCATCAACATCACCCTGACCCACTCACATTCACTCTGTCACCATCACTCTGACACCTTCACACTCACTCCATCACCGTCACACTGACACCATCATATTCACTCTGTCACCGTCACACTGACACATCACTCCATCACCAACATGCTGACACACTCACACTCACTCCATCACAGCCACGCTTACATACTCGCATTGACACCATAACAAGCTCCCTGATGCCAACACACTCATTCCGTCACTGTTATTCTAACCCTCCCTCACCATCACGCACACCCGTGCATACGCACTCCATCACCATCAGCCAGACCCCATCACACGCACGACATCACCGTCACTCAGACAGACCCTCACACTCACTCCATTACCGTCACACGGACTCCGTCACACTCACTACATCACTGTCAAGCTGACCCCCTCACACTCACTAAGTCACTGTCACGCTGACACCCTCACACTCATTCCATCATCATCACACAGACCCACTCACATTCACTCCATCACCGTCACCCTTACCCCTTCGCACTCTCTCCATCACCATCACTCTGTCCCCCTCACACTCATTCCAGCACCATCACCCTGACTCCCGCACACTCACTCCATCACTGTCACCCTGACCCCCTCACACTCAGTCCATCGCCGTCATCACACCATCAACATCACCCTGCCCCTCTCATACTCACTCCATCACAAACACCCTCACACTCTCTGTATCGCTGTCACGCTGATTCACTCACACTCACGCCGTCACTCTCACCCTGACCCCTCGATCTCAGTCCGTTACAGTCACCCTGACCCACTCACACTCACTCCATCTCTGTTACCCTGGTTCTGTCACACTCACTATGCCACCATCACACTGAACCCCTCACACTCACTCCATCACCATCACCCTGACCCCCTCACACTCACTATCTCAGTCACCCTGATTCCATCACACTCACTTCGTCTGCATCACCTTGCTCCCCTCACACTCATTCTGTCACCATCACCCTGACCCTCGCGCACTCACTCAATCATCATGAAGCCCTCACACACCCTGCGTCACGTTCACCCTGATTCCATCCCACTCACGTCGTCTACAACAGCCTGAACCCCTCACACTCACTCTCTCATCATCACCCTGACCCCCACACTCGCTCAATCACTGTCACCCTTACCCCTCATACTAAGTCCGTCACCTTCACCCTGACCCCACATTTGCTCAATCACTGTCACCCTTATCCCATGATACTAACTCCATCACTGTCACCCTGGTCCTCTCGCACTCACTCCATCACCATCACCCTGACCCCCTCACACCCTCTCTCTCTCCATCACCCTGATTCCATCACACACCACTTCGTCTGCATCAACCTGGTCCCCTCACATTCACTCCATTACCATCACCCTGACCCCCTCACACTCACTATCTCCGTCACCCTGATTCCATTGCACTCACTTTGTCTGCATCACCCTGGCCCCCTCACACTCACTCTGTCACCATCACCCTGACCCTCGCGCACTCACTCAATCATCATGAAGCCCTCACACACCCTCCGTCACGTTCACCCTGATTGCAACCCACTCACGTCGTCTCCATCACCCTGAACCCCTCACATTCACTCTCTCATCATCACCCTGACACCCCCACACACACTCAATCACTGTCTCCCTTAACCCAAATGCTATGTCCGTCTTCGTCAACCTGACCTCCTCGCACTCACTCCTCACTATCACCCTGACCCCCTCACACTCACTCTGTTATTGTCATCCTGATCCCCTAACGCTCACTTAAACACACTCTCTCTCATTCCCCCGACTATCACGCCCACCTCTCTCTCTTTTGCTTCCACTCCATCTATTTGTTGCCCCCTTTATCTCTCTCATCAAACTCTCTCTCGCCCCGGCTTTATCTCTCCTCTTTCTCTATCGCCAACTCTCTCTATCTCGCCGCTTTCTCTCTCTCTCTCTCTTTTAAACCTTCTCTCTGTCTCTTCCACCATCACTTTCTCATGATCCGCCTGCCTGTTTGGGCCCTTCTCTCTTTCACTCTCTCTCTGGGCCCTTCTCTGTCTCTCTCTCTCTCTCCCTTTCTCACTCTCTCTCTCTTGCCCACCAACTCTCGCTCCTCTCTCTCGTCCCACTCCATCATTCCCTCACTCTCTCTATAACCCAATCTCTCTCTCTCCCCCTCCCTCCTCTCTCTGTCTTTCTCACTAGCTCCCTCTCTGTCTCTCGCCCTCTCTCTCACACACATTCGCCCGGTTTTTGTCTCTCTTGCCCTCCTCTCTCTCGTTTGCCCACACTCTCTCACTCTCTCTTGCCACATCTCTTCCCCACACCCTCTCTCCCTCTCTCTTTGCATATCTCTCTCTTCCCCATCTCTCTCTTGCCCCGTTCTCTCTAATCCCCGCTCCTCACCTCCTCACTCTCGCCTCCCAGTCTGTCACCCCAATCTCTCTCGCCCAATCTCTCTCTCCTCCAAGCTCCTCTCTCACTCCTCCCCTGTCTCTCGCCCCTTCTGTCTCGCTCTCTCTCGCTCTGTTGCTCGTCCCCCTCGCGCCTCTCCCTTCCTCTCTCCCCCCTCTCTTTCAGCCAGTCTCTCTCTCTCGCCGCCACACTGTTTCTCTCCCCCTCTCTCTCACCACTCACCCTCTCTCTCGCTCCTATTCTCTCACTCGATCGCCCTTCTGGCCCCTCATCTCTCTCTCTCGCCCCTTCTCGCTCTCCCATGTCCCAATGTCTCTCGGCCCCCACTCTCTCTCGCTCCCAATCTCTCTCTCCCCTTCTCTCTCTCGCTCCATTCTCTCTTCTCTTGCCCCTCTCTCTCACTCTCGCTGTATCTCACTCTCGACCCTTCTCTCTCACCACATTTCACTCTCTTGCCCTCTCTCTCTCACACCCCTGCCTCTTGCACATGTCTCTCTTGCCCCTCTCTCGCGACCGTGCTTTCTCTCTCTCTTTCTCCCTCTACCCCACTCTCTCTCGACCCCTCTCACTCCCACTCGCCTCTTCTCTATTGCTCCCCCGCCCACTCCCTCTCTCTTGTCCCCAATCTCTCTTGCCTCTGTCTCTCTTTCTCTCGATCTTGCCTTCTCTCCCTCTCGCTCTTACTGTCTCACTTCCTGTTCTCTTTCAAATCCCCTCTCTCTATCGACTCAACTCTCTCCCTCACTGCTTTTCTCACTCGCCCCCTGTATCTCTCTCTCGCCCCTTCCTCTCTCAAATTCGCCCCCTCTCTCTCGCTCTCTTTCCTTCACCCCTCTCTCTTTATCGTTCCCTTCTCTCTTTTGCCCAATCTCTCTCGCCCCCTCCATACCCCTTTCGCACCCTCTCTCTCACTACCCTTCTCTCTCTCGCCCCCCTCTCTCTTGCCCTCCCTCTCTCTCACCCCTCTCTCTTCCTTGCCCTCTCATTCTTGCCTCCTCTCTCTGTTGACTGTTCTCTCACGCCTTCTCTTTCCTTTTCAGCAATCCCTGTCTCGCCCTCTCTCTCTCTCTTGCCCCGTCACTCTCACGCTCTCGCTCATGCCCACTCTCTCTCTCAACCCTCTCTGTCTCGCCTCTCTCTCCCACCCCATCTCCCACACACCCCCTCATTCTCCCTCCCGCCCCTTTTCTCTCACCTACCTCTTGCCTCCCTTCAATTCGCCACCTCTCTCTTTCTGACCTTCTCTCTTGCCCCTTCTGTCTCTTGGCCTCTCTCTCTCAACCCGTCTTTCCTTGCCCCTCTCTCACCTCTTCTCTCTACCCTCACTCTCTCTCTCCACTACTTCACTCTCTGTAATCCCACTTTTCTCACTCTCTATCCCTCTTGCATCCCTCCCCACTCCCTCTCCACATTAATCTCCTTCCCCCCATCTCCCTTTGACTGTCTCTCGATTCCCACGTTCTCCCTTTCTCTCTCACTGAAACTCTCTCCCTCCCTCCCTCTTCATCTGACACAGTCTCTCTCCCTGGTCCTTCCTTCTCCCTTTGACCCAGGGACTGGGGTGGAGTTGGGGTAGAGGGTGTGGAGAGGCTGGATGCGGGTTGAGAGGATAGACAGATGTGGAGAAGGGAGGAGCAGCAAGAGAGTGAGGGAAGAGTGGAGGCTGGTAAGTGAGGGAAGAGAGATGGTGAGAAAGAAAAAGTGTGCAGAGGGAGAGGGGGTGATAATTGAGGAGAAAGAGGTAGAGGAAATGGGGAGACCAGTTCGGAGTTGGGGACGCAGACGTGAGAGAAAGGACAGAGTGAGTTAAACCCAACTCCTGAGCTTAGGGCCCGGTCCACACCCCTTCCCTGGGGACCAGGACGTGGGGCTGTCTCTCTCCAGATCAGCTTCTTTAGCACAAAGACGCACAACAACATCGTTCACCCTGCTGCTCGGCATTTTTTAATGAACATTTGTATTATTTACATATTGAAGTGATGGATACAATCAGTGGGATGGTGCCTTCTGCACTGACCACTGACATGTGAGAAACATTGAAATGTGTCGCTGCAACCCCCTGAAGGATAAGGTTGGACAAACCAGCAGTGCCCTCAGTCTGTTACTATAGCGACAGGCTGCTTACTCGCTGAAGCAGTGAGCTGAAATGAGAAAAACCCGGATGGATTGATTAATGCATGAATTTGATCAATTGATGGATTTGAGTGAAGGGATATTTCAGCACATTCTTCAGCTGCTGCCTGAACTTAGTTTGGGTCACGGCATAAATCGCGGTGTTTGTGCAGCAACTGAGGAGCTGAAGCATGAAGCCCAATTCCTGCACAAAGGGGTGGAGATACACAGAGTAATACCCAAATTCATCCATTCGCATCCATATAGAAAACAGCATTAACATTGACCATAACAGGATGAAATTGGCCGAGATCACAAACAGTAAAATGATGGACTTCTTTCGATTTCTCATTTCAGTGTCAGACTGAGCGTCCCCATTGGTGTGAGCCCGGAGTCTCCTGCGGGCTCTGTTGGTCACTAAAATGTATCTGACGGTGAGAACATTGAGCAGCAGAATCAGGAGAAATGGGACACCCGGTGTTAGAATGTGGTGGAGGAACTCGATTGTGACCCAGACACGGGAGAATCGAACAGCGACTGTTACCTCACAAAACCAGGGGATGTTCCTCAGCCGATACTGAGCCGTGAGCGTAAAATACCAGAAAATGTTCTTTAAACAGCTCAGCGCAGTCACTGCTCCCAGAACCACAGCCGCCATTTTCTCACTGCAATATTTACTTTTCAGCTTCTGGCAACAAATGGCCACAAACCGATCAAAGGTGAAAGTGACGGTGAACCAGACAGAGCAGTCAGTGGCTGCATAAATCAGGATGGCGTGGATATTACACAAGGGGACAGAGTCCTTCAGGAAATGAAACTCTTTCCGATAAATAATAGGAATATGTCTTAGTATCAGATCGAGGATAATGACCAGGAGATCCGCCGTTGCCATGGCCCCCAGGTAACGTCTGACACATGGAGACAATCCACAATCTTTATAAAGCAGGACGTAGATGGTCACTCCATTAACTGTGCAGAAGGAAAACAAGCACATTATCCATATACCCAGTGGGAATTTGAAATGTGTCACTGTATTCTGAGATTTATTCGAATAATTGGAGCTGGAATAAATAATGGTAAAGTCTGAATTCCTGACAGCAACAGTGCTTTCAGCTATACACCCGGACTAATTATCAGTCCAGCACCACGAGCTATGCAGTCTACAGCAGTGCATTGATCTATTAACCACACTAGGTATCTGTCCAGAACGGGGAGCTATGCAAAGCCCAGTAGTGCAATGATTCATAAACCTGGACCACATAACTGTCCAGCACAGCCAGCAGTGCATTGATATATAAACCAGGAAAATGTATGTATCCATCACCAGGAGCTGTGCAGACCACAGCAGTGCATTGACCTATAAATCCAGAAAAGATCTGTCCAGCGCGGGGAGGTATGTGGTCCACAGCAGTGCATTGATCCATAAACTGGGACAAGATAACTGTCCTGCATGGGGAGCTATACAGACCACTACAGTACATTGATCTATTAACCTGGACTCGGTAACTGTCCGGCACGGCAGCTATGTAAACCGCATTAAAGCGTTCATTGAAAACCCGGACTAGATATCTGCCTAGCGCCGGGATCTGTGCAGACCACACCAGTGAATTGATGTATAAACCGAGACTAGATATCTGTGTAGAACCGAGAGCTTTGCAGAACACAACAGTGCATTGATGTACAAACCCAGATCAGATATATCTCCAGCAAGGGAGGTGTACAAAGCGCAGCAATGCATTAATCTATAAGCCCTGGCTAGATAACTCTCCAGCACCCGGAGTTATGAAGACCAAAGCAGTGCATCGATGTATAATCCCGGACTAGATATCTGTTCAGCATCTGGTGTTATGCAACCCATAGCAGTGCATCGATCTATAAAATTGGACAAGATATCTCTCCACCACTGGGAGCTATGCAGACCGCAGCAGTGCATTTATCTATAATACCCAGACTAGATATTCGTCTGGGCCGCAGTGCAGTGATCTCTAAACCGGGAGTGGATATCTGTCCAATACGGGCACGTATGCATACCACAGCACTGCATTGATCATAAACCTGGAACTGATATCTGTCCAGCTTGGAGAGCTTTGTAGTCCACAACAGTGAATTGATGTTTTAACCTGGACTCAATATTTGTCCGCCATGGGGAGGTGTGCAAACCTCGTGCATTGATCAGTAAACCTTCCATCCCGACCTCAAATTTACCTGGACCGTCTCAGACCCCTCCCTGCCCTTCCGAGACCTCTCCATTTCTATTTGGGCAACCGACTCAACACAGATATTTCCTATAAAATGACTGACTCCCACAACTACTTAGATTACACCACCTCCCACCCTGCCCCCTGTAAAAACGCCATCCCATATTCCCAATTCCGTCGTACCACTGCATCTGCTCCCTGGAGGACTATTTCCAAAACTGAACAATCCAGACGGCCTCCTTCTTCAAAGATCGCAATTTCCCGTCAGACGTGGTTGACGATGCTCTCCACTACATATCCTCCTCTTCCCGTTCCTCCACCCTTGAACCCCGCCCCTCCAATCGCCACCAGGACAGCACCCACTGGTCCTCACCTATCACCCCACCAACCTCCAGATACATCGTATCATCCTTCCTCATTTCCGTTACATTCAAACAGACACCACCACCAGGGATATATTTCTCTCCCCTCCCCTATCAGGAAAGACCACTCCCTCCGTGACCCCCTCATCAGGTCCACATCCCCCACCAACCCAACCTCCACTCCCGGCACCTTCCCCTGCAACAGGAAGAAATGCAAACCTTGCACCCACACCTCCCCGCTTACTTCTCTCCTAGGCCCCAAGGAATCATTCCATATCAGTCACAAATTCACCTGCACCTCCACGCACACCATTTACTGCACCCGATGTGGCCTCCTCTACATTGGGGAGACAGGCCGCCTACTTGCGGAATGTTTCAGGGAACACCTCTGGGACACCCGCACCAACAAATCCAACCGCCCAATGGCTGAACACTTTAACTCCCCCTCCCATTCCGCAAAGGACATGCAGGTCCTTGCCCTCCTCCATCGCCAGACCCTGAACACATGACGCCTGGAGGAAGAGAGCCTCATCTTCCGCCTGGGAACCCTCCAACCACAAGGGATGAATGCAGATTTCTCCAGCTTCCTCATTTCCCCTCCCCCCACCTTATCTCAGTCCCAACCCTTGGACTCAGCACCACCTTCTTGACGTGCAATCTTCTTCCCGACATATCCACCCCTACCCCCTCTCTGGCCTATCACCCTCACCTTAATCTCCTTCCAACTATCGTATTCCCAACGCCCTTCCCGCAAGTCCCTCCTCCCTACCTTGTATCTTAGCTTGCTTGGCACACCCTCCTCATTCCTGACGAAAGGTTTATGCCCGAAACATCGATTCTCCTCCTCCTTGGATGCAGGCTGACCTGCTGCGCTTTTCCAACAACACATTTTCAGCTCTGATCTCCAGCATCTGCAATCCTCACTTTCTCCTAATTGATTTCTCAACCCAGACTAAGTATCTGTCCAGCAATGAGAGCTGCAAAGAACACAGCAGTGCTTGGATGTATAAACCCGGACAAGATATCTGTCCAGCACTGGAGGCTGTGCAGATAAGAGCAGTACATTGATGTAAGAAACTGGGCTAAGTATCTGTCCAGCACCGGGAACTATGCAGAACACAACAGTGCATTGACCTCTTAACCCAGACTAGATATGTCTCCAGCACGGGGAGCTGCGCAGATCCCATTCGTGCATTGATCTCCAAATCCGGACAATGTATCTGTCCAGCACTGAGAACTTTGCAGACCACAGCAGATCATGATCTATAAATCTGGACTAGATATTTGTCCAGCACGGGTAGGTTTGTGGATCACAGCAGCATAGTGAACCATAAATCCGGAATTGGATATTTATCCAGCACTGGGAGCTATGCAGGCGAGAGCCGTGCATTTTTGAATAAGTTCTGACTAGATATCTGCCCAGAACTGGGAACTGTACAGGCCACACCAGTGCATTGATCTATAAACACAGGCAAGTTACGTGTCCAGCACTACATAGCCGGACTATTTATCTGTCAGCACCAGGAGCTATGCAGACCACAGCAGTACATTAACATATAAACCAGGGCTAAATATATCTCCAGCACGTTGCGCTGTACAGACCACTGCAGTGCATTGATCTATAAACCTGGACTAGATATCTGTCCAACACTCGGATCTGTGCATACCACAACAGTGCTTTGATCTATAAACCTGGACGGGATAGCTGTCCAACACAGGGAGCTATGCAGACCACATGCGTGCATTGATCAATAATCCTGTACTGAATATATGCCCAGCACCGCCAGCAGTGCATTGATCTATAAACACGGACTAGGTATCTGGTCAGCGGCGGCAGCTCTGCAGACCACATCCGTGCATTGAACTACAAAGCCAGACTAGATATCTGTCCAGCACCGGGAGCTGTGCAGTTCACAGAAGTAGAATTGTATCCATGCCACTCTGAATGAAGATGTTGTGATGAACTTTATTTCAAATTCTCTAGATTGCAATGTTTTTGATGCACTTTTTCGAAGTGCAGTGATAATGGATTTTAAAGCCACAAAACCAACCCAATGGCATCATACAGGCCAGCAATCACCTATTCATATCTCCGGGACAGCATTGCAAGGACTCAGACAAAGCTGTTCTGTGTCTCCACAGTGGTCCTTTAAGAAATGAAACAGCGTGAAATGTCCTAAAAAGGCGGCAGTGTCGGAATGTTCAAGGTGGAACTCATCTGTTCTACCTGGTCTTCATGTCTCCATTTTATATGCTATTTTCAGGCGAATTTTCTCTTTCCAATACTCCAACGGGAATGAAGGAGGGTAGTCCCAGACCAGTGACGAGGTCTCGGCATTTACATCACAGTGCTGTCTGGAGACTTGGATGGGCACGGTCTGGATACTGTGTCCGGTGCGGTATGGATAATGTGTCCAATGCGGTCTGGATACTGGGCCCGATACTTTCTGGAGACTGAGTCTGGTGTGGTCTGGAGAATGGGCCCGGTGTGATCTGGATACAGGGCCATGCACGGTATGGGAGAGTGCCCAATGCAATCTGGAGATTGGCCCCAGTGCACACTGGAGACTGGCTTTGGCGAGGTCTGGAACCTGGGCAGTGTGGGCTTGATATTGGGCTAGGATATGGACTGGAGCCTGGGCCTGGTGTGGTCTGCAGTTTAGGTCCAGTGTATTCTAGGGACTGGGCTCGTTGCCGTCTGGAGACTGGCCCCGATGTTGTCTTTAGACTGGACCTAGTGAGAACTGGAGACTGGGCCCAGTGAGATCTGGAGACTAGGTCTGCTGCACAATGGAGACCGGGCTCAGTGTGGTCTGGAGACTGGGCTCGGCTCAGTGTGGAGACTGAGCCCAGTGTGGTAAGTAGACTGCGCCCGGAGTGGTGTGGACACCGGGCCTGCTGCGGAGTGGCGACCAGGCCTGGTGCGATTTGGAGACTGGGCCCGGTGCGGTCTGAAGACTCGGCCATGTGTGGATTGGACACTGGACATGATGTGGACATGAGAATCAGTCCGGTGCAGTCTGGGGACTGGACCTAATGCGGTCTGGAAACTGGGCCCAGTGCGGTCGGGAGACAGGGCCTGGTGTAGACTGGAGTCAGGGCCTGTTTCAACCTCGAGTCTGAGCTCAGTGCAGTCTGGAGACTAGGCCTACTGCAGACTGGAGAGTCGGCCTTGTGCAGCCTTGAGACTCGGTAGTTTGTGGACTAGAGACTGAGCTCTGCTGCAGTCTGGAGACTGGGCGTGGTGCACTCTGGAGACTGGGCCTGGTGTTGTCTGGAGACTGAACATAGTGAGAACTATACATTGGGCCAGGTCTGGACTGGGCCCAGAGATGTTTGGAGACTGGGTCTGCTGCAGCCTGAAGACCGGGATCAGTGTGGTCTGGAGACCGTGCACGGCTCAGTCTGCAGACTGGGCCCATTGTGGTAAGAAGACTGGGCCCCGGAGGGTGTGGATACTTGGCCTGCTTGGAGTCCGGGCCTGGTGCGGTCTGGAGACTGGGTCTGGTGTTGTCAGGAGACTGGAACTGGTTCGTCCTAGAGACTTAGCTCAGTGCAGCCTGGAGACTGTGTCTGCTGCCGTCTGGAGCCTGGGCCTGTTGCATCCTGGAGACTGGGCTCAGTGCAATCTGGAGACTGGGCCTGCTGCGAACTGGAGACTGGGACTCTTGCAGTTTGGAGACTGGGACTGGTGCAGTCAGGAGACAGGGGCTGTTGCGTCCTGTAGGCAGGGATCAGTGCAGTCAGGAAACTGGGCCTCGTGCAGGTTGGAGACTGCGTAATTTTTGAACTGTAGACTGAGCCTGCTGCAGTCTGGAGACCGGGCCTAGTGCGGTCTAGAAATTGTACCTGGTGTGGCCTGGAGACTTGGCACAGTGCAGCCTGAAGACTGGACTCAGTGCGGTTTTGAGACAGACCCCGATGTGGTCTGAAGGCTGTACCCAGTGCGGAATGGAGACTGGTCCTGGTGCGTCCTGGAAACTGGGCTCAATGCAGCCTGAAAACTGGACTCAGTGCGGTTTGAAGACTGAGCTCAATGTGGTCTGGAGACTGGACCAAGTGTAGCCTGGAGACTATCCAGGTGCGCCTGGTGACTGGGCCCGGTGAGGTTTGCAGACTGGGTCTGGTTTGCTCTGGAGAATGGGCCTGTTGCGGTCTGGAGGCAGGGCTGAGTGTGGGTTTGATACTGACTTGGGTGTGGACTGGAGTCTGTGCCTGGCGTGGTCTGGAGACTGGAGCCAGTGAAGTCTGGAGATATTTCCAGGTACGTCCTGGAAACTGGGCCCGGTCTGGTTTGGAGACTGGACGCAGCGCCCGACTGGAAACTGGGCCTGGTGCAGTCTGGAGGCAGGGCACAGTGTGGGCTTGATATTAGGCAGAGGTGAGGACTGGAGACTGGGCATGGTGCGGTCTGGAGACTGGGCCTGTACAAGGACACAATGTTTTCTGGAGATTGGGCTCAGTGTCGTCTGGAGACTGGACTTGCTCCGGACTGGAGACTGGGCCTGTACCAGCCTGGAGACAGTGTACACTGTTGACCGGAGAATGGGCCTCGTGTGGTCTGGATAATGGCCTGGAGCGGTCTGGAGACTGGCCTTGGTGTGGCCTGGAGACTGGGTTAGTGCAACCTGAAGTCTGGACTAATTGCGGCCTGGAGAATGCACCCAATGTGGTCTGGAGACTGGGCACTATGCAGACTGGAGACTAAGCTCGTTGCGCTGTGGAGACTGTGTCCAATGTGCTCTGGAAACTGGGTCTGGGGGCAGTCTGGAGACTGAGCCCAGTGCAGTCTGCAGACCTTTCCAAGTGCAGCCTGGAGACTGATCCCGGAGTGATTTGGTGACTGCATCTGGTGTGCTCTGCAAAATGGGCCTGTTGCGGTCAGAGTCTGGGTCCAATGAGGTCTGCAGACTTGGCCAGGTGCGGGCTAGGGGCAGGGCGCAGAGTGGGCTTGAGGCTGGGCCCGGGTGCAGTCTGGAGACTGAGCCCAGTGAAGCTTGGAGACTGGACCAACTGCGAAATGGAGACAGGGCACGGCATGATCTGGACACTGGTTCAGCTGCTGATGAGAGACGGGGCTTGCGTGGACTGGAGACTGGGCCTGTGGCAGACTGGAGACTGGGGTCAGTGTGGTCTGGCAACTGGGCCCGGCACGGTGTGGAGATTGAGCTGTGTGGTCTGGAGAATGGGTCCGGTGTAGTCTGGAGACTGGACGCGATGCGGACTGAAGACTGGACCTGCTGTGTTCTGGAGACTGGGCCTGGTGTTATCTGGACACTAGGTCTGCTGCAGTGTGGAAACTGAGCTCAGTGTCGTCTGGAGACTGCGTCTGGTACATTCTGGAGACTGGACTCGCTGAAAACTGGAGACTGAGCTCAGTGTGGTCTAGAGATGAGATCAGTGCAGTCCAGAGGCTGGGTCTGCTGCAGACTGGAGATTGGACTCCGTGTGGTCTAGAGACTTTTCTAGGTGCGGCTTGGAAACTGGGCCTGGTGCAGTCTGGAGGCAGGGCCCTTTGTGGGCTTGATACTAGGCCTAGGTGCGGACTGGAGACTGGGCCCAGTGTCGTCTGGAGACTTGGCTTTCTCCGGACTGGAGACTGGGCCTGTACCAGCCTGGAGACAGTGTACAGTTTTGACCAGAGAATGGGCCTCGTGGTCTGGATAATGGGCCTGGAGCAGTCTGGAGACTGGCCCCGGTGCGGCCTGGAGGCTGGGCTAAGTGCAGCCTGGCGACTGCACCCAATGTGGTCTGGAGACTGGACACAGTGCAGACTGGAGACTAGGCTCAGTGCGCTGTGGAGATTGGGTCCAATGTGCTCTGGAAAATGAACCCGGGGGCAGTCTGGAGACTGAGCCCAGTGCAGTCGGCAGACTTTTCCATGTGTAGCCTGGAGACTGGCCCTGGAGGGGTTTGGAGACTGTGTGTGGTGTGCTCTGGAGAATGGGCCTGTTGTGGTCTGGAGTCTGGGCCCAGCGAGTTCTGGATTCTTGGCCTGGTGCAGATTAGGGACAGATGAGTGGACTTGGGCCTGTGGCAGACTGGAGACTGGGGTCAATGTGGTCTGGCGACTGAGCCCGGCACGGTGTGGAGATTGGGCCCAGTGTGGTCTGGAGAATGGGTCCGGCGTGGTCTGGAGACTGGGCCCGGTGCAGACAGAAGACTGGGCCTGGTGTATTGAGGAGACTGTGCCCTGTGTTATCTGGACACTAGGTCTTCTGCAGAGTGGAAACTGAGCTCAGTGTGTTCTGGAGCCTGCGCCTGGCACATTCTTGAGAGTGGGCTCGCTGCAGGCAGGAGACTGGGCTCAGTGAGGTCTGGAGATGGGACAAGTGCGGTCCAGAGGCTTGGTCCGCTGCAGACTGGAGATTCGGCTCCGTGTGTCTGGAGACAGGGCGCGGCGTGGTCTCGAGACTGGGCCGGCTGCAGACTGGAGATTGGGCTCTGTGTGATCTAGAGACTGGGACCGGTGGGGTCTGGAGACTGGTCCTGTTGTGGAATGGAGACTGGGCCCTTCATGATCTGGAGACGGTGTCTGGAATATGGTGGAAACTGGGCCGGTTGCAGTCTGGAAACTATGTCTGGAGTGGGGACGTGACTGGGCCCGGTGGGTCTGGAGACTGGGCCCAGTGTGGTCTGGATACTGGGCTTGGCGCAGACTGGAGACTGGACCATTGCGGAGAGGAGACTGGGCCCAGTGCATACAGGTCTGTAGACTAGGTCGGCTATAAACTAGAGATAGGGATCAGTGTGTTCTGGAGACTGGGACCAGCGTGGTCTGGAGAATGGGTCCGCTGTGAACTGTAGAATGGGCTCAATGTGGTCTGGAGACATGGCCAGGTATGGTTTGGAAACTGGGCCCTGTGTGGAGAGATGTGGCCGGTTTAGTCTGTAGAATGGGCCCAGCGCGTTCTGGTGACTGGATCAGCTGAGAATGAGAAATGGGGCAGTCATGGACAGGAGATTGGGCCCGTTGGTCTGGACTGGCGTGGTCTGGAGACTGACCTGCTGCGGACTGGAGACTGGGCACAGTGTGGTCTGGAGAATGGGTCCGGTGCTGTCTGTGGACTGGGCCCCGTGCGGATTGCAAAGTGGTCTCAGTGGTCTGGAGACAGGGCCCAGTGTTGTCTGGAGACAGTGCCCGGTGTGCTCTGGAGTTTGGGCCCGGTGTTGTCTGGACACTAGGCCTGCTGCAGATTGGAGACTGGACTCAGTGAGTTCTGGAGACTGGGACCAGCGCAATCTGGAGACCGGATCTGCTTTGAACTGGAGAATGGTCTAGAGACAAGGCCCAGCATGGTTTGGAACCTGGGCCCTGTGTGGATAGTAGATACAGTCGGTGTGGTCTGAAGAATGGTACCAGCACGGTGTGGAGACTGGGACTGCTGCGGATGGTAGACGGGCAGGTGTGGACTGGAGACTGAGCCCGTTGATGTCAGGAGCCAGGTCCCAGCTTGCAGTGGAGACTGGGCCTACTTCGGACGGGAGACTGAGTTCTGTCTGGTCTGGAGACTGGGCTGAGGATGGTTTGGAGACTAGCGCTCAGTATGGGCTGGAGACAGGGACCACTGTGGAATGTAGACTGGGCCCGGTGTGGACGGGAGATTGGGCCCACTGTGGAATAGAGTCTGGGTCCTGTGTTTTCTGGAGACAGGGACCAGCAGTGTCTGGGCGCTTTTTGGAGACTGTGCTCAGCGCGGTTTGGAGACTGAGTTTGGTGTTGTGTAGAAACTGGGCCCGATACAGAATGCAGTTTGGGCTCAGTGTGGTCTTGAGACTGGGCCAGATGTGGCTGGGAGACTGGGTTCACTGCAGACTGGAGACTTGGGCCTGGTGAGGTCTGGACACTGAGCCCGATGTGGTCTCGAACTGGGCCTGATGCGGACCGGATACTGGGCTCAATGTGGTCTGGAGACTGGGCCCGGTGCACTATGGAAACTGGGCTCATTGTGGAATGGAGACTGGGCCCAATGCAGACTGGAGACTGGGCTCAGTGTGGAATGGAGACTGGACCCAGTGCAGACTGGAGACTGGGCTCAGTGTGGTCTGTAGTTTGGGCCTGCTGTGGAATGGAGACTGAGCGCGGTATGGCCTGGAGACTGTGTCCGATGCAGACTGGAGATTGTGCCTGGCGTCATCTGAAGACTGAGCTCAGTGCGGCCTGGAGACTGGGCACAGAGCGGACTGGAGACTGGGCTCGGTGCAGAATGGAGACTGGATACAAAGTGGTCTGGAGACTGGGCCCGCTGCAGACTGGACTCAGCGTGGTCTGGAGACTGGGCCCACTGCGGTCTGATGACTGGGCTCAGTGTGGTCTGGGGACAGGACCCAGCGTGGTTTGAAGACTGTGCTCTGTATGGAATGGAGGCTGGGCCCAGCGCAGTTAAGAGCCTGAGTTCAGTGTAGACTGGGACTGATACTGGTGACGGCTGGAGACTGGGCTCAATGCAGTGTGAAGATTGGGCCCAGAGCAGACTGGAGATTGGGACTGGTAGGGACTGGAGACAGGCCTAATGAGGCATGAGCATTGGGCCTGGTGGTCTCGAGACTGGCCCTGCTGCCGACTGGAGACTGGAAACAGGGGACAGTGCAGATTTGAGACTGGGCATAATGATGAATGGACATTCTGCCCGATGTAGTCGAGAGACTGCATGTTGCGGACAGGTGACTGGGCTCAGTGTGGTCTCGAGACACGGCCCGGCCTGGTTTGGAGACGGTGCTCTGTCTGATCTGGGGATTGGACCCGGCGCAATTTAAAGCCTGAGTTCAGTGTGGACTGGAGACTGAGGTCGATGTGGACTGGAGATTGGGCTCTCTGTGGCCTGGAGACTGGACACGGTGTTGTCTGGATACTGGACCCAATATGAGAACTGTAGATTGGGTCCAATGAGGACTGAAGCCTGGGCTATATGCCATTGGGTGACAGGGCAGGGATGGTCTGTTGACTGGGATTGGTGTAGTCTGGAAACTGTGCCGGCTGCGGATGGGAGACGGGGCATTTGTGGATTGGAGACTAGTCCCAATATGGTCTCAAGATAGTGCCCACTGAGGACTAGAGAGCGGGCCCATTGACGTCTGGAGACTGAGCCCGGTGCCGAATGTACACTCTGCCTGGTTTGCTATGGACACAGGGCCTGGCACAGACTGGAGACTGGGCTCAGTGAGGTTTGGAGACTGGGCCCACTGGGGACTGGAAACTTTGGCCTGGTGTGGTCTAGAAACTGGGCCTGCTGCGGACTGGAGACTTGGCTCAGTGATCTGGTGACACGGCCCATCGCGGAGTGGAGCTTGGTCCCGGTGGAGTCTGGACAGTAGGTCCAGCGTGGTCTGAAGACTGGGCCTGGTGTGGCCTGGAGACTGGATCCAGTGAAATCTGAAGACTGGGACTCGTGCGGGATGGAGATTGGGCTCAGTGCATTGAGAAGATTGAGCCCACTGCGGACTGGAGACTGGGACTGGTAGTGACTGGAGACAGGACTGATGAGGAATGGACATTTGGCCTGGTGTGGTCTCGAGATTGGGCCTGCTGCCGACTGGAGACTGGGACCGGTGCAGACTTGAGACTGGGCCTGATGAAGTATGGATATTGGGCCCGATGTGGTCGAAAGACTGTGCCACTTGTGGACAGGAGACTGGGTTCAGTATGGTCCAGAGACAGGGCCCAGTCTGGTTTGGAGACTGTGCTTGGTCAGGTCTGGGGACTGGCCAGGCGCGGTTTTGAGCCTGAGTTCAGTGTGGACTGGAGACTGAGGTCGATGTGGACAGGAGATTGGGCTCTCTGTGGTCTGTAGACTGGGGCCGCTGTGAACTAGAGATTGTGCCCAGTGTGGCTTGGAGACTGGGCACGGTGTTGTCAGAGTACTGGACCCAATATGTGAACTGAAGACTGGGTCATATGCCCATGGGTGACAAGGCCAGGATGGTCTGTTGAATGGGGCTGATATGGTCTGGAGACTGCGCCCACTGCGGATGGGAGACGGGGCTGTTGTGGACTGGAAACTGGTCCCTATCTGGTGTCGAGACAGGGCCAGCTGTGGACTGGACACTGGGCCTGGTTTGCTCAAGAGATTGGGCCTGGTGCAGACTGGAGACTGGGCTTAGTATGGTCTGGAGACTCGGTCCAATTTGGACTGGAGACTTTGGCCCGGTGCGGACTGGGCTCTGGGCCGGGTGTGATCTCGAGACTGGGCCTGCTGCGGGCTGGAGACTTGGCTCAGTGAGACGTAAACAGAGCTCAGCGCGATTTGGAGTCTGGACCTGGTGCGGAATGGAGACTGACTCAGCGTGGTTTGGAGACTGGGCCCACTGTGGACTGGAGACTTGGGCACGGTGCAGACTGGACACGGGGCCCCGTGTGGTCTAGAGACTGGGCCTGCTGTGGACTGGAGACTTGGCTCAGTGATCTGGTGACGCGGCCCATCACCGTTTGGAGACCGGTCCTGGTGGAGTCTGGACAGTGCGTCCAGCATGGTCTGAAGACTGGGCCTGCTGCGGTGGAGTTTGAGCTCAGTGCATTGAGAAGACTGAGAGACTGGGACTGGTAGGGACTGGCGACAGGCCTGATGAGGAATGGACATTTGGCCTGGTGTGGTTTCGAGATTGAGCCTGGGCCCTGCGCAGTTTAGAGCCTGAGTTCAGTGTGGACTGGAGACTGAGGTCGATGCGGACTGGAGATTGGGCTCTCTGTGTTCTGTAGACTGGGGCCGCTGCGGACGAGAGATTGTGCCCAGTGTGGCTTGGAGACTGGGCACGGTGTTGTCTGGATACTGGACCCAATATGAGAACTGAAGACTCGGTCCAATGTGGACTGAAACCTGGGCCACGTGCCCATGGGTGACAGGATCTATTGACTGGGGTTGGTATGGTCTGGAGACTGCGCCAGCTGCGGATGGGAGACGGGGCTGTTGTGGACTGGAGACTGGTCCCTATATGATCTCGAGGCAGGGCCCGCTGGGGAGTGGACACTGGGCCTGGTTTGCTCTGGTGACTGGGCCTGGTGCAGACTGGAGACTGGACTCAGTGTGGTCTGGAGACTAGGCCTACTTCGGACTAGAGACTTTGGAGCAGTGCAGACAGGATCTGGGCCAGGTGTGGTCTGGAGTCAGGGTCTGCTGTGGACTGGAGACTTGCCTCACTGAGCTGGAAACAGAGTTCTGTGCGATTTGGAGACTGAGCCTGGTCTGGTCTGGACACTGGATCTGCTGTGCTCTGGAGACTGGTCCTGCTGTGGACTGGAGACTTGGCTCAGTGACCTGGTGATGCGGCCCATCACCGTTTGGAAACTGGCCCCGATGGGGTCTGGACACTGTGTCCAGCGTGATACGGAGACTGCGCCAGGTGTGGCCTGGAGACTGGACCCAGTGAAATCTGAAGACTGGCCATAGTGTGGACTTGAGACTGGGCTCAGTGTGTACTGGAGAGTGGGCTCACTGCAGACTGGAGACTGGTCCACGTGCAGACTGGACACTGGGCCGGGTGTGCTTTGGAGTCTGGGCTTGGTGCACACAGGAGACTGGACTCAGTGTGGTTCGGAGACAGGGCCTGGCCTTGTTTGGAGACTGTGCACGATCTGGTCTGGGGACTGGGCCCAGTGCAGTTTAGAGACCTGAGTTCAATGTGGACTGGAGATTGGGCTCTCTGTGGTCTCGGAGACTGGGACCGTTATGGACTAGAGATTGTGTCCACTGTGGCCTGGAGAGTGGGCACCGTGTTGACTGGATACTGAACCCAGTGCGAACTGGAGATTGGGTCAAATGCACACTGAAGCCTGGGCCTTGTGTAGATGGGTGACAGGGCCGGGAGGGTCTGGTGACTGGGACTGGCATGGTCTGCAGTCTGTGCCCGCTGCGGATGGGAGACGGGGCTGTTGTCTGCTGGGGAGTGGTCCCTATATAGTCTCGAGGATGGGCCTGCTGTTGACTAGCGATGGGCCAAGTGAGCTTTGGAGACTGGGCCCGGTGTGGTATAGAGACTGAGCCCGGTTTGGTCTGAAGACTATGTCTGGAGTGGGGTGCAGTCTGGGCCTGATGTGGTCTGTAGAATGGGCTTGGCGCAATTAGGAGATGTGGGTTAAATGTAGTCTGGAGAATGGGCTCGGTGTGATTAGTAGATGAGGCTCTGTGTGGTCTGGAGTCTGGGTCCACTGTGGATTGGAAACTTGAGCACAGTGTGGTCTGGAGACTGGGCCTCGCATTTTCTGGAGACAGGGACAACTGCAGACCTTAGAGTGGGCTCAGTGTGATCTGGAGACTGTGTCTGCTGTGGACTGGAGGTTTTGCTTTTGAGTGATCAGGAGACAAGGGTCCGTTGCAGTATGGAGACTGTGCCTGGTGTGGCCTGGAAATTAGCTCCGCAGCAGACTGGAGACTGGGCTCAGTGTAGTCTCGAGACTGGGCCCACCGTGGTCAAGAGACTGGGTCAAGTGCTGAAAGGAAACTGGGGCTGTCGTGGAATGGAGACTGGTCCCTAATGGTCTCGAGACTGGGCCAACTGTAGACTAGAGACTGAGTCCAATGAAGTCTGGAGACTGGTACCGCTACGGTATGGAGACTGGGCCTAGTATTGTCTGGAGACTGTATCTGGAGTTGGGTGGAGCAAGGGCCTGCTGTAATCTGGAGACTGAGACTGGGCTTCGTGTATTCTGGAGAGTGGGCTCACTGCAGACTGGAGACTGGGCCAGGTGCGGAATGCAGACTGGGCCGGTTGTGGTCTGGACAATCGCCCGGTGTGGTCTGGAAACTCGCCCGGTATGGTCTAGAGACCGGGCCTGTTGCAGACTGGAGACTTGGTTCAGTGATTTGAAGAGAGAGGCACTCGCGGTTTGGAGGCTGGGCCGGGTGCGGTTTGGACACTGCGTCCAGCGTGGTCTGGAGACTGGGCTTAGTGTGGTCTCGGGATTGGGTCCACTGCAGACTGGAAACGGAGCCTGGTATGGACTGGAGACTGTGCCGGGTGTGGTCTGGAGACTGGTACTGGTGCAGACTGCAAACTGTGTTCAGTGCAGTCTGAAGATTGGGCCTAGTGTGGACTGGAGACTGGGACCAGTGTGGACTGGAGACTGGCCAATGCGCGGATGGGTGACAGGGCCACGATGGTCTGGTGACAAGGACAGGTATGGTTTGGAGAATGTGGTCGCTGCGGATGGGAGAATGGGCCCAGTGTGGGCTGGAGATTGGGTCCGGCGCTCTTCGAAGACGGGGCTTGGCGTGGACTGGAGCATGGGCCTGCTGTGGACTGGAGACAGAACTCGGTGTGGTGTAGATACTGGGTCTGGCGCGGTCAGGCAGCGGGCTCGTTGTAGTCTGGAGACTGGGCCCGCTGTGGATTGGAGATTGGGCGTGTGTGGCCTGGAGACTAGGACCAGTGGAGACTGTAGTCTGGGCCCACTGCAGTCTGGAGATTGTGCCTGGTGTCGTCTGGAGACTGGGCTCAGTGCGGTCTGTAGACTGGGCACCGTGCGGTCTGGGGATGGGGCTGGGTGTGGAATGGAGGCTGGGCACGAAGTGGAGACTGGACCTACCGTAGACTGGAGACTGGGCCCGGTGCGGTTTGGAGAATTGGCCCAATGTGGTCTGGAGACTTTGTCTCGAGTCAATGGCGTCTAGGCTCGGTGCAGTATGGAGACTGAGCTCAGTGTGCTCTAGAGACTGGGCCCACTTCAGATTGGAGAGTGGGCCCGTTGCGGACTGGAGACTGGGCTCAGTGTGGTCTGGGGACTGGGCCCGCTGCAATCTGGAGACTGGGCTCTGTTTGGTCTGAGGACTGGGCCCGCTGCCATCTGGAGACTGGGCTCAGTTTGGTCTGGAGACACGTTCCACGGCAGACTGGAGACTGGGCCCAGTGCAGTCTACAGGCTGAGCCTTTTAGCGGACTGGACAGCGGGGTCAGTGTTGTCTGGAGACTGCGTCCAGTGTGTATGGCGACTGGGCACGCTGGAGAATGGAGATTGGCCTGATCTGGTGTGGAGATTGGGACCAGGGGTGTCGAGAGATTAGTCTGCTGTAGATTGGAGATTGGGTTCGGTATCGTCTGTAGACTGGGCTCAGTGTGGTCTTTAGACTGTGCCCACTGTGGATAGAGATTGGGCCAGGTGAGGATTTGACACAGGACTCAGTGCAGTGAGGAGACTCGGTTCAGTGTGGTCTGGAGATCAGGGCCACTGAAGACTGGAGATTTGGCTCAGTCTGATCTGCTGACTGGGCTCATTGTTGTGTGGAGACTGGGCCTGGTGTGGACTGGAGACTGCGCTCAGTATGGAATGGAGACTGGGCCATGTGTGTCTGGCGACTGGGCCAGCTGAAGAATAGAGAATGGGCCCGGTGAGGACTGGAGACTGGGATCAGGGGTGTCTAGAGACTGGTCCGGCTGCAGTTTGGAGATTGGCTTCGGTATCGTCCTGAGACTGGGCTTAGTGTGCTCTTTAGACAGTGCCCACAGTGGATGGAGATTGGGCCAGGTGAGGATTTGACACAGGAACCAGTGTGATCTGGATACTGGGCCTGTTGAGGACTGGCGACTGTGCTTAATGTGTTCTCGAGACTGAGCCCGGTGCGGTCTGGACACTGTGTCTGGAGTGGGGTGCAGACTGGGCTCAAATCGGTCTGGAGACTGGGCCTAGAATGGTCTGTAGACTGAGACTGGTACAGACTGGAGACTGGGATCAGGGTGGTCTGTAGACTGGGCCCACTGCAGACTAGAGACAGAGCCCCTTGTGGACTGAAAGTGCTCCAGGTGTGCTCTGGAGACTGAGCCTGGTACAGACTGAAGACTGGGCTCTATGAGGTCTGGGGATTGGGCACACTGTCGTCTGGAGTCTGGACTCACTGTGGTCTGGAGACTGGGCCTGACGCGGTTTGCAGTTTGAGATCAGTGTGGTCTAGAGACTGGGCCCACTGCAGACTGTAGATTGGGCTCAGTCTGGTCTGCTGATTGAGCTCACTGTTGTCTGGAGATTGGGCTCAGTGTGGTCTGGAAACAGGACCCGGTGCGGTCTAGAGACTGAGCCTGCTGCAGACTGGACCCTGGGCTCAGTGTGGTCTGGAGACTGGGCCCGGTTTGGTGACTTGGCCAGCTGTGGAATGGAGGCTGGGTGCGGTGTAGCCAAGAGACTGGGACCAGCAGGGTCTGAAGACCGAGCTTGGTGCAGACTGGAGATTGGACCCGGTGTCGTCTGGAGACTGGACACAGTGTGGTCTGGAGACTGGGCCCGGTGTGGAATGGAGACTGGCCGCCATGTGGTCGAGAAACTGGGCCCGCTGCGGCCGGGAGACTGGACTCAGTGTGGTCAGGAGACTGGGCTGGTGCAGTTTGGAGATTGGGCCCGGTGTGGTCTGGAGACTGGGACCAGGGGTGTCTAGAGACTGGTCCGGCTTCAGATTGGAGATTGGGTTCGGTACCGTCCTGAGATTGGGCTCAGCGTGTTCTTTAGACTGTGCCCACAATGGATGGAGATTGGGCCAGGTGAGGATTTGACACAGGACCCGGTGTGGTCTGGACACTGGGCCTGCTGAGGACTGGCGACTGTGCTTAATGCGTTCTCGAGACTGAGCCCAGTGCGGTCTGGAAATTGTGTCTGGAGTGGGGTGCAGACTGGGCCCGAATCAGTCAGGAGGATGGGCCTAGTGCAGCCTGTCGACTGAGCCTGGTACAGACTGGAGACTGGGATCAGGGTGGTCTGTAGACTGGATCCACTGCAGACTAGAGACAGAGCCCCTTGTGGACTGAAAGTGCTCCAGGTGTGCTCTGGAGACTGAGCCTGGTACAGACTGAAGACTGGGCTCTATGAGGTCTGGGGATTGGGCACACTGTCGTCTGGAGACTGGACTCACTGTGGTCTGGAGACTGGGCCTGACGCGGTTTGCAGTTTGAGATCAGTGTGGTCTAGAGACTGGGCCCACTGCAGACTGTAGATTGGGCTCAGTCTGGTCTGCTGATTGAGCTCACTGTTGTCTGGAGATTGGGCTCAGTGTGGTCTGGAAACAGGACCCGGTGCGGTCTAGAGACTGAGCCTGCTGCAGACTGGACCCTGGGCTCAGTGTGGTCTGGAGACTGGGCCCGGTTTGGTGACTTGGCCAGCTGTGGAATGGAGGCTGGGTGCGGTGTAGCCAAGAGACTGGGACCAGCAGGGTCTGAAGACCGAGCTTGGTGCAGACTGGAGATTGGACCCGGTGTCGTCTGGAGACTGGACACAGTGTGGTCTGGAGACTGGGCCCGGTGTGGAATGGAGACTGGCCGCCATGTGGTCGAGAAACTGGGCCCGCTGCGGCCGGGAGACTGGACTCAGTGTGGTCAGGAGACTGGGCTGGTGCAGTTTGGAGATTGGGCCCGGTGTGGTCTGGAGACTGGGACCAGGGGTGTCTAGAGACTGGTCCGGCTTCAGATTGGAGATTGGGTTCGGTACCGTCCTGAGATTGGGCTCAGCGTGTTCTTTAGACTGTGCCCACAATGGATGGAGATTGGGCCAGGTGAGGATTTGACACAGGACCCGGTGTGGTCTGGACACTGGGCCTGCTGAGGACTGGCGACTGTGCTTAATGCGTTCTCGAGACTGAGCCCAGTGCGGTCTGGAAATTGTGTCTGGAGTGGGGTGCAGACTGGGCCCGAATCAGTCAGGAGGATGGGCCTAGTGCAGCCTGTCGACTGAGCCTGGTACAGACTGGAGACTGGGATCAGGGTGGTCTGTAGACTGGATCCACTGCAGACTGGAGACGGAGCTCGATGTGGACTGGAACCTGGTCCACGTGTGGCCTGGAGACTGGGCCTGGTGCAGACTAGAGACTGGGCTCTGTGTGGTCTGGTGACTGGGCTCACTGTCGTCTGGAGACAGGGCCCGACGCGGTGTGCAGTTTGAGATCGGTGTAGCCTGGAAACCGGGCCCACTGCAGACTGGGCTCACTGTTGTCTGGAGACTGGGTCTGCTGAGGACTGGAGATTGAGGTCAGTGTGGTCTGGAAACAGGACCTGGTGCGGTCTAGAGACTGAGGCTGCTGCAGACTGGACCCTGGGCTCAGTGTGGTCTGAAGACTGGGCCCGGTTTGGTCACTGGGCCAGCTGTGGAATGGAGGCTGTGAGCGGAGTAGAAAGGAGACTGGGACCAGGCTGAACACTGGGCTCGCTGCAGACTGGAGATTTGGCCCAGTGTCATCTGGAGACTCAGCACAGTGAGGTCTGGCGACTGGGCCCGGTTTGGAATGGAGACTGGACCACGTGTGGTCGATAATCTGGGCCCGCTGTGGTCTGGAGACTGGGCTCTGTGTGCTTTAGATTAGATTAGATTTACAGTGTGGAAACAGGCCCTTCGGCCCAACAAGTCCACACCGACCCGCCGAAGCGAAACCCCACCCATACCCTTACATTTACCCCTTACCTAACACTACGGGCAATTTAGCATGGCCAATTCACCTGACCCGCACATCTTTGGACTGTGGGAGGAAACCGGAGCACCCGGAGGAAACCCACGCAGACACGGGGAGAACGTACAAACTCCACACAGTCAGTCACCTGAGTCGGGAATTGAACCCGGGTCTCAGGCGCTGTGAGGCAGCAGTGCTAACCACTGTGCCACCGTGCCGCCTGGAGACGGGGGCCAGTGCGGTTTGGAGAGTGGACATGGTGTGGTCTGTAGACTATGTCTAGAGTGGATGGCATCTGGGCTTGGTGCAGTCTGGAGACTGGGCCCAGTGCAGACTGGAGACAGTGCGGACTGGACTTGTGCTGAGGTGGTTTGCAGACTGGGCCTGGTGCGAACAGGAGATGGGGCTCAGATTGGTGGTCTGGAACCTGGGCTCACTGTGGTGTGGAGACTCAGTTCAGTGTGGTCTAGAGACTGGGCCCAACGCGGTTTTGCAGTTTGAGATCGGTGTGTTCTGGAGACTGGGCCCACTGCAGACTGTAGATTGGGCTCAGTCTGGTCTGCTGACTGGGCTCACTGTTGTCCGGAGATTGGGCTCAGTGTGGTCTGGAAACAGGAACCGGTGCGGTCTAGAATCTGAGCCTGCAGTAGATTGGACCCTGGGCTCAGTGTGGTCTGGAAACTGGGCCCGGTTTGGTGACTGGGCCAGCTGTGGAATGGAGGCTGGGTGCGGTGTAGCCAAGAGACTGGGACCAGCAGGGGCTGAAGACCGAGCTCGCGGCAGACTGGAGATTGGACCCGGTGTCGTCTGGAGACTGGGCACAGTGTGTTCTGGAGACTGGGCCCGGTGTAGAATGGAGACTGGCCCTCATGTGGTCAAGAAACTGGGCCCTCTGCGGCCGGGATACTGGACTCAGTGTGGTCAGGTGACTGGGCTGGTGCAGTTTGGAGATTGGGCCCGGTGTGGTCTGGAGACTGGGACCAGGGGTATCTAGCGACTGGTCCGGCTTCAGATTGGAGATTGGGTTCGGTATCTTCCTGAGATTGGGCTCAGCGTGTTCTTTAGACTGTGCCCACAATGGATGGAGATTGGGCCAGGTGAGGATTTGACACAGGACCCGTTGTGGACTGGACACTGGGCCTGCTGAGGACTGGCGACTGTGCTTAATGTGTTCTCGAGACTGAGCCCAGTGCGGTCTGGACACTGTGTCTGGAGTGAGGTGCAGACTGGGCCCGAATCGGTCTGGAGAGTGGGCCCAGTGTGGTCTGTAGACTGAGCCTGGTACAGACAGGAGACTGGGATCAGGGTGGTCTGTAGACTGGGCCCACTGCAGACTAGAGACAGAGCCCCTTGTGGACTGAAACTGGTACAGGTTTGCTCTGGAGTCTGAGCCTGGCACAGGCTGGAGACTGGGCTCTATGAGGTCTGGGGACTGGCCACACTGTCGTCTGGAGACTGGACTCACTGTGGTCTGGAGACTGGGCCTGACGCGGTTTGCAGTTTGAGATCGGTGTGTTCTGGAGACCGGGCCCACTGCAGACTGTAGATTGGGCTCAGTCTGGTCTGCTGACTGGGCTCACTGTTGTCTGGAGATTGGGCTCAGTGTGGTCTGGAAACAGGAACCGTTGCGGTCTAGACACTGAGCCTGCTGCAGATTGGTCCCTGGGCTCAGTGTGGTCTGGAGACTGGGCCCGGTTTGGTGACTGGGCCCGCTGTGGAATGGAGGCTGGGTGCGGTGTAGCCAAGAGACTGGGACCAGCAGGGTCTGAAGACTGAGCTCGCTGCAGACTGGAGATTGGACCCGGTGTTGTCTGGAGACTGGGCACAGTGTGGTCTGGAGACTGGGCCCTGTGTGGAATGGAGACTGGCCCCCATGCGGTCGAGAAACTGGGCCCTCTGCGGCCGGGATTCTCAACTCTGTGTGGTCAGGTGACTGGGCTGGTGCAGTTTGGTGACTGGGCCCGGTGTGGTCTGGAGATGGGTGTTGAGAGACTGGTCCGGCTTCAGATTGGAGATTGGGTTCGGTACCGTCCTGAGATTGGGCTCAGCGAGTTCTTTAGACTGTGCCCACAATGGATGGAGATTGGGCCAGGTGAGGATTTGACACAGGATCCGGTGTGGTCTGGACACTGGGCCTGCTGAGGACTGGCGACTGTGCTTAATGTGTTCTCGAGACTGAGCCCAGTGCGGTCTGGAGACTGTGTCTGGAGTGGGGTGCAGACTGGGCCCGAATCGGTCAGGAGAGTGGGCCCAGTGTGGTCTGTAGACTGAGCCTGGTACAGACTGGAGACTGGGATCAGGGTGGTCTGTAGACTGGGCCCACTGCAGACTGGAGACGGAGCTCGATGTGGACTGGAACCTGGTCCACGTGTGGTCTGGAGACTGGGCCTGGTGCAGACTAGAGACTGGGCTCTGTGTGGTCCGGGGACGGAGCTTACTGTCGTCTGGAGACAGGGCCCGACGCGGTGTGCAGTTTGAGATCGCTGTAGCCTGGAAACCGGGCCCACTGCAGACTGGAGATTGGGCTCAGTCTGGTCTGCAGACTGGGCGCACTGTTGTCTGGAGACTGGATCTGCTGAGGACTGGAGATTGATGTCAGTGTGGTCTGGAAACAGGACCTGGTGCGGTCTAGAGACTGAGGCTGCTGCAGACTGGACCCTGGGCCCAGTGTGGTCTGAAGACTGGGCCCGGTTTGGTCACTGGGCCAGCTGTGGAATGGAGGCTGTGAGCGGAGTAGAAAGGAGACTGGGACCAGTCTGAACACTGGGCTCGCTGCAGACTGGAGATTGGGCCCAGTGTCATCTGGAGACTCAGCACAGTGTGATCTGGAGACTGGACCCTGTTTGGAATGGCGGCTGGACCACATGTGGTCGATAATATGGGACCTCTGCGGACTGGAGACTGGGCTCTGTGTGGTCTGGAGACGGGGGCTAGTGCGGTTTGGAGACTGGGCATGGTGTGGTCTGTAGACTATGTCTAGAGTGGATGGCATCTGGGCTTGGTGCAGTCTGGAGACTGGGCCCTGTGCAGACTGGAGACAGTGCGGACTGGACTTGTGCTGAGGTGGTCTGCAGACTGGGCCTGGTGCGAACAGGAGATGGGGCTCAGATTGGTGGTCTGGAACCTGGGCCCACTGTGGTGTGGAGACTCGGTTCAGTGTGGTCTAGAGACTGGGCCCAACGCGGTTTTGCAGTTTGAGATCGGTGTGTTCTGGAGACTGGGCCCACTGCAGACTGAAGATTGGGCTCAGTCTGGTCTGCTGACTGGGGTCACTATTGTCTGGTGATTTGGTCTGCTAGGACTGGGGTTTGGGCTCAGTGTGGTCTGGAGACTGGGCCCAATCTGGTGACTGGGCCAGCTGTGGAATGGAGACTGCTCGCGGTGTAGCCAGGAGTCCAGCAGGGTCTGAAAACTGGGATTGCTGCAGACTGGAGATTGGGCCCGGTGTCGTCTGGAGACTCGGCAGAGTGTGGTCTGGAGACTGCAGCCTGGAGACTAAGTTCAGTGTGGTGTGGAGACTGGCCAGTGCGGTTTGGAGACTGGGCCCGGCGCGGTTTGGATACGGGGCTTGGCGTGGACTGGAGCATGGGCCTGCTGTGGACTGGAGACAGAGCTCAGTGTGGTGTATATACTGGGGTTTGCGCTGTCAGGTGGCGGTGCTAAATGTAGTCTGGAGACTGGGCCCGCTATGGATTGGAGACTGGGCGCGTGTGACCTGGACACTGGGACCTGCAGAGACTGTAGACTGAGCCCGCTGCAGTCTGGAGATTGTGCCTGGTGTCGTCTAGTGACTGGGCCCCGTGTGGTCTGGAGACTGGGCACCATGCGGTCTGGAGACGTTGCTCGGTGCGGAATGGAGACTGGGCACGAAGTGCAGACTGGACCTACTGCAAACTGGAGACTGGGCACAGTGTGGTGTAGATACTGGGCCCACCACGGTCAGGAGGCGGGGCTCGGTTCGGTCTCGAGACTGGGCCCGCTGTGGTTTGGAGACTGGACGCGTGTGGCCTGGAGACTGGGATCAACGGAGACTGGAGACTGGGCCCACTGCAGTCTGGAGATTGTGCCTGGTGTTGTCTGGAGGCTGGACTCAGTGCGGTCTGTAGACTGGGCACCATGCGGTCTGGGGATGGGGCTTGGTGCGGAATGGAGACTGGGCACAAAGTGGAGACTGGACCTACTGCAGACTGGAGACTGGGCCCGGTGCGGTTTGGAGAATTGGCCACATGTGGTCTGGAGACTTTGACTCGAGTCAATAGCAACTAGGTTCGGTGCAGTCTGGAGACTGAGCTCAGTGTGGTCTAGAGACTGGGCCCACTTCAGACTGGAGAGTGGCCCCGTTGCGGTCTGGAGACTGGGCTCAGTGTGGTCTGGGGACTGGGCCCGTTGCCATCTGGAGACTGGGCTCAGTTTGGTCTGGAGACTCGTTCCGCTGCAGATAGGAGATTGGGCTCAGTGTGGTCTGGAGACTGGGCCCAGTGCGGTCTATAGGCTGGGTCTACTGCGGACTGGACAGCGGGGTCAGTTTGGTCTGGAGACTAGGCCCTGTGTGTCTGGCGACTGGGCCTGCAGTAGAAGGTAGATTGGGCCCAATGTGGCCTGGAGACTGGGACCAGGGGTGTCTGGAGACAGGTCCAGCAGCAGATTGGAGGTTAGGTTCGGTATCGTCTGGGGTCTGGGCTCAATGTGGTCTTTAGACTGTGCCCACAGTGGATGGAGATTGGGCCAGGTGTGGATATGATCCATGACCCGGTGTGGTCTGCACACTGGGCCCGCTGGGGACTGGAGACTGTGCTTAATGTGTTCTCGAGACTGAGGCCAGTGCGGTCTGGAGACTGTTTCTGGAGTGGGGTGCAGACTGGGACTGACTCAGTCTGGAGATTGGGCCCAGTGTGGTCTGTAGACTGGGCCTAGTGCGGACTGGAGACTGGGATCAGTGTGGTGTGGATACTGGGCCCACTGCAGACTGGAGACGGAGCCCCTTGTAGACTAGAAACTGGTCCAGGTGTGGTCTGGAGTCTGAGCCTGTGCAGACTGGGGACGGAGCCCTTTGTGGACTGGAAACTTGTCCAGGTGTGGTCTGGAGACTGGGCCTGGTGCAGACTGGACACTAGGCTCTGTGTGGTCTGGGGACTGGGCCCACTGTCGTCTGGAGACTTGAGTCACTGTGCTGTGGAGACTGGACCTGGTTCGGACAGGAGACGGTGCCGGTGCGGACTGGACTTGTGCCAGGGTGGTCTGCAGACTGGGCTTGGTGCAGACAGGAGACGGGGCTCAGAGTGGTCTGGAAACTGGGCCACTGCGGTGTGGATCCTCCAGTCCGAAGCAGGCCCGGTCTCCAGACAAATCCGGGCTCTGCCTCCAGACCACACTGAGCACAATCTCCAGTCTGCAGTGGAACTCAACTCCAGACCCCGCTGGTCCCAATCTCCAGACCACACCCTGTCTACAGACCAAACTGAACCCAGTTTCCCTTCCGTAGGAGGCCCAGGAACTGCACCACGCCGGGCCCAGTCGCCAGACCACACTGAGCCCAATCTCCAGTCTGCAGCAGGCCCAGACTCCAGAATGTGCCAGCCCAGTCTCCAGACCAAAATGAGCTCAGTCTCCTGTCTGCAGAAAGCCTAGTCACCAGACAACACCGGGTCCAGTCTTCAGACCACACCGGGCATAGTCTCTTGTCTGCACCGGGCCATGTCTCCAAATCGCACCTGACCCATTCTCCAGAGAACACTGAGCCCAGTCTCCAAACTGCGCCAGGCCCAGTCTCCGGACCTCACTGAGCCCAGTCTCTAGACCTGAATGGGCCTTGTCTCCACTCAACACAAGCCTCCTCTCCCATCCGCAGTGGGCCCAGTCTCCAGACTGCATAGTGCACAGTCTCCAGACCACGCCAGCCACGTCTCCCATCCGCACAGGGCCCAATCTCCAGTCCGCACTGGGCCTAGTCTCCAGTTCATTTTGGCTCCATCTCCAGACAACGCAGTCTCCAAACCGCACCAGGCCCAGTCTCCAGATGACATTGAGCACAGTCTCCAGTTTGCACCGGGCTCAGTCTCTAAACCACAACGTACCCAATCTCCAGTCCGCAATGGGCCCAGTTTCCGGACCACACTGAGCCCAGTCTCCAGTCTGCAGCAAGCCAGTCTCCAGACAACACCGGGCCAAGGGTCAAGTCCGCACCGGGCTCCGTCTCCAGTCTGCATCGTGTCCAGACTCCACTCCCCAGTGGGCCCAGTTTCCACACCACACTGAGCCCAGTCTCCAGCCCACACCAGGCCAGTCTCCAGACAACACAGAGCCCTATCTCCAGTCTGCACCGTGCCAAGTCTCCAGACCACAGAGGGCCAAGTGCTCAGTCCGCACCGGGCTCCATCTCCAGTCTGCAGTGGGCCCAGTCTCCAAACCACACTGAGCCCAGCCCCAGTCCACACCAGGCCTAGTCTTCAAACCACACTCGGCCCAGTCTCCAGACCGCACTGGGCTCAGTCTCGACCCAACTCCAGACACAGTCTCCAGATCACACTGGGCCCAGTCTCCACCCAACTCCGGACACAGTCTCCAGATCACACTGGGCCGAGTCTCTCGACCAAACCAGGCCCAGGCTCCAGACTCAGCTGCGGGCTCAGTCTTCAGACACATCAGGCCCAGTCTCCATTCTGCACCGGGTCCAGCTTCCATTCCGCATTGGGCATAGTCTCCAGACCACATTTAGCCCAGTTTCCAGACGTCACTAGGCCCAATCTCCAGTCTGCAGAGGACCCATTCCCCTTGCCTTGTTGGTCCCAGTCTCCAGGCCACACCGCGCCCAGTCTCCTTTCTACAGTGGGCCCCGTCTCCAGGAGACACTGGGTCCGGTCTCCAGACTACACTGAGCCCAGTGTCCTGTCCGCAGTAGTCCCAGCCTCTAGATCGCACCGGGTCTATTCTCTGGATGTCACTGTGACCAATTTCCAGTCTGCAGCTGACCCAGTCTCCAGACATCACTGTGCATTCACTCCAGGCGATATTGAGCCCATTCTCCAGTCCGCAGCGGGTCCAGTCTCCAGTCCGCAGGGGCCCAGTCTCCAGACCACATGGTACCAGTCTCCATTCCGCACCGGGCCCAGTCTCCATTCTGTAGCGGGCCCAGTTTACAGACCATACTGAGCCCAATCTCCGGTGCAGCGGACTCTGTCTCCAGACCGCACCGGGCCCAGTCTCCATTCTGTAGCGGGCCCAGTTTACAGACCATACTGAGCCCAATCTCCGGTCTGCAGCGGACTCTGTCTCCAGACCGCACTGGTCCCAGTCTCCAGACCAGACGAGTCCACTCTCGAAACTGCAGTGGGCCCAGTCTCCAGATCGTGCCGGTCCCAGTCTCCAGACCACACTGAGCTCAGTCTCCAGTCTGCGGCAGGCCTTGTCTCCAGACAACACCGGGACCAGTCTCCAGACCCCACCAGACCCAGACTCCTGTCCGCACTGGCCCATTCTCCAAACCACACTGAGGCCAGTCTGCAATCTGCGCCATGCCCAGTCTCCAGGCTGCACTGAGTCCAGACTCCAGTCAGAAGCAGGCCCAGTCTCTGCACCACACCGGGCCCAAATACCCAAACCTCACCAGGCACGTCTCCAGTGTGCACCGGACACAATCTCCAAACCACAATGGGCCCAATTTGCAGAAAACACTGAGTTAAGTCCCCAGTCCACACCAGGCCCAGTCTACAGACCCCACCAGGCCCTGTGTCCAGTCCACACCCTGCCTAGTCTCCAGACCACCATGGGCCCAGACTTCAGACCCCACTGAGCCCAGTCTCCAGTCTGCACCAGGCCGTCTCCAGACCACACCGGGCCCAGTGTCCATTCCGCACCGAGCTCTGTCTCCAGTCTGCAGTAGTGCCAGTCTCCAGACTACACTGATCCCAGTCACCAGTCCGCATCATGCCAATGTCTCTATACCACGTTGAGCCCAGTTTCCTGACCATACCGGCCCAGTCTCCAGTCCCCAGCGAGCCCAGTCTCCAGTCCCCAGCGGGCCCAGTCTCCAGACCACACAGAGAGCAGTCTCCAGATGACACTTGTTCCAATCGCCAATCTGCAGCACCCCCAGTCTCTAGGCCCTGCTGGTTCCAGTCTCCAGGCAACACCACGCCCAGTCTACATTCCACAGCGGGCCCAGTCTTCAGACCACACTTGTGCCAGAATTCAGGCCACACTGGGGCCAGTCTCCAGTCCGCTACGGGCCCAGACTCCAGGCCACACCGAGCCCCATCTCTGAGACGCGGTTTCAATTCCCGACTCAGGCGACTGACTGTGTGGAGTTTGCACGTTCTCCCGTGTCTGCGTGGGTTTCCTCCGGGTGCTCCGGTTTCCTCCCGCAGTCCAAAGAGGTGCGGGTCAGGTGAATTGGCCATGCTAAATTGCCGATAGTGTTAGGTAAGGGGTAAATGTAGAGGTATGGTGGGTTGCGCTTCGGCGGGTCGGTGTGGACTTGTTGGGCCGAAGGGCCTGTTTCCACACTGTAAGTAATCTAATCTAATCTAATCTAATCTAATCTAACTGCGCTGGACCCAGTCTCCAGACCATACTGTGCCCAATCTCAAGTCCGCAGTGGGCCAAGTCTTCAGACCACACTGAGCCCAGTCTCCAGACCACACTGACCCGAGTCTCCAGTCTGCACCAGGCCCAGTCTCCAGTCCAGTGTCCATTCCGCACAGAGCTCCATCTCCAATCTGCTGTGAGCCCAATCCCCAGACAGCACTGAGCCCTGACTCCAGTCCGCACCACGCCCAGTCTCTCGACATCGTTGGGCCCAGCCTCCATGCCGCACTGGGTCCAGTATCCTCCCCTCTCCAGACACAGTCTAAAGACCACACTGGGGGCAGTCTCCAGATCATAACAGCACAGTGTCCAGTCTCCAGCGGGCTCAGTCTCCAGACCGCACAGAGCTCAGTCTCCAGACAACACTGGGTCCAATCTCCAATCTGTACCGCCCCAAGTGTCGAGGTCCCGCTGGTCCCAATCTCCAGGCCACACCGTGCACAGTCTCCATTCCACAGCGGACCGAGTCTCCAGACAACACTGATCCCAGTCTCCCGTTCGCACAGGGGTCAGTCTCCCGTTCATACTGGGCTTATTCTCCTGTTCACACTGGTTCCTGACTCCAGACAACACGGTGCCCAGTCTCCAGACCACATTGAACTCAATCTCTTGTCCGCAAGTATCCCAGGCTCCAGACCACACAGAGCCCAATCTCTCGTCCCCAGCCACCCCAGTCTCCAAACCACACCGAACTCAGTCGCCAAACCGCGCTATGCCCAGTCTGTAGACCACAACGAACCCAGTTTTCTAACAACGCCAGACTCAGTCCCCATATCACACTGGCCCATGTCTCCAGTCCGCAGCAGACCCAGTATCTCGACCAAATCGGGCCCAATATTCAGTTCTCACCAGACCGAGGCTTCAGTCCGCACCAGGGCCAGTGTCCTGTCTGCACCAGGCTCCGTCTCCAGTCTGCAGTGAGCCCAATCCCCAGACCACACTGTTCCCAGTCTCCAGTCCGTACTAGGCTCAGTCTCCAGACCACGCGGGCGCCAGTCACTAGGCAACGCTGCTCTCCGTCTCCACTCCACAGCGGGGCCAGTCTCCAGACCACACATAGTCCGTCTCCAGACCACACTGAGCCCAGTGTCCAGGCCGCAGCAGTCCCAGTCTCTCGACCACACCGGGCCTATTCTCTAGGGGACACTGTGGTCAATCTCCAGTATGCAGCAGACACAGTCTCCAGACAACAGTGTGCACATTCTCCAGACCACACTGAGCCCACTCCCCAGTCCGCGGCTGGCACAGTCTCCAGACGACATAGGGAGCAGTCTCCATTCCGCAGCGGGCCCAGTCTCCGTTCCGCAGCGGGCTCCGTTTACAGAGTCCAGTCTCCAGTCTGCAGTGGACTCCAGAGTGCGCTGGTCCCAGTCTCCAGAGCAGATGAGCCCAGTCTCCAGATCGTGCCGCTCCCAATCTCCAGACCACACTGAGCTCAGTCTCCATTCTGCAGCAGGCCTTGTTTGCAGACAATACCGAGCCCAGTCTACAGACACAACGGGCCCAGACTCTTGTCCACACCAGACCCATTCTCCAGACCACACTGAGCCCAGTCTACAATCCACGTCGTGCCCAGTCTCCAGGCCACACTGATCCCACTCTCTAGTTCGCAGCAGGCCCACTCTCCAGTCCACGTTGGGCCCAGTCTCGAGTCCACAAAAGCCCTGTCTCCAATCCACACACCGGTAAGTCTCCAGTGCACACTGGGCCCAATCTCAAGTTCGCACCCATTCCAGACTCCAGCCAACACGGGGCCAAGTCTCTGGAACACACTGAACTCAATCTCTTGTCCGCAACTGTCCCAGTCTCCATACGACAGTGAGCCCACTCTTCAATCTGCAGCCACCACAGTCTACAGACCATACTGAACTCAGTCTCCAAATCGCGCTCTGGGCCAGCTGTGGAATGGAGGCTGTGTACGGTGTAGCCAGGAGACTGGGACCAGCAGGGTCTGGATACTGGGCTCGCTGCAGACTTGAGATTTAGCCCGGTGTCGTCTGGAGACTCGGCACAGCGTGGTCTGGAGATTGGGTCCAATGCGGAATGGAGAGTGTGCCCAGTGTGGTCTGGAGACTATGTCTAGAGTGGATGGCATCTGGGCTCGATGGGGTCTGGAGACTGGGCCTGGTGCGGACTGGAGATTAAGCTCGGTGTCGTCTGGAGACTCGGCACAGTGTGGTGTGGAAACTGGACCCGGTGCGGAATGGAGACTGGCCCCCATGTGGTCGAGAAACTGGGCTCGCTGTGGCCTGGAGACTGGGCTCAGTGTGGTCTGGAGACTGTGGCCGGTGTGGTTTGGAGACTGGACAAGGCGTGGTCTGGAAACTATGTCTAGAGTGGATGGCATCTGGGCTTGCAGCAGACTGGAGATGGGGCCCAGTGTCGTCTGAAGACTCGGCCGAGTGTGGTCTGGAGACTGGGCCCGGTGCGGAATGGAGACTGTCCCCCATGTGATCGAGAAACTGGGCCTGCTGCGGCCTGAAGACTGGAGCCGGTGTGATCTGGAGACTATGTCTAGAGTGGATGGCAACTGGGCTCGGTGTAGCCTGGCGATAGTGCCCGGTGCAGACTGGACCTGTGCCGGGGTGGTGTGCAGATTAAGCCTGGTGTGGACAGGAGACGAGGATCAGTGTCGTCTGGAACCTTGGCCCACTGCGGTGTGAAGACTTGGTTCAGTGTTGTTGGAGACTGGGCCCACTACAGACTGGAGACTGAGCCAGGTGCGGACGGGAGACTGGGCCTGATATGGTCTGGACATTGGGCCCGGTGTGGACTAGAGACTGGGCCTGCTGCGGACTGGCGACTAGGCTCAGTGTGGCCTATGGACTGGGCCCAGTGCGGTTTGTAGACTGGGTTCAGTTTGGTCTGGTGAATGGGCCAGCTGGAGCCTGGAGATTGGCTCCACTGCCGACTGTAGACTGGGTCTGGCGAGGAATGGAGACTGGGCCCTATGTGGTCTCGAGACTCGGCCTGTTGTAGATGAAAGACTGGGCCCAGTAAAATCTGGAGACTGGTACCGGTGCAGTATGGAAACTTGGCCTGGTGTGTTCTGGAGACTGAGCCCCGTGTTGTCTAGAGTCTGGACCCAGTGACGACTGGAGATAGGCCCTCTGCAGATGGGAGACGGGATTGGTGCGAACTGGAGACTGTGCTCTAAACAGGTCTCCAGACATTGCCCGCTGTGGTCCAGAGACTGGGCCGACTGCAGAGTGGAGTCTGTGCTCAGTCTGGCCCAGATACTTGGCTCGGTGCAGTTTGGATACTGGGCTCTGTGTGATCTGGAGAATGGGCACGGTGTTGTCTGGAGACTAGGCCTGCTGCAGACTGGAGAGTGAGCTCAGTGTGGTCAGGATACTCGACTTGGCTCTTTCTGGAGACAGGGCCCGCTGCAGACTCGGGGGTGGGTTCAATGTTGTCTGAAGACTGGGACCAGCATGGGCTGGAAACTGACTCCCCTATAGAATGGAGACTGCTCCTGGTATAGCATGAAGACTTGGACCAGCGATGTTTAGATGCTGGCTACGCTGCAGACTGGAGATTGGGTGAAGTGTGATCTCAAGACTGGACTCATTGTTGTCCAGAGACTGCGACCACTGCGGCCTGGAGACTGGGCCTGGTGCGCAATGGAGACTGGTCCCTATGTGGTCTGGAGACTTGGCCCGGTGCGGTTCATAGACGGGGCTCGGTTTGGTCTGGAGACTGGGACTGACACTGCTTGGAGATGCAATTCCATGTTGTCTGGAGGCCGGTTCCGCTGAGGACTGGAGATTGGGCTCGGTGAAGTCTGGAGACTGGGCCTGTTGCAGACTGGACACTGGGTTCAGTGTTGTGTGGAGACTTTGGCCGGTGTGGTCTGGAGGCTGGGCCCGTTATGGAATGGAGACTGGCCACAGTGTGGCTACGAGACTGGGACCAGCAAGTTCTCGAGAACGGGCAGCCTGCAGACAGGAGAGTGGGCCTCGCGTCATCTGGAGACTGGGCTCAATTAGTTCTGTAGACTGGGCTCCCTGCGAACTGGAGACTGGGTTCAGTTTGGTCTGGAGACTGGGCCCGGTGTGGTCTGGAGACTGGAGACTGGGCTCAGTGTGGTCTGGGGAGTGGACTGGAAACGATGCCCGGTGCAGAATGGACACTGGGCCCAGTTTGGCCTGGGGATTGGCCCTGATGTGGACTGAACTCTGGGCACGTTGTGGTCGGAGGTTGGGCCTGGTGCTGACTGCAGACTGTGCACAGTGTGGGCAGGGGACTGGGCCCATTTCAGTCTGCAGACTGAGACCGGTGCGGACTGGAGATTGGGCCTGGTGAGGTCTAGGCATTGGGTCCGGTGTGGTCTAGAGACTGTAGCAGCTGCGGACTGGACGCTGTCCTCAGTGTGGTCTGGAGACTGTTTGGAGTCGGGGCTCAATGTGGTGTGGAGACTTGGACTGCTGCAGACTAGAGATTGAGCTCAGTATGGACTGGAGGCTCGGGCCATTGTAGTCTGGCATCGGGACACAGCACGACATGGTCATTGCACCCAGTGCGGACTAGTGACTGGGCCTTGTGTGGATGGGAAACCGGGCTGATGTGGACTGGAGACTGGGCCGGTTCAAGCCTCAAAACTTGGCCCGGCGTGGAATGGAGACTGGATCTGCTGTGGACTGGAGACTGGGTCCAGTGTGGCCTAGAGCCTTGGCCCAGCGCGGTTTGGAGACCGGGCTAGGTGTGGTCTGGAGAATGGGTCCAGTGTTGTCTGGAGACTAGGCCTGCTACGTACTGAGATTGAGCTCAGTGTGGTCTGGAGACTGGCTTCTCTGCAAAGAGGAGATTGTTTTCAGAGGAAGACGGATAGGAAACGGGGCTGGTGTGGACTGCAGACTGGACCCATTCAGTCACGAGCCTGGGTCCCAGTGTGGTCTGGAGACTGCACACCTTGCGGATGGGAGACAGGGCTTTTATGGACTGGAGACTGGGCCCTTTCAGGTCTCGAGACTGTGCCCAGCGTCGTCTGGAAACTGGGTCTGTTGAGGACTGGAGACTGTGCACAGTGTGGCTGGGAGACTGGGCCCAGTGCAGTTTGGAGACTGGGCTCAGTGTATACTGGAAAATGGGGCTGTTGTTTTCTGGAGACTCGGCATGCTGCAGATATAGACTGAGGTCAGTGTGGTCAGGAGATGGGATCTGGCACGTTCTGAATACAGGTCCCGCTGCAGACTCGGGGGTGGGTTCAGTATGGTCTAGAGGCTGGAACCAGCGTGGTCTGGAGACTGCCCCGCTGCAGAATAGAGACTGGGCCCGGTGTGGCCTGGAGACTGGGCCCGCTGCAGACTGGAGATTGGGCATAGTGTGGTCTGGTAACTGGGCCCTACGATGTCTGGAGACTGAGTCCGCTGCGGACTGGACATTGTGCCCAGTGTTGTCTGGAAACAGGACCCAGTGCGGTCGGGAGACCGAGCTATGTGTTTTCTGGAGTCTGGATACAGTGCGGAATGGAGACTGGATCCTGTGCGGATGGGTGACAGGGCTGGTGTGAACTGGAGACTGGGTCTTTCAGGTCTCGACACTGTGCCCGGTGTGGTCTGGAAACTGGGCCTACTTCGGACTGGAGACTGTGCTGAGTGTGGCGCAGAGACTGTCTCAGTGTGGTCTGGAGAATGGGCCCGGTTTTGTTTGGAGAGTAGGCCTGCTGCAGACTGGAGACAGAGCTCAGTGTGGTCAGTAGACTGAATCCGGCACAACCTGGAGATAGGATCCGATGCATAGTCGGGAGAGGGTTCAGTGTGGTCTGGCGACTGTGATCAGGAGACTGAGTCAACCGTAGAATGGAGACTAGACGCGATGCTGCCAGGATAGTGGTTGAGCGAGGTCTGGAGTCTGGATCTGCTGCAGACTGGAGATTGGGCTCAGTGTATTCTCGAGATTGGACTCATTGTGGTCAGGAGACAGGGACAACAGCGGACTGGACACTTGGCCTGGTGCGGAATGTAGACTGGTGCCTATGTTGTCCTGAGACGGGGCCCGTTGTGGACTAGAAACTGAGCCCAGTGGGGTCTTGAGACAGGACCCAGTTTGATTCGTTGATGTAGCTCGGTGTGATCTGGAGACTGGGCTGAACGCGGTTCGGAGACGGAGTTCCATCTGGCCTGGAGGCCGGGCCCGCTGGGGACCGGAGATAGGGCTCAGTGTGGTAGGGAGACTGTGTTCAGTTGTGTCTGGACCTGGGTCTGTTGAGGACTGGAGATTGGGCACGATGTGGTCGAGAGACTGGGCTTGCTGCAGATTGTACACTGGGCTCAGTGTGGTCTGGAGACTTTGACCAGTGTGGTTTGGAGACTGGGCCCGCTGTAGAATGGAGACTGGGTCCGGTGTTGTCTGGTGACTGGGCCCGGTGCGGAATGGAGACGGGACTAGGTGTGGTCTGGAGACTGTGCCTGCTGAGGACTGGAGACTGTGCTCAGTGTGTTCTGGAGACTGCGCCCAATGGAGACTGCAGCGGAGGCAGGTGTGGTCTGGAGACTGGGTCTGGTGCGGACTGGAGACTGGGCTCAGTGTTGTCTGGGGCCCGGGCCCACTGCCGTCTGGGCTCAGTGTGGGCTCGAGACTGGGCCCGCCGTGGAGTCGATACTGGTCCTGGTGTGGTCAGGAGACTGTATCTGGAGTTGGGTGAGACTGGGCACGGGGTGCGCTGGAGACTTGGCGTGACGTTGTTTGGAGATTATCCTCAGTGTGGTCTGGAGACTGGGCCTGGCGCGGTTAGGAGACTGGGCCCTGCACGATTTGCAAACGGGGCTCGGTCTGGTCTGGAGTCTGGGCACGACGCTGCTTGGAGACTGAGTTTGGTGTGGTCTGAAGGACGGTCCCGCTGCGGTCTGGTGATTGGGCTCAGTGTGATCTGGAGACTGGGTTCGGTGCGGACTGGAGAGTTGACCCGGTGTGGTCTGGAGACTGGACCCGCCTAAGACTGGAGATTGTGCTCAGTGTGTTCAGGAGACTGGGCCTGGTGCAGTCTGGAGAATGGGCTCAGTGTGGTCTGGAAACTGGGCACACTGTGGTCTGGAGATTGGGCAGAGTGATCTCGAATCAGGGTTCAATGTGCTCTGCAGACTGGGCCCACTGCAGACTGGAAACTGGGCCCGGTGCGGACTGGGGCCTGGGCTTGGTGAGGGCTGGATCCTGGGTCTGGTGTAGTCCAGAGGCTTGGCCTGCTGCGGACTGGTGTCTTGGCTCAGTGTGGTCTGAAGACTGGGCCCAGCGCGGTTTGGAGACAGGACCCAGTGCGGAATGGCGACTGGACCTGAAGTGGTCTGGAGACTGGGCCCGCTGATGAATGGAGACCGTGCTCATTATCTTCTGGAGATTGAGCCTAGTGCGGACTAGGGACTGGGCTCAGTGTGGTCTGTAGACTGGGCCTTATACAGACTGGAGACGGAGCCCAGTGTAGATTGGTCACTGGACCAGGTATGGTCTGTGGACTGGGCCTGGTGCGGACTGCAGACTGGGTTCAGTGTGGTCTGTGGACTGGGCCCAATGCAGACGGGAGACTGGGCATGGTGCGCACTGGGGACTGGGCATGGTGAGGTCTGGAACCTGGGCCTGGTGTAGTCTAGAGACTTGGTCTGCTGCAGACTGGAGACTGAGCTCAGTGTTGTCTGAAGACTGTGCCCGACGTGGTCTCGTGACTGGGCCCTGTCTGGTTTCGAGACTGGGCCCACTGCAGACTGGAAACTGGCCCTGGTGCGGACTGGGGACTGGGCTTGGTGAGGTCTGGATCCTGGGTGTGGTGTAGTCCAGAGGCAGGGTCTGCTGCGGACTAGTGTCTGGGCTCAGTGTCGTCTGAAGACTCGGCCTGGCATGGTCTGGTGACTGGGCTCGCTGTGGAATGGAGACTGGGCGCGGTGTGGCCTGCAGACTGGGGCCAGCTTTGTGTGGAGACTAGACCCGCTGCAGACTGGAGATTGGGCGTGGTGTCATCTGGAGACTGGGTCCCGTGTGGAATGGTGACTGTGCGTGGTGTCGTTTGGAGATTTGTCTCAGTGTTGTCTAGAGATTGTGTCTAGAGTGGATTGACTCTGGGCTCAGTGTGATGTTGAGACGGTGCCTGGTGTACACTGGAGACTTGGCTCAGTGTAGTCTGGAGACTAGGCCCACTACGGACTGGAACCTGCGCATGCTGAAGACTGGAAACTGCGTTCCGTGTGTTCTGGATACTGGGCCAGGCGCGGACTGGAGACTGGGCTCAGTGTGGTCTGTAGACTGGGCCCAATACAGACTGAAGATGGAGCCCGGTGTTAACTAGATACTGGTCCAGGTTTGGTTTGGAGACAGGGCCTGGTGTGGACTGGAGACGAGGAGCAGTGTGGTCTGCATACTAGGTCCACTGCCGTCTGGAGACTGGGCTCAGTATGGTCTGGGGACTGGGCCCATTGCAGACTGGAGACTGGGCCCCGTGCGGACTGGGGACTGAGCCTGGTGAGGTCTGGAACCTGGGTCTGGTGTAGTCTAGAGATTGGGCCTGCTGCAGTCTGGAGACTAGGCTCAGTGTCGTCTGAAGACTGGGCCCAGAGTGGAATGGAGACAGGACCCGAAGTGATCTGGAGACTGGGCCAGCTGAAAAATAGTGACTGTGCTCAGTGTGTTCTGGAGCTTGGGTCTGGTGCGGACTGGAGACTGGGCTCAGAGTGGTCTGTAGACGGGCCCCTATACAGACTGGAGATGGAGCCCAGTGTAGACTGGACACTGGACCAGGTGTAGTCTGTTGACTGGGTCTGGTGTGGGCTGGAGACTGGGCTCAGTGTTGTCTGGGGCCCAGGCCCACTGCCGTCTGGAGACTGTGGTCAGTGTGGTGTCGAGACTGGGCCCGCTGTGGAGTAGAGACTGGTCCTGGTGTGGTCTGGAGACTGTGTCTGGAGTGGGGTGGACACTGGGCACGGGGTGGGTTGGAGACTCTGCGTCACGCGGTTTGGAGATTGGGCTCAGTGTGGACTGGAGACTGGGTCTGGCACGGTTAGCAGACTGGGCCCTGCACGATTTGCAAACGAAGCTAGGTCTGGTCTGGAGTCTTGGCACGATGCTGCCTGCAGACTGAGTTTGGTGTGTTCTGGAGGCCGGGCCTGTTGCAGACTGGTGATTGGGCTCAGTGTGGTATGGAGACTGGGCTCAGTGTTTTCTGGAGATTGGGTCCACTGCGGACTGGAGATTGGACTCAGTGTAGTCTGGAGACTGGGCCCGGTGCGGACTGGAGTGTTGACCAAGTGTGGATAGGAGACTGGACACGATGTGGTCTGGAGTCTGGGCCCGCTTAAGACTGTAAACTGTGCTCATTGTGTTCTGGAGACTGGGCGTGGTGCAGTCTGCAGACATGGCTCAATGTGATATGTAGACTGGGCCCAATGCAGACTGGATTCGGAGCCCGGTGTGGACTGGACACTGGTCCAGGTGTGGTTGGAGACTGAGCCTGTTGCGGACTGGAGACTGGGCTTAGTGTGGTCTGGGAACGGGGCACACTGCCGTCTGGAGACTGGCCTCAGTGTGGTCTCGAGCCTGGGCACCCTGCAGACTGGAGACTGTGCCTTGTGCAGTCTGGGGATTGCGCATGGTGAGCTCTGCAACCTGAGCCTGGTGTAGGCTAGAGACATGGCCTGCTGTGGACTGGAGACTGGTACAGTATGGTCTGAAGACTGTGCCCGACGTGGTCTCGTGACTGCGCCCTGTGTGGTTTCAAGACTGGGCCCACTGCAGACTGGACACTGGGCTCGGTGCGGACTGGGGACTGGGCTTGGTGAGGTCTGGATCCTGGGTCTGGTGTAGTCCAGAGACTTGGCCTGCTGCGGAATGGTGTGTTGGCTCAGTGTGGTCTGTAGACTGGGCCCTATACAGACTGTAGACTGGACACTGGACCAGGTATGGTCTGGAGACTGGGCCTGGTGCGGACTGCAGACTGAGTTCAGTGTGGTCTGTGGACTGGGCCCAATGCAGACTGCAGACTGAGCCCGTTGTGAACTGGACACTTGTCCCGTTGTGCTCTGAAGACTTCCTCGTGCTGACTGGAGACCTGGATCAGTGCAGTCTGGATACTGGGCTCACTGCCGTCTTGAGACTGGGCCCAGTGTGCTCTGTTGACTGACTCCATTGCAGACTGGCGATTGGGCCCGTGTACGGTTGGGTGACAGATCCGGTCTGGTCTGGAGACTGAGCCTGCTGCAGAGTGGACATGGGTCTAGTGCGGAATGGAGACTGGGCGCGGTATCGTCTGGAGACTGGGCTCAGTGTGGTGTTGAGACAGGGTCCGGTGCGGTTTTGAGACTGTGCCTAGTGTGGTCTGGAAACTGTGTCGAGAGTGGATTGCATCTGGGCTCGGTGCAGTGTGGAGACTGGGCCGAATGCAGACTGGAGACAGCACTCAGTGTGTTCTGGAGACTTGGCCTGGTGCAGTCTGCAGAAAGGGCTCAATGTGCTCTGTAGACTGGGTCCAATGCAGACTGGAGAAGACTTTCGGTATGAACTGGACACTGGTCCAGGTGTGGTTGAAGACTGAGCCTGGTGCGGACTGGAGAATGGGCTCAGTGTGGTCTGGAAACTGGGCACACTGCCGTCTGGAGATTGGGCAGAGTGTGGTCTCGAGACTGGAACCACTGCGGACTGGAGACTGGGCATACTGAAGACTGGAAACAGGGCTCCCTGTGTTCTGGATACTGGGCCAGGCGCGGACTGGAGACAAGGCTCAGTGTGGTCTGTAGACTGGGCCCAATACACACTGGAGATGGAGCCCGGTGTTGACTAGATACTGGTCCAGGTTTGGTTTGGAGACAGGGCCTGGTGTGGACTGGAGACAAAGAGCAGTGTGGTCTGCATACTAGGCCCATTGCCGTCTGGGGACTGGGCTCAGTGTGGTCAGGGGACTGGGCCCAATGCAGACTGGAGACTGCACTCAGTGTGTTCTGGAGACTTGGCCTGGTGCAGTCTGCAGTCAGGGCTCAAGGTACTCTGTAGACTGGGCCCAATGCAGACTGGAGACGGAGCCCGGTATGGACTGGACGTTGATCCAGGTGTGATTGGAGACTGAGCCTGTTGCAGACTGGAGACTGGGCTCAGAGTGGTCTGGGAACTGGGCACACTGCCGTCTGGAGACTGGGCTCAGTGTAGCCTCGAGTCTGTGCCCCTGCAGAATGGAGACTGGGCCTGGTGCGGTCTGTGGATTGCGCATGGTGAGGTCTGGAACCTGGGACTGCTGTAGGCAAGAGACTTGGCCTGCTGCAGACTGGAGACTGGGTACAGTGTGGTTTGAAGACGGTGCCTGGCGCGGTCTCATGACTGGGCCTTGTGTGGTTTCGAGACTAGGCCCACTGCAGACTGGAAACTGGGCCCAGTGTGGACTGGGGACTGGGCTTTGGGAGGTCTGGATCTTGGGTCTGGTGTAGTTCAGAGGCAGGGCCTGCTGCGGACTAATGTCTGGGCTCAGTGTTGTCTGAAGACTGGGCCCAGTGCGGTTTGGGGACAGGACCCACTGCAGAATAGACACTGGACCTGGGCACGCAGACAAATGGAGTCTGTGCTCAGAGTTTTCGGGGTATTGGGCCTAGTGCGGACTGCGGACTGGGCTCAGTGTGGTCTGTAGACTGGGCCCTATACAGACTGGAGACGGAGCACGATGTGGACTGGACACTGGTCATGTTGTGCTCTAGAGACGGCCTGGTGCTGACTGGAGACCTGGATTAGTGCGGTCTGGATACTGGGCCCACTGCCGTCTGGGGACTGGGCTCAGTGTGCTCTGGAGACTGAGCCCATTTCAGACTGGCGACTGGACCCAATGTGGACTGGGGATTGGGCTGTGTACGTTTGGGTGACAGGTCCAGTTTGGTCTGGAGACTGTGCCTGGTGCAGATTAGACACGGGTCGAGTGCGGAATGGAGACTGGGTGAGGTGTTGTCTGGAGACTGAGCTCAGTGTGGTGTTGAGACAGGACCCGGTGCGGTTTTGAGACTGTGCCCGTTGTGGTCTGGAGACTGTGTTGAGAGTGGATTGCATCAGGGCTCGGTGCGGTGTGGAGACTGGGCCGAATGCAGACTGGAGACTGCACTCAGTGTGTTCTGGAGTCTGGGCCTGGTGTGGTCTGGAGACTGGGCCTGGACCTTTATGGAGACCTGGCTTAGTGCAGTCTAGAGACTGGTCCCACTGCGGACTGGAGACTGGGCTGTGTATGGTTGGGTGACAGGTCCGTTATGGTCTGTGCCTGCAGCGGAGTGGACACGTATCTAACGTGGAATAGAGACTGGCGCTGTCATGGCGTTGAGACTGGGCTTGCTGCAGAGTAGAGATTGTCCCAGTTTGGGCTGGAGAGTGTGCCCAATGCAGATTGGAGACGGCGCGGTTTGAAGGCTGGGCTCGGTGTGGTCGAGGGATAGGGCCTGGCAAGGTTAAGAAACGGGGCTCAGTGTGGTCTCGAGGTTGGGCCCGATGAGGTTTGCAGACTGAGATCTGTGTGGTCTGGAAACGAGGCTCACTGCAGACTGGAGATTGAGTTCAGTTTGGTCTGGAGACTGGGGTCGGTGTTGTCTGGAGACTGGGTCTGCTGCAGACTGAAGGTTGGACTCACTCTGGCCTGGAGACTGGGGTCAGTGTTGTCTGGAGACTGGATCCTCTGCAGTCTGGAGACCATGCCTGCTGTAGAGTGGGCACGGGTCTAGTGTTAAATGGAAACTGGGCCTGGCATGGTCTTGAAACTGGGCCTGCTGTGGACTGAAGACTGGCATTATGTGGTCTGGAGAATGGGCCCGGTGTGATCTGGAGACTGAGACTGCTGCGGACTGGACACTGGTCTCAGTGTGGTCTGCAGACTGCCCCGGCGGCGTCTGGTGACTGGGCCCGCTATGGAATGGACTCTGGGCTTGCTGTCATCTGGAGACTGCGCTCAGTGTGGTCTGGAGACTGGGCCTGGTGTGGTCTGGAGACTGGGCCTGGAGCGTTTTGGAGAATTGGCTCAGTGTAGTCTGGAGACTGGTCCTACTGTGGACTGGCGACTGGGACCGGTGTGGACTGGAGACTGGGTCTGGTGAGGTCTGGACATTGGGCAGAGTGTGTTCTAGAGACTGGGCCTGCTGTGAACTGGAGAGTTGGATCAGTGAGGTCTATAGACTGGGCTCGGTTTCGTCTGGAAAATGGGTCCGGTGTTGTCTGGAGACTAGGCCTGCTGCAGACTGGAGACTGTGCTAAGTGTGGTCTGGAGACTGGACCTGGCACTTTCTGGAGACAGGGACAACTGCAGACTATAGAGTAGGCTCAGTGTGGTCTGGAGACTGGGACTAGCGTGGTCTGGAGACTGAGTCTGCTGCAGACTGGACATTGGGCTCAATGTGATCTCGAGAGTGGCCTCTTTCTGGTCAGGAGACTGGGTTAACTGCGCGAACTGAAGACTGGGCCTGGTGCAGAATGGAGACTGGTCCCTATGTGGTCTCAAGACTGGGCCCGCTGTTGACTAGGGACTGAGCCCAGTGATGTCTGGAGACTGGGCCCGGTGCAGTATGGAGACTGGGCCTGGTGTGGTCTGGAGACTGTGTCTGGAGTGGGGTGGACACTGGGCCCTGTGTTGTCTGGAATCTGGACCCAGTGCGGACGGACGACTAGGCCCTGTACGGATAGGAGACAGGACTGGTGTGAACAGCAGACTGGACCCTTTCAGTTCTTGAGACTGTTCCCGGTGTGGCCTGGAGACTTGGCTCGGTGTCCTGGAGACTCGGCCCGCTGCAGACTGGAGATTGGGCTCAGAGTGTTCTGGAGACTTGGCCCTGTGTGGATGGGAGACGGGCCCGGTGTGGTCTGGAGACTGGGCCTGTCATGGTTCGGAGACTGGTCTCGGAGTGGTGTGGAGAATCGACCAGCTGCGGACGGGAGACTGGGCTCAGTGTGGTCTGGAGACGGGACGCGGCACTGTTAGGAGGCGGGCGTCAGTGTGGTTTCGAGACTGGGCACAATGCGCTTTGGAGACTGAGTTCAGTGTGGTCTGGAGAACGGGCCTATGGTGAAGTGCAGGTTATGCCCAGTGTGGTCGGGTGACTGGGTCCGCAGTGAACTGGAGATTGGGTACAGTGTTGTCTGGAGACTCGGTGCTGTGTGGATGGGAGACGGGGCTGATGTGGTCTGGAGACTGGGCCACTCTGTCATTTACATAAATGATTTGGATGCGAGCATAAGAGATACAGTTAGTAAGTTTGCAAATGACACCAAAATTGGAGGTGTAGTGGACAGCAAAGAGGGTTTGAATATAGACATAGAACAATACAGCACAGAACGGGCCTTTCGGCTCAAGATGTTATGCCTTATAGATGTTTACAAAATGATGAGGGGCATGAATACGATAAATAGACAAAGTCTTTTCCCTGGGTTCGGGGAGTCCAGAGCTAGAGGGTATAAGTTTGGGGTGAGAGGGGAAAGATGTAAAGGAGACCTAAGGGGCAACCTTTTCACCCAGAGGTTGGTAGGTGTATGGAATGAGCTGCCAGAGGATGTGGTGGAGGATGGTACAATTGCAACATTTAAGAGGCATTTTGATGTGTACAGGAATAGGAAGGATTTGGAGGAATTTGGGCCAGCTGCTGGCAGGTGGGACTACATTGGGTTGGGATATTTGGTCGGTATGGACGGATTGGACGGAAGGGTCTGTTTCCATGCTGTACATCTCTATGACTCTATGACTCTCCGGATGGGAGTCGGGCCTGGTGTGGACTGGAGACTGTGCCCGGCACGAGGCGAGAGTGGTCTCAATGTGGTCTGGAGAATGGACCTGCTGCGAACTGGAGACAGGGATCAGTGTAGTCTGGAGACTGGACCCGGCACGGTTTGAAGACAGGGCTTGGTGTGGTTTCCAGTCTGGGCGCTACGCGGTTGGAGACTGAGTTTGGTGTCGTCTGGATACCAGGCCCGTTGTGGAGTGCAGGTTGTGCCCAGTGTGGTCGGGAGGCAGGGTCCGCAGTGGACTGGAGACTGGGCACAGCGTGGTCTGGAGACTGGGTCCGGCACAGTTAGAAGACGGGGCTCAGTCTGGTCTGGAGACTTGCCCCAGTTTTGTCTGCAATCTGGTCCGGAGATTGGGCTCAGCGTCGCCTGGCGACTGGACAAGGAGTGTCTGGAAACTGTGCCCGATGAAGTCTGGAGACTGGGCCCAGTATGTTCTGGAGATTGGGCCCCGTGCAGATTGGAGACTGGGGCTGGTGTGGTCAGGTCACTGGGCCCTGTGTGGTGTCGAGATTGGGCCAGATGCGACTTGGCTCAGTGGTCTGGAGACTCGGCCTACTGCAGACTGGAGATTGATCTCAATGTGGTCTGGAGACTGAGCCGTTTGCGGATGGGAGACGGGGCCATTGTGGTCTGATGACAGGGCCTACTGTGAATGGGAGTCGCGGCTGTTGCGGACTGGAGACTGGGCTCAGTGTTCTCGATACTGGGCCTGGCGCTGTTTGGAGACTGGTCTCTGTATCGTCTGGAGAATGGGCCATCTGCGGAATGGAGACAGGGCTCAGTGTGGTCTGGAGACTGAGCCCGGCACGGTTAGGAGACGGGGATCGTTGTGGTTCGGAAACTGGGCCCCACGTGGTTTGGAGACTGAGTTCGTTGTATTGTGGAAACTAGGTCCGCTGCAAACTGGAGATTGGGCAAAGCTTAGTCTGGAGACTGGTCCCGTGTGGTCTGGTCTGGAGCCTGGTGCAGTTAAGAGAGGGGGGTCGATGTGGTCTGGAGTCTGGCCCGTTGCGATATGGGGATTGGGCTCAGTCTGGACTGGATACCGAGCCCTGTGCAGACGGGAGTGGTCTGGGCTGGGCCGGCATAGTCTGGAGACTGGGTCCACTGCAGATGGGTGTTGGGGCTGGTGCGGACTACAGACTTGGCTTCGTGCTCTGGAGACTGGATACAGTGTTGTCTGGAGAGTAGGCACACTGCAGACTCAAGAGTTGCCTCAGATTGGTCTGGAGACTGGGACCAGAGCGGTCTGGAGACTGGGTCAGCTGTGGACTGGATACTGGGTTCAGTGTGGTCCGGAGACTGGGCTCGCTGTGGAATGGAGACTGGGCGCGGTGTGGCCTGGAGACTGGAGCCAGGGGGGTCAGGAGACGAGGCCTGCTGCAGACTAGAGATTGGGCCCAGTGTCGTCTGGAGACTGAGCTCAGTGTGGTCTGGAAACTGGACCCACTGCTGACTGAAGAGTAAGCGAGCTGGGATCTGGACACTGGGCTCAGTGTGGCCTGTATACTGGCCCCGGAGCTGTTTGGAGACAGGGCTCGGTGTGGTTTGGAGATTGGGCCCAGTGCGGACAGGAGACTGGGCACAGTGCGGTGTGGAGACTTGTCGCAGTGTTGTCTGGAGACAAGGCTTGCGGCAGACTGGAGACTGAGCTCATTGTGTTCTGAAGTCTGAGATGAGCACGATCAAGGGACTTGGCCCACTGCAGTCTCGAGAGTGGGCTCGTCTGCTCTAGAGATTGGGACAAGTGCGGTATTGAGACTGAGTCTGCTGCAGACAGGAGACTGGGCTCAGTGTTGCCTGGATACAGGGTCAGGCGCCGATTGGAGAATGGGAACGGTGCAGACAGGAGGCAGGGCTCAGTGTGGCCTGAAGGCTGAGCCTTCAGTTGTTAGGAGACTGGGCTCGTTGTGGTCTGCAGACTGGCCGGGCGCGATTTGGAGACTGAGTTCAGTGTGGTCTGTAGACTGGGGTGGCTGCAGATTGAAGAGTGGGCTCACTGTCGTATGGAGACTGGGACAGCTGCGGATAAGAGATTGAGCTCAGTGTGTTCCAGAGACTGGGCCCCGTGTTGTCTGGAGTCTGGAATCGGTGCGAGCTGGAGATTGGGCCCAGTGTGCACTGGAGACTGACCGCTGCGTGGATTGGAGACAGGGCTTTTGTGGACTCGAGACTGGGCCCAACGTGGTCTGGAGAGTGGGCTTGCTGCGAACCAGAGAGTGAGCTCAGTGTGGCCTGGAGACTGGGCACGGCGTGGATTGTAGACTGGGCTCAGTGTGGTCTGGAGAATGGGTCTGGTGTGGACAAGAGTCTGGGCCCGGTGTGTCTGGAGACTGGGCCCAGTGTTATCTGGAAACAAGGCCTGCTGCAGACTGAAGACTGAGCTCAGTGTGGTCTGGAGACTGGGAGCGGCACGATCTGGAGATTGGGCTCGTTTGCTCTGAAGACTGGGACCAGCGCACTCTGGAGTCCACTGCAGACTGAAGACTGGGCTCAGTGTTGTCTGTAAACGGAGCCCGCTGCAGAACGGAGACTGGGCCCGGTGAGGAATTAAGACTTGTCCCTATGCAGTCTGGAGACTGTGCCAGCCGTGGACTGGAGACTGGGCTCAGTGTGATCCGGAGAATGTGCACAGTGTTGTCTAGAGACTGAGTCTGCTGCAGACTGGAGATTGGTCACAGTGTCGTCTATAGAATAAGCCCAGTGCGATCTAGAGACTGGGACTGCTGCGGACTGGACACTGGGCTCAGTGTGGTCTGGAGACTCAGCCCGCTGTCGAATGGAGACTGTGTACGGTGTGGCCTGGAGTTTGGGACCAGCGGGGCCTCGAGTCTTGGGGCGGTGCAGATTGGAGATTGGACCCAGTGTCGTCTGGAGACTGAGCTCTGTGTGGTCTGTAGACTGGGCCCCCTGTGGACTGGAGACTGGGCTGTTATGGTCTGGAGACTTGGCCCAGTCTTGTCTGTAGACTGTGTCTGGAGAGGGGAGGATACAGGGACCAGTGCGACATGGAGACTGGTCCCAAAGAGGTCTAGAGACTCGGCGTGGTGCGGACTGGAGTCTGGGTTCAGTGCTGTCTGGAGATTGGGCTCACAGCAGACTGGGGATGGAGCCCTGTGCGGAATGGACACTGGCAAGGTGTGGTCTGGAGACTGGGCCTAATGCTGACTGGAGACTCGAGCCAATGTGGTCTGTAGACTGGGCCCACGGCGGTCAGGAGACTGGGCTCAGTGTGGTCTGGAGACTGGGCCCGCTGCGGACTTGAGATTGGGCACAGTGTGGTCTAGAGACTGGGACTAGGGCGGTCTGGAGACTGGGTCCGGCGCAGTTAGGAGATGGGGCTCGGTGTGTCCTGGAGTCCGGGCCCGGTGCGAACTGGAGACTGGACCCAGTGTGGCCTGAATTCTGGTACAAGCGGGGTCTGGAGACTGGGCCCGGTGTGGTATGGAGACTGGGCCCGCTGCATACTGGAGATTGTGCATTGTGTGGTCTGGAGACTGGGACCATCGTACTTTGGAAAATGGGCCTGCTGCAGACTGGAAACTGGGCTCAGCGTTTTCTGGAGACTGGGCCCGCTGTGGAATGGAGACTGGGCGCGGTGTTTCCTGGAGACTGGAACCAGCGGGGCCTAGAGACCGGGGATGTTGCAGATTGACGATTGGACCCAGTGTCATCTAGACACTGCGCTCTGTGTGGTGTGGAGACTGCGCCTGCTGTGGATTGGAAACTAGGCCCGCTGGGGACTGAAGACTGGGCCGGTATGATCTGGGGACTGGGTTCAGCGTGGTATAGAGACTGGGCATAGTGCAGACTGGTGACTGGGATCAGTGTGGTCTGGAGATTGGCCCCACTGCAGACGAGAGACAGAGCCCGGTGCGGAATGGATACTGGATCTGGTGTGGTCTGGAGACTGGGCTCGGTGTAGTCTGGAGAATGGGCCAGTGCGGACAGGAGTCTGGGTCTGGTGTGGTCTGGAGACTGGTTCCGGTGTTGTCTGGAGACAAGGCCTGCTGCAGACTGGAGACTGAGCTCAGTGTGATCTGGAGACTGGGACTGGCACGATCTGAAGACTGGGCCCACTGCAGTTTCGAGAGTGGACTCGTCTGGTCTGGAGACTGGGACCAGTGCGGTCTGGAGACAGAGTCCACTGCATACTGGAGACTGGGCTCAGTATGGTCTGTAAACTGGGCCCGCTACAGAATGGAGACTGGGCCCGGTGCGGAATGGAGACTGGTCCCATGTGCTCTGGAGACTGGGGCCGCTGCGGACTGGAGACTGGACCCGCGGCGGACTGGAGAATGGGCTCAGTATCGGCTGGAGTTTATGCACAGTGATGTCTGGAGACTGGGTCAGCTGCAGACTGGAGATTGGTCACAGTGTCATCTAGAAAATAGACCCGGTGCGATCTACAGGCTGGGACTGCTGCGGACTTGACACTGGGCTCAGTGTAGTCTGGAGACTAGACCCGGGTGGCATGGAGATGGGGCCCGCTGTGGAATGGAGACTGGGCACGGTATGGCCTGGAGACTGGGACCAACAAGGCAAGGAGACTGGGTCCGCTGCAGACTGGAGATTTGGGCCTAGTGTCGTCTGGAAACTGGTCTAAATGTGGTCTGGAGACTATGCCCAATGCGGAATGGAAGCTGGACCCGGTGCAGAATGGAGACTGGGCCTGATGTGTCTGAAGACTGGGACCGCTGCTAAGTGGAGACTGTGCACAGTGTGGTCTGGAGACTGGGCCCGGTTTGGTCGAGAGACTTGGCCCAGTGAGATCTGGAGACTGTGTCTGGAGTTGGGTGGAGACTGGGCCCGGTGCGGTCTGGAGACTGGGCCAAGTGTGGTTTGAAGACTAGCCCTGGTGTGGACTGGGGCTGGGCTCAGTGTGGTTTGGAGACTGGGCCCACTGCAGACTGGAGACAGAGCCCGGTGCGGACTGGGCACTTGGCCCTCTGTGGTCTGGAGACTTGGCACGGTGCAGACTGTAGTTAGGGCGCTGCGTTGTCTGGAGACTGGCCTGGTGCGGATTGGAGACTGGGCTCAGTGTGGTGTGGAAACTGGGCCCACTGGGGAGTGGAGTCTGGGCACAATGCAGACTGGAGACGGAACCCGGTGCAGACTGGGCACTTGGCCCTCCGTGGTCTGGAGACTTGGCATGGTGTAGACTGGAGACTGGGCTCTGCGTTGTCTGGAGACTGGTCTGGTGCGGACTGGAGACTGGGCCCAATGTGGTTTGGAGACTGTGTTTGGAGTGGGGTGGAGACTGGGCCCGGTACAGTCTGGAGACTGCCCGAGTTTGGTCTGGAGACTGGGCCTGGTGCGAACTAGATTCAGGCTTCAGTGTTGCCTGGAGACTGGATCCGGCCCTGTTTGGCGACTGGGCCTGGAGACTGTGTCTGGTGTTGTCTGGAGATTAGGCCTGCTGCAGAGTGGAGACGGAGTTTATTGTGGTGTGGTGAGTTGGCCTGCCACTTTCTAGAGACTGTGTCAGCTGCAGACTGAAGATTGGGCTCAGTGTGGTCTGCAAACTGGGACCACTGCAGAACGAAGACTGTGCTCGGTATTGTCTGGAGACTGGGAAAAACGGAGTCAGGCGGCTGGGCCTGGTATGCTCTGGAGACTGGGACCGCTTTTGAATGGAGACTAGGCGAACAGGAGTCTGGAGACTGGTCTAGTGTGGTCTGGAAATTGGGACCACCGCAGAATGGAGTCTGGGTCTGGTGTGGCCTGGAGAGTAAGGCAGCAGGGTCGAGAGACTGGGCCCGAAGCCGACTGGAGATTGGGCTCAGTTTGATCTTGTGACTGGGCCCTGTGCAGATGGGAGACGTGGACGCTGTGATCTGGAGACTGGGCACGGTGCAGTCTGGAGACTGGGCCCACTGCGGTTGGGAGAGAGGGCCTGTGTTGAGTGGAGGCACGACCCATTCAGGTCTGGAGACTGGGCTCAGTGAGGTCTGGAGACTGGGCCCAGCGCGGTTTGGAGACTGGGCTCAGTGTTCTCTGGAGAATGAGTCAGGTTCAGTTTGGAGACATAGCCCAGTGGTGACAAGAGACTATGCCCGGTGTGGTCTGAAGACTGGACCCGGTGTTGTCTGGTGACTAGGCTTGCTGCAGACAGGATATTGAGCTCAGTTTAGTCTGGTGACTGGGCCCGACACGTTCTGGAGTCTGGGCCTGCTGCAGACAGGAGACTGAACTCAGTCTCGTCTGGCGACTGGGCCCGGCGTGGTGCAGTGCCTGGGCCTGCTACTGAAGGGAAACTGGGTTCAGTTTGGTCTGTAGACAGGGTCCCGTGTGGTCTGGAGATTAGGACTGGAGTTGAGTACCCCTGCCGACTGGAGATTGTGCTCACTGTGGTCTGGAGACAGAGCCCAGCATTGTCTGGCGACCGGGCCTGCTGCGGACTGGAGACTGAGCCCAGTGTGTCTTGGAGACTGTGTTTGGAGTTGGGTGGAGACTGGGCCCGGTGGAGTCTGGAGACTGCCCCAGTGTGGTCTGGAGACTGGGCCTGGTGCGAACTGGAGTCTGGGCTCAGTGTTGTCTGGACACTGGGCTCATTGTTGCCTGGTGACTGGGCCCATTGCACACTGGATACTGGACCGGGCTCGGAACGGACACTGGGCCCGACTTGCTGCAGAATTTTGGCTAGCTGCGGAATGGAGACTTGGCTCAGTGTGATCTGGAGACTGGGTCCAGCTCAATTTGGAGTCTGCGTTCAGTGTGGTCTGCAGACTGTGCTTGCACGGCTTGCAGACAAGACCCGCTGCGTACTGGAGACTGAGCTCAGTGTTTTCTGGAGACTGGGACCGCTACAGAATGGAACCTGCGCCTAGTGTACTCTAGAGACTTGCACCAGCACTGTCTGGATACTGGGCCTGCTGTGGACTAGAGACTGGGCTCACTGTGGTCTGGAGACTGTGCCCGCTATGGACTGGAAACAGGCCCTGTTGCAGAATGTATACTGGGCACAGCGCAGTCTGGAGACTAGGCACGATGTGGTGTGGAGACTGGGCACGGAGTGGTGGGGAGACTGGGCCCTGTGCAGTCAGGAAACTGGACCCGTTGCGTCTGGAAACTGTTCTCAGTGCAGCTAGGAAACTGGGCCCAGTGTGGTCTGGAGACTGGACCCAGAGTGGTTTGAAGACTGGGCCCAGTGCAGTATGGAGATTGGGCCTGGAAAGGTCTGGAGACTGTGGCAAGTGCTGTATGGTGACTGTTCTCATGGCAGTCTGGAGACTGGGCCAAGTGCGGCGTGGAGACTAGGCCATGTTTGGTTGGGAGACAGAGCCCTGTATGGTGTGGAGACTTGGCCTGGTGCGGTCTGGAGTCTAGGCCCGGTGCAGTATGGACACTGGTGCTCAGTGCAGTCTGGAGACTGGGCCCAGTGCGGTGTGAAGACTCGGTCCAGTGCCATCTGGATTCTGGGCCCAGTGTGGTGTGGCGACTTGGCTCGGTGTGGTCTGGAGACTGGACCCCGTGTTGTCTAGAGACTACGCCTGCTGCAGATTGGAGACTGAGTTCAGAGTGGTCTGGAGACTGTGCCTGATGATGTCTAGAGAATGGGCCTGCTGCGAACTGTACTCTGGGCTCAGTGTGGTCTGGAGACTGGACGCGGGGCGCTTTGAAAACTGGGCCTGCTGTGGAATGGAGATGGGTCGCGGTGTGGCCTGGAGACTGGGGGCAGCAGGGCCAGGAGACTGTGCCCACTGCAGACTGGAGTTTCGGCTCAGTGTCGTCTGGAGACTGGGCTCAGTGTGGTCAGGAAGCTGAGCCCAATGATGACTAAAGACTGGGCCCGGTGTGGAATGGGAATTGGGCCCGGTGCGATCTGGATATTGGGCCCTCTCCGGACTGGATATTGGGCACAGTGTTGTCTGGAGACTGGGCCCAGCCTGGTCTGGAGACTAGGCCTGTTGTGGACTGGACACTGGGCTCAGTGTGGTCTGGAGACTGGGCCCGACTTGGAATAGAGTTGGACCCAGTGTCGTCCTGAGACTTTGGTGAGTGTAGTTTGGAGGCTTGGCCCAGCGCGGACTAGAGTATGGGCCTGCTGCGGACTGGAGTTTGGCCTCATTGTGGTCTGGAGACTGGACCCGGTATGGTTTGGAGACTGGGCCCGCTGTGGAATGGATACTGGGCTCGGTGTCGTCTGGTGTCTGGACTCACTGCGGACTGGAGATTGGGCTCAGTTTGGTCTGGAGACGGGGCCCATTTTTTTCTGGAGACTGGGACTGCTGCAGACTGGAGATTGCACGCAGTGTGGTCTGTTATAAAAAGCATTAGGTCATCAGTCAGAACTTTGAGTAGAGAATTGTGACATCATGTTGTGATGTAAAAGAGCATGGTAAGGCCACATTTGGAGTACCGAGTGCAATTCTTGTCGCTCTACTATAGGAAATGTGTTATAACCTAGAAAGGGTACAAAAATCCATAAAATTATGTATTGGAGACGGGAGGTTTTGAGATATAAGGCTGGGGAAGTTTCCTCTTTTGCGTAGGAGGCTGAGCATGACCTTATAGAGGTTTATAAATTAATGTGGGTCATGGAAAGCGTGAATAGCCAAGATCTTTTCCACAGGAACAAGGAATTCAAAACCAAAGAGCAGTTTTAAACTGAGTTGTGAGAGATTTAAAAGGGATCTAAGAGGTAAATGTTTTTCACAGACTGCACAGTATACATTTAATGAACTGTCAGAGAAAGTGGTGGGGGGAATGCAATTACAAGGTGTAAAAGGCAATTGGGTGGGGACATGAATAGGAAAGGTTAAGAGGGGAATGTGCCAAACACAGACAAATAGGATTAGTTCAGTTCAGGAAACCTTGTGAACATGGACAAGTTGAGTTGATGGGTCTGTTGGCATATTGTATGACTTGAAGACTGTATGACTTAATAACTCCTCTTTCGTCACCAATTCTTTGGTGTCTCAATTCATTTCTAGTTCGAAAAACCTCTTCAAAGAGCGAGCTCGGTTTACTTTGAAAAGAGAATTCCTAACATTGATATAGTAATGTAAACAATGGCAGGAGTAGCAGCAGAGCTGTACCAAAATCTGTAACCTTTGTCGTGACATAATCCCTCAGTCTACCAATACGATCAAGCTGGTCAGGGAGAGGTACAAATGGAAACACGTTTACATCAAACACAGATGAAGGTATTTCAGGAATGGATACGATTCAGATGAATATGCGAAAGGATTTGAATAACGGAACAAATTGGATGCATGACACTAGGGAGAGACTCTCAGCAGAATGAGAATATGAAAATGGAAGTGTTACCATATCAGAAACCACGTTAGGTTCTGGGAACACGGCGGATGGGTGTATGGGTCTCGGTGTGAACTGGGGGAGAGTCAGTGGAATTCAGATGCAGATATTTCAGCTCAAACTGTGCATTCATGTGGTGCTATAGATCACAGAAGCAGCAGGAGCAGAATTGTATTCAACTACAATCTTAAACTTTTTCCCGGGCTAATCCATCTGAATACCATTACCATCAAGCCGATCTATGGTTCAGTGAGGAGAGTTGGTGAACATGCCAGGCTCAGAACAATGTGTACCTAATCCTGATGACAGCCTGTTAAAGCGATCACACTTGACCGCTTGTGTTCCAAACAGCAAAACTAACATTTGACGGGGGAGGCAAGGAAGCGCAGTGATTAGCACTGCTGCCTCACAGGACCAGGGACCTACGTTCTATTACAGCCTTGGGCGACAGTCTGTGTTGAGTTTGTCTATTCTCCCCGTGTCTGAGTGGCTTTCCTCCAGGTGCTACAGTTTCCTCCCACAATTCAAAGATGTGCAGGTTAGGTGAATGGACCATGCTAATTTGCCCATAATGTTCAGGGATGTATAGGTTAGATGCATGACTAAATTTAGCGGATTGGGTCTGAGTGGGATATTGTTTGGAGGGTCAGTGTGGACTTATTGGGCCGAAGTGCCTGTTTCCACGCAGTAGGGATTCTAATTGTAAAGGGAGTGTGGAATGATTTGAAGACCAACAGATCAGATCAAAGCTCTATGCACTTGCCACAACCAGTAATAAACGTTAATGGATGAATAAATGACTTACTGGAGAAAAGGACTCAACAAAAATACCCTAATCCTAAGTAATGGAACAGCCCTATACATCAGTGTAAAAGACAAGGATGTACTCTCTGCACCATCCTCAGCCAGAAGTGAAAATGTGTTGCTGGAAAAGCGCAGCAGGTCAGGCAGCATCCAAGGAACAGGAAATTCGACGTTTCGGGCATAAGCCCTTCATCAGGAGTTGATGATCCACCTCACTTCACCATGTTGCCCGCAGAATTACATATGCCAGTCTTGAACCAATTCGATTGGCTGCACGTGACATGAGGAAACAGCTGAACACAGAAGATACAACAAAGGCAATGGGCCCTGACACCGTTCCTGCAATAGGACATAGACTTGTGCTGCATAACAAGCCGTGTCCCTGGCGAAGCTTGTTTCATTCTAGCTCCAGCTTTGGCATTTGTTTGTAGTAAGCTTAGCAGAGCTAACTATACTTGAATGTTTACCTATATTCTTCTGCTCTGTCCCATTTTCCTGAACAAAAATATCTCTGATAAATCTTTTTCAGCTTCTTTATCTGTGTCTTTTGAACGCTCCTGCTTCAACTAGTGCCTCTGTGGAATCATTAAGACATAATCTGGGAAAATTTCCATAAAAGACTCCTGCAATGCTTCAGTTGGCTACGTCTCCACTGTCTCTTCAACTCGAGAATGCAACATGCAAGCTGGCGAATCAGCTACACTATTTGTAAAGAAAAAAAACTGTATTGCAGAATCCGGGAGTTCGTCCAGTACTCTTACCACAACTTTTTTGCTCTTCCCTGGACATTCTAGCCTCACTTTACATAACTGAGCCCTTTGTTGTCTCACCATGAATTCTTGTTACCAGTACCTTTCCTGTCATGAATTCCCTCAAATGTAAATATCGATTCATCCATCAGCATTACAGATTGAGAGGATCCTGAGTCCGTTTAAATTGTTTTTTTTCACCAGCTACAATGTAAATAAACTTTACTGATGTGGCATTTCCTTCTTAATCTTCCCCTGATTCAGCTTTCCATCTTCCATTGGGTTCTTTGTTATCTTGCCAACAAAACTTCCAGAGTTGAAAAGACATCTAGCGTTCTCCTAACTTTCCAACAGCGTGATTTTCTGTGGGCAACTTTATTAAAATTAAAACACCGGAGCTTGTTTTTAACTTCTTTGTCTCCCTCAAGGCTTTTTTTAAATCCTGTGGTAAGTACTCCTTCTGATTTTCACTGAGATGTACCTTTCTGTATCCACATGAGGATTTCTCTTTTCCCCTATTTCGATCCCTCATGAACTGAAATTGGTTCTGGAAGTCAACGATGTTTTATGACCAGCACATAATCATCAGCCACTTCAACTGCTAACCTTGTCGTTTTAACTATCTGCTCTTCCAAATGATTTCATACTATTCCTCACCAAGGTCACCTTGAGCCTTTATATCCTACGTTGTAAGCTGACTTCCACTTTTCAGTGTCAATTTCTGAAGTTCAAATGTTTTCTCTCTTTCGCTCTCTACTGCTGCTCTCTTTTTCCCTCTCCTATACTCTCTTTTTTCCTCTTTTCTGCTTTTAATCGTAACTCAAACTGCTTCAGTTCTGCTGCTGTTTCCTTATCTCTCACCACTCGCTCAAACTGCTTCATTTACAATTGAATTTTTGCCATCTCTCATGATCCTGATGGTGTTTCCAGCAAGTGTAAATAATGAGCTATTGCTGTAATTACCTCTCCTTTGCTCAAAGAAGGAGGTAGCTCCAAGCCCAGCTTATCTGTCAGTTCCTGCAGCTTGTTCTTATCACCTTTTGCAAAACTTCCAATGTCACAGCATTCACTTCCGGAAACCTTTTAACGACTAAAAGATCCATTGCTACCCCAAGCTTTGTCTATCCCACCAAACCAATACCTGAAATAAAGACATTAAAACCTATTACTTACCATTTAGAATCCCACAAAGAGCCCCCGATCCATCATGGACTAAGCCAGAACATTCAAAACAATGTTAGGCAGGCAGGCCAGATATTTACTTTGCTATTTGCTCTGGTAAGCGCACAGAGAAAATTACCCAGAGTAAGCTAGCTCAGTTAATTACCTGGCTTCAAAACAGTCAAAAGCTTATTCACAAAATTACGGAATAAAACACAAAGAACAGAATAAAGAACGCATAAAGAGCCCAATCTATCCATCCAGACTAATTTATGTTGGATCGAATATGCACAACCATCTGTGTAAACAAACCTCTTAAACACAGAGCGGAAAATGAAATAAAGTCTTGCAGGTCGAAGTCAGACGGGCAGAAGGAGTGAGAGTATTGCAGTCTGTTTACACACAGTCCATTGCTGAACTGACTCCACCAAGACTTCAGTTTCTAAGACTCCCCACTCCCCTTTCAATATGCAGGTCAGTTCTTAAACATAGGCTTTGGCCTAAAGCCTCATCTGTTTCGGTATAAACAAAAAAAAATGCCTTTCATCCTTGTACCAAAACAGACAATTTGGAGTCGGAGTGGTTTACGTCCCTTCTGGAAAAAAAAACGAGGACACAGTATCCTTGAGTATAGGAACAGGTTTATAAAAAATGAAAGACCAGTTTCGTGACAGGACATAAAGGATAAAACCGGACAGAACACCTGGCACCATCCTCTGTATCGGAAAAGGAAATGGAAAACGCAATCCAGTTGATCCTGCAGAGATCTCCTTCTTAACATCTCACAGTTTGTGACACCATTCACAGAGCTTTCCCACAGACTGCACGGAAACATCTGGAAACGTGCAGGCCATTCAACACATTGAGCCTCCCCCATTTTAGTTCATGTTTGAAAGTGTGGCGCTGGAAAAGCACACAGGTAAGGCAACATCCGAGGAGGAGGGGAAGTGACGTTTCCAGCATAAGCCCTTCATCAGGAAAAAAAGAGCCTAAGTCCCTTTATAGATCAACATATTTCAACCAAACCCTTTTCAAATGGGAGACTGCTGTTGTATTGTTCCCACCAAAATTTACAACGTCACATATCCCCACATTGCTCGACATCTGCCACGCATTTGCCCAGACACTCCAATTGTCTAAATCACCTTGGAGCTTTTATTTACATTTCCTCACCCAGTCACAATCTGACATTACTACGTTGGTTGTGGTGGTACAAAATCCCATGCAAGGACTGCACAAAACACTACATAGGACAGACAGGAAGACAGCTAACAACCCGCATCCATGAACACCAACTAGCCACGAAACGACACGACCAGCTATCCCTAGTAGCCATACACTCAGATGACAAACAGCATGAGTTCGATTGGGACAACACCACTATTATAGGACAAGCCAAACAGAGAACAGCCAGGGAATTCCTAGAGGCATGACACTCATCCACAAATTCTATCAACAGACACATCGACCTAGTCCCTATATACCGGCCACTGCAGCTGACAGCAACTGACAACCGGAAGTGGCAGATTCAAACCACTATAAATGCCGGAGGAATCAGCACAGAAGCGCTTCACAGGAGGCTCCCAAGCACTGAAGATGTCACCTAGAAAGGGGATGAAACGTTTGCAACAAAAACTCCCAGCTCGGCGAACAGAACCACGACAACAAGCACCCGAGCTACAAATCTTCTCAAAAACTTTGAATTAGCTGTTCCTTGAATAAGCTCCACGTTTAAATTGTGCTCATCACCTGCTGTTTCCTTTCCCATCTGATGCATCCAGAATCTAATCACATCATAATTGCCGATCCCTCAGCAATAATTCTTGCCCTGCTTCATATACCTCCCATTTTCAATCGCTGTACTGAACGGTGGTCAGTATCTCAAGACCAATCAGTCCCTCGATCCCATTTCAGGGAGATAGGAGGAAACTGTTCAGTATCTCCAGCTTGTTGTGACGGGATGTGAGGAGACACTTCAGCCCCTCTAAATATTGCATTGGAGAGTAAAATTCTGTAAGTCCCCAAACCTGTCCACAGCAACAGGGGGAGAAATTCAGTCTTGTAGCGGGTTGGTCAGGAACAGTAGCAGGACTTCCAGACCATCGAGACGATAATTTACGAACACCAGGAGAACATTCAGCCCAGTGAGTGTGTAAACCAGGGACAGAATGAGGCTATTCAGTCACTCGTATTTCTTCCACAGCAATTGGAGTAGATCTTTTATAGCCTTATGTCTGTTACATAAGAATTTAAAAGGAACCTATGGGTTAAAGAAAGAACTGAATATAACCATCTTTACAATGGCATAAAAATTAGTGAGAAAAATATTGAGATTGAATGCACATTGTTAGGATCTGTCAGTAAGGAATCAGTAAAAGAAAGTTGTCAAAGTCAAACCACAGGGTTAATATGATTTTATGACAGACAACTTGCATTTGAAATATTTGCCTGAGTTTCGTTTTTAAATGTAACAAGCAAGGTGGATCCTTCAGATGTATTGCCTCGCTGTACTGACAGAAGGCATAACATGATATGTCTCACAAAAGATCAATATGCAAGATAGCAGCACATGGGGTTGGGATTATTTATTTGCTTGGAAAAAGGATTGGCTAACCAATAAAAACCAGAATGTCGAGGCCAGTGTTAGACTGGTTAAGATGGTCGAAAATCACAGGACACAAGGTAATAGACCAATTTGAAAACACGAGCGTTCGGAGAGATGCTCCTTCACCGGTGATTAAAGAGAGGAAGACTTTTGACACAGAATATATAAGGGAAAAAAAATCATTGTGTTGTACAACTCAGATGTGTGAATTGAAGTCACACTCTTAAATCTTTAATCAGTTAGTATGAAACTGCAGACTGTGATTGATTAATATGCAAACCCAGAATTCCTTTCAAGTCACTGTCTGGAGATAAAATCAGGTATCCTCAATGCAGAAAAGGTGACATCTCCGCTCAGACAATATATGTTAAGCGTGAGGTCTTGTTTGAAGGCTGTCTGTATCTTAACCTGAAGTCAGACTGACTTTCTTCCCAAAGTAGGAGTTTGTAAAATGCCACATTCACTGTCTACAAATTGGGTGACCTTGAAAAAAATGTAATGGATCCACAAATACAAATCTACAAATCCAAGTCCTAATTGCTGATTTGCATGTGTGTTTGTATGTGTGTGTGAGAGCAGGTGTGTGTTTCGGTACGGAGAAGGAAGGTGGTGAGAAAGAGAGGCACTATTGGTATGTGCAAGGGGGAGAGTGAGTGTTTGTGTGTCCAAGCGAAGACACAGACAGGTGCAACAGACCCCTTTCACCATGCACACTCAGTCATGGTATCAGAGCTTCCCCTTTCTGTAACCTCTGTTTCATTTGGTGTTCAAGTCACAGACCCAGATGCTGTATCTACAGTCCCCATGCTCCATCCAGAGTTGTTTCACCAAACCATTAGGTCTCCTTGAATGTCTGAGGCAGCTCACAGCACAACCTCCAGCAAGCCATCCCCAGTACCTCCACTTACCTTTCAATAACAGGAGACAGTCAGAAGCCCCTTAGCTACAAGTTAGATGCCTGCATCTTTGCACTTATACTCGAGGGGCTTCCTCGTGTTACTGACAACACGATCAAAAGAGAAGGTCAAAGACAGGCGTTCAGTGGACACACACAGTCCAATTTACAAAGATGTGAGTGAAACCCACTGTCTAACATTGAACACCACATGGGACACAGCGGGAAGTAAACAGCCCGACACACAATATTTCATTGTTTGTGAGCTTCACAACGCCAGCATTCGATACACCTGGGAGCCAAAAAAAAAGGTCAGGGAAGGTTATGGAGGGAAATTCACATGAAAGATAGAAACAGGTAATTCAGTAACTGAGAACATGTTGTGGAAACATGGGGAAAAAAGAAAAGACAGGGAATTAAAACTAACTGGAGGAGTTAGACCTTGGTGCGTCGAATCACAAGAATAAGATCATGAATAAAAGGATTGCCAGATGAGTTGGAACGGTTTGTCACATCCAATTCTGAATGTCCCCCACAGAACCAGCCCAGACACCACAAACTGGGACAAGATAACAGCCCAGCAACGACAGCTGTGCAGACTATGCCAGCATATTGCTGAGTGACATGAACTAACTGCCAACCATGCAGAGTATTGTAAACCTTTGCCAATATATTGTTGCTACAATTGCACTGCATATCTGCCAAGGAAGGAAGATTTGCAGCCCATACTGCTAGTGACAGTTAATGGGGCTCCCACAAATTTATCTTTGTACCTCTATGCATGAGCTCAAGGCAAGGGGTTTTATGTTTGCATGCGTGTGTATGTGTGAGGTGGTGTTAGATGTGAAAGTCATTGTCGAACAGAGAACAAGCACGGAGGAAATCAGTTCAAATGTGAATAACTGGCAGGAATTGGAATAATGGACTGAGGGAGATGAAAGAACCGTCATGGACAGATGTGTGGATGTGCTAGAGAATATTAAAGTAAAGGCATTTGCAGGCCCAATAACACATAGTTAGTGCACAAAGGAATGATGGACAGTTGTGATTTTTGTGTGATTTAGTATGTGACATGGAGTATTGACTCAGATTTGCTTTTGCAGGTTTGAAGCTGGGATATTCAGTAGCAGATTACTTGCATCATTAAGACATTATTTCATAGCTTAAGGTTCAAATCGTAGGTGGGATGAAATAATGAAGTACATTCTGAAAGTGTTAATAGTTGAAAATAGGAATGGTCAGGGTATGGTGTCAGGGATCAGCTCATGGCCGAAGGGATCACCTTAGCTGTGACTCGTCTGTTTCAGATTTCGATAATAGCCAGGGATGTGGTGGAGTCAGAGGAAGGAAATAGAGTTTACAACTTGAACAGAAGGTGACCTGCATGTTCCCAATACATAAATAAGAAGGACAGTGATACCATGAATCGTGGTTCACTGCTGAAATTCAATAGGTCAACATAGAGATTACGTGAGACACTGCCAGAAGCAAAGAGAGAGTGAGTGAGTAAACAAGTTCACTGATGCAGTTAATAGTGGTCTGTAAATTGAATATCTGCATTTCGAGTCTCAGCAGGAACAACAGTGGCAATGAGAGTAGAGACAATGAAAAGAACAGCATTGCAGTCAAACACATTATATAGATCTAATGACGTAACAGTGAGACTTACCAGGGGCACCAACGATAGCCAGGATTGGATAATAAAAATACTGAATAATGTAAAGTGCACATAAAGTCCGAATGGTTGATGACCATTGTTCATAGTATGTTGAAAAAGCCCAAACATAATAAGATAAGCTCCTGTCCATTGTTGGAACATTCCAGTCTAATATTCGTAGATTCTGATCCATTGTTGGAACATTCCAATCTAATATGCTCGGATTCTGATCTCTTCTCCCCCTCTCTCTGGAGCTGTGTATCTCTGATGGTGCTGTCGGTGATGATCCCTCTCACACTATGGGACAACACATTGAATGAAGCCCATTTATCTTTGAAAGCTGGAAACCCTCCACTGGGATAATTAGAATCCATGGAGACTGATATTAATTACAGTCACCGAACAAACAGGTTCAGTTAACCACTTCCTTACAGCAATTTTCAAACCACAATAAAGGAGAACATTTACTTGTTTTGGATGGAATGGATGAGGGTTGCTGAGGGATAGATTCTTCCAATCTCTTTAATCTTTCTTCCTTACATGTTGGAGTATTGCCAAAACTCTGCAGGGTTGTATGTGTTCGAAACTGTTTATAAAAGTAGACAGAGATGAACGAACAGACCAGCTGCATAAAATGATCGATGGGAATGTTTCCACAGACCATAATCCAGAGGACAATATTGATTGCCCAGTGACTTCGGTTTGTGTTGCAACTGTTTTAATGTGCACTGTTGTTAAATCCTCTCATAATCTTGAGATATAAATCAGTGCATCGAGACTATTGCTTAGGAACAGGAGGAAGCAATTCTGACCCCATTGTGCCTCTTACAGAGAGATCGGAGGAGATCATTCAGCCTGTCGACCATGTTACACTGAGATAGCAGGAGGTCATTCAACCCCATCGTGTCTGTTACAGAGGGACAGGAGGAGGACATTCAGCCTCTGGAGACCGTTACAAACGGACTGAAGGAGACCATTGAGTCTCTTGTTTCTGTTACAGCGGGATGGGAGGAGGCCATTCAGCCTCTTGGGAATGTTGCACAGGGAGAGGAGGAGGCCATTCAGCTGCTCAATTCTGTTACGGAGGGACAAGATTAGGCCATTCAGCCTCTCAATGGTGTTACCGAGGTCTGAGGAGTGGCAGTTGGAGTTTATGCGAGGTGCTGCATTTTGGGAAAGCACGTTTTAGCAGGATTTATACAGTTAATGGTAATGTCCGAGGGAGTATTTTTGAACAAAACGACCTTGGAGTGCAGGATCATAGCTCCCTGAAAGTGGAGTCGAAGGTAGATAGGATAGTGAAGAAGGCATGTGATATGCTTTCCTTTATTGGTCAGAGTATTGAGTAGAGGAGTTGGGAGGTCATGTTGCGTCTGTACAGAACATTGGTTAGGCCACTGTTGGAGTATTGCGTGCAATTCTGGTCTCCTTCCTATCGGTAAGATGTTGTGGAACTTGAAATGGTTCAGAAAAGATTTACAAGGATTTTGCCATGGTTGGAGGAACTGAGCTACAGGGAGAGGCTGAACAGGCTGGGGCTGTTTTCCCTGGAGCGTCGGAGGCTGAGGGGTGACCTTATAGAGGTTTACAAAATTATGAGGGGCATGGATAGGATAAATAGACAAAGTCTTTTCCCTGGAGTCGTGGAGTCCAGAACTAGAGGGCATAGGTTTAGGGTGAGAGGGGAAAGGTATAAAGGAGACCTAAGGGGAATCTTTTTCATGCAGAGGGTGGTAAGTGTATGGAATAAGTTGCCAGAGGATGTCGTGGAAGCTGGTACAATTGCAACGTTTAAGAGGCATTTGGGGGGTATATGAATAGGAAGGATTTGGAGGGATATGGGCCAGGCCCTGGCAGTTGGGACTAGATTGGGTTGGAATATCTGGTCAGCATGGGCAGGTTTTTTAGATTTTTTTTAGATTACTTACAGCGTGGAAACAGACCCTTCGGCTCAACAAGTCCACACCGATCCACCGAAGCGCAACCCACCCATACCCCTACATTTACCCCTTTACCTAACACTGTGGGCAATTTGGAATGGCCAATTCGCCTGACCTGCACATCTTTGGACTGTGGGAGGAAACCGGAGCAGCCGGAGGTAAACCCACACAGACACGGGGAGAATGTGCAAACTCCACATAGTCGCCTGAGTCGGGAATTGAACCCGGGTCTCCGGCGCTGTGAGGCAGCAGTGCTAACCACTGTGCCACCATGCCGCCCAGGTTGGACCGAAGGTTCTGTTTCCGTGCTCTACATCTCTATGAATCCATGATTCTATGACTTGAATTTTGGAAAATCAAGTCAAGGAAGGATTTTCATGGTGAATAGTAGGGCCATATGGAGTGTAGTGAAACAGAGGGACCTTGGAGTTCAGGTGCACAGTTCTCTGATAATGCAGTCACGGGTAAATAGGACCGTGAAGGAGTGTTTTGACGCATTGGCATTGATCATTTAGGGCATTGCATATCGAATTTGTGAAGCTATGTTGAAGTTCTACAGGATTTGGCGAGACCACAGTTGGAGTATTGTGTTCAGTTTTGGTCACCTTGTCATAGGAAGGATGTTATCAGAAAAAAATGTCAAGCTGACATACAAATTTTCTCAAAACTCGCTAGGGATGTTATTAAACCGGAAATCATGCAGAAGAAATCCACACGGATGTTTCTCGGATTCAATGGTCTGAGTTTTCGGGAGAGTTTGGACAAGCTAAGACATTTTTCCTTAAAGTGTAGGAGACTTTGTGGGAATCGTACAGAAGGGTATAAAGTCATGAAAAACATGGATAGGGTAAATACACTCAGTCCTTTTCTCTGGGATAGAGCCCATACAGGGCAATAACGTACGAACCTTCAACTCAATTAATTTTATGAAGAATTTCACTGTATTCAGTCGAGTCACCCACAGTTTCGCACTTACATCAGCTATTCTATAACCTAGTGTTTCTGGAAGATTTTTTATATCTTCCTCTGCTTAGACAGAACTAAGGTATTACCACCTGTGAGGGGCAGTGATGATCTATGTCACTGAGTGAATACATCAAAGCATTACACTTGGGAGATGACAGACATGGCACCCAATCCTGTCTGGGAGGTTCGCGAATCATAACATTTCAATGAAACTCTCATTTCATGGTCACTGACAGCACAGTACTCTCCCTTGAGTGCCCTTACAAGTTATGCTGAAAGAGGTGACATAAAGGTGTGACTACCAACATTTAGAATCAAACCAGCTTCACCAATTCCACCTGGCAGATGTCCAGATAGAGTTAAGAATAAGTTTCCAATCAAATATTTTTAACTGGAAGAGTGGTCAGGACACAGCTACAACCAGAAATCTGTAGATGATGGTGTAATCAGAAAGAGTACAGAGGCAGAAGTGAGGACTGGTGATATTGTGGAGGTGTTAGTGGACACGTTTGGAGGTAGAATGATATACAGACTTGAATCAGCTCAAGACATCATGGGCAGTTGTGTTATGAACATTCTGTTTCTGAGTGGTGAGTACAAAACTCATGGAATAGAAATGGAGTTTACGGTTGGAAGCGAATGCAATATTGTATCGCCTTTCCAAACATAAATAGCAGAAATCGTGAATTCGTGGCTTACAGAACTAATAAATGGAGAGAAATGGACACTGCAGGACACCAACAATTGTTAGAATGGGATAGTAACCTGCCTGAATAATCGTCAGAACACATTCGATCCACAATTTCAACGGTAACACCCAATCCCGAGAAAGATAGTAAATAGATAGTAAAGTGATATCTCCCTGACTCCAACATCTCTTGTCCATTTTTGGAACATTCCAGTCTAATGTTCTCAGATTCTGACCGATTGTGCAACATGCCAGTCTGTTGTTCTCAGATACCAATCTATTGTTGGAGCATTCCAGACTAATGTTCTCTGATTCTGATCTCTCCCTTTCTCTGAAGCTGCTGATCCCAATTGGACTGAGGATCATAGGGCCACTGGTACTATGAGAAAACTTGTTGAAATAACCTCTTACTTATAGAAGAAGGAAACCCTCTGTGACACAGTTAAGATCCATGGCGACTGACATCAATCACAGTCACTGAACAGCTCCCAGTAACCACTTTCACCCCATGAACAATAACTGGCTTGGGTCGGACGCTGTCATGTTGTTAATATGGGATTAAAGGAGTAAAGTGATATCTCCCTGACTCCAACATCTTCTTGATAGACAAAATGAAGCAAAATGGAGAGAAAAAAACACTATACATTTAGAAGAAGGAATGGCAAGTGACAATATAAGGAAAACAGAGTAATTTGAAATGGAATGGAGGAAAAATAATTTTCTATGTGTTTAATCAGTGTGTGTAGGTAGATAAGATTGTTCATATGTGCACAACATGTTCAGAATTAACAATGGAAACACAGTTAACAAAATATTATATATATGATGTACCAAACTTATAAAATATTATAATATTACTTGTTCCTCTTCTCTCAACTTTTCCCCCAACACCTTGCCCCTACTTTCTGGGATTCCCTGCTCTGGGCTCTCATTCTTATCAGGATATGTGTCATAAATGCCAGAATGGTTTTGTATATAATTTCACTTAATCCACAATCTACTGGATAAAAAAACGTATATTGGCCTACTGGATTCTGCAAACTGGTGGTGTCTGCCATATTATTCGATATAAAAGTTCTGCATCAGACCCAGAGTTTTAACATATTACTCTTCTGCACATATACTGAGCATAGGACCATAGCAGATGGGAGCTGATAAAACAAATAGGGAAATACATCTTGCCGTGTTGATAATCTAGATTATTCTATTTTTGTATCTCCTCATGCAAATACACTCTCTCGATAGTATCCTTACACACAAGTAAGGAAGGACACGACTTCAACTGGGGCAACACACTCATCCTAGGATGAGCCAAATAGCGACATGCATGAAAATTCCTAGAAGCATGACATTCCAACCGGAAATCTATCAACAAACACATTGACTTGGATCCCATCCAACATCCCTGAAAAAAGAAACACAAAATGATATGACCGTGGGAAATGACATCACCATAGGAAATGACATCACCAAACCAAGGAAAGCCAAACATACAAATATTAAGCAGGAAACACCAGCAGTCCTTCCCCCGGATACTCAAAGAAGGAGTTACCCTGAATGGTGACGAAACTACTGAAAATGAACCTATGAGCTCAGCAAGCAAGCCTACATCCAAAACCTCAATGTAAGCTACAAATCATATCAAAACTCGCTAGCTCTCTCTTTGTAGGCCATTAATTAGTCTTACAACCATTCCCGTGTCCAACCGTTCCAACCTCCCTCTTTCAGTTTAAACCTATGGCTCACTTTTGGATGTCATAATAATTGAGAAACATCATAACAAAGATTTGTTAGAGGAACTGTCCAGAGTTAACTTGAAGGGGAGTTAAGCAAGGACGATGGCGAAGCAGCAATGTCAGGGGTTTCTGGGGATTCGGAGGGATAACTGCTAAACCCTCTGCTAATTTAAAATGAGCAATACAAAAAGGATTTATCCTGTGCAGCAATCTGAAAATTCGATAGGCCAAGAGCTATTTAAAATAAAAATTAGCAACGTTATTTGTTAAAGTATAACAGAGAATAATCAACCAACAAATAATTACAATTCCGTCCTCGAAACTATCTTTTACTTTCCCCTCTTCAATATTCGTCCAATAAAACTCCTTATTATGAGTTACAAAACAAAAGGTTTTATCTCAGACACAGGCATTTTTCGTTTCCTCTGAATTCCAGTCTTGTTCTTATTTTCTTCTTCTTAGGGATATCTGTTTTATATTTTGCTGATCGATAAGGTACCTTTTTAGAGAGTATTTTTTTCCAGCCTGTCTGTTTACATGCTGGGGCGTGGCAGTTCTCCTCCCAACTGTTCAATTTTCCCAGTCTTACATTCCAGAGCATCTGATTGTGTCATTGGATTTTAAGATTGTCAATATAGTTAATTCAAATTTGATTGGAATTTGGTAGTTTGGGGGATATAATTGAAACTAATTTCCCTCATTTGAATCTATTTTGTTGTTTCCAGACAACCAGCTCATTTAGATTTCGTCCAAGTGTTACTTTGTGTGTAACTGAGAACACCTGGTGATGTCACTGCTAGGTTTTATTCTCATAAAGGCACAGTACATCCACAGCTTCATAACACCTCCCCCCTTAACAAAGAAATGAACCATTTTAATGGAAAGGTGACTTATGTTTTCTACTTTATAAACACATTACCCTAACATGCAGATCACGTCAATATAAGTTCACTTTAACTTCTTCCCACATACCTGATAATATAACACGATATAAGTAAAAGTCTCATCTGAACTCTATCAGTTAAGTCCACGATGATGCATCTTTGATTTCATTATTACAACATGCAACATGTAAGATTTTTAAATTAAAAGCATGTAACATAAGACTCCAAAGAAAAAGTCGCATGTATTTGTCTTTTAAGCATTCTAAGAATGTAAACGGATTGTGATCCGAGTGCAGAAAAGTCTCCAACCAATTATTCATGACATACACATCAAAATTGTGCAAGGCCAAGACCAAAATCAATTGTTCCTTTCAATCATGGAGTATTTCCTCTGGTGGATGTTGATCTTCTTCGAAAACTAATCGACTGGCAGTTCAATCCAATCCTCGTCTTCCTGTAGCAGTAAAGTTCCAACTCCTATGTCAGTAGCATCATTGGCAAGTTTAAAAAGTTTTGAAAAGTTTGATGTAACTAAAACTGACTTCGTGCTAAATATATATTTCAAATGATCGAATGCACCCTGGCGTTGTTCTGTCCACTTTCTGTTCTTCTTCAGCGAATCACTGCTGAAGTTTGGAACAAATGTCCGTTAGAATCCGCTGACTCAGAAGAATCTAAGCACCTCGTCCTTCAAGGTTTGATGTGGAAATTTCCCGATGATCTTCGTCTTTGCATTCCGTGGGGTCAACCTTCCATGAGCGATGTCATATCCCAAGAATATCACCTCTGTTGTTTTGTGAATACAGTTTTATTTAAGTTTATCACCAATTTTCCTTCTCTTCGTCAAAGACCTCTGCCAACTGTACCATCTGATTTTGCCAGACATATTAAAGATCACTATTGTGATCTTACTGCACAGTTTGTTAACCCAGCCATAACCCTGTTCATGAGTCTTTGGAATGTGACTGGTGCATTCTTCATTCCAAAGATTATCATTTGAAACTGATATAGCCCATGTGGGGTTACACTTGGAGAAATTTCTTTCGCCAACTCTGATAAAGGTACCTGCTAGTAACCACGCATTAAATCCAACTTGGTGATGTAACTGGCTTGTCCAACTTTCTCGATACCGTCCTCCAATCGTGGAATTGGTTCTGAGCCCGATTTTGTAATGGGCTTTGCCATTCCAATAATCCACGCAGAATCATTGAGGCCCGTCTGGTTTGGGAACAAAGATGATCGGTGATAAGGGCTTAAAATAATCTGTTTAACTTCTTCATAATCTCTTGACACCTCATTGGACAGTGCAGCAAATACATCACGAGCTCTGAAGTAGCATTACCCATAAATCCTTGGACCACTCCACCTGCCTAGCCACGTTTTCAAATGAAATAAAGAACGCTTAAACATTTTTCTTATCAAAATGTGGCAAAGTTTTGATGTATTTATACATATCACTCCCTTCTCTTTTAATCTCCACCCTGTTAACTTGACTTGTTGACTACGTCGTAACATCTCAAGTTCAAATTCTCTCCCTTTTTGCACAGCTAAGAACCTTAACTCTCTTTCTTTCTCTCCTCTCTCTATCTGTTTGCTTTCAAACTCTATTTATCTCAATTATAATTTGAGATTTTCTACCTACACTGCACTTGTCTGTTTCTCTGACACACCTGTGGGCGGCACGGTGGCACAGTGGTTAGCACTGCTGTCTGACAGCGCCTGAGACCCGGCTTCAATTACCGCCTCAGGCGACTGACTGTGTGGAGGTTGCACGTTCTCCCCGTGTCTGCGTGGGTTTCCTCCGGGTGCTCCGGTTTCCTCCCACAGTCCAAAGATGTGCGGGTCAGGTGAATTGGCCATGTAAATTGCCCGTAGTGTTAGGTAAAAGGGGTAAATGTAGGGGTATGGGTGGGTTGCGCTTCGGCTGGTCGGTGTGGACTTGTTGGGCGAAAGGGCCTGTTTCCACACTGTAAGTAATCTAATCTAATCTAACCTAAGTGCTTGAGTAACTCCCTTACGATTTTGGCTTTACTTTTGTTCTTAAAATTTAGTTAAACATAAGTCACCAAAGTTAAAGAAATTGTCTCTCCTACCTTTTATTTGAAGAGCTAAGACACTTACCTAAAAGTGTTTAAATCTGCTGGGATTTTTTCATACCCTCAAATGTATTCAAACCTGTCTAAGCCAATGCAGGTAACAGACCCGAGCCTACAAACTGTTACGACACGGGGTAAACCCCTCTACTAATTTATAACCACCAATACAGAAAATAATTATTCCGTACAGTCATCTATAAAAGATCAATAGGCTGAGAAATATTTAAAATAAAAAAATGACAACTTTACTTCTTAAAGTGTATCAGAGAACAATTACCTAACAACGACTTACAATTTCTTCCTCAAAACTATCTTTCACATTCCCCTCTATAATACTATTGGGATAGAACTCTGTATTATGATTTACAAAACAAAACTTCTTATCTCAAAACCAGTCAGCTTTCGTTTTCCCTGAATTCCAGACGTCCTTTCTTTTTGTTTGGGATTTCTGTTAGACAGTTTGCTGATCAATAAAGGTACTTTTTAAGAGATCTAATTTTTGGACAGTCTATTTACATGCTCGGGCTTGGCAGTTCCCCTCCCAACTGTTCAAATTCACTGGTCTTATACCCCAGAGCATCGGATTGTGTCATTGGCTTTTAAGATTGTCAACATAGTTATTTCAAACATGATTAGAATTTGGTCATTTGGGATATAATTTTGAGTGATTATCTTAATTCGAATCTATTTTGTTGCTTCCAGGCAAACAGCTAAGTTAGCGTTTGACCACGTGTTACATTGTTACTTTATTGAGAACACTTGGCAATGTCAGATAGGTATACCAGCTTTTAAAGATACAGTAACCTCTGAAAAGCAGAGTACACCCACATCTTCATAACGCACTGACATTGCTTCTCAAAAAGAAGAGACAAGTTCAGTAATGGATAGCACAATCGTGGCTGATAAGAAAAGTCAGAGACAGCATGAAACGAAAACATACGATGTGATCAGGATTATGGGGAATCAGGATGATAAGGAAAACTTTAAATACCTGTCTAAGATAATTTAAGAATTAGTAGGGAGGAGATGAGTAAATATAACAATAAGCCTGGTTATAATATAACAGATGATTGCAAGAGGTTGTTAGATTCATAACAGGGAAGAGAGGGAGGCAAGAACAAACATTGGAAAATCAAGCTGGTGATGTCGTGATGGGGAAAAATGAAATTACAGATGAATTGAATAGGGACCTTGCATCAGTCTTCATTGTGGAAGACACCAGCAACCTGACACAAATTCAAGACAGTCAAGGGGCAGAGGTGAATGCAGCGACCACGATTAGGGAGAAGTTGCTGGCGAATCTGAAAGTTCTGAAGGTAGATACATCACCTAGACCAAATGGACTACACCTCCTAGTTCTATGAAGATAGCTGAGGAGATTTTGGAGGCATTGCTGTGGATGTTTCAGGAATCACTAGAGTCTGGGAGAATCCCAGAGGACTGGCAAATATAACCTCCTGGTTTAGGAGAGAGGGACAAACAAGGTGGCCAGGCAAGTTAAACAGGTTTAGTAGATCCTTGGATTTATGAACAGAAGTAAAGAGTATCAAAGCAGTGAAGTCATGCAGTATATTGAAAATTAATTAATTAATCCACAGCATAACAAGAATTGAATTCATAAAAGCTCAAAGTTTGGAAGAAGATTTGTAGCTCGAGTGCTCGTTGTTGTCGTTCTGTTCACCGAGCTGGGAAATTGTGTTGCAAACGTTTCGTACCCTGTTTAGGTGACATCCTCAGTGCTTGGGAGCCTCCTGTGAAGCGCGTCTGTGATGTTTCCTCCGGCATTTATAGTGGTTTGTCTCTGCCACTTCCTGCTGTCAGTTCCAGCTGTCCGCTGCAGCGGCCGGTATTTTGGGACCAGGTCAATATGTTTGTTGATAGAATCTGTGGATGAGTGCCATGCCTCTAGGAATTCAATGGCTGTTCTCTGTTTGGCTTGCCCTATAATAGTAGTGTTGTCCCAGTCGAAATTATGTTGCTTGTCATCTGCGTGTGTGGCTACGAGGGATAGCTGGTCGTGTCGTTTCATTGCTAGTTGGTGTTCATGGATGTGGACCGTTACCTGTCTTCCCGTTTGTCCAATGTCGTGTTTTGTGCAGTCCTTGCATGGGATTTTGTACACTACATTGGTTTTGCTCACGGTAGGTATCCGGTCCTTCATTCTGGTGAGTTGTTATCTGAGAGTGGCTGTTGGTCTGTGTGCTGTATGAGTCCTAGTGGTCGCAATAGTCTGGCTGTCAGGTCGGAAATGCTCCTAATTTATGGGAGTGTGGCTAGTCCTTTGGGTTGCAGCATGTCCTCGTTCCGTTGTCTTTCCCTTAGGCATCTGTTGCTGAAATTCTGGGGGTATCCGTTTTTGGAGAATACATTGTATAGGTGTTCTTCTTCCTCTTTTTGCAGTTCTGGTGTACTGCAGTGTGTGGTGGCCCTTTTGAATTGTGTCTTATTGCAACTTCTTTTGTGTGTGTTGGGGTGGTTGCATTCATAGTTCAGGACTTGTTCTTTGTGTGTGGCTTTCCTGTATACCTTTGTGTTGAATTCTCCTTTCGGTGTTCTCTGTACCATCACGTCTAGGAATGGGAGTTGGTTGTCCTTTTCTTCCTCTATCGTGAATCGGATTCCTGTGAGTATGACGTTGATGATTGGTGGGTGTTCTCTATTTCTGTGTTTTTAATGATTACAAAGGTGTCATCCACATATCTGACCAAGTGTTTGTGTTGAATTTGTGTTAAGATTGCTTGTTCTAACCTTTGCATTACCGCTTCTGGTATGAGTCCAGAGATGGGTGAGCCCATGGGTGTTCCGTTGATTTGTTCGTATATGTGGTTGTTGATTGTGAAGTGTGTTGTGAGGCACAATTCCAATAGTTTAAGTATGCCGTCTTTGTTGATAGGTTCCCCGTATATTGTTGTCTGTTCTGTATGTTCAGCAGGTTGGCTATTGTTTCTCTGGCTAGGGTTTTGTCGATAGAGGTGAACAGTGCCGTTACATCGAATGAGACCATGGTTTCTTCCTTGTCTATGTGTATATTGCAAAGTGCAGACTTGCTGATACAATTGAAACAAATTAAATCCGTTTGAAGCGGACAGGAACACACGTGACAAGCCGCCTGTTGCTTACACACTACTTAGGATGTAGGAAACAGGTTTTGAGTAAATAGACAAAAAGACTGTTTGCAAAGCAAGTATATAAAAAAAAACACGATTATAGCTGTTACAGCAGAGATCACAATGTGTAACTATGTGGCCTCAATATAAGAAGAAATAAAGCAGGGCATTTGGAAAGATTCAATACACACTGCCCAGGTGAAACAGCATTTCAATCCAGTCTTCTATCAATGCTGCTCGAATGCAGTCTCCATCATACTGGCGAGACGAAACAGAGACTGCTTTGATGAACACTCCCACTCTGTAGGAATAATTCTGACCCTCTCATTGCTTTCCACTTCAATAACATACCTTGTTCCATGCTAACATTTCGGTCCTAACATGCACCAGTGAAGGTCAACCCAAGTTCGAGTAGCACTTCACTTTACACTTTGTTAAGTCATCGTAGGATTAATATTCCAAAACTTCAAAGCCTGACCCTATTACGGCAGTTCTCCAATTTTTCATACCTATTCCCTCCTGGTGTTCCTATTAACTTACCTTGTTTACACAGGTAGACGATCCTTTATTCGAATATCCAAAATCTGATAAGCTCCAAAATCCGAAGTTTCTTTTTGTGAAGTCTTTTTTTTCCTCATTAACAACGTTGTTTGGCGTGCAAACAGTTAACCCAAGTTGACACCCACACAATGCAAGTTATTCAGATGCGATGTGGGGTTTTTGCGTGGCCCAGCACCAGCAGGCCTGGATTGTCTCTCAAAGCCTGTTTTACTTAGTAAGTCTGTTCCTTCCGCAAGATTTTTTTTAAATGTCACCATTAAACTGCACTTGTTCAGAAGTTCAAAAAATCTAATTTCCGAAAACAGAAAGTCCTGATGATTTCAGAAAAAGGATCGTCTACCTGTAACTTGTTTATCTTGCACTCACTAGAGAGAAGCCATACCCCCCAGTTACAGCTTAATTTCCAACCATTTTATATTTAATTTCCATTCACCGCAATTAAAAGCTCATTGGTCTTTTACACTGCACCTTCACACCCATTGATTCCTGTCACCTGCCCTCCTTCGCTGCCAACGGATTTAAAGATCAAATTAGAATCCTTTTCACTTCTGAAGAAAAGTCACTCTGGTTTTGAAATGTTATCTCTGTTCCTTTGTCTCCACAAAGTCTGGCAGACTTGCTGAGTTTCTCCAGAAATGAACAGGCACGCCTTTCTGAGATACATATACACCATATCAACCACTTTACCCTGATCTACCTGCTTGGTCGCCTTCTCAAAGAACTCAATAGGGTTTGTGAGGCACGATCTACCATTCACAAAACTGTTAACTTCCCTAATCAACTTATTCATCTGTAGATGATTATAAATCCTACCTCTTACAAGCCTTTCCAACATTTTTCCCAGAATCAAAGTAAGGCTCATAGGTCTAAAATTACCAGGCTTGAAAAGGGAACAACTTTCACTATCGTCCAGTCTTCTGGCACTATTTTTCAGACAATGACGGCATAAAGATCAAGGCCAAATGCTCTGCAATCTCCTCCCTGGCTTTCCAGTGAATCGTAGAATACATTAGAGCGTTTTGAGGAATATGACAAATTGTAGTTGTAACACCAGTGACCCTCAGTGACCAGTGACCCTCAGAAGAATGAGAACAATAGAATGGAAGTGTTAGCACATCGCAAGCGAGAGTAAGGTTCTGAGTACAGGGTTGATATGTGACTGGGTTTCGATGTGAATTGGCAAACAGGCAAAAAAAATTGCAGATCAAAATTGTGAATTCATATGGTGCTGCAGTACACAACAGAAGCAGAATTGTATTAAAACAAAATTTATAACATTTTGCCCGGGATAATCCCTCAATCTACCAGTCCCAACAATCTGGTTGATGGTTCAGTTGCGCGTGTGGGTGAACATGCCAGGGTAAGAACTGTGTGTTCCTAAAACTGATTAAAACAACTGTACTCGACTACCTAAATTGCAATCAGGAGAATCAATACCGCTAGAGAGGGTGATATATCCCTCAGACCAACAAATCGGATCTACGCTCTGCAGTCCTGCCACGTCTTTCATATATGATGTTGGACTATTAAATGGAGGAGAGGATTCCACAAATATCCCTATTCTAAATAACGGAATAACACTGCACATCCATGTAACATATAAGGTTGTAGTATCTGCACTATCCTCAGCCAGAGTGTTAAGTCAGTGATCCACCTCACCATCACCATGATCCCAACAAAATAACGGATGGCAGTCTGCAACCAAATTGATTTGTTACACGTGATATGAAGAAGCAGCAGAACACAGTAGATATGACAAAGGTAATAGGCCCTGACACCATTCCTGCAATAGGACTGAAGACGTATGCTGCACAACAAGCCGTGTCCCTGAGGAAGCAGTTTCATTCCAGCTCCAACTCTGACATCTCCCTGGCAATGTGGAAAATGACTCAGCTGTGTCCAGTCCCATTAAGAGGAGAATAATTGCATCCTGACCAGTTAACACATCCGCAGTGCCATCACAATAGTCAAATTGGTGAGATTCGTTTTTGATATAGCTGTCAAGCAGTACAATAATAACCTGCTCATTGTGGAGATGGTTTTGTTGTGGAAATGTCACTGGATTACTAACCCAGACCAAGGTAATGCTCTGGCAGCTTGTGGAAGGTAAAAAAAATTAATACAATATCAAGATGTAAAATCTGGTGTCAGTAATGATGACCTTGAAACCAATGTCAATTGTAAACACCGATTTTCTTCCCCAATGTATTTTTTTCAGATTACTTACAGTGTGGAAACAGACCCTTCAGCCCAACAAATCCACACCGACCCGCAACCCACTCCCCAACATTTACCCCTTTACCTAACACGACGGGCAATTTAGCATGGCCAATTCACCTGACCCGCACATCTTTGGGCTGTGGGAGGAAACCCACGCAGACACGGGGAGAATGTACAAACTCTACACAGTCAGTCGCCTGAGTCTGGAATTGAACCTGGGTCTCAGGCACTGTGAGACAGCAGTGCTAACCACTGTTCAATCGTGCCGCCAATCTAATCTAATCTAATCTAATCTATTTTTAGGAAGTGAATCTCCTGTACGTTTCTGGTCTGCCGTAAAAGTGACTCGAGACACACATACATGTGATAAACTCTTCAATGGTCTCTGTATCGCCCAAGCAAGACACTCTACTGTATCAAACTGCTCCGAGGTCTTAAAGGATAAAACCAGTCAGAACACTCGATAGCAGCCTCATTCTCGGAAAAGGGAATGGGAAACATTACCCTGCTTACCCTGCTTACCCTGCAGAGACTTCGTTCCTAACATCTGAGAACCTGTGCAAGCATTTACAGGAATTTCCCACAGACTGCACAGAAATATCAGAAAAGGAGCAGGTAATTCTACATATTTAGCCCTCCCCCATTTTAGTTCATGTTCAAACATCTCCACAATGCAGTTTTCCCCACGCTGTGTATGTTTCCCTTAATGAACGTAACGATCAGAAAAATACAAAAAAAGGAATTGTAATAGTAATGTTTTCTGTCCAATTAAATACAACGATGGCTGATCCTGATCCTCTATCACCACACCATAGGCATGCTATATCCATTCTTTTACTGTTGAGAAATCCAGATTTATATTCAGTGCCATGCTTTCCACAGCCTTACGTACGACAGAACTCCCCAAATTCACCAGCCTCTGAGTGCAGACATTTATTCTCATCTCAATGCAGAGTGCCCTGCCCGTACCTTATTCTGTGACCCATAATTTTAGACATCACAGTCAGAACAATTATCATCCCTGCTTCCAATCTGTCTCACACTGTCAGAGGTTTATGTATCTCACTGTGATTTCCACTCATTTTCCTAAATCCCGTAGAATACAGGCCCAGTCACCCCAAACTCCCCTCCCACAACAAGCCTGTCATCCCAGAAATCGGTCTGGTCATCCTTCCCTGCACTCCCTCTTTGTGAGGTTTGTCCGTTGTTAGGTAAGAAGACTAAAACTGCACGCAATAATGCAAAATGTTCGAGATGGGGTCTCACGAAATCCCTGTAGAGATGCAGTAAGACACCCTTACTCCTGGACTCAAATCCCCCTGAAATAAAGGTCAACACACAAATTATTTTCCTAACTGTTTTCTGTTGCTGCAATATTGCTTTCAGTGACTGGTGCATAGGGAGATCCAGATCCTTTTCAATGTTACAGCTCCCCACATCGTGAGTCCATGTACACTACTCAGCATGCCAACGCCATTCCCAGTATTGACTTCTCACTTCGGAACTCACTGCCTTGCTTGGAGCTCAGAGGACTGCACCAAAGGAAACAAATAAAGGCGCTTAAGTCATTTTATAGTTCAACATTTTTCAACCAATCCCTTTTCAAATGGTAAGCTGCTGTCCTACTTTCCAACAAAATGCACAATATCACATCTATTCACGTTGCTCTCCAACTGCCACGTATTTGCCGAGACACTCCACTTGTCTTAATTCCTGGGAGCTTTTTCACATCCTGCTCGCTAACTCACAATCCAACCTCCTCTAGTGCTGTCTCTACTTACTTTTCTGGAGCAAGCACAGGACCTGGAATTGGCAGGTACTACATTAGCAGAGGCAACGTGGGATAGATAGGGCCCAGCAGCAAAAGATGATGCCTGAGGATCGGAGATTCTGTTGTTGTTTGGGTCCTACGCTAGTGGGTTTGAAGCAAATGGTGGAAGAGGATCATGATAATATCGCTGAGGTAGTCGTAGCCGTGAGAGACATGTCTCTGACATTGGAGGGTCTGCCTTTAAGGCGATGATGGAGGAGTATTGGCCCCCCAGCAAACATCGAAGTTGGTGGCCTCTGGTGTAGATGGTGATGAGGCTGGTGTCGAATGAATGGGGGCGGGGGGTGCGTGGGAGGTTTCAGGTGGCGCCGATAGTAAGGAGCTGGCTCAGGAACCATGGACTGTCTTCCAGCTATACCTTTCGGTTTTTATTTCAATAATCTTGACTTATTTAAAATGGCTCCGGTTTGAGGCAAAAAGTGAAACCATTCCCCTGTAATTTCTTGTACTTATCCTGTGAAATACACCTCAGAGTAAAATCAAAATCAATATAAAAGTTTCCCACTCACTGTTTCCTGGCAGATGTGCCGTGCTAAAACCATGTCCATACGCTAGCCCCAAATCCATAAGATGTGACGTTGTTGCACACTAAGTTTGGACTTTCCCGAAAGGTTTTCCAAAAATTCAAATTCATTACATGTAATGCTTCACTATAATGTATCTACCAGTCGGTATCTCCCATATGATTCCCATTTCATAAATCTATGCTGACGTTGTCGTTGTCTATTTTCATTATTTTCTGTCCCAATGCTTTCGACAAAACCATGTATTTACTAATGCAATTGGAGGGACATGGGCCTAGTGCTGACAGGTGGGACTAGATTGGGTTGGTATATTTGGTCGGCATGGACAGGTTAGACAGAAGGGTCTGTTTCCATGCTGTACATCTCTCTGACTCTATAACTCTATTCACCTGACTTGGTTTTCCGAGTCGTGCTAGGAAGATTTTTTTTTGTTTTGCTGATGTTTTCTTCTGGGAAGACAGAACTGAATTACATGCTTCACAGTTCTGCTATTTCCCTGTTCTGCACTCTCCATTCTCTGGTTTCATATTGTAATAAGCTGCTATTGTTTTCATTTATTTTCACAATGACAAACATATGGAAGGTATTGCAGTTGACTCGTATAACGTTTTATTAGTACGTGTTTTCAGAAATCGAGCAATTTCTGCCTTATGCTGCTCAATGACTATCCTTCCACAATCATACAATCTACATTATTCCCACTTTCCGACTCGCAGCATGTAGCCAGGAATATTATGAGAGTCTAATGTAGGTCCAAGTACCTTTTAACGGTTGTGATGTGATCCACAACTCCCTTCTCAGGTAGTGCATTCCAGACAAGAACACTCTGGTGAAAAGGAATTGTCAAATCCTGTCTAACTCTAAAAGCCTTCACTTTAAAAGTGTTATCCTTTGTTTGTGGCCCTTTGACTAAAAAGAACAGCTGCTGTCTACCCACCCTGTCCACGTTCCTCATAATCGTATCCTTCTGAATCACGCTCCTCCAGACTTCTCTACTCCCAAATAAACAACCCTAGCCTATGCAGTCTCTCTTCATCGCTGATACGCGCCAAACCAGGCAACATGCTGGTGAATCGCCTCTGCACCCCCTCCACTGCATTCACATCCTTCCAGTGATGTAGCTCCCAGAACGGCACACATCATTCTATCTATGGCCTAACCAATGGCATTTTGTGCTCATACTATATCCACCTCAAAGAATAATCACTCTGCCTACAGTCCCTGTGCTTTCTTAACTAGCTATTACATTGTCCAGTCACATTCAGGGATGTGTGGAGAAGCACCCTCTGAGCTTTTTAGTGTGCTGCCATTCACTGAGTCCTCTCTATCTGGTTCCTTCTTCCAAAGTGCATAACCTCATATTTATCAGGGTTACATTCCATCTGCCATTGATCTGCCCATCTGCCCATTCCATCTGTATCTTCCAGTAACATGAAGCCTTTCTCCTCGTTGTCAACCACCTGAATTTTTTTTTTTGTCAAACACAAACTTTATTTTCACACTCACTAATCCTCCACTCTCCCAGAACCCCTCAACATTCACATGTACATCATTTATGAATACCAGAAAAAAATATCCCAGGCAACATTCCCACACTCTTTGTGGGAGACTTGCTTCCTCCTCAGTTGCACGAATGCTCATTAAGACAAACCAGGCCTGGGTTGATAACTGTGAACTCTTGATACAGTCTTAGTACAACAAAACTTAAGTTGGACTTGGTGCTTGAACCTGGGGTGTGTCCGTAATGTACTCACCCTCCAGTAATGAATCTTTGTCATGTCTTGTTAAAAGATGTTTGGAGCCCTCTCATTGCTCGCTGTTTTGTGCACTGTGAGTGATTTTACCTCACAGCAGGATTTATTGAAGGCTCCAGATCTCCCTACCCTTTGTGTCTCTGGTTGACCAACCATATACAATGAGGTAATGGACGAGATATCCAGCAGCTGGGAAGTATATTGAGTCAGGAATATCTTCCTGAGTACCTACAGGGGATACACAAATAGACATAATGAGTGATGTGGTTCTGTTCGCCGAGCTTGGAATTTGTGTTGCAGGCGCTTAGGCGGTTGGCACAGGATTCCCATTTCCCAGCTTGTCTTAGCGTCTCTCACCCGTAGGTGTTCAAAGTTTGGGAGAAGATTTTTAGCTCGGGTGCTCGTTGTTGTGTTGCAACACAAATTCCCAGCTCGGCGAACAGAATCACAACAATGAGCACCCGAGGTACAAATGTAGTCCCAAACTTTGAAGATGTAATGAGAAATTAGACTGATGCAGTGGTGGTTACACAGGGTGAATTGTACAGAGTGCCACAGAGATCTGGAAAATCCATGTCTCCGTCCCTGGCATGTGCTGCTGTGTCTCTCTGGATTGGAGAATTATGTTGGCTCAGGATCTGCAGTAGCTGCAAGGGCGAGAGAAGCTGACAGAGGCAGCAATTAGACCCACACAGTGAAGGATCCCACATGGAGAGACAATGTGTGATATCACCAGAGTGCGGGAAGATTTCAGGATCAAAAGATCATGCTGGTAGAACGGGTTATGTTTCATGATGCCCCGGTGTAACTGGTCAGGAATGAGCAACCAGTGAGCAGACGAAGTGATGGCCTAGTGGTATTATTTCTCGAGCATGTATCCAGAACCTCAGCTAATGTTCAGGGACACAGGCTTGCATTCCACTATCTGAAATGGTGGAATTTGAAATCAATAATTTTCAAAATAGTAAAAATAGTATATGCACAGCAATATCTTTTCCTCTCAATTGCGCTCTGAAATTGCCAAACAAGCTACTCAGCTCAAGGGCAGCTAGGGCTGGGCAAGAAAGGCTGGTCCACTAGATACACCCACATTCCATACCTGATTTAAAAATTAATCCATTAGCATGGTCCAACTGGAACTGGGCTGCGACCAGTTTCCTGGTCAATCATGTCGGTAGGTTTATGGTCAGGGATTTCAACTGACAGAGAGGATGCAGGGAGAGGGTGAAAAGAGCTTTGGGAATGTGGCTGAAGACAAGCAGAAAGGAACAGGAAGGGACTGTGTTTATCTAAAACTGTACATCAGCAGATATGTATGTGACAGGAAATTGAAGCAAAGAATAAATTATGTTTTTCTTTAGAATGGTCAAAATCTCTGCTGAAAGGTAGATTGATTTGTGACACAGAGATAAATAGGATTTAGACACCAGGGAGACATGGTTACCGGACAAACAAATGGTGGAACATAAATATTCAATGGTTCACAATCTTGCGGGATTTGAGGCAAAATGGGAAAGTAGGGTTGGGGAACGCTGACAGTAATGGCTAACAAAGGCATTACAGGAAAAGCATTTGGCCGCAGGTCATTAAGTAGAGTCAGTATCTATGTTAGTTCTGGCAATGACATGCCAAGGACACAAGCAGCAGAATAGTTTTAGGCCACCGAACAGCATTTTATTGCCCATCACTGCATTAAACAGGAACTCATCGGATTTTTTTAACAAAGGAATTGTGATCATTTTGGCAAACTTCAATATTCACATACTCTGGGACAATTACATTCACAACAGTTATATTGGAAGAGGAGTTTTTTTAAAGTGTTTCTTTGAATAACACAATGTGCAATTGACTAGGAACGTAACAATTTCAGTTCGACCGTTGTGTGATGAAACTTACTCAAATAATAATGTCACGTCGGGAGATCCTCCATGAAATGTTGGTAAAGTGCAGTGTAAAGGAATATAAAGTTTTATAGTGAATCAAAGAAACAACAAGTTACAACTAGAAACAAAACTATTCAATTACATGAGTTTGAGATGAGAACTGAATGAGGCAAACAGGCTAAACAGACTGAAACATATGTCTAGAAGAAAGTGAGGTCTGCAGATGCTGGAGATCAGAGCTGAAAAATGTGTTGCTGGAAAAGTGCAGAAGGTCAAGCAGCATCCAAGTAGCAGGAGGATTGACGTTTCGGGCATAAGACCTTCTTCAGGAATGAGGAGGGTGTGCCGAGCAGGCTAAGATAAAAGGTAGGGAGGAGGGACTTGGGCGAGGGGCGTTGGGAATGCGTTAGGCGAAAGGAAGTTAAGGTGAGGGTGATTGGCCAGCAAGGGGCTGGGGGTGGACAGGTCGGGAAGAAGAATAGCAGGTCAAGAAGGCGGTACTGAGTTCGAGGGTTGGGAGTGGTATAAGGTGGGTGGAAGGGAAATGAGGAAGCTGGAGTATTCTGTGTTCATCCCTTGTGGTTGGAGGGTTCCTAGGCGAACGATGAGGCACTCTTTCTCCATGCATCGTGTTGCCATGGTCTGGCGATCGAGGAGGCCAAAGACCTGCATATCCTTGGCGGAGTGGGAGCGGGAGTTAAAGTGTTCAGCCACGAGGTGGTTGGGTTCTTTGGTACGGGTGTCCCAGAGGTGTTCTCTAAAATGTTCCGCAAGTAGGCGGCCTGTCTCCCCAATGCAGAGGAGGCCACATCAGGTGCAACGGATTCAGTAAACGATGTGTGTGGAGGTGCAGGTGAATTTGTGATGGATATGGAAGGATCCTTTGGGGCCTTGGAGGGAAGTGATGGGGTGGTGTGGGCGCAAGTTTTGCATTTCTTGCGGTTGCAAGGGAAGGTGCCGGGAGTGGAGGTTGGGTTGGTGGGGGGTGCCGACCTGACGAGGGAGTCGCAGAGGGAGTGGTCTTTCCAGAATGCTGGGAAGGGATGGGAGGGAAATATATCCTTGGTGGTGGGGTCTGTTTGGAAGTGGCATAAATGACGAAGGATGATACGATGTATCTAGAGGTTGGTGGGTTGGTAGGTGAGATCCAGTGGGCTTCTGTCCTGGTGGCGATTGCTGGGGCGGTGTTCAAGGGTGGAGGAGCGGGAAGCGGAGGAGATGCAGTGGAGTGCATGGTCAATCACATCTGAGGGGAAATTGCAGTATTTGATGAAGGAGGCCATCTGGGTTGTTCGGTATTGGAATTGGTCCTCCTGGGAGCAGATGTGGCGGAGGCGAAGGACCTGGACTACGTTCAGACCAACAAAGTTTGGACCCAAACAGGACAACCAGTACTTACAAGAAGTCCGAAGCCTCCAACAACAGACCTCCCAGCAGCAGCCATGCGCCACTACCTACATTCCCTGCAGTCTGCCATACCCCAGCTCAGGACAATACTCTCACAGACCTGCAAAGGACCTCTACTTGTCTTCATCCACAGAAAAATCCATACTCTAAACAAACAGTTCTTCCTAGCCATATCAGAAATTAAAGACAGTAAATAGAAAAAGTTTCATGTACTTACCCCCATACTCCGGGTTCCTCAACCATTCGAGAATCTACCATTGGCCTCCGGAACCGCGGCTGCTGCAGCAACTGCCGCCGTGAAACATGACGTCACTTCCGCGTCCACCGACCATCCTGCCTCCGCTATCGCCGCCCAGACAACCGCCTCCACGATCGCCAGGAAGACCATCACCTACAGATTCCCGGCCTCAGCGGGGTCCACAGCGACCGGGAACAACACCGATCCCCGCCTCCGTTCCGATTCCCGCCCCCACGGCGAACCCCGACCTCCACACCGATCTCCACCCCCACGGCGATCTCCGCTCCCGAGCCGATCACCGCCCCACGCCCAATTCCTACCCGCGCCGATCTCTGCCCTCACGCCAAAGCTTGCCTCCACGCCTAACACTGCCCCCACACCCAGCTCCAGCCCCACACCAGGTCCCAGGTCCGACTCCCAGTCCTGCCGTATTTTCATCATCCCTCCAGAACTACCCCTCTCTGAGGGTGAAAGATCAGTCCTCAGCAGAGGCCTCACCTTCATCCTCCTATACTCCCTGATTAACGAGTTCAACACGCGGTGAGACATTGAACAATACTTCTGCCACCTTCTCCTCCGTGCCTACTTCTTCAACAAGGATTCCTGCCCACCCTCTGACGACTCCTTCTCCCGCCTCCAACACACCCCATGTACCTGGACACCTCGTGCAGGTCTGTTACCCGCCCTCGACCTCTTCATAGCCAACTGCCACTGTCTTAATATATCCACCCCTCTCACCCACTCCCACCTCTCACCCTTGCAACGTGCAGCCCTCCATTCCCTCCGCTCCAACCCCAATCTCACTATCAAACTGGCGGACAAGGGAGGCGCAGTGGTAGTTTGGCACACCAACCTTTACATTGCTGAGGCTAAACGCCAGCTTGCGGACACCTCCTCCTACTGCCCCCTTAACCATGACTCCACGTCCCACCACCAGACCATCATTTCCCAGACCATCCACAACCTCATCACCTCAGGGGATCTCCCATCCACTGCATCCAACCTCATAGTCCCACAACCCCACACCACCCATTTCTACCTCTTGCCCAAAATCCACAAACCTGACTTCACCGGCCAACGCATTGTCTCAGCCTGCTCCTGCCCCACCGAATTCATCTCTTCATAACTCGACACTGTCCAATCCCCCTTATTGCAAGAATTCCCCATCTACGTTCGGGACAGCACCATCGCCCTCCACCTCCTCCATGATTTTCACTTCGCCGGCCTCAAACATCTTATCTTCACCATAGACATCCAGTCCCTATGCACCTCCATCCCCCATCACGAAGGCCTCAAAACCCTCCGCTTCTTCCTTTCACGTCAACCCAAACAAAACCCTTCCACTGACACCATCCTTTTACTGACTGCACTGGTCCTCACTCTGAACAACTTCTTCTTCCAATCCTCAGACTTCCTCCAAACCAAAGGACTAGCCATGGGCACCCGCATTGGCCTCAGCTATGCCTGATATGTGGAACAGTCCATCTTCTGTACCTACACTGGCACCACACCCCGCCTTTTCCTCTGCTACATCGATGACTCTATCGGCGCTACCTTGTGCTCGCACGAGGAGGTTGAACAGTTCATCCACTTCACTAACACCTTCCACCCCGACCTCAAATTTACCTGGCCTCCCTGCCCTTTCTAGACCGCTCCATTTCTATCTCGGGCGACCGACTCAACACGGACGTTTACTATAAACCGACCAACTCCCACAACTACCAAGATTACACCTCCCACCACGCTGCCCCCTGTAAAAACGCCATCCCATATTCCCAATTCCTTCGCTTCCATCACATCTGCTCCCAGGAGGATCAATTCCAATACCCAGATGGTCTCCTTCATGAAAGACTGCAATTTCCTCTCAGACGTGGTTGACGATGCTCTCCACCGCATCTCCTCCACTTCCAGCTCCTTCGCCCTCCGCCACCAGGACAGAAGCCCACTGGTCCTCACCTACAACCCCACCAACCTCCAGATACATCGTATTTCTGCCACCTGCAAACAGACCCCACCACCAAGGATATATTTCCCTCCCCTCCCTTATCAGCGTTCCGGAAAGACCACTCCAGCTGCGACTCCCTAACCCAATCTCCACTCCCAGCACCTTCCCCTGCAACCGCAAGAAATGCAAAACTTGCACTCACACCTCCCCTCTCACTTCCCTCCAAGGCCCCAAGGGACCCTTCCATATCCGTCACGAATTCACCTGCGCCTCCACACACATCATTTACTGCATCTGCTGCACCCGATGTGGCATCCTCTACATTGGGGATTCAGGACACCGACTTGTGGAATGCTTTACAGAACACCTCTGGGACACCCGCACCAACCAACCCAACTGCCCCGTGGCTGAACACTTTAGCTCTCCCTCCCACTCCTCCAAGGACATGCAGGTCCTTGGCCTCCTCCATCGCCAGAACATGGCAACACGATGCCTGGAGGAAGAGCACCTCATCTTCCGCCTAGGAACCCTCCAACCACAAGGGATGAATACAGATTTCTCCAGCTTCCTCATTTCCCCTCCCCCCACCTTATCTCAGTCCCAACCCTCGGACTCAGCACCACAAACTTGACCTGCAATCGTCTTCCTGACCTCTCTGCCCCCACCCCCTCTCTGGCCTATCATCCTCACCGTAACGTCCTCCCACCTATCGCATTCCTAATGCCCCTCCCCCAAGTCCATCCTCCTTACCTTTTATCTTAGCCTGCTCGGCACACCCTCCTCAATCCTGAAGAAGGTCTTATGCCCAAAACGTCGATTCTGCTGCTCCTTGGATGCTGCCTGACCTGCTGCGCTTTTCCAGCAACACCTTTTTCAGCTCTGAAACATATGCCTCCCAACGAACAGCGGAAAACATTGGAAGGAACAGAGTAAAAAGTAAAACACTCAACAAAATACCTTTCATTGAAACAGGCAAAGCCTCAGCAAGAAATTCCCATCCGTCCCTCACTCAGAATTAGATGGATCAGATTAAATTATCAGGCTGAGATGATCAGCCAGAAGTAGATAAAACCCTGAAGTGAGAGAGTGTTTTAGGAGTAAGTTTTAAAGCAATTGCAAAGGGCTTACGAGCATGAAGACGGCAGCTGGAAGGGAAATCACTGTCAGGGTTTAATGACACGATAGGAACAGGTAGAGGTGAAGATGATGGAGGTGGTGGGAGCGTTACATAGAGCGGTAGGGCCTGAACGGTGTTACAAAGCCAGTACAAATTGCTGAAGCTGGAGATGTTTGCAGAGGTAGGGAGGGACATATGTAATTTATTTGTTTATTAATGGGATGTGTGTGTCTCTGATTGGACTAACATTCTTTGCTCCACTGCTAATCGCTCAGACGGCAGCTCAGAGTCAGCCATGTTGCTGTGGGTTTGGAGTCACATGGAGGCTAGACCAGGTTGGAATGTCAGGTGTCCTTCCCTAAAGGAGGTAAGTGAACCGCATGGGTCCTTCCTGCTGATCAACAATGGTTTTATGTTGAAACCAATGTCTTGTGCAGACACATGGTGACATTTTTGCTCCTACTCTCAATGTGCAACCATCCCAAACACCTGCTTCTCCAGCCTGTCTATCGGTGACTCCACTTTCAAAGAACTGTGTACCTGCATCCAAGGGTCTCTGATTGAGAACACGACCCAGGACCCGAACATTAATTGTACAAGTCACACTCTGGTTGGTTTTACCACAATGGAATACTTCACACTTATCTAATTAAACGCAACCTTCTATTCTTCAGCTCACTCTCTCAGCAGGACTGCTAATCCTGCTGTATCATAGATAACCTTCTTCACTGTCTACTTTACAACCAACTTCAGTGTCACCCAAAAAAACCTTACTCACCACGAAACCAATATTCACAACCAAACCATTTATCCAAATGACAAACAACAGTGGAATGACTGCCCCCTGGTCACATGTCTACAGTCAGAAAAAAACATGTCTCCGTGACCCTTTTTCTCTGACCACCAAGCCAGTTTTGTATCCAGTTGACTAGCTCCTCCTGAATGCCATATCCTTTTACACCGTTCTGAAATTATCTCCCAGTTTACCATACGGAACGTAGAAAAGAGAACAGTACAGCACAAGACCCCTCGGCCATGATGCCATGCAAACCTCTTATCTGACTGCAAGATCAAATTAACTTACATGCCCTTCATTTTACTAGCATCTATGTGCCTATACAAGAGTCTATTAAATGTCCCTAATGCATCTAAATTTACTACCACCGCTGGCATTGCATTCTACCCACCCATCTCTCCCTGTGTAAAGAACCAAACTCTGAAATCTGCACTTAAACATCCTCCAAACACCTTAAAATTATGACATCGCTTAATAGCCATTTATGCCACAGGGAAAAATAGTGTCTCACTATTCACTCTCTCTGTGCCTCAAATCATCTTGCTCACCTCTACAAAGTTGCCCCTCACCCTTCTACATTCCGATGAGAAAAGCCTTACCTTCCTCAACATTTTTTCATAAGACATGCTCTCCAGTACAGACAATATCCTGGTCAATCTTCTCTATACGCTCTCTAAAGCTTCCACATAGTTCCTGTAATGCGGGGACGAGAACAGAACACAATATTTCAATTGAGGGTCTAACCAGGGCTCTATAGAGCTGCAGCATAACCTCACGGCTTTAAAACGCATTACCCCAGCTAAGGAAAGCCAACACAACATAATGCTTCTTAATAACCCTATCAACATGAAATTCAAGATACCTGTGTTCCTCCACACGACTAAGAATCCTGCCTTAACCCTGTATTTTGAATTCAAATTCGATCTTCCAAAATGAATCACTTCACACTTTTCCAGATTGATCTACATCTGTCACTTCGCAGCCCATCTCTGCATCCTGTCAATGTCCCATTTCAACCTACAACAGACCTGCACACTATCCACCACTCTACCAACCTTTGTGTTTTTTGCAAACTTACTGACGCGCGCTTCTACAACCATATTCTCGTCATTTGAAACATCACAAAAAACAGCGGTCCTAGAACAGCTCCCTGCAGAACATCCACTGCTCACCAAGCTCCAGGCTGAATGCTTTCCATCTACCATCACTCTATGTCTTCTGTGGACCAAGAATTCTGAATCCAGACAGACAAGCTTCCCTGTACCCAACGCCTCCACACTTTCTGAATGAGCCATACACGCATTTTGTCACATTCTCAAAGGATTCAATAGGATGTTTGAGGCATGACCTGCCCCTTACAAAGCCATCGTGACTATCTCTAATCAAACGGTTGTTTTCCAAGGAATCATAAACTCTGTCTCTCTGCACACCACAGATGTAAGATTGACAGGTCTGTAATTCCCAGGATTATCCATATTTCCTTTCTTGCACAAGGTAATGACATTTTCCATCCTCCAATTATCTGGTACGACTCCAGTGAACAGTGAGGGTGCAAAGGTCATCGCCAAATGCCCAACCGTCTCTTCCCTTGCTTCGTGTAGTAACTTTGTGTATCTCCCGTCTGGCCCAGTAGACTTACCTATCCTTATGTTTTACAAAATTTTCAGCACATTTTCCTTCTTAACATCAGCCTGTTCACTGACACCAGTCCTTTTCATGCTGTCCTCACAAATGACAAGGTTCCTCTCAGTAGTGAAAACTGAAGTATAGTATTCATTACGGACCTCCCCTACCTCCTCAGACTCCATGCACAAGTTCTCTCCACTCGCCCTGGTCGGCCGTACCCTCACTCTGGCCATTCTCTTGTTCCTCACATAGTGGAGAATGCCTTGCGTTTTCCTTAATCCTTCCCTACAATGCTTTTCCATGCACCCTTCCAGCTGTCCGAAGTCCATTCTTCATTTCCTTCCTGGTACCTTCAGAGAATCCCCACAGCGTTGAAACAGGACATTTGGCCCGACAACTTCATGCCAACTCTCTGAAGAGTATCTCTTTTGTAAAATGTGTTTCAAACGATCCAGTTATTGTTTATTGACGTATCCTTTTCAACGCATTTCTGCATGCTCCTGACTTCCTGTCAGGCGAACACTATTTGGTTTCAGACTGGCAGCAGAAAGGGTTATGGGAGTTCTTGTTTATCAGTCTAAAACAGGTAGCTTACAGGATCAGCTGGTAATAGAGAAAACATTCATTATCAAGGAAATGAAGTCTAAATATAGGGAGGTTTTGTTAAAACTATACAAAGTACCAGTGATACCAACCTAGAATATTATGAACTTTTTGAGTGCCCGAAGGAAAAATATGATTGTATTAGAGACAGGACAGAGAAGGTTCACTCGGCTGATCCTGCGAATGGAGGAATTTCCTAATAATAGGAGGTGGAGTAGATTGAGGTTGAATCAATTGAAGTTTAGGAAAATGAGAGAGGAATGGAATGAAACATCTCGGGTTCTGAAGGGCTTTGATCGGGTAGTTGCTGGGAAGTTAGAAAATAGAGCAGTCCATCACAGAAGCCTTCGGCCCACCATGATGCTAATCCCAACTCATACCATCTACCTGTACATGGTCCATATCCCTGTATTCTGTACATGTTCATGTTTCTGTAGAAATGCCATTTGAAATCTTTGCTCACACTTCTGCTGCGAGGACCTCCCTCGCTAACTTCAACTCTCTATGTTAAAAAAATGCCTCTCACATCTCGTTTAAACTTCCTCTTTCTCACCTTAAATCTATATTCTCTAGTACTTGGAACTTACATATTGGAAAAGAGAATCTGACTATTCACATTATCCATCCCTCTCCTAACTTTATATTCCTGTACCAGGTCACCTGTCAACCTCTGATACTCTCACAAAGCAATACAGCCTTGTTTAATTTCCTCTTACCCCTAACACACCCTTAATAAATCTAAGACAGGCAACGTGCTGATATACCCTTTTTGAACCATCTCTAAAGCCTCCACATCCTTCCTATTGCATGGAGTTGAGAACTGCACACAGTACTCTAAATGTGGCCAAACAAATGTTTGATAAAATCACAACATCAGATGCAAACCACTCTCCTCAACGTTGTGACCGATGAAGATCAGCATTCCATTTGGTTTCTTTCCCATCTGAAACACTTCTGTTGCCATTTTCAGAGTTATTGACTTGCACCTAGATCCTTTTGCCTATCAATGTCCCTCAGGATGCTAACTTGCTTCTTCAATTTGACATTACCTCACACTTGTACAGATTAAACTTAATTTGCCATTTCTCTGCACATCTTTCAACTGATCTGTAACTTCCTGCAAACTTGAATATCCTTGTTCATTTACCCCAACTCCACCAAATTTTATGTAATCTTCAATAATTATCTTTTTCACATTCTTTCATTTCAATGTGGTGAGAATGGATTACCAGATTGCATAAAATCCCAGCAAGGGCTGAAACATTTAGGATGTAGATGAGGAGGAATGCCTTCACTCAGAGGATAGTGACTCCGTGGGAATTCTGGAGTGCAGAGGTCTGTTGCGGTCAGGCCATTAAGGAGATTTACAGCAGAAATGGTCAGACTTTCATGAATCAGGGAAACGATAGTTTTGTGCAAAAGGCAGGAAAGTAGAGATGAGGATCATCAGATCAGCCATGATCCCATTGAAGGGCAGAGCAATGGGCCAAATTGCATAATTCCACTCCCACGTCTCATGGCTCCTTGATACAATAGATGAAACCATCTCATATACAATACAGGATTCCATCCATTACAACACTGATACTCATTAGCTATCCATTGGGATGGAGTCCACTGTCACATACAGTTACTGTCCTGCCCTTGCTACAAATACCTCACTGTAATCATATATACATACATATATATATATATATATATGTATAGTGGGCGGCACGGTGACACAGTGGTTAGCACTGCTGCCTCACAGCGCCTGAGACCTGGGTTCAATTCCCGACTCAGGCGACAGACTGTATGGAGTTTACACGTTCTCCCCGTGTCTGCGTGAGTTTCCTCCGGGTGCTCCGGTTTCCTTCCACAGTCCAAAGATGTGTGGGTCAGGTGAATTGCCCATGCTAAATTGCCCGTAGTGTTAAGTAAGGGGTAAATGTAGGGGTATGGGTGGGTTGCGCTTCGGTGGGTCGGTGTGGACTTGTTGGGCCGAAGGGCCTGTTTCCACGCTGTAAGTAATCTAATCTACATTACCATCGCTGCCTGGTGCCCAAAAAAGAATTCCTGCTGACGGTTGCTGTGGCTTACTTATTCCCAGCTCCACCCAAATAGACTCCAAATTTTGATCTTCAGATCCACATGACAGTCTCATTAATGCGTTAACATCGTCCTTTCTTCACAACCTGTTGGCTTTTTGCCTATAATACGGAGATCCCTACAACCCTTGAATATTCATTTCCCAGCGATGGTCATTCGATAGCCACATCTCCGGAATAACGAGTCCATCATATCTGTTCACTGTAGTTCCATTTGCCTTATGACGAATACAGGGGGTCAGACAGTGATGATTGGTGGTTAAACAGATGGGAGAGGTTACTGAGATAGTGAGGCTCACAGGGGCTCGAGGATGTTAGAATTAAACAAAGTTACATCTGGTCAAGAAATTCAGTTGGACAAAGGGGTTTGGGGATTGAATAAATTTACAGAGATAGAGATAGCTGGACTGGATTCTGGAGATAGGGATCGTGATGGATGTGGGGAGAAGCAGATTTAGAGGTACAGACAGCGGTGTTTCAGGGAGAGGAATATTGTGTATACTAGCAGAGATATGGAAGGCTGTAGTGACTGAAGATGTTTACAGATATAAGGAGGCTTCTAGGTTCGAGAGGCTACATAGATAGGCAGACAATGGTGAATGCCAGGTTGCTGGGTTAGAGATAGTTACACAGATGGGGAGGGTTGTGCAACATGAAAGAGGTTCCTGTCGTCAGGACGGTTAGGGGGACAAGGATGAAATATAAGTAGATTAGGTTCAAAGAATTGGAGAAGAATAAGGAGATTACGGATGTGTTTATAGACTGGATGGGCTGGCATTGAATGTGAGTCTTACAGGAAGTGGCGAGTCACAAAGATTTGGGTTGATACTAAGATCGGGAAATCGGCCTTTACTTCAATGGATTTCCCAACAAGGGAAGATTGAAGGGAAACATAGACTGTGGGTGGTGTCAGGACTCGAAAAGGTAACAGAGAAAGGGAGAGGTGTAGGAGCTAGAGATGTTTATATACATAGTGGAGGGATTCGAGCAGTTTATAGAGGCATGAAAGCTTTGAGGACAGGATTAAGATACACAGGCTTCAGTTAATGTAAGAATGGGAAGTTTAATGGGACTAGAGGACCGAAGAAATTTATGGACCGTAGTGGTGGCTGCAGATGTTAATGGATTATATAGAGACTTGCAGTTTAGAGAGAGTGTGGGCTTCCCATTCTGACAGACATTGCAGGAACTGGAGGAGCCTTGGCAAATGGGGAGTTTGCAGTTATAGAAGGCGGTGAAGGGACTGGAAACGCTAAAAGATGTAGGGAGGGTTGTGGAGGCAGTTGGTGGTTCGAGATAGGGAAGACTGCAGACACTGCGGGGAATCATACAGACAGGGAGTTTTCTAAGAGCAGAGGAATGTAACAGAAAGAGAGAAAGTGCAGTCCCAGAAGAGGGTTCAGCAATCAGGAGGTTTCAAGGTGCAGGACAATGTTACGAAGACAGGGACAGTTGCAGGGATTGGAGGAGCGTACAAAGATAGGGAGGGCTTTCAAACGTATAGGATATTATCTAGCAGAGATGGAGAGAGTTTCACAATTAAAGGGAGTTAATAAGATCATCAGGATTTGCGATTATTGGAGCAGCTTTGACTGTATAGTTTTTACAGAAACAGGGAGAGATTTGGAGACTGGAACAGGTGGTATAGATAGTGATGGTTTTTAAAAAACGGGGACATTTCAGAGACGCAGAGGTATGTAGGGATGTGACATGGTGAGAGTCACAGTGAGAATTACAGCAGCCCATGAAGGTGATGGAAGTAAATAGTGCAGTGATATAGGGAAGATGTTAAAGGTATGAAGAATTGTAGTGATATGCACAGAGAGGGTAGTAGGGACCAGCAGAGTTTAGAGGGATTGCGTTTGTTTTAGAGAGGAAGAGTTTATCGTCGTCATTAGGATTGTACCGACTAAATTCCATGGTATGGACGGTAGAACTGGATAGTATCCACAGATTTGGAGAACGTTAACAAGTGGAGGAGATTCTTTAGGTCAGGAGTTCTTTGGGAGATTACACAGCTCATGAGATTCTCAGGTGGGAGTCTGATATAGTTATAAAGACAGGCAGGTATTACAGGTCTGGAAAGTATTACAAAGATTGGGACAGCTCAATAGACTGAATAATTTTTTCACTGATAAGGAAGGGTTGTAGGAGCTGGAGAAGTTTACCAAAATAGAGATGGATGGCGAGGTTAAAGTTAAATACGTTGACATGGAGGGTGGTATTGGAAGGAGGAGCTTACAAGGATAGAAAGGACTGTGGGGTTTACAGGGATGAAGGAATTTAGTATCGAATGGAAAACTGTAGAGATTATTCTGCTCGGGATTGGAGAGCCTCACAGACACAGACAATATTGTGTGGACTATAGGAGCTTCCAAACAGAGGAAGGGTTATCGAGATTTCGGGACATTACAGAGAACATTAATAGAGCATGGGCCAGGACTGATGCTTGGGACCTCCTGTGCTGCCTCAACGAGGACCGGTACAGCAGAGCGGAGAGCAGGATCATCACAAGATAGTGGGAATGAAGCGTAGAATGTAGCTGTTCCTTGCCCAGCACTGCGTCTTTGTCCTGTCTTCCTGGTCTGAATACAGAAGGCCACTGAATACAGATTGCTCCCTGTGCTTTTTATTTGAGTGATCTTACAGGCTGCAGGATTTACTGAAGGCTCCAGATCTCCCTTTCCATATCTCTCCGCCTGACTAAGGGTCTTCAATGAGGTGCCAGATGAGACTGGAGATAGGAAAATCCTGATTACCTGCATGAAACAGAAATAGACAGAATGGGAAATTAGACAGATGCAGTGAGGGATAATCATGTCCAGTAGCACTGAGGCCAACAGAGATCTCGAAAATCTAAGTCTCCATATGCTGTTACGTCTCTCTGGAGTGGAGAATTCTGTTGGCCTAGGATCTGGAACAGCTGCATGAGCGAGAGACACTGACAGACGCATCAACTCGACCCACACAGTGAGGGACACCACATGGAGAGATACTGAGGGATATCACCAGAGTTCTGGAAGGTATCAGGACCAAACAATGGTCAGGATGAAAGGGTTCCGATTCATAGTGCACTGGGATAAGTACTAAGTGACTGTTGAGCTACGAGTGGAACAGTCGATGATCTTGTGCTCGTCTCACCAGACTGTTCATCCAGAAATTAATGCTGGTGTCAGCTATACCCATCAAACTGCGTAATATCCTTTAAGGAATTAAATCTGTTATCGGCAGCCGTTCTGGCCTACATATAAATTGAGATCCAGAGCAATAGGGTTGACTCTCAATTACCTCCTGAAATGATCTAGCAAGACTCTCAGGTCAAGGGCAGCTCGGTGTGGGAAATACACTCTGGCTAGCCAGAGGCAGCAACATTTCAGGAGTAAGTTAAAAACAACATTGCTGTGAGCAGAGTCCTGGCCAATCACATCGATAGGTTTATGGACAGGGCTTTAAACTGACATAGAGGATGCAGGGGTAGGGTTCAGGTGAAAAGAGTTTTCCAAATCCAAAGAGAAAAGCTTCGGCATCGGAACAGCTTGAGGACGTCACTGAAGACAAGCAGAAAGGAACAACGTTTAATCAATGAATTGGGCGTTGACAGGAAATTGTGGGATAACTTAAATTATAATGGTTGTTTGGAATGGACAAAGTATCTGCCATAAAGCAGGTGGACTTGTGGCCCCGAGCTAAATGAGATTTAGTCATTATGGAGGCATGGTTACAGGGTGAACAAAACGTGGAACATAAATAATTAATTTTACACATCCTTGAGGGATCTCAGGCAGACTGGGGGTGCAGGATGGGCAACCCCGACAATAATGGGTAATAAAGGCATTACAGGCCTCAGATTATGCAGATGAATCAGTGTGAATGCAAATTCTGGAATACACGTGGGAAAACCACAAGCAGGAGATCAGCTTTTAGGTTACCTAACTGGTTTTTATTGCTCAACACTGCTACACATTCCAATGAATTCCTGTGTAATACAAATACATTATGATTTTTTTTGGAGATTTCAATCTTTGTCAAAACTTTGGACAGTCACGTTGGCAAAAGGGATATTCTCCGAACTCCTCTTCGAATGTATTTGTCAGTGTTTCTTTGAATAACACATTGTGCAAATGGCCAGGGATGTGACTATGTGGGTGATGACGCTGAGTAAAGGAGTGATACCACATTGAGTGATCCTCTGCCTGAAAACGTGTGTGCCAAGCAGGCTAAGATAAAAGGGACCTATCTTAGCCTGCTTGACACACTTTCCTCATTCCTGAAGAAGGGCTCATGCCCGAAACGTCGATTCTCCGGCTCCTTGGATGCTGCCTGACCTGCTGCACATTTCCAGCAACACATTTTCAGCTCTGATCTCCAGCATCTGTAGTCCTCACTTTCTCCTAGATCTACAAAAGACTGTTGCATTAGCTGCCTACCTCTATTACCCTTCCTGGAGTTAACCCATCTATGTGGCTGTATCTCAGACTTACCCCCTTCCTATAAGTGCCATCCATTACATACTGTTGCTGCTACAAATTCCTCATCACTTCTATCTGTCTCTCCAACCAATCCACTCCATCTGATAAGATTCGCTCCAATAGCATTTTTGGCAGATATAATCAGCAGTAACCCTTAAACTCTCTTTAAACTCCCACATCTGACAAGAAGTACATATCACTACAAAGGCAATTTTTGCTCATTCTACAGACAAAGATATTAAAAACGTCTTAATCCTGCAGCCCTTCCTTCCTCCGTAACATGGCTTGGACTCTACAACTCTTCCTTCCTCTGCAATGTTCCCCAGAAGGGCACTGGGGGATGGTGGAGATACGGAGGGATATCAGGTCGGGAGGATTATGCAGATATCAGGAATGTTGCTGCGGCAAAAAGATGCTTCAGTAATTTTGAGTGTTGCTGCGAATAAAAGAGGTTCAAGAGCTAAGGAGGATTGTCGGGATTTTTTAGATTAAATTAGACTTACAGTGTGGAAACAGGCCCTTCGGCCCAACAAGTCCACACCGACCCGCCGAAGCGCAACCCACCCATACCCCTTACCTAACACTACGGGCAATTTAGCTTGGCCAATTCACCTGACCCGCACATCTTTGGACTGTGGGAGGAAACCGGAGCACCCGGAGGAAACCCACGCAGACACGGGGAGAACGGGATATGAAAAGGTTTCACAGTTTAGAGTGTTGCAGTGATTGGAGGAAGTTACCAAGACAGGGAAGGTTTACGATTGAAGGATTCCACAGAAAAACTTGACAGGTTTAAAAGCAGGATTCTTACCAGTATGCTGGAACAGGAGAATCTTGGAGTCCACGTCCATTGATTCCTCAATGTTGCTACTCAAGTTGATAGCCTTGCTCAGAAAGCGTATAGTGTGTCAGCGTTCATTAGCAGGTGGATTGAGTTTGAGAGCCAAGAGGTTTTCTGCAGATCTATAGAGCCTGGCTACAGCACACTTGGAATATTGTGTTCAGTAGTGGTTGCCTCATTATCAGAAATTTGTTGCAGTTTTAGCAAAGGTGTTGATGAGATTTATCAGGATGCTGCCTGGACTGGAGGCGAGACCTTATGAAGAAAGGTTGAACGAGCTCAGCTTTTCTGATTGGAATGGAAAAAGATGAGAGGTGACTTGGTAGAGGTGAATGAGATGATTTGAGGCCTAGATAGAGAGGATAACCAGAGACTTTTCCAATTGCAAAAATGGCTATAGCTAAGGGACATAAATTGAAGGTAATTGGAGGAGGGTTTACGGGAGATGTCAGAGGTGGGTTCTTTACACAGAGAGTGGTGAGTGAGTGGAATGGACTGCCAACAGTGGTAGTAGAGTCAGATGCATTAGGGACATTGAAGTAACTCTTGGGTAGGTACATGGATGATAGTAAAACGTAGGGTCTGTAGGTTAGTTTGATCTTCGAGTAGGGTAAAAGTTCAGCACAACACCGAAGGCCGAAGGGCCTGTATTGTGCTGTACTGCTCTACGTTCTAAATAGAGAGTGTTGCAATGGTAGGAAGAGGTTTCTGCAAGTAGGAGAGGATGTGGTCTGAAGGAAGATACACAAATAGGAAGGTTTGCGGGCGTGTCGGAATTTACAGAGGCACCAGTAGTCTGATATGGAGCAGACGACCCAGATTGTGAGGGTTGTGGGGACTGGAGGTGGTTTCACAGGGAGGGAGTAGCATAGAGCCACAGCACGTTACAGAAATATGGAGAGTTGTAGGGCCTGCAGGAGTTTATGGAGACGGGGAGGTAGGGAGGGATGGAACAGTTTACAGGCATAAGGATGTTGGTAGCATAGGGAGTGTTTTAGGAAAAAATCAGATTACAGAGATAATGTGGGTTTTACAAACTGGAAGAACAAGTAGATATATGGAGGGTAGTCGGGACTGAACTTGTTTATAGATATAGAAAGGCTAAGGTTCAGCAGCTTATTTAGACATAGGCAGCGTGGAGTCTGACATTGTTACCAAGAGATAAGGACGATAGTTTTGGTTGGAGACAGTTTCATAGATAAGGAAGCATTCTTGACACCCTTCAGTTTTGTCAAAGTGGGAAGGGTTGTAGGGGGGTTGGTGACGTTTACACAGATATGTGTGAAAAAGCTGGAGAAGATTATGGAGCTGAGTCGATGATGGACAAACTGGAGGAGCTTACATTGACACAGTAAGTGATAGGTAAGGGAGGATGTCACACAGATAGTGAGTCTTACCGCAACTGGATCAGATGAGTTACAGGCATTGGAGTGAGTTCTACAGATCATGACTGAAGCAGGGACCTGAGAGTATTGTATTGTCTCCACAGATTGATCGCGTCTTTCGGACTGTAAGAAGATACGGATAGCTTAAACTCAATGTATGCTGTTATCTTTTTTCCAGAAGTGTGTCTCAATATCTCTCATCAGCCACGAATCACGAAACCTGCCAGCTTTTCCCTTCACTCCAACACGGACATATTGACCCTGGATTCTTGAGATCACACATTTAAAACCCTCCCATTTGCCAGTCGTTCCTTTTCATTCAAATCACCCAGCCAATCTTGGTAGTCATAATGTGCTGAAGCCGGTGTTGGACTTGGGTGGGCAAAGTTAAAAACCACGCAACACCAGGTTACAGTCCAGCAGGTTTAATAGGAGGTACTCGGTTTTGGATCGCTGCTTCATCATCAGGTGGTTGTGAAACACAATCACAAGACACAGAATTTATAGCAACAGAATAGCAGTATTATGAAGTGTAATAACAAACAAATTCAGTTTAAGCCTTCCATCTTTTAGGATGATTAGCAGCGCTTCGAAAGCTAGTGCTTTGAAACAAAACGCTGCGAGGGAAAACCAGGGACCTAAAGACCAATCAGCTTGATGTCAGTGTTGCGAATGCTGTTGGAGGTGATTCTGCGACAGGACTTACATGTACTTGTAAAGGCAAGGATTAATTAGGGATAGTCAGCACAGCTTTGGAGTACTGCATAGAATTCTGATCCTCCAGCTTTACGAAGCATTTTTTGAAACGGTATATGGAGAGAGGATTGACAAAGATATTACTGATACTGGAGGGTTTGATAGAAATAGGGAGGCTATAAGCTGGAAAATAAAACAGGGAGATGAGACAGCTTTGGCAGACAGGGTTAAGGAGAATGCAACGAATTTTCTCCAGCACAAATGTACCAAGAAAAATACAACTGGAGAGACAGTAGGGCCCTGATATATCCGTGAGGCCATCTTTGTGTGGAATCACAGATGGGCAAGATCCAAAATAAATATTTCATATCAGAACGTGCAAACAGTGGACAAAGAGTAGGAAACAAAGAGAAAGAAACAGTGATGTCTTATAAAGAGTCCCCACTCTAGAAGAGGAGATGCTGGAGGTCTGAAAGCACCAAGGCAGATAAAACCCCAGGTTCTGAACAAGTTTGTCCAGAACATTGTGGAAAAGTAATGGCGGGGAGCCGAGCAAAAATGCATGCTGAGCGTGGGTGGCTGAGGGGTGACCATATAAAGGTTTATAAGAACATGAGGGGTACAGGTAAGTTCATTAGCCAACTTCTTTACTCCAGGGTCGGGGAGTTGATAACAAGATGAGACTGAAGCGCAGAAGTAGGAGGTGGTAGCAATTCTGGAAAGTTTAAAAAAAAGTTAATTCCGCTGCGCCCGAAAGGGATTTATCCTCGGAGTCTCTGGGAAGCGAGGAAGGAGATTGCCGAGTCTTTGTCTTTGATCTTTATGTCGTCACTGTCGGCAGGAGTAGTGCTAAAAGACTGGAGGATAGCAAATGTTGTGCCCTTGTCCAAGAAGGGGAATAGGTACTACCCCGGTATTTATATACCAGAGAGGCTTATTTCTGTTCTGTTCTAAGACTTATTACTCTGCAACACTGTATCTATGGCATCTCTCGTGGACTAATGTCTTCAATAATTTTTAACTCCTCTAACAATTCCTATTCCTGTAACCTCCTCCCTTCACGGCAGTCCCTCCATATATTTGAAATGTGCTACATTCCAGACTCACATTCTATCTCTTTAAGTACCTTCATTGTCTTCAACATGCCTTATCTCGGTTGTCTCCTACTCCAATAACTGGAGAGAGGCTCATGCAGTACGGCAACAGTTCCTTTGATCTAAACAGTCCATGCTGACCAGAGTCCCTGAATGACTCGTATTTCCCTGCATTTGACCCATTTTACTTCAAACCTTCTCCTCTCCATGTTACTGCCTAAATGTCTTTGACATGTTACAATTGTACTTTCTCTACCACTTACATGGGAAGCTCATTCCATATCTGCACTATTCTCTGTGTGGGAAATCTCCTCCAATCCAAGTTAAGTCTTTCCTCTCTCACCTCAAATTTATTACCTCTAGAACATAGAACATGACAGCGCAGTACAGACCCTTTGGCACTTGATGATGAACCAATCTGAAGCCCATCTAAGCTACAATCTTCATTCTCGTTCATATGCTTATCCAATGTCCATTTGAATGCTTTTAAAGCTGCTGAGTCTACTACCTTTGCAAGCAGTGCGTTGCACGCCCCTACTACTCTGAGTAAAGAATCTAACTGTGACATTTGTCCTATTTCTGTCCCCCCTCAATTTAAACCTATCTCCCCTCGTGCTAGGCATCGCCATCAGAGGGAAAAGGTTCTCACTGTCCAACACATCCAACCCTCTGGTTATCTTATATGTCTCAATTAATTTGCCTCAAATTTCTTCGCTCAAATGAAAATAGCGTCAAGTCCCTAAGCCTTTCTTCATAAGACATTCCCTCCATACCAGATAACATCTTAGTAAATCTCCTCTGAATGCTTTCCAAGGCTTACACATCCTTCCTACCAGTACTGTACGCAAAACTCCAAATGCAGTCACACCAGAGTTTTGTACAGCTGCAGCTTGATCTCATGGTCCTGAGACTCAATTCCTCTACCAATAAAAGCTCACACACTCAATGCCTTCTTAACAATCCTATTAAACTTGGTGGCAACTTTAAGGATCTATGTATCTGGACACTAAAATCTCTCTCTTCATCTACACTGCCAAGAATCTTACCATTAGCCCAGTATTCTGTGTTCCTGTTACTCCTTCCAACGAGAATCATCTCCAACGTTTCCGCATGAAACTTCATTTGCGAACTCAGTCCAGTTCTGCAGCTTATCTATGCCTCTCGGTAAACGACAATATCCTGAATCAATATCCACAACTCGAATGACATTAGAGTCATTCGCAAATTTAATAACCAATCCTTCAATGCCCTTATCCAAATCATTTATGTAAATAACAAGCAACAATGGACCCAAAACAGATCCTGGCGGTATCTCACTAGTAATTGAAATCCAGGATGAATATTTCCCATCAACGACTACCCTCTGCCTTCGTTCAGCGAGCCAATGTTTGATCCAAACCTCGAAATTAACCACAATCACATGCTTCCATATTGTCTGCAATACTGTGGGGAACGCTAATAAACGCTTTACTGAAATCCATTTACACATCACCTGCTTTACGCTCATCCACCTCTTTTGTCACCTTCTCAAGAATCTATAAGGTGTGTGAGGCACAACCTTCCCGTCAAAAAAACATGTTGACGATCCTTCATCAATTTTCATCTCTAGATGAATACAAATCCTATCTTTTATAAGCTTTTCCGACACTTTACCCACAACAGAAATAAGGCTCTCTGGTGTATAAATACCGGGGTAGTACCTATTCCTCTTCTTGGACAAGGGCACAACATTTGCTATCCTCCTGCCTTCTAGCACTATTCCTGCCGACAACGACGACATTAAGGTCAAAGACAAACACTCGGCAATCTCCTTCCTCGCTTCCCAGAGAATCCGAGGATAAATCCCTTTCGGGCGCCGGGGAGTTACCTTTTTCGTTACACTTTCCAGAATTACTAACACCTCCTCCTTCTGCACTTCAGTCTCATCTTGTTATCAACTCCCCGACCCTGGAGTAAAGAAGTTGGCTAATCAACTTACCTGCACCCCTCATATGTTCATAAACCTTTACTAAGATCACCCCTCAGCCACCCACGCCCATTGGGAAAACAAAGGGCGATGATGCATATATTTGTGCTCGGGTCCACGCCACTACTTTTCCACAATGTTCTGGACAAACTTGTTCAGAACCTGGGGTTTTATCTGCCTTAGTGTTGTAAGATTTTTAAAGTAGTCTTGGTGATTTAACCTGGGGAGTGTCTGTACTGTGCTCCCCCTCCAGCAATGTGTCTGTGTCATGTCTTCTTATCTGATGTTTGGAGCCCTCTCATTGCTCTCTGTTCTGTGCACTGTGAGTGATCTTTCCTCGCTGCAGGATTTATTTAAGGCTCCAGAGCTCCCTGTCCTGTGTCTCTGTGGCGGACCAACCATCTTCAATGAGGTGATGGACGAGACACCCATCAGTTGGGAAGTCTACTGAGTCAGGACCTTCCTGAATACCTACAGGAGACAGAGAATGGGAAATTGGGGTGATGCAGTGAGGGTTACACATGGAGAATGGCTGTGAGTCCCATAGCGATCTGAAATATCCCAGTCTACATCGCTGGCCTCTGTTGCCTTGTCTTTCCAAAGTGGAGAATTCTGTTGGTTCAGAATCTGGTGCAGCTGCAATCGAGAGGAGGGAGAGAGGAGAGAGAGTAGAGAGACATACACTGACAGAGGTAGCAATTAGATCAACACAGTGAGCGATACCACATCGAGAGATAATGAGTGATTTTACCAGAGTGCTGGAAGTTGTCAGGTTCACACAACTGCATTGGAAGAAAGTGTATATCCTCATGATTCACTGGTCTAACTAATCAGAAATGAGCAACCAGTGGGCAGATGAAGTGATGGCCTCGTTGTATTATTGCGAGAGCATGTATCTGAACCCTCAGCTAATGTTCTGGGGAGAAAGGTTGAAACCCACCATTTGAACTGTTGCAGTTTGAAATCAATAATTCAAACAAATGCAATTGATGATCCATAAATACGTACGAAACCATTGTTGTTGTACAAAAAAGTTTTCATTTCAAAAAACCACTTGTCCTTCAGAAAAGGACACTTGCCATTGTCACGTCGTCTGCATAAGATAACGCACAGCAAATTGTTTGCCTCTCAATCACCCTCTGAAATGGCCAAGCAACCTATTCAGTTCAAGGCCAACTAGGGCTGGACAAGAAAGGCATGTCAGCCAGAGATACCCACACCTCACGAGTAAATAAAAGCAATTCCATTGCTCTGGGCCTCAATGGTACCATGATGGGAAAGATGTCCTGGCCAATCATGTTGGTAGGTTTATGGATAGAGCTTTAAGTTGACAGAGCGGATGCAGGGACAGGGTTCAGGTGAAAGGAACTTTTCAAATCCAAAAGGAAAAGGAAAAGCATTGGTACAGCGTGGGAATGTGACTGTAGACAACAGAAAGGAACAGGAAGGGGCAGAGTTTAACTAAAACTTGTGCAACAGCGAATAGATTTGTCACAGGAAATTGTGGGAAATAATAAATTATGTTCTTTTTTGGAATGGACAAAATCTCTGCAGAAAGGTAGATTGATTTGTGACACAGAAATAAATAGGATTTAGACGCCAGAGAGACATGGTTACAAGGTGAACAAAAGGTGGAACATAAATATTCAATGGTACACAATCTTGCAGGGTCGAAGGCAGAATCGGAAAGCAGGGTTAGGTCGCATTGACAGTAACGGGCAACAAAGGCATGGCAGAGAACGTATTTGGCCTCCGATCATGAAGTAGAGTCAGTCTTCATGCAAATTATGGTTACTACTTGCCAAAGATAAAAGCAGCAGAACAGCTTTCGCCACCGAGCAGCATTTCATTGTTCATCACTGCATTAAACAGGAACTCACTGGAACTTTTAACAAAGGCATTGTGATAATTTTGGGAAACTTCAGAATTCGCATAATCCTGGAAAATGAAACTAGCAAGATTGATATTCGAAAAGGAGTTTGGAGAATGTTTGTTTTTTCAGTGTTTCTTTGAATAACACATTATGCAACTTGCTAGGGACGTCACTATCTCAAACCGACCGTTGTCTGATGAAGCTGAGCAAATGAATAATGTCACAGTGAGAGATTAGATTAGACTAGACTTAGACTAGACTTACAGTGTGGAAACAGGCCCTTCGGCCCAACAAGTCCACACCGACCCGCCGAAGCGCAACCCACCCATACCCCTACATTTACCCCTTACCTAACACTACGGGCAATTTAGCATGGCCAATTCACCTGACCCGCACATCTTTGGACTGTGGGAGGAAACCGGAGCACCCGGAGGAAACCCACACAGACACGGGGAGAACGTGCAAACTCCACACAGTCAGTCGCCTGAGTCGGGAATTGAACCCGGGTCTACAGGCGCTGTGAGGCAGCAGTGCTAACCACTGTGCCACCGTGCCGCCCACGATCTTTCGGGAAACTGGGATAAAGGGAAATTGAATTAATTGTAAGTTTTTAACGTGAATCACAGAATGGACAAGGTACAACTGGAAACAAAAATAGACAATTTACATGTGTTTGTGATGAGAACTGGTCAAAGTCTAACGGGATATACAGACTGAAATGTGTATCTGTTAACGACCAGTTGAAAACATTTGAAGAATGGTGTAAAGTCCTCAACGAAAACATTGACTACACAGCTGGTCACATGCCTCCACTCACAAAAACAGACTGTCTCCCAGCACCATCATTTGTGAGGCATGACGTCCCCCTAACAAACCCATGCTGCCTGTCTCTTTTTAAACTCTGGTTTTCCTTGGAATAATAATTCCTATCTCTTAGAGTCCTCTAAAATAATTTGCACACCACTGTCATAAGCCTCAATCTGTAATTCCCAGGATTATCCCTGTTCCTTTTCTTGAACAAGCGAATGACATTTGCCACCCTCCAATCATCTGGTACGACTCCAGTCGCCAATGAGGGTGCAAAGATCATCGTCAAAGGCGCAATAATCTCTTCCCTTACTTCGTGTCGCAACTTTGAACATATCCCGTCTGGCCCCCGGGATTTATCTATCTTTATAGTTTTCAAACTTTTCACCACATCCTCCTTTTTGATATCCATCTGTTCACATATAAAAGCCTGTTTCATGCTGTTCTCAGAAATGACAAGGTCCCACTCACTCATGAATACTGAAATATAGCATTCGTTATGGACCACCCCATCTCCTCTGACTCCAGGCAGAGTTCCCTCTACAATCTCTGATCAGCCCTAACCTCACTCTGGCCACCCTCTTCTTCTTCACATAAGTAGAGAATGTCTTACAGTTTTCATTATTCCTTCCCACTAAAGCCTTTTCATTCCTCCTTCTCGCTCTTCTAGGTTCTTTCTGCAGTTCCGTCCTGCCTATCTTTACAGAATCATGATACTGTGGAAACAGCCTATTTGGACCACAAGCTCCAGACCAAAGCTCAGAAGAGTAACCCAGCCAGTACCATTCCCCCACCCTATAACTCTACATTTCCCCTCACTAATTCCACCATCTACACATCCCTGAAGACTACGGGCAATTCGGCATGGCTGATTCACCTCACCTGCCACTGTTTGCACTGTGCGTTGGGGGCGAAACAATAGCACCCGGCAGAAACCACACAGACAGTCGCCCGAATCTGGAATTGAACCTGGGCCCCTGGTGCTATGAGGCAGCAGTGCTAACACTGTGCCACCGCACCGCCCATGTAACCTTCTAGGAAAGAGTCTGCTCCTTCCTTCTGCACTTTAAGTAAGCTTCCTTCTTCCTCTTGAATAAATGTTCTACTTCTTTTGGAACTGGGTCAAAGGCCTTGCTGAAGTTCATGCAGGCAACCCTGACCACATGCCTTCACTGATCTCTTGGCAACCTCCTCAAACAATCAATCCAGTTTGTGAGACCAGATTTTCCATTCACAAAGTCATGCTGTTTATCTCTAATCAGCCCTTGCCTTTCCGAATACATGTAGCTCTGTTCTCCCAGAATCTCCGCCTACAACCTACCCATCACTGAGCTCACTGGGCTGTAATTTCCTGAATTGCCCTGCAACCCTTAAGTGATGAAACAGAATTAGCCGCCCTCCAGTTTAGCAACACCTCATTGCGTCTGTTGGGAATGCAAATATCTCTGTTAGGGAACCGACAATCCATTCCCTTGCTTCCCACAATATCGTAGGATACACCTGATGAACTCCTGATGTCCAATCTACCTGTATTAATTTTAAAATTCTATCACCTTCTCTTCTCTTTTGAGGATTCTTTCTAAGACATGACTATTTATTTCTCCAAGTTCCCGAGTTTCCATGTCTCTCGCCATGTTAGTAAGTACTAACAGGAAGTTTTTCTTTAGTATCTCATCCATCTCGTCTGATTCCACACACAGGTAACCCAATTGATCTTTAAAGGGTCTTATTCTCTCCCAAGTTACTCTTTCACCCTTATCAAAATTTCTCTAAAAGTTTCTGATAATTCAAATAAACCAAACCATCCTAACACCATTCCTTGCTCCCACCCTTATATATTCTGCCATTTATATTATCACCAACAAATAAAATCCAACAGGTTCAAAAACAAATTCTCTTTCATAAAACTCCTCTCCCATTGTTATGAATGCTTCCGTTTTTACTTATTGTCATATCCTTTATTATACGTTCCAGCACGTGGCTGACTTACTTTCAGGTGACCACCTTTTGGTTTCAGACTCACTGCACAAAGTGTTTTGGTAATCCTTGTGTATAACTCTGAAAAAGATTGCTTACAGGGTCAGTAGGTAATAGAGAAGGGAAGTCAAATGCTGCCATTTACTACAATGGGAATGGAGTCCAAATATAGGGAGGTCTTGCTAAAACAATACAAGGTACAAATCAGACCACGGTTAGACTATAATAAACAGTCTGAGTGCCCTAAAGTAAAACATCCTTGTATTGTAGAGAGGCCAGAGAAGGTTGACTTGGCTGATGTTGGGGCTGGAGGTATTTTCCAATGGGAAGAGATGGGTTGATTGACCTTGACCTCATTGGAATGTGGAAGAATGAAAGAGAAATTGGATAAAACATCCAAGTTTCTGAGCGGCTTTGCCAGGGTAGATGCTTGGAAGTTAGAAAATAGAACAGTATAGCATAATAACAGGCCATTTGACCCGCCTTGGCTGTGCTGACCATGATGCACATCTAAACTAATCCTATCTGCCTGTACATGGTCTATATCCCTTTATTCTCTACCTGTTCACGTGTCTGTCTAAATGCCACTTCAAAACGTTGATCACATTTCCGCTTCTATTAACTCCCTTAACACCTTCCACTCTGTGTAAGACAACATTTGCTTCCAACATCTCAGATAATGCAGTCAGGGTAATGTGTAGGAACAGGAGGAGAATACAGTTAGTGTATGGTAAAGAAACGAGAGGAGGAGACAGTCAGGGTATGGTATAGGAAAGGGAGGTGTCAGTGAGGCATGGAATTGGAACCAGAGGAGGCTGCAGTCATGGTACAGTATAGGAACGGGAAGAGGATACAGTCAGGGTATGGTATAGGTACTGGAGCAGGAGACACTCAGGGTATAGTTTAGGAATGGGAGGAGGAGACAATCAAGAAAAGACATAGGAACGGGAGGAGAATCCAGTCAGGCCATGGTATCGGAAGGGGAGGAGGAGACAGTCAGGGTATGGCATCGGAAGTGGAGGAGGAGACAGACAGGGTATGGTATAGGAATGGGAGGAGGATACATACAGGATATGGTATAGCAATGGGACGAGAATCCATTCAGGGTAGGGAATCGGAACGGGAGGAGGCGTCAATCAGAGTATGGTATAGGGTTGGGAGGGGGACACAGTCAGGACAATGTATAGGAATGGGAGGTGGAGGCAGTCAGGCTATGGTATAGAAACTGGAGGAGGAGACAGTCAGTGTACGGTATAGGAACGGGAGAAGACAGTCGGGGTATGGTATAGGAATGGGAGGAGTGTACACTCAGATTACTGTAAAGCAACGGTAGCAGAATACAGTCAGGGTACGGTATAGGAAAGGGAGGAGGATACAGTCAGGTTATGGTATAGGAATGGGAGGAGGATACAGTCAGGTTACTTTATACCAATGGGAGGAGAATACATTCAAGGTGCCGTATAGGAACTGGGGCAGGTGACAGTCGTGGCACGGTAATGGAACTTGTGGAGGAGACCACCAGGTTATGGAATAGGAAGGGGAGAAGGATACAGTCAGTGTATAGTATAGGAATGGGAGGAGGAGACAGTCAGGATATGGTAGAGGAACATGCGGAGGAGATAGTCAGGATGTGATATAGGAACTGGTGGAGGAAACAGTTAGGATTTGCATAAGAAGGGAAGGAGGATACATATGGTATAGGAATGGTGGGAGGAAATAGTCAGGTTATGATATAGGAAAGGGAGGAGGATACATTTAGAGAACGGTATAGAACTGAGAGTAGGATACAGTCAGAGAACGGATTAGAAACGGGAGTGGGATACAGTTAGTGTATGGTGTAGGAACAGGAGTTGGATACAGGCGGTGTATGGTCAAGGAACGGGAGGAAGAGACAGTCAGGATGTAGTTTGAAATCGGAGGAATACACAGTCAGAGTACGGTTTTGGAACGGGAGGAGGATCCAGTCAGTGTATGGTATAGGAACGGGAGAAGGAGACAGTCAGGGTACGGTATTGGCACAGAGGAGGATACAGTCAGGGTGTGGATTAGGAATGGAAGGAGGAGACAGTCAGGGTATGGCATAGGAACGGTTGGAGGATACAGCCCAAGTACGGTATAGGAACGGGAGGAGGCGACAGTCAGGGTCCAGTATAGGAAAGGGAGGAGGATACAGTCATGGTATTGTATAAGAAGGGGAGGGCGAGACAGTCAGGGTATCGTATAGGAACATGAGTAGGTTACAGTCAGTGTATGGCATAGGAACGGGATAAGCAGACAGTGGGGTTTGGTATAGGAACGGGCGGAGGATACAGTCAGGGTATGGTATAGGAACAAGAGAAGGAAACAGTCAGGGTTTAGTATAGGAACGAGAGGATGATACAGTCAAGGTACCATATAGGAACATGAGAAGGAGATTATGAGCGCAGTATCGCAACAGAAGGAGTATTCCGTCAGGTTATGGTATAGGAACGGGAATAGGATACAGTCAGGGCACAGTATAGGACCGGGAGAAGAAGACAATCAGTGTATGGTTTTGCAATGGGAGGAGGTTACAGTCAAGACATGGTACACGAACGAGAGGAGGATGCAGTCAATGTGTGGTATAGTAACAAGAGGACTATACCGTCAGAGTATGGTATAGAATCAGGAGTAGGGTGCAGTCAGGGTATGGTATAGGAACTGGAGGAGGTTGCGGTCAGGGTATGTTATAGGAACGGGAGAAGGAGACAGTCAGGATACAGAATAGGAACGGGAGGAGGATGCAATCAGTGTGTTGTATGGGAATGGAAAGGATACAGTCATGGTATGGTATTGGAATGAGAGGAGGATGCAATCAGGGTATGGAAAAAGAATGGGAGGAGAATACAGTCATGGTGTGGCATAGGAACAGGCAGAGGATATAGTCAGGGTACGGTATAGGAACAGGAGGAGGATACAGTCACGGTATGGTATTGGGATGGGAAGAGGATACAATCAGGGTATGGAAAAGGAACAGGAGGAGAATACAGTCATGGTGTGGTATAGGAACAGGAGGAGGATATAGTCAGGGTATGGTATAGGAACAGGAGGAGGATACAATCAGGGTATGCGAAAGGAATGAGAGGAGGATGCAATCAGGGTATGGTATAGAAACGGGTGGAGGATACAGTCAATGTGTGGTATAGGAATGAGAGCAGATTATATTGACAGCGTGTATTAGAGAGGCTGGGGAAGGTTACAGCAATCGGGAGGACGGTTAAGCTCTATCGATTTCAGTGATAGGGACTGTTCTCAAGACTGGGTAAAGTTATCAACAACTGAGGGTTGCAGAGTTAACAAGGACTCTTCAGGCTAGCCAAGTTTAAAAGCAGAGAGGGTGCAGGGACTGGAAGAGGTTACAGTAATCAAAAGGATGGAAACCATTCACGGATGTTTTTAGTGACTGCAGGAGATTACAGAGCTAAGTAGGATAGTGGAGATGGGAGGAGATCACAGAGATAGAGAAGATTGCAGAGATTGGGCGAGGTTACAGATCTAGGGAAAGGTCAAGTGGCTTCATAATGTTACACAAAGAGAGGATAGGCGTGAAAGTCTGCCGGAACTGGAAGGGTTTATACAGAAAAGGAGGTTAATAGGGATGGTAGAAAGTTCAAGTGAGTGAAGTTCTGTTGGACAGGATGGAGGAGTGCTGTTGGGACTGGAGAAAGTTACGGTAATATCATGTGCTGTCGAGGCTGGAGGATGGTGCACCGATGGGGAGATAGGTAAGCGCTGGAAGGCGTTACATCGACAGATTGGGCTGTAGGTAATGGACAGGATGACAGAGATAAGGCTTAAATATTTCTTTAGCGAGGAGCCATCATAATTTTGCAAGTTTCTAAAGTCATAACGAAAGTAGATAAGGATTGTGCCCAAGTTAAGTGTTTAAATTTGGGGAATGCAACTTATCATTTCATTATCACTATCACTGAAAATTATCACTGTCATTAGGCTGGATGTGAAAATCATAGACTCATAGGAACTACTTGCATTTGAGCCTACAATCGGAAAGTGGAAGTATTTCAAAGCGATACAGTGAGAATTCAGGGGCAGTGTGTTCCGTGAGGAGTGAATGGCAAAGGCAGCAAGTCCAGCAAACATTGACCAAAGATATCGTGAGTTTGAAAAAGAAAGTACAGTGCAATATAAACAGGGTAAGCCCTTCCAAAATATAGAGAGTGCAAGGGGGTTCTTAAGAATGAGCGTCAAACAATGGTTATGAAATATCCTTGTCAGGCACTGTTCAGGAAAACCAGAAGATATTTTCTAAGTACAGTTAGAGTAAAGAGTTGGTTCAGTTGGAAACCAAAGGGACAATCTGTGCATAGAGCCAGAGGTGAGGTCTTCAATGAATACTTCCCATCTGTATTCACACAGGAGAAAGACATTGTAGCTGGGGATTTCAGTCAGGAGGATTAGGTTCTGGAACATGGTAACATCAATAAGGTGGAGGTACGAAATGTTTTCACGGGCATCAAGGTGGAGAAATCCCCACTGCCCAATGAAATGTATCCGAGGTTGTTATGGGAGGTAAGGGAGGAGATTGCCTTGGCACTGGCGGATATATCTAATACTTTGCTGCCCAAAGGTGATGTGCCAAATGATTGGAGAATAGCTAATGTGGTTCCTTTGTTTAAGAAGGGCAGCAGGGATTGGCCAGGTAATTACAGAGCACATAGTCTGAAAGCAGTGGGACGGAAATTATTGAAAACATTTCTGAGGGACACAATGGATCAACATTTGGAAAGGCAGGTATCAATTAAGGGTAGTCAGCACGAATGTGATATACGAAGATCCTGTCTGAGGAATTCAGTTTAGTATTTGAAATGGTGTATAAAGATATCGATGAGGGCAGTGCAGATGATGTCCGGTCCATGGATATCATTAAAGACTTTGACAAGGTCTCACGTGGAAGGCTGGCCCAAAAGGGAAGAGCCCATGGGATCCAAGGCATGTTGGCAAATTGGATTCAAAATTGGTGTCCAGACGTTTTCATGTTTGAATTCTTTCACCAGCCAAAGGGTTCTGTGCAGCAACCATTGCTGGTTATGATGTAAATCAATGACTTCGGTGTAAAAGCAGAAATTTAATATTACTAGTTTTGCAGGCAACAACAAAGATGAGGGTGCTGTACACAGTGCGGAGGATGGTCTCAGGATCCAGTCTGATATCGATCAGATGATAAACTGTGCAGAATAATGGCAGATGCAATTTACTTCTGATCAGTTTTGATGAAATGCATGAATATGCTGATAAACTGTCGATCGAGTTAAATCTGGATACATACGTACTACAAACAAGGGTAGAGCTCATACAATTAATGTTAGGGCTTTGGTTAGTGTTGTCGAACATAAGGACCTTGGGGTTCACATATTTAATTCGTTGAAGTTTGCAAAGACATGATGGTTAAAATAAGTGCTTGGCACAGTTGCCTTCATAGCTCAGTGCTTCGAGTATTGGAATTAGGAAGTCGCGTTGAGCTTGTCAGGACATTGATAAGCCCTCTCCTGGAATACTGTGTCCAGTTCTGGTCACCCAGTTACCGGAAGGATATTATTAAGCTGGATGTGGTTCAGAAGAAATTTACCAGGATGTTACTGGGTATGGAATATTGCAGTTATAAAGAAAGGCTGGATAGGTTGGGACTTTTTTCATTGCAGCCTGAAAGTTGCGAGGCGACCAGATAGTAGTTCATAAAATAATGAGGTTTATAGATAGAGATAATGGATGTTCCCGCGGACGGATGGCGTTTGGGGGTGGGGTGGGTGGGTGGGTGGGGTTCAAGACTACGGGCTACATTCCTTAAGGTTAGAGGAGAGGGATTTTAAAAAAATAGACAAGGGGCAAATTGTGACACAGAGGGTGGTTTCAGTGTGGAATGAACTTCGCGAGGAAGGAGTGAATGTGGGTACAATTAAAATGTTTAAAAGAAATTTGGATTACAACAGGAATAGGAAAGGTTTTAAGGGGTATTATCCAGGAACAGGCTGGTGGGATGAGATTAATTTTAGATTATGGTCAATCGTACGGTGAATTTCCATGCTGTACGACTCTGATTATGAATATAATGTTGTTCCCTTATTTAAGAAAGACTGCAAGGGAAAGCCAGGGAACTGATGACTGTGAGCCAACCATCAGGGGTGGGTCAGTTATTGGAGTTCGTTTTGAGAGGGATTTACATGCATTTGGAAAGACAAGGACTGATTACTGATAGTCAGCATGGCTTTGTGCGTGGGAAAAAAAATGTCTCACAAACGTGACTGAGTTTGTTGAAGATGTGACCAAGAATTTAGATGAAGGCAGTGCAATACATGTCATGCCTGACTTCAGCGAGGCTTTGGAAAGGGTTGAGCATGGTACGCTGGTTAGTAAGGTTAGATCACATGGGATCAGGGAGAGCTAGCCAACTGGATACAAAATTGGCTTGACCGTAGGAGTTGAAAATGTGTTGCTGGTTAAAGCACAGCAGGTTAGGCAGCATCCAAGGAATAGGACAGAGGGTAGTGGGAGAGGATTGTTGGTCAGACTGGAGGCGTCTGACCAGCAGTGTGCTGTAAGGATTGGTGGTCGGAGCACAGTTGTGAATCATTTACGTAAATTATTTGACTGAAAACAGAGAAGTCACTGATAGTATGCTTGTGGATACCAAAATTGGTATATATTTGAAAATAGACTATAGAAAAGGACAGGCCAGGTCCACAAGTTCAAATTATAAAATGGGGCAAAACCAATCTTGGTAGTAATGGACATGAACTTTCAAACGATGATTGGCGGGGTTTATCTGCAGGGAAAGGGAAGTCTGGCAAATAGGAATACTTTAAAAGTGCGATAAAATGCACGTTCAGTGCCAGCAGGCTCCTGCTTGGTTGCAGGTCAGTGCTGACAGAATTCGGAAACACTGGCTGACTGTTCAGACTTTGGTCAAGGAAAAAGGGGGCACATATTAGGTATAGCCATTTTGATCAAGGGAATCACCTGAGGATCACAGGGACTGTAGGAATGCACTTTGGGTGGAAATAAGAATGCAAAAAATATCATGAAATAGCCTCGGCAGAGAAAGTGAAGGGGTATCCAAAGTGATTGTACAAATACATGAAAGACATACCAGTAACTAGGGAGAAAATAGTGGACAGAAAGATCAATGAGGCCATTGCTGTGTGAAAAGATTACAGAAGATGGCTAAGATCCTAAACACATTTTTTTCACTCCAGAACTTACAGCGGAGGAAGACTGGGGAACTCCAGAAATTAAAGAGTAATACGTTAGGCCACAATTGGAATACTCTGTGCAATTGCAGTCTCCCTGCTAAGGAAAGATTTTGTGAAACTTGAAAGAGCTCTGAAAAGATTTACAAGATATTACCAGGGTTGTTGATTGACTAAGCTGGGGCTGTTTTCCTTGGAGGATCGGAGGCTGAGGGGTGACCTTACAGTGGTATATGTAAACAAGAGAGGTATGGATATGGTAAATATTCAAGGTAGTTTCCTAGGTGTTGTCGAGTCTAAAACTAGAGGGCATAGTTTTAAGATAAGAGGGGAACGATTAAAAAGGGACCTAAGGGACAGCTTTTTCGCACACACGGTGATGTGTATATGGAATGAGCTGAGAGCTGAATAACAGAGAGTGACACAATTACAATATTTAAAAGGCAACTGGTTGGATATATGAATAGTAAGGGTATAGAGGTAAATGCGCCAAACACTGGTCAACGGAGCTAGATTTACTTAGATTTTCTGGTCAGCATGGAAAAGGTGGGTTGAATGGTCTGTTTCCATGTCGTACATCTCAATGTCTTGACAAGAGTCCACATTATAGAAGAGGACATGCTGGAGGTTTCAAAACACAAAGGTAGATAAATCCCCAGGAACTGATTAAGGGTTGTTGTGGTTCTGCTCGCCGAGTTGACGTGTTGCAGACGTTTCTTCTCCTGTCTAGGTGATGTCATCAGTGCTTGGGAACCACCTGTGAAGCACTTCTGTGATCTTTCCTCCGGCATTTGTAGTGGTTTGAATCTGCCGCTTCCAGTTGTCAGTTCCAGCTGTCCATTGCAGTGCTCGGTATATTGGGTCCAGGTCGATGTGCTTATTGATTTTCCACAGAGGATGTGGTGTATAGGGAGCAAACTGCTGGAACACATGGTAGATACATGTACAGCGACACCATGTAAAAGCCATTTGGGCAGGAACATGGAGAGAAGAAGTTTTGAAAGGACATGGGCAAAATTCAGGCAAATGTGACTCATTGTGTTTAGGAAACCTGGTGAGTATGGGCGAGTCGGTCCAAAGGCTGTAATTCTGTGATACATGACTCTATGTCTCCAGTTACTGGAGAAGGAGATGACCAAGTTAAGCCATGTTATAGTGAATGTTGCAATTTACAGCGATTGGGATGGCAGAGTGGATTGGAATATGTTTCAAAGATGTGGACGGACTCATCAGAAGGGAGGACGTTACGGAGATAGGATTCTGTTATGTGAGTTAGAATGGTTTATACATTGGTCCACAAAACACGTCATATAGTGTTGGAGAGGGAACACAGAACAGAAAGATCTCAGTCAGCATTCCCACCCTCTTGTGGGAGGCCTGCGTTCCCCTCTGTTGTCCTGATGCTCACGACGACAGCACAGGCCTGGATTGATAACTGTACACTCCCAATGCTGTCTTAGATCAAATATATTTCATGTAGGGATGGTGATTGACACTGGTACTGTCCTCCACACCCAGTTCTGTATCTATGTCATGTCTTGTTAGCCGATGTTTGGAGCTTTCTCATTGGTGTCTGCTCTGTGCACTGTGAGTGATCTTACCTCACTGCAGAATTTATTGAAGGCTCCAGATCTCCCTGCCCTTTGTTTCTATGGCTGACTAACTATCTTCAATGAGGTGATGGACGACACAACCAGCAGTTGGGAAGTCCATTGAGTCAGGAATTTCCTGAGTACGTGCAGGAGACAGAGAAATGGACAGAATGGGAAATTAGGCTAATACAGTGACGGTTACACGTGTAGAATGGCACTGAGTCCCAAAGAGATCTGGAAAATCCCAGTCTCTATCCCTGGCCTGTCCTTCTGCGTCTCTGTAGAGTGGAGAATTATGTTGGTTCAGGATCTGGAGTTGCTGTAAAAGTGAGTGGCTCTGACAGAGACAGTAATTAGGTCCACACACTGAGGGATACCACGTGGAGAGAGACTGAATGATATCACCAGAGTTCTGGAAGATTTCAGAATCAAACAATTGTGCAGGAAGAAAGAATTTTGATTCATGGTGCACTGGGATGAGCAAACTGTGATCAGGCGAAGTGATGGTCTAGTGGTATTATTGTGAGACAATTATCCAGAAACTCAGCCAAAGTTCTCAAGGCACAGATTCAAATTCCAACATCGCAAATAGTTAAGTGTGCATTAAAATCTTCAAAATTACGCAATGAAAATCCTGTAAATGAGTATTAAACATCTGTTGACGTTAAGAAAAATCCATCTGATACATTCATGTCTGAATAGAAGGACATTTGTCATCCTCACCTGGCGTAGATATCAGAGTGTGTCTCCCCGCCCACAGCAATGAAATGGCCCAGCAACCTTTTCAGTTCAAGGACAGATAGTGCTGGGCAAGAAATGCTGGTCAGCCAGAGACACCCACATCCCATCAGTGAATAAGAACAATCCCTTTAAACTGGGTACCAATGGAACCGTGGTGGGAAAGATGTCCTAGCCAATCACGTCGGTAGGTTTATAGTGGGGGTTTTAAATAAAGGCATTTGACCTGAGACTATGGAGTAGAATCTGTATGAATGTAAATTCTGGGTAATACGTGTCAAGAATACAAATGGGAGACCAGTTTTTACACAGCCTAAAAACCTTTCATTACTCATCACGGCATGAAACAGGAATGCTTTGAAATTTGTAATAAAGGCATGTGATAATTTTAGGAGATTTCAATCTTCATATAATCTGGAACAATCACACTGGCAAGGATAATATTCAAAGATGAGTTTGGAGAAGTTGTTTTTCACTGTTTCTTTGACCAACGCATTGTACAACTGGCTAGGGATGTAACTGTCTCAGAGCGACCATTGTGTGATGAAGCTGAGTGAATGAGTGATCTCATATTGAGAGCTCCTCTGGGTAATTATGATAAAGGTAAGTTCCACGAAATTACGAAGTTTTGAAGTCAATCACAGAATGGACAAGGTATATTTGGAAACAGAAACAAAGCCAATTCCTTCAGTTTGAGACGAGAACTGGTCAAGATAAACAGGGTAAGTAGACTGAAATATGTGTCTGTAAGTGAACAGTGAAAAACATTTGAAGGAACAATGTGAACCATTCAACAAAAGGGCATTCTACTGAAAGAGACAAAACCTCAGCAAGAATATCCAACCTGGCCCTCACTCAGTACAGAAAGGATCAGATTCGATTCAGAGAGTCTCAGAAGACCTCTGAAAAAAAATACCGAACAGTATTAAAGAGAGAGTCTGTTTTATTAACAGACAAAACATGGAAGTAGCTGTTAAATGGATAGCAAGGGGTCTGCTCGCAGGAGGAGGAGTGCGGTAGGAAGAGGAAACATTGTCTGGTCTTAATGAGCTGAAAGAAGCAGGGAGAGTTGAAGGTGCTTAAGGTGGTGAGAGTGTTACAGAGAGGGGCAAACGCCTGAACAGTATTACACAGACAGGACGAATTGCTGCAGCTGGAGGCGTTTGCAGAGATGTCAATGGAGCTATGTACTTTGGGTGAGGGTACTAATGGATGAACCAGCAAACATTGCTCATCGCTAATAACCCAGAGGCAACGCAGAGTCAACCATATTTTTTGGGGTTGGGCATCATATGTATGCCAGAACAAGAAAGAATGTCAAATGCTGTTCACAAAGGATATAAGAGAACAAATTCGGATTTTCCAGATAATCAACAATGCATTTATGGTGGCATCACCAATGTCCTGTACATCCACAGCATAATACCCCAATTCTTATTCTCAGTGCTCTGACTACTGAAGGCAAGTGTGCAAAATGCATTCATCACTGCCCTGTCTATGTGTGAGGCCACTGTCAACAAACCTTGCATCCGTAATTCCCAGCCTCTATGTCTGGCGACATTCGGCAGGGCCTACCATTAAGGACTTATGTCCTGCCATGGTTTTGCTGATCAGAGTGCAGCATTTTACATTAATCTCAATGAAACTCCATCTGCTATTCCTCAGCCCACTTTCCCAGCTGATTAACATCCCGTTGGATTCTTGGATAACCTTCTTCTTTGTCCACTATTCCATCAATTTTTGTGTCACTCATTAACCTAACAGCTATGCCTGATATTCTCATCCAAATCGTTTACGTAAATTTTGAACACAGTGCACCTAACACTTATCCTTGTGGCACACTGCTGGCCAGCTGCCTCCAAATTTCTCCCAGCACTATCCGTCTCCTACTGACAAACCAATTTTTCTCGCGTTGGCAAGCTCTTCATGCATGCCATCTGATCTAACTTTTATAATAAGTCTGCCATGCAGAACCTCATTGATGGTGTTGCTGGAGTTCATAAAGACAATGTCAACCACTCTGCCTTCATCTTTCTCATGGCCACCTCCTCAAAAATTAAATCCTGTTTATGACACACGATTTCCGATCACAAATCCATGCTGATTATACCTAATTCCTCCTTACCTTTCCAAATTCATGAAAATCCTGTATCTCAGGGTTCCCTACAAAAGCATCCTCATTCCTGATGTCAGTCTCATTTTCGTTTTCTTGTAGCCCTTAATTGATGTAACAACATTAGGTGCCTCCACAATTCTGCTATCTCACATTGACTATCCACGATACAAATATCTCTACTGGAGAGTCCGTAATTTATTACATAGTTTCTCACAATGTCCTGGGATACACCTGATCAGAGTCTGAGGATATATCTACCTTCATGTGTTTCAAGACCCCCAGCACCTTCTGTTTTCTACGGCGGTCTCATTTCAAGACAACACTATTTGTTTTCCCAAGTTGCAGAGCTTCCGTGTCTTTTTCCACAGCAAGTACTGAAGTAACGTATTTGGTCAGGACCTTACCCATCTCCCGTGCTCCCACACATCTACGGCCTCCTTTATCTCTAAGGGTCCCTTTTCTCTTCCAATTTACACATCAGCTATTGTTGAAACTTATGCATAGGTTTCTAAAACTTAAAATAGTGCTTCTCCATGTACCAGCGCTCCCATCCCCCACCCTCATCTATTCTGCCATGCCTATCCAAACCAAACTATAAAATTCAACAGGGTCATTAAAAAAACCCTTTCCATTTAAAACATTCTATTTTGCAAGATCATGTGTCTCCCATTGTTTGTAAGGGTCCAGTTATTGTTTATTTCTCAGTGCACAATATTTGATCTCGAATAGCCGATTATCTTGATTGCTCCTTGACATGGTACTACAGAAAACCATCGCATATACAACCCAGGATTCCATCATTTACAGCCCTGATACTCATTAACCATCCAGCCGGGATGGAGACTACTGTCACACATAGTTACTGTTCTGCCCTAGCTACAATTACATTCCGTGCCATGATTTTAACGATAGTTACATTATCATAATGGTTGATGCATTTATGTAAAGTCCTGCTAATGGTTGCTGATCATTGCGGTTTCTCAGCGCCACCCACATAGACTTTTTATCTTCAGATCCATGTGGCTGTCCCAGTAATGCATTAATCTTATAAGGTTACTTTTGGCCTATCCTGCTGAAATCCTGACAAACCTTCAACATTCACTTCCCAGCCATGGTCATTCTTCAGCCACATCGCCATAATGACAGATTGATCATATTTAATCAGGTAATGCTGTCAATCCAACTGCCTTATTACAAATGTAGGAAGCCATAATATCATTGATAGTGAATTTAAAGTGTTGAGTCAAGGTCACAGAGAAAGGGATATGTTCAGGGCTGGAGGACATTACAGAGATATGGAGAGTTGTAGGATCTCCAGAAACAGCTCAGCAAGATCTCCGGTTTGTACATTTAAAACTAGAAGCACTTGTGTTGTTGAATTTGAGCTCCAAACAGAAAAAAATGGTGATTCAAATTGCAAAATCCGTCAGGTTCAACAACTCATTCTAGGTCTAATCCTGCAGGATCCACAACCCATTCTGGGTCACGTCCTGCAGGTTCCACAACCCATTCTTGGTCCCATCCTGCAGGTTCATCAACCAAATCTGGGTCGCATCCTTCAGGATCCACAACCTATTCTGGGTCCCATTCTGCAGGTTCCAGAACCTATTCCCGGTCCCATCTTGCATGTTCCACAAACAATTCTGGGATCCAGCCTGAAGGATCCACAACCAATTCTAGGTCACATCCTGCACGATACAGAACCCATTCTCGGTCCCATCCTGCAGGTTCATCAACCAATTCTGAGTTGCAACATGCAGGATCCACAATCCATGCTCACTCCCTTTCTGCAGGATCCACAACCTACTGTGGATCCCATTCTACAGTTCCAGAACCCATTCCCGGTCCTATCCTGCAGGTTCCACAACCCATTCTAGTTCACATCCCGCAGGATCCACAACCCGTTCTCTGTCCTATCCTGCAGTTTCCACAACCCATTTCCGGTCCCACCCTGCAGGTTAGACAACCCATTCTGGGTCCCATTTTGCACTTTCCACAACCCATTCTCAGTCCCATCCTGCACGTTCCAGAGCCCATTCCTGGTCCTATCCTGAAGGATGCACAAGCAATTATGGGTCCCATTCTGCAGGATCAACAACTCGTTCTCTGCCCCATCTTGCAGGGTCCACAACCAATTTCTGGTCCCTTAGTGCAGGTACAACAACCCATTCTGTGACCCATCCTGAAGGCTACATTACGCATTCTGGGTCTCATCCTGAAGGATCCACAAACCATTTTGGGTCCCACCCTGCAGGATAAACAACACATTCATCGTACCATCCTGCAGGATCCACAATCCAGTCACATTCCCATCCTGTAGGTTCGACAACCCATTCTGGGTCACAACCTGAAGGTTCCACAACCCATTCCCGGTCCCATCCTGCAGGTTCATCAACCCATTCTGGATCCCATCCTGCAGAATCGAAAACCCAGGTTCGCTCCCATCTTGCATGATCCACAACATATTCTGGGTCCCATTCTGCAGGTTCCAGAAACCATTCCCGGTCCCATTGTGCAAGTTCTACAACCCATTCTGGTTCACATCCCTCAGGGTCCACAACTCGTTCTCTGTCCTATGCTGCAGATTCCATAACCCATTCTGGGTTCCATCCTGCAGGTTCCTTAACCCATTCTCGGTCCCCTCCTGCACGTTCCAGAACCCATTCCCCTTGCCATCCTAAAGAATGCAAAATCAATTCTGCGTCCCATCCTGCAGATTCCACAATCAATTCCGGGTCCCTTCATGCAGTTTCCACAACCCATTCTGTGTCCCATCCTTAAGGCTCCAAAACGCATTTTGGGTCTCATCCTGAAGAATCCACAAACCATTTTGAGTCCCACCCTGCAGAATTAACGATACATTCAGCGTCCCATCCTGCAGGATCCACAATCCATTCACAGTCCCATCCTGCATGTTCCATAACTCGTGGCGACTCCATCCTGCAGGTTCGACAACCCATTCTGGATCACACCCTGAGGAATCCACAAGCCATGTTCGCTCGCATCCTGTAGGATCCACAACCTTTTCTCGGTCCCATTCTGCAGGATCCACAATCCATTACCAGTCCCATCCTGCAGGTTCCACAATCCATTTGGCGTCCCTTCCTGCAGTTTCCACAAACCATTCTGGGTTCCATCCTGCAGAATCCACAACCTTTTCTGGGTCCCATTCTGTAGGTTCCAGAACACATTCCTGGTCCCAAAACTTATTTTGGGTCCCATCCTGCAGGATCTACAACCCATTCTGTGTCCAATCCTGCAGGATCCACAACCCATTCTGGGTGCTTTCCTGCAGGATCAGCAAATCATTCCGCATCCAATTCTGCAGCTTCCATGACTCATTCTCGCCCCCATCCAGCAGGTTTCATCACCAATTCTCGGTGCCAACCTGCAGGATCGACAAACCATGTTCGCTCTCATCCTGCAGGATCCACAACCCATTCTGCTGGATCCAGAACTCATTCCCAGTTCCATCCTGCAGGTTCCATAATCCATTTTGCGTCCCTTCCTGCAGTTTCCACAAGCCATTCTGGGTTCCATCCTGCAGGATCCACAGCCTTTTCTGGGTCCCATTCTGTAGGTTCCAGAACCCATTCCTGGTCCTATTCTGCAGGTTCCACTTCCCAATCTGGTTCACAACCCGCAGGATCCACAACTCCTTTTCGGTCCCATCCTGCACATTCCAAAACTCATTCTTGGTCCCATTCTGCAGGTTCCACAACCCATTCTGGGTCCCGTCCTGCACAATGCACAACCCGTTCCCGGTGCCATCCTGCAGGGTGTACAACCCAATCTTGTTCCCATCCTGCAGGATACACAACTCGTTCTCTCTCCCATCCAACAAGTTCCACAGCCTATTCCCGGCCTCATTGTGTAGAATCATAGAACATAGAAGGATACAGCGCAGTACAGGCCCTTCGGCCCTCGATGTTGCGCCGACCGAATCCTACCTAACCTATACTAGCCCAATAACTTCCAAATGCCTATCCAATGCCCGCTTAAATGACCATAAAGAAGGAGAGTTCACCACTGATACGGGCAGGGCATTCCATGAACTCACAACCCGCTGTGTGAAGAATCTACCCCTAACATCTGTCCTATACCTACCACCCCTTAATTTAAAGCTATGTCCCCTAGTAACACCTGACTCCATTAGCGGTAAAAGGTTCTTAGTATCTACCCTATCTAAACCCCTAATCATCTTATACACTTCTATCAGATCTCCCCTAAACCTTCTCTTCTCCAATGAGAACAGCCCCAAGTGCCTCAGCCTTTCCTCATAAGATTTTCCTACCATTCCAGGCAACATCCTGGTAAACCTCCTCTGCACTCGTTCTAAAGCTTCCACATCCTTCCTATAGTATGGCGACCAAAACTGCACACAATACTCCAGATGAGGCCTCACCAGAGTCTTATACAACTGCAACATGACCTCAGGACTCCGGAACTCAATTCCTCTGCCAATAAAGCCCAGTACACCATATGCCTTCCTCACAGCACTATTTACCTGGGTGGCAACTTTCAGAGATCTGTGTACATAGACACCAAGATCCCTCTGCTCATCCACACTACCAAGTAGCCTACCATTAGCCCAGTAATCCATCATCTTGTTATTCCTACCAAATCATCTTGTTATTCCTACCAAATCCACAACACATTTCCGGTCCCATCCTGCAGGTTCCACAACCCATCCTGTGTCCCATCCTGAAGGCTCCAGAACGCATTCTGGGTCTCATCCTGAAGGATCCACAAATTATTTTGGGTCCCACCCTGCAGGATTAACAACACATTCAGGATCCCATCCTGCAGGATCCACAATCCATTCAGAGTCCCATCCTGCATGTTCCATAACTCACTGCCGGTCCCATCCTGCAAGTTCCACAAAACATTCCGGGTCCCATCCTGCAGGTTCCACAACCCATTCTGGATTCCATCTGCAGGTTCATCGATCCATTCTGGATCCCATCCTGCATGATCCACAACGCATGTTCGCTCCCATCCTGCAGGATCCAAAACCCATTCCTCGTCCCATCCTGCATGTTCTATTACCTATTCCAGGTCCCATCGTGCAGGATCAACAGCCTACTTCTGTTTCCATCCTGCAGGTTCCACAAACCATTTTGGGTGCCATCCTGCAGGATTCACAATCCTTTCTGCGTTCAATCTTGCCGGAGCCACAACCCATTCTCGGTCCCGTCCTGCATGTTCCCCAACCCATTCTACGTCTTTTCCTGCAGGTTCCCCAACCCCTTCGGGTTCCATTCCTTCAGGATTCACAACAAATTCTGGGTCCCACCCTGCTGGTTCCACAACACATTCCCACTCCCTTCCTCCTGGATCCACAAAACATTCTGGGTCACATCCTGCAGCAGCACAACCATTCTCGGTCCCATCATACAGGATCCACAACCCATTTTCGGTACCACCCTGTAGAATCCATAATCCATTCTGGGTCGCATTCTGCAGTTTCCACGACACATTCTGGGTCCAATCCTGCAGGTTCCAAACCTATTTGAGGTCCCATCCTGCAGGTTCTACGACCTATTTTGGGTCCAATCCTGCAGGATCCACAACCCATTTTGTGTCCAATCCTGCAGGATCCACAATCCATTTTGCGTCGCTTCCTGCAGTTTCCACAAACCATTCTGGGTTCCATCCTGCAGGATCCACAACCTTTTCTCGGTCCAATACTGTAGGTTCCAGAACCCATTCCTGGCCCATTCCGCAGGTTCCACATCACATTCTGATTCACAATCCACAGGATCCACAACTCGCTCTCCGTCCTATCCTGCAGTTTCCAACACTCATTCGTGGTCCCATTCTGCAGGTTCCACAACCATTCTGGGTTCAATCCTGCAGGTTCCACAACCCATTCTGTGTCCCACCCTGTTAGTTCCGCAGCACATTCCCACTCCCATCCTCCTGGATCCTCAACCATTCTGGGTATCATCCGGCAGGAGTAACAAATCATTCTCGGTCCCATCCTGCAGGTTTCACAACCCATTCTGGGTCCAATCCTCCAGGATTCACAACGCATTCTAGGTCCTTTCCGGCAGGATGAACAAACCATTCCGCTTCAAATTCAGCAGAATCCAAGACCCATTCTCCATCCAATTCTGCAGGTTTCACAACACATTCTCGGTCCCAACTTGCACGTTCCACATCCCATTCTGGGTGCTATCCAGCAGATTCCACAACCCATTCTGGGTCGCACCCTTCAGGATCCACAACCCATTCTTGGTCCCATCCTGTAGGATTTATAAACCATCCTGTTTCCCATTATGCCGGATCCACAACTTATCCTCAGTCCAATCCTATCAGATCCACAAACCATTCTGGGTCAATCCTGCAGCAGCACAACCCATTATCGGTCTCATCATGCAGGATCCACAACTCATTCTCGGTGCCATCCTGTAGGATCCATAACCCATTCTGTGTCCCATTCTGCAGGTTCCAAACCCATTCTAAGTCCCATCCTGCAGGTTCCTAGACCTATTTTGGATCCCATCCTGCAAGATCCACAACCCATTCTGGGACCAATCCTGCAGGATCCACAACCCTTTCTGGTTGTTTTCCTGCAGGATTAACAAAACATTCCGACTCCCATTCTGCAGGATCCACGACTCATTCTTGGCCCCATCCAGCAGGTTTCATTACCCATTCTCGGTCCCATCTTGCAGGATCCTAAACTCATTCTTAGTCCATCCTGCATGTTCCACAATCTATCTTTCGTCCCATCCTGCATGATCCACAACACATGTTGGGTCCCATCCTGCAGGATCCACAAGCAATTCTCGGTCCCATCCTGTAGGATCCACAATCCATTTTGAGTGCCATTCTGCAGGATCCACAATCCATTTTAGGTTCCATCTTGCAGGATCCACAACCCATTCCTGGTACCATCCTGCAGCTACCACAATCCAATGCTGTTCCCATCCTGCAGGTTGCAGAACCCATTCCCTGTCCCATCCTACAAGTTCCACACCCACTCTGGTTCACATTCGCCAGTATCCACAACTCATTTTCCATCCCATCCTTCAGGTTCCGTACCCCATTCCCAGTTCTATCGCGCAGGTTCCACAAGCCATTCTGTGCCCCATCCTGCAGGATATACAACCCATTCTCGGTCACATCTTGCAGGTTCCATAATCTATCCCCGGTCCCATCCTGCCGTTTTCGCAACCCATTCTGGGTCCCATCCTGCAGGTTCCACAACCCATCCCGGTCCCATCGTACAGGATCCACAGCCCATTTTTGTCCAATCCATCATGTTCCACAGCCCATTCTGTGTCCGATCCTGAACGATCCACAACGCATTCTTGGTCTCATCCTGAAATATTCATAACACATTTTGGTTCCCATCCTGCAGGATTCACAGCCCATTCTGCGTCCCATCATGCAGGTTTTTCACATCCCATTCCCAGGCCCATCGCGCAGGATCCACAACCAATTCTTGGTCCCATCCTGCACGTTGCACAACCCATTCTGAGTGCCATTCTGCAGGATCCACAACCTATTCTCCGTCACAACCTGTAGGTTCCATAACTATCCCAGGCCCCATCCTCAAATTTCCACAACCTATTCTAGGTCACATCCTGCAGGTTCCACAACCTGTTCCCGGTCCCAACCTGCAGGATGCTCAACCCATTCTGGTCCCATCCCGCCGGATTCACAATTCGTTCTCTATCCCATTCTGCAGTTTCCACAACGCATTCCCGACCCCATCGTGCAGGATCCACAATCCATTCTAGGTCCCATCCTGCAGGTTCCAAGACTTATTTTCGGTCCCATCCTGCAAGATCCACAACCCATTCTGGTTCCAATCCTGCAGGATCTACAACCCATTCTGGGTGCTTTCCGGCAGGATCAACATACCATTCTGACTCCCATTCTGCGGGATCCATGACTCATTCTCGGTTGCAACCAGCAGGTTTCATTACCCATTCTCGGTCCCATCTTGCAGGATCCTCAACTTATTCTTGGTGCATCCTGCATGTTCCACAATCTATTCGTCGTCCCATCCTGCAGGATCCACAAGCAATTCTCGGACCCATCCAGTAGAATCCACAACCCATTTTGGGGCTCATCCTGCAGGATCCACAATCCATTCCCAGGTTCCATCTTGCAGATCCACAACCCATTCCCGGTACCACCCTGTAGCTTCCACAACCCAATGCTTTTCCCATCCTGCACGTTGCAGAACCCATTCCTGGCCCCATCCTGCAAGTTCCACATCCTCTCTGGTTCACATTCCCCAATACCACAACTCGTTTTCCATCCCACCCATTCCCAGTCCCATCGTACAGGAACCGCAGCCCATTTTTGTCCAATCCATCATGTTCCACAACCCATTCTGTGTCCCATCCTGAAGGATCCACAACGCATTCTTGGTCCCATCCTGAAGTATCCACAACACATTTTCGTTCCCATCGTGCAGGGTTTACAATTCATTATGTGTCCCATTGTGCAGGTTTTTCACACCCCTTTCCCAGGACCATCGCGCAGGATCCACAACCAATTCTTGGTCCCATCCTACGGGTTGCACAACCCATTCTGAGTCCCATTCTGCAGTATCCGCAACCCATTCTCAGTCACATCTTGCAGGTTCCATAACCTATCCCAGGTCCCATCTTTAAATTTCCACAACCCATTCTGGGTCACATCCTGCAGGTTCCAAAACCCGCTCCCGGTCCCATCCTGCAGGATGCTCAACCCATTCTGCGTCCCATCCCGCCGGATTCAAAACTCGTTCTCTATCCCATTCTGAAATTTCCACAACCCATTCCCGATCCCATCATGCAGGATTCACAACCCATTCCAATCCATCATGTCCCACCACCCATTCTGTGTCCCATCCTGAAGGATCCACAATGCATTCTCAGTCCCATTCTGAAGTGTCCACAGCTAAGCGACTCAGTGTTATTGACTCAGTGTTCTTGTTTTGGAGACAAAGTGTACAGTCATGGCAGCGCAGGCAGTGGAATGTTCCTCCTGCAGGATGTGTGAGGTAGTGGTGACCACCGATACTCCTGCCGACTTTGTCTGCAGGAAATGCAGTCAGATCCTGCTACTCACCGAACGAGTTAGGGAACTGGAACTGGAGTTGGATGAACTGAGGATTATTCGAGAGGCTGAGAGGGTGATTGATAGAAGGTACAGGGACATAGTTACGCCGGAGAACAGAGGTAGCTGGGTAACAGTTAGAGGTGGGAAGGCGAAGAAGCAGGCAGTGCAGGGTTCCCCTGTGGTCGTTCCCCTAAACAATAAGTATACAGCTTTGGAAACAAGGGGGACAGCCTTGCAGGTGTAAGCTGCAGTGACGGGGTCTGTGGCGTGAGGTCTGGCTCTGAGACTCAGAAGGGAAAGGGGGAGAGGAGGAGAGCGCTAGTTATAGGAGACTCTCTAGTTAGAGGGACGGACAGGCGGTTCGGTGGACATGGGCGAGACTCTCGGATGGTTTGTTGCCTCCCTGGTGCTGGGGTCCGAGACGTCTCGGACCGTGTCTTCAGAATCCTTAAGGGGGAGGGTGTGCTGCCAGAAGTCGTGGTAAACATTGGCACCAACGACATAGGTAGGAAGAGGGGTGGGGAGGTCATTCAAGAGCTCAGGGAGTTAGGCTAGAAGCTAAAAGCTAGGACAGACAGAGTCGTCTTCCCTGGGTTGTTGCCAGTGTCACGTGACAGTGAGGCAAGGAATTGGGAGAGAGTGCAGTTGAACACGTGGCTGCAATGATGGTGTAGGAGGGAGGGCTTCAGGTATTTGGACAATTGGACTGCATTCTGGGGAAGGTGGGACCTGTACAAACAGGACGGGTTGCAGCTGAACCAGAAGGGCACCAATATCCTGGGGGTAGGTTTGCTAGCACTCTTCGGGGGGGTTTAAACTAATTTGGCAGGCGGATGGGATCGGGACTTGTAGTCCAGCAAGTAAGCTAGCTGTGTGTCAGGATGTCCAAGAATGTAGGGAGGCTGTGGAGAAGGTAGCACTGACAGGGAATACTTACGGACACAGAGATGGGCTCAAGTGTGTATACTTCCAACGCAAGGAGTATCAGAAATAGATGGGTTAACTTAAGGCGTGGATCGGTATCTGGGACTACGATGTTGTGGACATCACGAAAACGTGGATAGATGAGGGACAGGAATGGTTGTTGGAGGTTCCTGGTTACAGATGTTTCAGTAAGATTGGGGAGGGTGGTTAAAAAGGAGGGGAGGTGGCATTGCTAATTAGAAATGGTATAACGGCTGCAGAAAGGAAGTTTGAGGGGGATCTGCCTTTGGAGGTAGTATGGGCTGAAGTCAGAAATAGGAAAGGTGCAGTCACCTTGTTGGGTGTTTACTATAGGCCCCCCAATAGCAGCAGAGATGTGGAGAAACAGATTGGGAAACAGATTTTGGAAAGGTGCAGAAGCCACAGGATCGTAGCCATGGGCGACTTCAACTTCCCAAATATTACATAGAACATAGAACATAGAAGGATACAGCGCAGTACAGGCCCTTCGGCCCTCGATGTTGCGCCGACCGAATCCTACCTAACCTATACTAGCCCAATAACTTCCAAATGCCTATCCAATGCCCGCTTAAATGACCATAAAGAAGGAGAGTTCACCACTGATACGGGCAGGGCATTCCATGAACTCACAACCCGCTGTGTGAAGAATCTACCCCTAACATCTGTCCTATACCTACCACCCCTTAATTTAAAGCTATGTCCCCTAGTAACACCTGACTCCATTAGCGGTAAAAGGTTCTTAGTATCTACCCTATCTAAACCCCTAATCATCTTATACACTTCTATCAGATCTCCCCTAAACCTTCTCTTCTCCAATGAGAACAGCCCCAAGTGCCTCAGCCTTTCCTCATAAGATTTTCCTACCATTCCAGGCAACATCCTGGTAAACCTCCTCTGCACTCGTTCTAAAGCTTCCACATCCTTCCTATAGTATGGCGACCAAAACTGCACACAATACTCCAGATGAGGCCTCACCAGAGTCTTATACAACTGCAACATGACCTCAGGACTCCGGAACTCAATTCCTCTGCCAATAAAGCCCAGTACACCATATGCCTTCCTCACAGCACTATTTACCTGGGTGGCAACTTTCAGAGATCTGTGTACATAGACACCAAGATCCCTCTGCTCATCCACACTACAATATTGATTGGAAGCTCTTTAGATCAAGTAGATTGGATGGGGCGGTGTTTGTGCAGTGTGTCCAGGAAGCTTTTCTAACTTAGCATGTAGATTGTCCAACCAGAGGGGAGGACATATTGGATTTGGTACTCGGTAATGAACCGGGACAAGTGATGGGCTTGTTAGTGGGTGAACATTTTGGTGATGGTGATCACAATTCTGTGACTTTCACCTTGGTTATGGAGAGAGATAGGTGCGTACAACAGGGTAGATTTTACAATTGGGGGAAGGGAAATTACGATGCTGTAAGACAGGATTTGAGGAGCATAAGTTGGGAGATAGGCTGTCAGGGAAGGATGTGGTGGAAATGTGGAACTTTTTCAAGGAGCAGATACGACGTGTCCTTGATATGTATGTACCTATTTGGCAGGAAAGAAATGGTCGTGTGAGGGAGCCTTGGTTGACGAGGGAGGTTGAATGTCTAGTAAAGAGGAAGAAGGAGGCTTACATAAGTTTGAGGAAACAGGGTTCAGACAGAGCTGTGGAGGGATACAGGATAGCCAGAAGGGACCTGAAGAAAGGGATTAGGAGAGCTAAGAGAGGGCATGAAAAATCCTTGGCTGATAGGATCAAGGATAAACCCAAGACATTTTATGCGTATATGAGAAACATGAGAATGACGAGAACGTGGGTAGGTCCGATCAAGGACAGTAGTGGGAGATTGTGTATTGAGTCGGATGAGGTAGGAGAGGTCTTGATTGAGTACTTGTCTTCAGTATTTACGAACGAGAGGGACCGTATTGTTGAAGAGGAGAGTGTGAAACGGACTGGTAAGCTAGAAGAGATACTTGTTAGGAAGGAAGATGTGTTGGACATTTTGAACAACTTGAGGATAGTCAAGTCCCCCGGGCCTGACGGGATATATCCTAGGATTATGTGGGAAGCAAGAGAGGAAATTGCAGTACCGTTGGCAATGATCTTTTCGTCTTCACTGTCAACGGGGGTGGTACCAGGGGACTGGAGAGTAGCGAATGTTGTGCCCCTGTTCAAAAAAGGGAATAGGGATAACCCCGGGAATTACAGGCCAGTTAGTCTTACTTCTGTGGTGGGCAAAGTAATGGAAAGGGTACTGAGGGATAGGATTTATGAGTATCTGGAAAGACACTGCTTGTTTAGTGACAGCCAGCACGGATTTGTGAAGGGTAGGTCTTGCCTTACAAGTCTTATTGAATTATTTGAGGAAGTGACCAAGCATGTGTGTGAGGATAGAGCAGTGGATGTAGTGTACATGGATTTTAGTAAGGCATTTGATAAGGTTCCCCATGGTAGGCTTATGCAGAAAGTCAGGCATTTTGGAAGAACAAATAAGAATGCAGAATACAGGGTTAACGGTAGGGTTCTTAGTCAGGTGGAGGAACAGAGGGATCTTGGGGTCTATGTACATAGATCTTTGAAAGTTGCCACTCAGGTGGATAGAGCTTGTAAGAAGGCCGATGGTGTATTAGCGTTCATGAGCAGAGGGATTGAATTCAAGAGTCGTGAAGTGATGTTGCAGCTGTACAGGACTTTGTTTAGGCCACATTTGGAGTACTGTGTGCAGTTCTGGTCGCCTCACTTTAGGAAAGATGTGGAAGCTTTGGAGAGGGTGCAGAGAAGATTTACCAGGATGTTGCCTGGAATGGAGAATAGGTTGTACGAGGATAGGTTGAGAGTTCTCGGCCTTTTCTCGTTGGAACGGTGAAGGATGAGGGGTGACTTGATAGAGGTTCATAAGATGATCAGAGGAATAGATAGAGTAGACAGTCAGAAAATTTTTCCCCGGGTACAACAGAGTGTTACAAGGGGACATTAATTTAAGGTGAAGGGTGGAAGGTATAGGGGAGATGTCAGGGGTGGGTTCTTTACCCAGAGAGTGGTGGGGGCATGGAATGCGCTGCCCGTGGGAGTGGTAGAGTCAGAATCATTGGCGACCTTTAAGCGGCAATTGGATAGGTAAATGGATGGGTGCTTAATCTAGGATAGATGTTCGGCACAACATCTTGGGCCGAAGGGCCTGTTCTGTGTTGTTTTGTTCTATGTTCTATGTTCTATTTTGAGTCTCATCCTGCAAGATTCACAACCCATTCAGCGTGCCATCCTGCAGGGTCCACAACCCATTCTCGGTCCCACCCTGAAGGTTCCATAAACTATTGCCGAAACCCATCCTGCAGGTTCCACAACTCATTCGGGTTCCCATACTGCAATTTCCACACCACAGTCTGTGTCTAATCCGGCAGGATCCACAACCCATTCCCGATCCCATTGTGCAGGATTCACAACCCATTCTTGGTCCAATCCATCATGTCCCACAACCCATTCTGTGTCCCATCCTGAAGGATCCACACTTTTTGTGTCTCATCCTGCAGGATCCACAATCCATTCTCAGTCCCATCCTGCAGGTTCCATAACCCATTGCAAGGACCCATCCTGCAGGTTCCACAATTCATTTTGGTTCCATTCCGGCAGTTGCCACAACCCATTCTTGATCCCGTCCTTCAGGATCCACAACCCATTCTCGGTCCCATCCAGCAAGTGCATCATCCCACTCTGGGTCCCAATCCTGCAGTTTCCACAACCAATTCTGGATCCCATCCTGCGTGTTCCACAATCCATTCTCTGTCCGAACTTGTAGGATGCACAACTCATTCTCGGTCCCATCCTGCAGAATCCACAACCATTCCCAGTCCCATCCTCCTGGATCCACAACCCATTCTTGTCCCATCCTGTACGTTCCACAACCCATTCTCGGTCCCTTCCTGCAGGATGCATAACCCATTCTTGCTCCCATCCCACAGGATCACAACCCATTCTCGGTCCCATCCTGTAGGATCCTCAACCAATTCGTGGTCCCATCCTGCAGGATCCACCAACCATTCTCAGTCCCATTCTGTAGGATCCATAATCCATGTTCGGAACCATCCTGCAGGTTCCACAACCTATTCTTGGTATCATTCTGCAGGAGCCACAAAACATTCCCAGTCCCATCCAGCAGCTTCCACCAACGAATCTTGGTCCCAAACTGCATGTTGAAGAAACCAGTCCGGATCACATTCTGTAGGATCCATAACCCATTGTCAGTGTCATCCTGCAACTTCCATAACCCAATCTGGTTCACAATCTGCAGGTTGCAGAACGCATTCCCGGTCCCATCCTGCAGGTTGCACAACCCATTCTGGTTCACATCCTGTAGGATCTACAACTCGTTGTCCGTCCCATCCTGCAGATTCCACACCGCATTCCCGGTCGCTTCGTGCAGGATCCACAGCCCATTCTCGCTCACAACCTGTAGGTTCCATAACCTATCCCTGGCTCCATCCTGCACTTTCCAGAAGCCATTCTGGGTCCTATCTTGCAAGATTCACAACTCGTTCTCTATCCCATCCTGCAGGTTCCACAACTCATTCCCGATCCCATCGTGCAGGATCCACAACCCATTTTTGATCCATTCCATCATGTTCCACAACCCATTCTGTGTCCCATCATGAAAGATCCTCAACGCATCCTGGTTCCCACCCTAAAGAATCCACAACATATTTTGGGTCCCATCCTGCATTATTCTCAACCCATTCTGAATCCCATTCTGCAGGTTCCACAACCCATTCTGCGTCCAATCCTACAGGATCCACAACCCATTCTGGATCGAATTCAGCACGTTCCACAATCCATGCTCGGTCTCTAGCAGTAGGATACAAAACCCATTCCCAGTCCCTTCCTCCTGGATGCACAACACATTCGGTGTCCCATCCTGCACGTTTTACAACCCATTCTCGATCCCATTCAGCAGGATGCACAAACCATTCTCAGTCCGATCCTGCCGGATGCACAACCTATTCTGTTTACAATTCTGCAGGTTCCACAACCCATTCTGCGTCCCAACCATCAGTTTTCACAACACATTCTCGCCCCCATCCCGCAGGATCACAACCCATTCTCGGTCCCACGCTGTAGGATTACCCACCCATTCTGGGTCCCATTCTGCAGTTTCCACAACGTATTCTGGGTCCCATCCTGCAGGATCCAATACCAATTCTCGGTCCCATCCTGTAGGATCCACAACTCATTTTGTGTCCCATCCTGAAGGATCCACAACCAATTCTCGGTCCCATTCATAAAGATCCACACCCATTACCGGTCCCATCGTGCAGCTTCCACGCACCAATCTTGGTCCCATCCTGCATGTTTCAGAACCCATTCCGGGTTCCATTTTGTAGGATCCATAATCCATTTTCGGTGCCATCCTGCAGGTTCTACAACCCATTCGGGGTTCCATCTTGGTACCATCCTGCAGCTTCCACAACTCAATGCTGTTTCTATCCTGCAGGTTGCAGAACCCATTCCAGGTCACATCCTGCAGGTTCCACAACTCATTCTCGCCCCCATCCCGCGAAATTCCCCTCTCGTTCTCCGTCTCATCCTGCAGGTTCCACAAACCATTCCTGGACTCATCGTGCTGGATCCACAACCCATTCTTGGTCCCATCCTGCAGGTTCCAAAACCCATTCTGGGTACCGTCCTGCAGGATCCACAACCCATTCTCATTTACATCATGTAGGTTCCATAACCAATTCCTGGTCCCAGCCTGCAGGTTCCACAACACATTCTGGGTCCCACCCTGCAATGTCCACAGCCCATTCTCTGTCTCATCCTGCATGATTCAGAAACCCTTCCCGGTCCCATCCTGTGGGATGCAAAACCCATTCTGGGTCCCATCCAGCAGGATCCACAACTTACTCTCTATCCCATCCTGCAGGTTGCACAACTCATTCCTAATCCCATCGTGCAGGATCCACAACCCTTTCTTGGTCCCATCCAAGATGCACCACAACACACTCTCACATCCTGCAGGATCCACTACCCATTCCCAGTCCCATGCTGTAGGATTCCCAATCCATTCTGGGTCCCATTCTGCAGGTTTCACAACGTATTCTGGGTCCCATCCTGCAGGATCCGAAAGTCATTGTTGGTCCCATCCTGTAGGATCCACAACTCATTTTGTGTTCTATCTTGCAGGATCCACAACCAATTCTCGGTCCCATTCAGAAAGATCCGTAACCCATTTTCTGTCGCATCCTGCAGGTTCCACAACCCAATCCCGGGTTCATCCTACAGGTTCCATAACCCGTTGCCGGGTCCCGTCCTGCAGGTTCTACAACTCATTCTGGGTCCCATTCTGCAGTTTCCACAACACATTCTGGGTCCAGTCCTGCAGGACCCACAGCCCATTCTGCATTCCATCCTGCAGGATCAACAAACCATGCTCGCTATCATCCTGCAGGATCCACAAGCTATTCTGGATCCCATTCTGCAGGTTCCAGAACCCATTCCCGGTCCCACCCTACAGGTTCCACAACCCTTTCTGCGTCTTTTCATGCAGGTTCCACAAACCATTCTGAGTCCCATCTTGTAGGTTCCACAACCCATTCCAGGTCTCATTCTGCAGGTTCCACATGCTATTTTGGGTCCCAACCTGCGAGTTCCACAATCCATTCTTGGTCCCATCCAGCAGCTTGCACAACCCATTCCCAGCCCCATCCTTCTGGATCCACAACCGATTCTTGTTCCCGTCCTGCAGGAGCCACAAACCATTCTAAGTCTCATCCTGCAGGATCCACAAACCATTCTAGGTCCCATGTTGCAGGATCCACAAACCATTCTAGTTCCCATGCTGCAGGATCCACAACCCATTCTCGATTCTATCCTTCAGATTTCATAAGCCATTTTCGGTCCCATCCTGCACGTTCCACATCCCATTCTGGTTCCCATCATTCAGGATTCACAACCCGTTCCCTGTCCTATCCACCAGGATCTACAACATCTTCTCGGTATCATCCTGTAGGATCCATAACCCATTTTGTGTCCCATCCTGCATGTTCCAAAACCCATTTTAGGTCAATCCTGCACGTTCCACAATCCATTCTAGGTCCCATCCTGCAGTTTTCACTACCTATTTTGGGTCTCATCCTGCAGGATGCACAACTCGTTCTCTCCAATTCTGCAAGTTCCACATCCCATTCCTGGTCCCATCCTGCAGGATCCACACCCCTTTCTTGGTCCCATCCATCATGCTCCACAAAATATTCTGTGTCCCATCCTGCAGAATCCACAACCCATTGTCGGTCCCATCCTTTAGGTTTCATAAGCCATTGCAGGATCCCATCCTGGAGGTTCTATAACTCATTCTGGGTCTCATTCTGCAGTTTCCACAACAAAATTTTTGGTCGGATGCTGCAGGATTCACAACCCCTTCTGCATTCCAACATGCAGGATCCACAAACCGTGCTTGCTCCCATCCTGCAGGATTTACAAGCTATTCTGGGTCCCATTCTGCAGATTCCAGAACCCATTCCCATTCCCATCCTGCTGTTTCACAACACTTTCTGCGTCTCTTCCTGCAGGTTCCAATAACCATACTGGGTCCCGTCCTGCAGGTTCCACTACTCATTCCCGGCCTCATCTTGCAGGTTCCACAACCCATTCTGGAACCTGCAGGATGGGACCCAGAATTGGTCATGGATCCTACAGGATGGGACCGAGAATGGGTTGTCGATAGTGCAGGATGGGACAGGGAATGGGTTGTGGATCGTGAAGGATGGTAACCAGAATGGGATGTGTAACGTGCAGGATGGGACGAAGAATAGGTTATGAAAAATGAAGGCTTTGACAGAGAATGTGTTGTGGAAGCTGCAGGATGGGACCGAGAATGGGTTCTGGAACCTGTAGGATGGAATGCAGAATAGGTTTTGGATCCTGCAGGACTGGACCCAGAATATGTTGTGGAAACTGCAGCAAAGGACCCAGAATGAGTTGTAGAACTTGCAGGATGGGACGCTGCAATGGGTTATGGAACCTTAAGAATGGGCCCGAGAATGGGTTGTGGATTCTGCAGGATGGGAACAAGAATGGGTTGTGGATGCAGGAGGATGGGGCAGTGAATGAGTTGTGCATGCTGCAGGATGAGACCGAGAATGGGTTGTGGAACCCGCAGAATGTGACCGAAAATGCGTTGTGGAACTTACAGGTTCAATAACCAATTCTGGGTCGCATCCTGCAGGTTCCACCACCCGTTCTACGTGCCATCTTGCAGATTCCACAACCTATTCTGGGTCCCATTCTGTAGGTTCCAGAACCCATTCCCGGTCCCATCCTGCAAGTTCCACAACCCGTTCTGCATCTTTTCCTGCAGGTTCTACAAACCATTCTGTGTCCCATCCTGCAGGTTCCACAACCCATTCCTGGTCTCGTCCTGCAGGTTAAACAACCATTCTGGGTCCCAACCTGCAAGTTCCACAACCTATTCTTGTTCCCATTCTGCAGGACCCACAAACCATTCCAGGTCTCATCCTGCAGGTTCCACATACCATTCTGGGTCCCAACCTGCGAGTTCCACAACCCATTTCGGTCCCAAATGGCAGCTTGCACAACCCATTCCCAGCTCCATCCTCCTGGATCCACAACCGAGTCTTGTTCCCATCCTGCAGGATCCACAAACCATTCTCGGTCCCATCCTGCAGGATCCACAACCCATTCTGCGTCCAGTCCTGCAAGTTCCATAACCAATCTCGGTCCCATCCAGCAGCTTCCACAACTTATTCTGGTTCCCAGCCTTCAGGATCCACAACCCGTTCCCCGTCCCATCCTGCAGTTTCCACTACCTATTTTGGGTCCCAACTCGTTCTCTATCCCAGTCTTCAAGTTTTACATCCCATTCCCGCTCCCATCCTGCAGGATCCACAACCCTTTCTTGGTCCCATCCATCATGTTCCACAAACCATTCTGTGTCCCATCCTGCAGAATCCAGCACCCATTCTCGGTCCCATCCTTTAGGTTTCATAAGCCATTGCATGGTCCCATTCTTCAGGTTCTACAACACATTCTGGGTCGCATTCTGCAGTTTCCACAATACATTCTTGGTTGGATCCTGCAGGATTCACAACCCATTCGGCATTCCAACCTGCAGGATCCACAAACCGTGCTCGCTCCCATTCTGCAGGTTCTACGAGCTATCCTCAATCACATTCTGCAGGTTCCAGAACCCATTCCTGGTCCCATCCTGCAGTTTCACAACCCTTTCTGCGTCTCTTCCTGCATGTTCCACAAATCATTCTGGGTCTCATCCTGCAGGTTCCACAACCCATTCTGGAACCTGCAGGATGGAACCCAGAATTGGTTATGGATCCTACAGAATGGGACAGATAATGGCTTGTGGATTCTGCAGGGAACGGGTTGTGCATCCTAACGATGGGAACCAGAATGGATTGTGGAACTTGCAGGATGGGACCCAGAATGGGATGTGAAACGTGCAGGATGGGACCGAGAATGGGTTATGAAACCTGAAGGATGGGACCCAGAATGGGTTGTGGAACCTGCTGGACTGGACCCAGAATGGATTATGGATCCTGCAGGATTAGACCGAGAATGGGTTGTGGAACCTGCAGGATGAGACCGGGAATGGGTTATGAAACCTGAAGGATGGGACCGAGAATGGGTTGTGGAAGCTGCTGGACTGGACCCAGTATGTATTGTGGATTCTACAGAATGGGACCGACAAGGGGTTGTGGATTCTGCAGGATGGGACAGGGAACGGGTTGTGTATCCTGAAGGATGGGAACCAGAATGGATTGTGGAACCCACAGGATGGGGCCCAGAATGGGATGTGTAACGTGCAGGATGGGACTGAGAATGGGTTATGAAACCTGAAGGATGGGATGGAGAATGGTTTGTGGAAGCTGTAGGATGAGACCGAGAATAGTTTGTGAGTCCTGCAGGATGGGAACAAGAATGGGTTGTGGATCCAGGAGGATGGGGCTGGGAATGGGTTGCACAAGCTGCAGGATGGGACTGAGAATGGGTTATGGAACACGTAGGATGTGACCAAAAATGCGTTGTGAAGTCTGCAGGTTGGGACCCAGAATGAGTTGTGGAACCTGTAGGATGAGACCGGGAATGGTTTGTAGAACCTGCAGGAAGAGACGCAGAATGGGTTGTGGAACTTGCAGGATGGGACCGGGAATGGGTTCTTGAACCTGCTGAATGGGACCCAGAATAGCTTCTTGAATCTGCAAGATGGGACTTAGAACGGGTGGTGGAACCTGCAGGACAGATCCAGAATAGGTCTAGAATGGATCTAGAACCTGCAGGATAGGACCAGAATTTTGCGGTCACATTGTGCTGGTTACACAACCCTTTCTTGGTCCCATCCAGCAGCATTCTCAACTGATTCCCAGCCCCCATCCTCCTGCATCCATAACCCATTCTTGTTCCCATACTGCAGAATTCACAACCCATTATCAGTCCCATTCTTAAGGTTCCATAGCCCATTGCAGCGTCCCATCCTGCAGGTTCTACAACTCATTCTGGGTCCCATTCTGCAGTTTCCACAACACATTCTGGGTCCAATCCTGCAGGATCCACAATCTATTCTGGTTCCCATTCTGCAGTTTCCACAACACATTCTGGGTCCAATCCTGCAGGTTCCACAACCATTTCTGCATCTTTTCCTGCAGGTTCCACAAGCCATTCTGGGTCCCATCTTTTGGTTCCACAACCCATTCTCGGTCTCATCCTGCAGATTGCACATACCATTCTGGGTCCCAACCTGTGGGTTCCACAACCCATTCTCGGTCCTATCCAGCAGCTTGCACAACCCATTCCGAGCCCCATTCTCGTGGATCGACAATCGATTCTTGTTCCCGTCTTGCTGGACACAAAAACCATCCTGCAGGATCCAAAAACCATCCTCGGGCCCATCCTGCAGGATCCACAACCCATTCTGGGTGCAGTCCTGATGGATGCACAACGCATTCTCAGTCTCATGCAGCATTTTCACAACCCATTCTCGGTCCATTCCTGTCATATTCATAAACCATTCTCAGTCCCAAACTGCAGGAAACACAAACCATTCTCGGTCCCATCCTGAAGATTCCACTACCCATTCTCTGTCCCATCTTGCAGTTTCCACGAACCAATCTCAGTCCCATCCTGCATGTTCCATTACCAATTTCTGGTCCGATCCTGCAGGATTTACAACCCATTCTGGATACCATCCTGCAGATTCCACAACCCAATCTCTGTCCAATCCTGCATGTTCCATTAGCAATTTCTGGTAACATCCTGCAGGATGCTCAACCCATTCTAGAAACCATATCTGAGGTTCTACAACCCATTCTGCGACCCATCCAGCCGGATCCACAACCCATTGTGGATCCCATACTGCACGTTCCACAATCCATTCTTGGTCCTTTCCTGTAGGATCCACAACCCATTCTGCATTCCATCCAACAGGATCTTTATCCCATTCTGGTCCCATCCTGCACGTTCTACAACACACTCTCGGTCCCACCCTGCAGTATTTACAACCCATTCTGGGTCCCATCCTGCTGGATCCAGAATACATTCTGGGTCCCAACCTGCAGTTCCAACAACCCATTCTCACTCCCATCCCGTAGGATCACAAACTATTCTCAGTCCCATCCTGCAGAATGCACAACCCGTTCTCGATCCTATCTGCAGGATTTACAACCCATTCTGGGTCCCATCCTGAAGGATCACAACCCATTCTGGGTCACAACCTACAGTTTGCACAACCCTTTCTCGTTCCCATTATGCAGGATCAAAACTCATTCTTATTCCCATTCTGTATGATCCACAAAATCTCTGGTTCCCATCCGGGTTCCATAACCTATTCTCAGTCTCATCCTGCAAGATCCACAACCCATTCTCTGCCTCATCCGGTAGGTTCGACAAACCATTATGGGCCCCATCCTTCAGGATCCACAACAGATTCTCGGTCCCATTCTGTAGGATCCATAATCCATTGTCGTTCTCATCCTGCAGGTTCCACAACTCATTCTTGGTGCCAGCCTTCAGGATCCACAACCCATTCCCGGTCCCATCCTGCAGGATTTACAACCCATTCTGGATACCATCCTGCAGGATCCACAATCCATTCTCGCTCCCATCCTGTAGGATCCATAACCCATTTTGGGTCCCATCCTGCAGGATCAACAAACAATTCTCGGACCCAATTTCTAGGATCCATAACCCATTCTGCATTCCAATCTGCAGTTTCCACAATCCATTCTCGCCCCCATCCCCGCAGGATCACAACCCATTCTTGGTCACATCCTGCAGGATCCAGAACCCATTCTCGGTCGGACCCATTCTGTAGGATCCACAACCCATTTTCGGTCCCATCCCGCAGGTTCCACAACCTATTCTTGGTCCCATCCTGCAGTATCAGCAGTCAATTCCTGGTTCCATCCTGCAACTTCCACAAACCAAACTTGGTCCCATCCTGCATGTTGCAGATCCCATTACTGGTCCCATTCTGTTTGATCCATAATCCATTTTCGGTCCCGTCCTGCATCTTCTACCACCCCATGTTGTTTCCATCCTGCACGTTCCAGAACCCATTCCCTGTCCCATTATGCAGGATCCACAACCGATTCTTGGTCCCATCCTGCAGGTTCCACATCCCATTCTGAGTCCCTTCCTGCAGGATCCACAACCCATTCTTATTCACATCGTGCAGGTTCCATAACCCATTTGCAGTCCCATTCGGCAAATTCCACAACTCCTTCAGGGTCCCATCGTACAGATTCCACAACCCATTCTGTGTCCCATCCTGCACGATCCAGAACACGTTCCCGGTCCCATCCTACAGGAATAACAACTCATTTTCTCTCCCATTCTGCAAGTTCCACATCCCATCTGGTCCCATCGTGCAGGATCCACAACCCTTTCTTGGTCCCATCCATCTTGTTCCACAACCCATTCTGCCTCCCATCCTGCAGGATCCACACCCATTCTCGGTCCCATCCTTTCGGATCCATAACCCATTGCAGCGTCCCATCCTGCTGGGTCCACAACTCATTCTGGATCCCATTCTGCAGTTTTCACAACACATTCTGGGCCCTATCCTGCAGGATCTACAACCCTTTCTGCGACTCTTCCTGCAGGTTCAACAAACAATTCTGGGTCCCATCCTGCAGGTTCCACAACGCATTCCCGGTCCCAACTTGCAGGTTCCACAACCCATTCTGGGTTCCATCCTGCAGGTTCCACAGCGCATTTTCGGTTTCATCCTTCAAGTTTCATAACCCATTTTTGGTCTCATCCTGAATGTTCCACATCCCATTCTCAATCCCATCCTGCAGGTTCCACAGCCAACTCTAGGTCACATCTGCAGGTTCCACTACCTATTTTGGGTCCCATCCTGCAGGTTCCATAATACATTCCGGCTCCCATCCTGCAGGATCCACAACTACTTCTCCGTCCAATCATGCAGTATCCACAACCCATTGTGGGTGCTGTCCTGCATGATCAACAAACCATTCCGCAACCCTTTCTGCACGTTCCACGGCACATTCTCGGCTGCATTCTGCAGATTTCATCACCCATTATTGGTCCCATCCTGCTGGATCCACAACCCATACTGAGTCCCATCATGCAGATTCCACAACCCATTCTCGATCCCATCCTGCAGACGCACATCCCATTCTCAGTCCCATCCTGTAGTTTCAATAACCCATTCTCAGTCCATTCCTGCCGTATCCATAACCCATTCTCGGGACCATCATGCAGGTTCCAGAACCCATTCCCAGTCCCATCCTGCAGGTTCCATAACCCATTCTCGGTCTCTGCCTGCAGGAAACACAAACCATACTCGATTCCATCCTGCAGATTCCACTACCCAATCTCGGTCCCATCCTGCATGTTCCATTACCAATTTCTGGTTGCATCCTGCAGGATCCACAACCCAGTCTGGATACCATCCTGCAGGTTCCACAATCCATTCTCCGTCCCATCCTGCAGGTTCCACAACGCAATCTCGGACGCATCCTGCATGTTCCTTTACCAATTTCTGGTCCCATCCTGCAGTATCCACAACCCATTCTGGAGACTATCTTGCAGGTTCCACAACCCATTCTGCGTCTCATCCTTCTGCATTTACAAACCATTCTCGGAAATATCCGGCCTTTTACACTATCCATTCCCGCTCCCATCCCGCAGGATCGCAACTCATTCTCAGTCCCATTCTGTAGGATCCACAAACAATTCTGGGTCCCATCCCTAGGTTCCATATCCTATTCTCAGTCCCATCCTGCAGGATCCACAAACATTCTCGGCCCAATCCGGTATGATCGACAACCCAGTGTGGGTCCGATCCTGCTGCTTCCACAAACCAATCTTGGTCCCATCCTGCATGTTGCAGAACTCGTTCCAGGTCCCATTCTGCAGGATTTACAACCTATTCTGGATACCATCCTGCTGGTTCCACAACCCATTCTGCGTCCCATCCTGCAGGATTTACAACCCATTCCTTGTCCCATCCTGCAGTTTCCACAACCCACTCTCGCTCCCATCCCGCGGGAATAGCAACCCATTCTCGATCGCATCCTGTAGGATCCACAACCCATTTTGGGTCCCATCCTGCAGGATCCACAGCCGATTCTCCGTCCCATTTTGTAGGATCCATAACTCATTCTGGGTCCCAACCTGCAGTTACCACAATCAATTCTTGCCCCCATCCCGCAGAATCACAACCCATTTTCGGTACAATCCTGTAGTATACACAACCTAATCTGGGTCACATTCTGCAGGTTCCATAACGTATTCTCGGTCCCATCCTGCAGGATCCAGAACCCATTCTCGGTCCCATCCTGTAGAATCCACAAACCATTTTGGTTCCCATCCTGCAGGATCCACAAACCATTCCCGATCCCTTCCTTTAGCTTCCATAAACCATTACCGCATCCTATCCTGCAGGTTCCAGAACTCATTCTAGGCCCCCTCCCTCAGTTTGCGCAACACATTCTGGGTCCCATCCTGCAGAATCTACAACCCATTCTGGATTCCATCCTACAGGATCCACAAACGATCTTAGCTCCAATCCAGCCAGATCCACAAGCTATGCTCGGTCTCATTTTGCAGGCTCCAGAAACCACTCCCGGCCCAAAACCCATAGGTTCCACAACCCTTTCTGTGTCTCTTCCTGCAGGTTCAACAAAACATTCTGGGTCCCATCCTGCAGGTTCCACAATACATTCCCTGCCCCATCGTGCAGTTTCCACTACCCATTCTGGGTCCCAACCTGCAGATTCCACAACGCTTTTTCGGTCACATCCTTCAGGTTTCAGAACCCATTTTCGATCTCATCCAGCACGTTGCACATCCCATTCTCGGTCCCATCCTGCACATTCCACTACCTATTTTGGGTCCCATCCTGCAGGTTCCACAACACATTCTGGGTCCCATCCTGCAGGATCCACAGCCAATTCTCCGTCCAATCCTGCAGTATCCACAACCCATTCTGGGTCCCATCCTGCAGGTTCCTCAACGCTTTTTCGGTCACATCCTTCAGGTTTCAGAACCCATTTTCGATCTCATCCAGCACGTTGCACATCCCATTCTCCGTCCCATCCTGCAGGCTCCACTACCTATTTTGGGTCCCATCGTGCAAGTTCCACAACACATTCTGGGTCCCATCCTGCAGGATCCACAACCCATTCTGGGTGCTGTCCTGCAGGCTCAACAAACAATTCCACCTCCCATTCTGCAGGATCCACGGCCCATTCTCGGCTGCATCCTGCAGGTTTCATCACCCATTATCGGTCCCATCGTACTAGATCAACAACCCATTCTGGATCCCATCCTGTAGGACGCACAACCCATTCTCGGTCCCATTCTGAATTTTTGACAGCCGATTCTCGGTCCATTCCTGCTGTGTCCACAACCCATTCTCGGGACCATCATGCAGGATCCACACCATATTCTCGGTCTCTGCCTGCAGGAAACACAAAACTTACTCCGTCCCATCCTGTAGATTTCACTACCCAATCTCGGTCCCATCCTGCAGGTTCCACAACCCATTCTCTGTCCCATCCTGCAGGATACACAACCCATTCTGGATGCTATCCTGCAGGTTCCACAACCCAATCTTCGTCCCATCCTGCCGGATCCACAATCCATTGTGGGTCCCATCCTGCACGTTCCACAATCCATTCTCGGTCCCAACCTGCAGGATGCGCAACGCATTCTCAGTCCTATACTGTCGGATCCACAATCCATTTTGCATCCCATCCAGCAGAATCCACAACCCATTCTGTGTACCATCCTGCACGTTCTAGAACACATTCTAGGTTCCATCCAGCAGGATGCACAACCCATTCTCGGTCCCATCCTGCAGGATTCACGACCCATCCGGGGTCCCATCCTGCGGGATCCAGAACCCAATCTGAGTCCCAACCTGCAGTTTCCACAACCCATTCTTACTCCCATCCAGCAGGATCCGCAACAAGATCTCGATCCCATTTTGCAGGATCCATAACTCATTCTCACTCCCATCCCGCAGGATCACAACCCGTTCTCGGGCCCTTGCTGCAGGTTTCACAACCTATTCTCGGTTCCATCCTGTAGGATCCACAACCCATTCTGAGTCCCATCCTGCAGGATCCACAACAAATTTTCTGTCGCATTCTGTAGGATTTAGAACCATTTTCGGTCCCATCTTGCAGGTTCCACAATCCATTCTCCAGCTCATCCTGTAGGATCTACAACCCATTCTGGGTCCCATCCTGCACCCTCCACAATCCATTCTCAGTACCAAACTGTAGGATCCATAACCCACTACTAGTCCCGTCCAGCAGCTTCCACGAACCAATCTAGGTCCCATCCTGCATGTTGCAGAACCTATTCCGGGTCCCATCCTGCAGGTTTCACAACCGATTCACGATCCCATCCTGCAGTTTCCACTACCAATTCTCGCTTCCATCCAGTAGTATCCACACTTCATTCAGGTATCCATCTTGCAGGATCCATATCCCATTCTGGGTCCCATCCAGCAGGTTCCATAACCCATTCTAGATCCCATCCTGCAGATTGCCCTACCTTTTTTGGGTACCATCCTGAAGGTTGCACAACTCATTCTGAGTCCCAACCTGCAGGATCCACAAACAATTCTGCGTCCAATCCTGCAGGATTCACTACCCATTTTGTGTGCTTTCCTGCAGCAATAACAAACCATTCCCCCTCCCATTCTGCAGGATTCATCACCCATTCTCGGTCCCATCACCCATTCTCGGTCCCATCCTGCAGGATCCAGAACCCATTCTGGCCCCCGTCATGCATATTCCACAAACGATTCTGGGTCCCATCCTGCAGGATCCACAACACTTTCTTGGTCCCGTCCTGCAGGATCCACAACCCATTCTCGGTCCCATCCTGTAGGATGCAGAATCCATTCTTGGTCCCATCCTGCAAGATCATAACACATTCTCGGTCCCAACCAGCAGGATCCAAAACACATTCTCGGTCCCATCCTGTAGATTCCATGATGTATTTTTGGAACCATCCTGCAGGTTCCACAACCCACTCTCCGTCGCATCCTGCAGTTCCACAATCCAATCTCGGTCCCATCCTGCATTTTCCATTACCAATTTTTGGTCCCATCCTACAGGATACACAACACACTCTCCATGCCATCCTGCAGGTTCCATAATCCATTATCGGTCCCACCCTGCTGGTTCCACAACCTATTCTCGGTTCACGCTGCAGGATCCACATCCCATTCCAGGTAGTATCCTGCAGTTTCGATAACCTGATGTTATTCCCATCCTGTCGGTTGCAGATCCCATTCCTGGTCCCATCCTGCAGGTTCCACAACCCATTCTGCATCCCATACTGCAGGAGCACAACCCATTCTCGGTCCCACCATGCAGGAACCACAACCCATTCTCGGTCCCAAATTTGTACGATCCATAACCCATTCTGGGTCCCATCCTGCAGGTTCCACAACACATTCTAGGACCCATCCTAGAGGTTCGACTACCTATTTTGCGTTCAATCCTGCAGGTTACACAATGCATTCTGGGTCCCAACCTGCAGGATCCACAACCAGTTCGGCGTAAAATCCTGTGAGAACCACAACCTATGCTGGGTGCTTTCTTGCAGGATCAACAAACCATTCCGCCTCCCATTCTGCAGGATCCACGGCCCATTCTGGGCTCCATCCTGCAGGTTTCATCGGCCATTCTCTGTTCCATCCTGCAGGATCCACAATGCATTCTGGCTCCCATCATGCAGATTCCACAATCCATTCTTGGTCCCATCCTGCAGGATCCACAAACCATTCTTGGTCCCATCCTGCAGGATCCACAACCCATTCTTGGTCCCATCCTGTAGAATGTACAACCCATTCTCGAGCCCACCATGCAGCATGCACACCCCATTCTCTATCCCACCCTGTAGGATCCACAAATCCTTCTGGATCTAATCCTGCAGATTCACAACCCATTCTCGGTCCCAGCCTGCAAGATCCTCAAACCATTCTCGGCCCCATCCTTAAGGTTCCACTACCTATTTTTGGAGCCATCCTGCAGGTTCCACAACCCAATCTCGTTCCCATCCTGCATGTTCCATTACCAATTTTTGCACCCATCCCACAGGATCCACAACTCATTCTGGATACCATCCTGAAGGTTCGACAATCGATTCTGTGTCCCATCGTGCAGGATCTACACCCCATTGTGGGTCCCATCCTGCACGCTCCACAATCCATTCACAGTACCAAACTGTAGGATGCTCAACACATTCTTGGTCCCATCCTGTATGATCCACAACCCATTCTGCGTCCCATCCAGCAGGATCCACAACACATTCCGTGTTCCATCCTGCACATCCCACAAACTATTCTCGGTCCCATCCTGCAGGATGCAAAACCCATTCTTGGTCCAATCCTGCAGAATTCACACCCATTCTGTGCCCTATTTTGCAGGTTCCGCAATCCATGCTGCCCGTTGCACAAACCATTCTGCGTCCCTTCCTGCAGGTTCAACAAACCATTCTGGGTCCCATCCTGCGGGTTCCCCACTCATTCCCGGTCCCATCCTGCAGGTTCCACAATCCATTCTGGGTTCCATCGTGCAGGATCCACAATTGTTCTCTAACCCATCCTGCAGCTTCCACAACCCATCCCGGTCTCATCGTGCTTGATCCACAACCCATTCTGTGTCCCATCCTGAAGAATCCAGAACGAATTCTGGGTCCCATCCTGAACGATCCACAAACCATTTTGGGTTCCATCCTGCATGATTCACTATCCATTCTTTGTATCATCCTGCAGGATACGCAACCCGTTCTCGGTCCCATTCTGCAGTATCCACAGCCCATTGTCGGTCCTATCCTGTAAGATCTACAATCCATTCTCGGTCCCCTTCTGTAGGTTCATCAACATAATCTGGGCCCGCACCTGCATGTTCCACAGCCCATTCTGGATCCCATTCTGCAGGTTCCACAACCAATTCCCAGTCCCATCCTGCAGGTTCTACAACCCATTCTGGGTCACATCCTGCAGCTTCCACAACCCATTCCCAGTCTCATCGTGCTGGATCCACAACCCATTCTGTGTCCCATCCTGAAGTATCCAGAACGAATTCTCAGTCCCATTCAACGGCTTCCACAATCCATTCCCAGTCCTATTCTCCTGGATCGACAACCCATCCTCGGTCCCATCCTGCAGGACCCACAAACTATTCTCGATCCCATTCTGCAGGATCCACAACCCATTCTCGGTTCCATCCTGTAGGTTCCAAAACCCATTCTGGGTCCCATCCTGCACAATCCACAACCCATTCTGGGACCCATCTGCAGGTTCCACAACCGGTTCTTGGTCCCATGCAGCAGCTTCCACAACCCATTCCCGGTCCCATCCTGAAGATCCACAATCCATTGTCGGTTCTGTCCTGAAAGTTGCACAACCCATTATGGGTCCAGTCCTGCAGGATTCATTACCAATTCTGGGTCCAATCATGCCGGATCAAACACCCATTCCGCTTCCCATTCGGCACGACTCTTGAACCATTCTGGGTCCAATTCTGCTGGATTCATTACCAGTTCTGGGTCCTATCCTGCCGGTCAACCACCCATTCGGCACAATTCTTGAACCATTCTCGGTTACATCCTGCATGTTTCATAAAAGATTTGTGGTCCCATCCTGCACGTTCCACTAGCCATTCTAGGTCCCATCCTGCAGGTTCCACAACCCATTCCCAGTCCCATCCACCTGAATTGACAACCCATCCTCGGTCTCATCCTGCAGGACGCAATAAAGTATTCTGGATCCCATCCTGCAGGTTCCACAACCTATTCTTTGTCCCATCCAGCAGCTTCCACAACTCATACTGGGTCCCATCATGCAGGATCCACAACCCATTCTCAGTCCTATCCTGCAGGTTCCACAACCGGTTCTTGGTCACATGCAGCAGCTTCCACAACCCATTCCCCGTCCCATCCTACAGATCCACAACCCATTCTCGGCTTCATCCTGCAGGTTCCACAACCCATTCTGGGTCTAATACTGCAGGATTCAAACCCGATTCTGGGTCCTTTTCTGCAGGATCAACAAACAATTCCGCTTCCATGAATCATTCTCCGTCACATCCCGCAGGTTTCATAACCAATTTTTGGTCCCATCCTGCACGTTCCACAACCCATTCTAGGCCCCATCCTGCAGATTCCACAACCCATTCTTGGTCCCATCCTTCAGGATCCACAACCCACTCTCAATCCCATCCTGTAGGATCCTCAACCCATTCTCGGTCCAATCATGCAGGATCCACAACCCATTCTCTGTCCAATCCTGTAGGATCCATAACTCATTTTGAGTCCCATCCTGCAGGAGCACCACCCAATCTCGGTCCTATCATGCAGGATCCACAGCCCATTCTTAGTCCTATACTGAAGAGTCTACAACCGATTCTCGTTTCCATCATGCAGGATCCACAACACATTCTCGGTTCCATCCTGTAGGATCCATAATCCATTCTGGGTCCCATATTGCAGGATCCAAAACACCTTCTGGGTCCAATCCTCCAGGATCCACAACCCTTTCTGGGTGCTTTCCTGAAAGATCAACAAACCATTCCGCCTCCCATTCTGCAGGATTCACGACCCATTCTCGGTCCCATCCTACAGGTTTCATCAACCATTCTTGGTCCCATCCTGCAGGGTCCACAACCCATTGTTGGTCCCATCCTGCAGGTTCTACAACCCATTCTCAGTCCATTCCTGTGTTTCCATAACCCATTCTCGGGCCCATCATGCAAAATCCACAACCCATTCTCGGTCCCATCCTGTTGGATCCACAAACCATTCTCCGTCCCATCCTGCAGGTTCCACAACCCATTCACAGTCCCATCCTGCATATTTCTGTACCGATTTTTGGTACTATCCTGCAGAATCCACAACCACTCCTGGGTCCAAAGCTGCAGGATCCATAGCCCATCCTGCGTGCTGTTCTGCAGGATCAACAAGCATTCTGCCTCCCATTCTGCAGGATGCACGGTCCATTCCTGGCCCAAAACAAGCAGGATTCGTCACCCACTCTCAGTCCCATCCTGCAGGCTTAGATTAGATTAAATTACTTACAGTCTGGAAACAGGCCCTTCGGCCCAACAAGTCCACACCGACCCACAACCCAGCCATGCCCCTATATTTACTCCTTACCTAAAACTACGGGAAATTTAGCATGGCCAATTCACCTGACCCGCATATCTTTGGACTGTGGAAGGAAACCCATGCAGACACGGGTAGAACGTGCAAACTCCACACAGTCAGTCGCCTGAGGCGGGAAATGAACGCGGGTCTCTGGCACTGTGAGGGAGCAGTGCTAACCACTGTGCCACCGTTCCGCTTCGTAACCCAGTCTGTGTCCGATCATGCATATTGCACAACCCATTCTGGGGTCCCATCCAACTGGAATCGCAACCCATTCTCAGTCCCATCTTGCAGGTCCACAACCCATTCTCGGTCCATTCCTGTCATATCCATAACCCATTCTCGGGTCCATCGTGCAGGATCAACAACGCATTCTCCATCCACCACTGCAGGTTCCACAACTCATTCTGGGTCCCATCCTGCAGTTTCCACCACAGATTCAGGGTCCTATCCTGCAGGATCCACAACCCATTCTTGGTCCCATCCTGCTTTTTATCAACCCATTCTGGGTCCAAGACTGAAGGCTCCTCAACCCATTGTGGATCCGATCCTTCAGGATTCACAACTTATGCTCGCTCCAATCCTGCAGGATCCACAACCAATTATGTGTCCCATTCTGCAGGTTCCAGAACCCATTTCCTTCCCATCCTGCAGGCTCCACAACCCATTCTGGGTTCCATCCTGCAGGCTCCACAACCCATTTCCGTTCACATCTTACAAGTACCACAACCCATTCTGGGTCCCATTCTGCAGTATTCAGAAGCCATTCTCAATCCCATTCTACAGGTTCAGAACCCCATTCTGGTTCACATCTCACAGGATCCATAACTCGTTCTCTGTCCCATCCTGCAGGTTCTACAACCCATTCCCGGTCCCATCATGCAGGATCGACTAGCCATTCTTAGTCTTATCCAGCAGGTTCCACAACTCATTCTGTGTCCCATCCTGAAGGATCCACAACGAATTCTTGGTCCCATCCTGAAGAAACTACAAACCATTTTGGGCCCCATCCTGCAGGATTCACAACCCATTCTGGATCCCGTCCTATGGCTTCCACAAATCATTCTGCGACCCATCCTGCAGGTTCCGCAACCCATTCCTGGTCCCATCCTGAGATTCTACAACCCATTCTCGGTCCCAACCTACAGTTTCCAAAACCCGTTCTCGTTACCATCCTGCACGATCACAACCCATTCTCGATCCCATCCTGTAGGATCCACACTCCATCCTGGGTTCCATCTTAAGGTTAGCAGATTACAGGGTGACCTGGACAGGCTACGTGAGTGGACAGATGCATGGCAGATGCGGTTTAATGTAGCTAAATGTGTGTTTATCCACATTGGTGGCAAGAAGGAAGGCAGACTACTACCGAAATGGAGTCAAGTTAGGTAAAGTCGCAGTACAACGAGATCTAGGTGTTCTTGTACATCTGTCAATAAAAGCAAGCATGCAGGTACAAAAGGCAGTGAAGAAAGCTGATAGCATGCTGGCATTCATAACAAGAGGAATTGAGTATAGAAGCAAAGAGGTTCTTCTGCAGCTGTACAGGACCCTAGTGAGACTGCATCTGGAGTATTGTATGCAGTTTTGGTCTCTGAATTTTAGGAAAGACATTCTGGCTATTGATGGAGTGCAAAGTGGGCTCACGAGGTCAATTCACGGAATGGCGAGACTATCTTATTTTGAAAGATTGGAGTGACTGGGCTTGTATACCCTTGAGTTTAGATGGCTGAGAAGGGATCTGATTGAGATGTTTAAGATTATTAAAGGATTGGACACTCTGGAGGCAGGAAGCATATTTCCGCTGATGGGTATGTCCAGAACAAGAGGACACAGTTTAAAAATAAGGGATAGGCCATTTAGAACAGAGTTGAGGAGAAGCGTCTTCACCAAAGAGTGGCGAGAGTGTGGAATGCTCTGCCCCAGAAGGCTGTGGAGGCCACGTTTCTGGATACTTTCAAGAAAGAGGTCGATAGAGCTCTTAAGGATAGTGGAATCAAGGGTTATGGGAATAAGACAGGAGCAGTATACTAATTGAGGAAAGATCAGCCATGATCATAATGAATGGTGGTGCTGTTTCGAAGGGCAGAATGCACTACTCCTGCACCTATTGTCTATTGCAGGATCCACAACCCATTCTCAGTCCCACTTTGCAGGTTCTATAACCTATTATCAGTCCCATCCTGCAGGTTCCACAACCCATTCCGGGTTTCATCTTGCAGGATCCACAACCCATTCCCAGTACCATTCTGCAGCTTTCACAATCTAATGTTGTTCCCATCATGCAGATTGCAGAACCAATTCGTACTCCCATCCTGCAGGTTCCCCAAACAATTGTGGTTCACATCCCGCAGGATCCACAACTCGTTCTCTGTCACATCCCACAGATTCCACAATGCATTCCCAGTCCCATCGTGCAGGATCCACAGTCCGTTCTTGGTCCCATCCTGCAGTTTCCACAACTCATTTTGGGTCCCTTCCTGCAGTTTTCAGAACTGGTTCCGCGTTCAATGCTGCAGGATTTACATTCTGGCTCCCATCCTGCAGGTTCCACAACCGATTCTCGGTCCCCTCCTGCAGGTTCCACAGCCCATTCTGGATCTCAACCTGCAGCTTCCAGACCCCATTCCCGATACCATTCTGCAGGTTCAAGAACCCATTCCTAGTCCCATTCTGCAGGTTCCACACCCCATTATGGTTCACACCCCGCAGGATCCACAATTCGTTCTCCGTCCCATCCTGCAGGTTCCACAACCCATTCTAAGTCCCATTCTGCAGGTTCCAGAACCCATTCCCAGTCCCATACTGCCCGTTGCACAAACCCATTCTGCGTCCCTTCCTGCAGGTTCAACAAACCAATTCTGGATCCCATCCTGCGGGTTCCCCACTCATTCCCGGTCCCGTCCTGCAGGTTCCACAATCCATTCTGGGTTCCATCCTGCAGGTTCCACAACCCATTCTCGGTCCCATCGTGCTGGATCCATAACTCATTCTCTGCCCCATCCTGAAGTATCCAGAACGAATTCTGGGTCCCATCCTGAAGGATCCACAAACCATTTTGGGTTCCATCATGCAGGATTCACAACCCATTCTTCATCTCATCCTGCAGGATCCACAACCCATTCTCGGTCCCATTCTGCAGTTTCCACAACCCATTCTCGTTCACATCCCGCAGGATCTACAATTCGTTCTCCGTCCCATCGTGCAGGATCCACAGCCTGTTCTGGGTTCTAATCTGCAGGTTCCAGAAACCATTCCCATCCCATCCAGCCCATTCCTCATCCTGCGAATTCCCCATCCATTCCACGTCTCATCCTGCAGGCTCCATAATCCATTCTGGGTCCCCCTTTGCAGGATCCACAACTCGTTCTCTGTCCCATCCTGCAGGATCCACAATCCATTCCCGGTCCCAGACTGCACGTTTCACAACCCATTCTGCGTTCCTTCCTGCAGTTTCCACAACCAATTCTGGATCCCATCCTGCAGGCTCGAGGACCCATTCACGGTCCCATTCTGCACGTTTCACAACCCATTCTGCGTTTGTGGTCCCATCCTGCAGTTTCTCCAGAATCCATTCCCGGTCCCATACTGACCGTGGCACAAACCGTTCTGCGTCCCTTCATGCAGGTTCAACAAACCATTCTGGGTCCCATTCTGCGGGTTCCACAATCCATCCTGTGTTCCATCGTACAGCATCCACAACCGTTCTCTGTCCCATCCTGCAAGTTCCTCAACCCATTCCCGGTTCTATCCTGCTGGATCCACAACCCATTCTTGGTCCCATCTTGCAGGTTCCACAGCCCCTTCCCGGTCCCATCGTGCTGGATTCACAAACTATCCTGAAGTATGCAGAACGAATTCTGCGTCCCATCCTGAAGGATCCACAAACCATTTTGAGTTCCATCCTGCTGGATTCATAACCCATTCTTTATCTCATCGTGCAGGATCCACAACGCATTCTTGGTCCCATTTTGCAGTTTCCACAACCCATTCTAGGTCCCATCCTGCAGGACATACATCCCATTCTCTGCCCCCTCCTGTTGGTTCATCTATCCATTCTAGGTCCCCTCCTGGAGGTTCCACAGCCCATTCTGGATCCCATTCTGCATTTTCCAAAACCCATTCCCGGTCCCATCCTGCTGGTTCCACACCCCATTCTTGTTCACATCCCGCAGGATCCACAATTCGTTCTCCGTCCCATCGTGCAGGATCCACAGCCCATTCTGGGTCCCATTCTGGAGGTTCCAGAAACCATTCCCGATCCCATCCTGCCCGTTCCTCATCCTGTCCTTTCCTGCAGTTTGCATAAAAAAATCTCGCTCCAATCCTGCGAATTCCCCACCCATTCCACGTTCCATCCTGCAGGTTCCACAATCCATTCTGGGTCCCATCCTGTAGGATGCACAGCTCGTTCTTGGTCCCATCCTGCAGGTTCCACAACTCATTTTGGGTCCCTTCCTGCAGTTTTCAGAACTGGTTCCGCGTCGAATGCTGCAGGATTTACATTCTGGCTCCCATCCTGCAGGTTCCACAACCGATTCTCGGTCCCCTCCTGCAGGTTCCACAGCCCATTCTGGATCTCAACCTGCAGCTTCCAGACCCCATTCCCGATACCATTCTGCAGGTTCAAGAACCCATTCCTAGTCCCATTCTGCAGGTTCCACACCCCATTATGGTTCACACCCCGCAGGATCCACAATTCGTTCTCCGTCCCATCCTGCAGGTTCCACAACCCATTCTAAGTCCCATTCTGCAGGTTCCAGAACCCATTCCCGGTCCCATACTGCCCGTTGCACAAACCCATTCTGCGTCCCTTCCAGCAGGTTCAACAAACCAATTCTGGATCCCATCCTGCGGGTTCCCCACTCATTCCCGGTCCCGTCCTGCAGGTTCCACAATCCATTCTGGGTTCCATCCTGCAGGTTCCACAACCCATTCCCGGTCCCATCGTGCTGGATCCATAACTCATTCTCTGCCCCATCCTGAAGTATCCAGAACGAATTCTGGGTCCCATCCTGAAGGATCCACAAACCATTTTGGGTTCCATCCTGCAGGATTCACAACCCATTCTTCGTCTCATCCTGCAGGATCCACAACCCATTCTCGGTCCCATTCTGCAGTTTCCACAACCCATTCTCGGTGCCATCCTACAGTTTCCACAACCCATTCACCGTCCCATGAAGCAGCTTCCACAAACCATTCCCGGTTCCATCCTGAAGACCCACAATCCATTCCCGGGTTCATCCTGCAGGTTCAACAACCCAATCTGGGTCCAATCCTGCAGAATTCATTCCCAATTCTGGGTCCTATCCTGCCGGATTACACTTCCCTTTTGCATGATTGTTGAACCATTCCCGGTCCCATCCTGCACGTTCCACAACCCATTCTAGTTCCCACCCTGCAGGTTCCACAACCCATTCCCAGTCCCATCATCCTAGATAGGCATCCCATCCTCTGTTCTATCCTGCAGGACCCACAAACTATTCTTGGTCCCATCCTGCAGCTTCCACAACCCATTTTTTGTCCGATCCCGCAGCTTCCACAACCCATTCTGGGTCTCATCATGCAGGATCCACAACCCATTCTGGGTCCAATCCTGCAGGATTCAAAACCCATACTGGTGCTTTTCCTGCAGGATCAACAAACCATTCCGCTTCCCTTTCTGCAGGATCCACAAACCATTCTCCATCACATCCTGCAGGTTTAATAACCGATTTTCGGTCCCATCCTGCACGTTCCACAACCCATTCTCAGTCCCATCCTGCGGAATCCAAACCCGTTCTCGGTCCCATCATGTAGGAAACATAATCCATTCTGTTTCCCATCATGCAGATTCCACAACCCAGCCTGGGTACCATCCTTCCGAATCCACAACCAATTCTCGGTCCCAACCTGCAAGTTCCACACCCATTCTTAGTCCAATGCTGCAGGTTCCACAACCCATTCTCAGTCCATTCCTGACATATCCATAACCCATTCTTGGGCCCATCATGAAGGATCCACAACCCATTCTGGATCCTAATCTGCAGAATCCACAACCCATTCTCGCTCCCATTCTGTAGGATCCATAACTCTTTCTCGGTGCTATTCTTCAGATTCTATGAATCCCACAACCTCTAACCTATTGCAGGATCCACATCCCTTCCTACATTAATGCCATCCTCCAGCTTCTGCAGCCATTCCTACCTTCGTAACATGACGCGGACTCGACACCTCTTCCTTCCGCTGCATTGTTCCCCAGAAGGGCCTCGGACGTACGTGAATGTTACAGAGATAGAGGCGGATATCAGGATACGAGGATTTTACAGAGTGTTGCAGTCGCAAAGGGAGTCTTCATTAAATGATGTGGATTCATGTTGACGAACGAGTTTAATTATGGAAGAAGAATTGGGAGGACATGTAGGTTTCACCCATTGGGAGTATTATAGAGACTGAATCGGGAGAGTAATAGGCATTGAAGTGGGTTCTATAAGTCTGGAGTGTTGCAGGGAGCTGGTTTACAATAGGAAGAAGGTTTCTCCGGTGACAGATGGTCAGCGTTGTGTGGTGTGGGAAAGTTAAAGATAGGGAGAACTTTCCAGTCTGGAAGAGATTGCACTGGTAGGGACGTATCAAGAGACTGAAGCATTTTTCATGGAGAAGGTTACAGAGATTAGGAGTGATGTAGGGATTGAAGGCGAATACACGGGCAAGGAGGGGTGTATTAATAGCAGGTGTTTCAGGGTGCTGCAGTAAGGGTTTACACACATAGGGAAGGTTGTATTTACTGGCGAATGTTACATTCTACAGGGAGTGTGCGGGAGAGGTTAATGGAAGAGAGGAGGTAAGAGACTATGTATTGCGGGGGGTGGAAGAGATTACAGACACCAAGGTGGCTGTATGTTTGAGAAGAGCATTTAGAGATAGTTAGTGCTGTAAGGCTGGAGGGAGATTGTAATACTGAGAGTTGTCAAGTCTTAATTACAATATTGATATACGGCAGAACTGAGGACGTAACTGTCAAAAAGAAGTTGAGACAATCCAGATGAGTTTACAGAGATATAAATGTTCCTACAAGTTGCCGCGGGTAACAGTGATGCCGAGTGTTGTAATAAATGGCAATAGTTATAGGGAGAACTCTAATGATAGGAAGAGATGACAGTCGTATGGAGATTTGTAACGACAGGAGATGCTTTCATAGGCAAGGAGTACTTGAGAGGAAATAGAAGATTACAGAGAAACGAAGAGTATAGGGGATGAGACAAGGTTCAAGAGTTAGGGATGGTTAACAACACGGGAGCAAGATCTGAACAGAATGTGAATAGAATCTGCACAGTGTGGAAACAGGCCATTCGGGCCAACAAGTCCACACAAACCATTTGAAGAGAATCCCACCCACAAACATCTGCTTACACATCCACGTAACCCTACATTTGTCATAGTAAACACATCTAACATACACATCACTGAACATCAGGGGCATTTTATGATGGCCAATCCGACAGATATTTTCTTGACTGCAGGAGGAAACCAGTGCACCCAGAGCAAACCCACACAGACAGGGGACGCGGGGTTGGAAACTGTGCAAACACCATGCAGGCAGTTGCCAAGGCTGGAATCCAGGGCGTAAGTAGATTCCATTGCTAACCATTGAGCCACCATACCACCCTGTGTCTGATGAGACAGAGCATTGCAGAGATTGTACCAGGTCACGATGTTCTGGGGGGTTGTTGGAACAGGAGGAGAATATAATCAGCAACAGGAGAAGGTTACAGAGGTGGTGCCCGTCAGAGAGACTGAAGGAGGTTACAGCAATAGGGAGGGCTGTGGAGTCTCTAGACAATTACAGAGGTAGGGACGGTTGGGGAGACTGAATGAAGTTAGTAATACGCAGAGTTATACACACTGGGTGAGGCTGCCGGTGAGCAAGGATTTTATGGGCTGATTGAAATTATAGACAGAAGCAGTTGACGAGAATGGAAGTTGTTACAACAATTAAGAGGATCTTTCAGGCACATAGATGGTTTTAGTGGCTGCAAGATGTTTAAGAGCTAGGAAGGCTAGAAGTGGATGGAGCTGGTCAGAGGTATGGAACATTGTTGTGATGGAAGGACGTCACAGCGAAAGAGACATGTGTACAGAGTGGGTGATATCAGAGATCGAGCGAGGGTTCAAGTGGCTTGAGAACGTGACATTTTGGCGAGTTGGCCGGAAAGGCCGTCGGTAATGGAGGAAGCTGTACATTCAGGGAAGTGAAATGAATGGTGGAAGGTTAAAGGGACTGAGGTGCTGTAGACCTGGATGGAGGAGTGTTGTAGGAGGAGGTTAAAATGATATCATGTGCTGGAGAAGCTTGAGGAAGGTACACGGAGGAGGAGGTTGGTAGAGGCTGGATATTACAGTCAGAGTAGGTTGTAAGCACTGGACAAGACGACAGATACAAGGAATTTTGTAGTTTCTCAGAGATAGTGGCCACAACTCTAAGTTTCAAAGTCATTACGGAAAGAGATCAGGATAGAAATAAATTGTCCAAAATTGGGGAAGATACCCTATCATTCGACTATCACTTCCACAACGCATTATCACGGTCATTAGCCAGGACCTGGCAAACAGACACTGTAAGATACTACACCATATTCAGAAAGAGGAAGCTTTTCAAAGCGATACAGTGAGAATTCAGAGTCAGTGTGTTCCCTGAAGAGGGAATGGCAAAGGCAGTACCTCCAGTGAATACTGGTTAAGCGATATCATGAGTTTGATAAACTAAGTACAGAGCAATAAAAAAGTGGTGAATCCCTTCACAAGTATAGATTGTGCAAGGGGGTCCTTAAAAACGAGGTGTAAACAATGGCCATGAAACATCCTTGGCAGATACTGTTAAGGAAAAGCCACCTAATAGAGTTAGAGTAAGAGGATTCCTAGTTGAAGGGTGTGCCCTGTTAGAAACCAAAGGGGCAATCTGTGCATCAAGCCAGAGGAAGTAGGTGAGGTCTTCAATGAATACTTCCAACATATATTCACACAAGTGAAAGGTATTGTAGCCGGGGATTTTAGTCCGGAGGGTGAGTTTATGGAACATGTTAAGAGGATGTTTAAATGTTTTACAGGAGCAAAGATGGAGAAATCCCCAGTGTCCAATGAAATATATCCAAGGCTGCTTATGCGAGGAAAGGGAGCAGATTGCTGAGGCACTGGCGGATATATTTAATTCTTTTCTGGCGACAGGTGAAGTGCCGAATGACTGGAGGATAGCTAATGTGATTCCTTTGTTCAAGAAAGGCAACAGGGATAGACCAGGTAATTACAGAACAGATAGTCTGACAGCAGTGGGAGGGATATTATTGGAAAATATTCTAAGGGACACAATGAATCAACATTCAGAAAGGGGAGAATCGATTAGAGATAGTCAGATTTGGTAGAAGAAGATCATGTCTGACGAATTCAGTTGAGTTTTTTGAAAAGTTGTTCAAAAAATATTAATGAGGGCAGTGCAGATGATACGAAATTTTTTTGACTTGACTAAGGCCTTTGACACGGTCCCACATGGAAGACTGGTCCAAACAGCAAGAGCCTATGGGATTGCAGGCAAGTTGGTAATCTGGATCCAAAATTGGTGGAAGGATGTTTTTGTTTTTGAAATCCTTTCACCAGCTAAAGGGATCTGTGCAGGAACCGTTGCTGGTTATTATGTATATTAATGATTTGGATGTGAAAGCAGAAAGTATCATGAGTAGGTTCGCCGTTGACATGAAAGGAGAGGGTGTTGTCTCACAATGAGGGGATGGTCTCAGGCCCCAGTCTGATATCGATCAGATGTTAAACTGAACAGAGTAATGGCAGATGGAGTTTACTTCTGATCAAAGCGAGGTACCGCGCTGTGGGAGGTATGATAAACAAAGAACAGTAGGTCCTTGTGGGGTAATAGCAACCAGGAGACCTTGGGTGAAGAATTCCACAGATCCATGAAGGTGTCAGTACAGGTATATAGGGTGGGGAAGACACCTGACCTGGGAGCACTGGGGACCATCTCCTGGCAGGGAGAATTATTGGAATTGTGTGGCTGGGTGTTGTGAAGCCAGAAAGACGTTTAGGCTAGTACAGAAGATATTTGAATAATTTCAATGGGGATAAGGCAGACAAGAACACAGGAGACAATTAGGGGAAATTGATGAATTAAACTGCATTTATTTCAATGCAAGGGGCTTGACAAGTAGATGAACTCAGGGCATGGATGGCAACATGGGACTGGGATATTTCAGGAATTAGATAAACACAGCTGAGTGATGGACAGGAGTGGCAGCTCATTGTTCCAGGGCACAGGTGCTCCAGGGGAAGTAGAGCGGGAGAGAAGAGAGGAGGAGTGTTGGTGGGTTTGAGCAGGGGATCATCACAGAAGTACTTAAAGGTATTCCTGTGGGATCGCCAAGTGAAGCAATATTCTCGGAGCAGAGAAATAAGAATGGGTCATAAATTTGATACGATTGTACTGCTGACCCCAATTAATCAGTGGGAGACTGAGAAATAAATATTTCGGAAGATCTAAAATATCTCTAAGAATAGTAGGGTTGTCATGGTAGTGGCTTTTAAACTTTCCAAACGTTGACTCGGACTGCCACAGTATTAAGCATTTGGAAGGGAGAAATTTGTAAAGTACGTTCCAGAAAACTCCCAACCAATATGTAAGTGGTCCGACTGAAGAAAGAGCCAAAGCCTGACCTCCGCTTGAGAAAGGGTCTGAGGTGTCAAAGTAACCACAATTCTATTGGTTTGAAAATAGCTATGGAAAAGGATAGGTCTGGTCCACAAGTTCAAGTTATAAAATGGAGCCAGATCAATCTTGATAGTATTAGACATGAACTTTCAGATGTTGATTCGGGGGATATTTGCGGGTAAGAAACGAGTCCACAAAGCATGCCATACATACAGTGTTGGAGAGGGAATACTGAACAGAAAGATCCCAGGCAGCATTCCCACTCTCTCATTGGAAGCCTGCTTTCCGCTCTGTTGCACTGATGCTCACTAAGAAAGCACATGCCTGGATTGATAGCTGTGAACTCCCGATGCTTTATCACTACAAGAAAAACTTCATGAAGGTATGGTGATTGAGCCTGGGCTGTGTCTGTACTCCACTCCTCCTCCAGCACTGTATCTATGTCACGTCTTGTTAACCAATGTCTGGTGACCTCTCATTGCTCTCTGCTCTGTGCACTGTGAGTGATCTGACCTCACTGCAAGATTTATTGACGGCTCAATGTCTCCTTACCCTTTGTCCCTTTGGCAGACCAATCACCTTCTATGAAGTTATGGACGAGACACCCAGCAGTTGGGAAGTCTATTCAGTCAGCACGTTCCTGAGTAACTACAGGAGAAAGAGAAAGAGACAGAATGGGAAATTAGATTGATGCAGTGAGGGTTACACATGGAGAATGGTAGTGACCACCACAGAGATCTGGAAAATCCCAGTCTCCATCCCTAGTCTGTGCGGTCTCGTCTCTTTGGAGTGGAGAATTATGTTGGCTCTGGATCTGGAGTAGCTGTGAGTAGACCCTCACAGTGAGGGATACCACATGGAGAGTTACTGAATGATATTACCAGAGTACTGTCAGATTTCAGAATCAAACAATTGTACAGGACGAAGAGGTTTTGATTCATGGTGCACTGGAATGAGCAACCTTTGAGCAGGCGAAGTGATGGCCTCACGTTATTATTGTGAGACAATTTATCCAGAAACTCAGCTAATGTTCTCTGGACACCGATTCAAATCCCACCATCACAAATCGTCCAATGTGAATTAAATGCTTTGTAAACAGTACGTACTTAAAAATCTGCAAATGAGTATTAAAGAGGTGCTGATGTTAATGAACATCTATCAGATACATTCATGCCTTTACGGAAGGACAGCTACCATCTTCACCTGGTGTGGACAGCAGACTGTGCCTCCATGCTCACGCAATGGAGTTGCCTCTCAATTAACGTCTGGAATGGCTCAGTAAGCCACTCAGTTCAAGGACAGCGAGGCATGGGCAAGAAATTCTGCCCAGCCAGAGACACCCACATCCCACGATTGAATAATAAGAATCACATCACACTGGGCCCCAATGGACCAGTGCTGGGACCAGTGTCCTGGTCAATCATGTCGGTAGGTTTATAGACAGGACTTTAAACTGACGGAGAGGAAGCAGGGACAGGTTTCAAGCAAAAGGAGTTTTCCAAATGCAAAGCAAAAAGGTGAAGCATGGGAATAGCATGGGGATGTGGCCAAAGACAAGCATAAAGGAACAGATGGGGCACAGTTCAACTGAAATTGTCTGAAATTGCCATCATGAACCTCTCAGCTTTGCTTTCCTCCTTCAAGATATTCCTGAAAACCTACTTATTTGGTAATGCCATTGGCCACCGACGTCATATTTACATCTGCGGCCTTATGTCAATATTCCATTTATAATATTTCTGGGAATCTGCACACATGATAAAAATACTAATTGTTGTTGATTTGGACATACATCATCATCACATCACTTTCACGTGAATGGTCTGTAACTCCTTATTTAACTGCAATGTGGGAACACCTTCATCACATGAACTGTAGCAGTACAAGATGATCAAACATCATCTTCTCCACATGCAACACGACTTTGGCAATGATCATAAGTTTCTGTGGAGGGGAAAACAGACTAAAGGTATCAGGAAGTGCAAAATGAATAGGAGGTTCTGGGAAAAGTGTAGAATTTGGTGGCCACAAATAAAAGAGAAATAGGCACTTTTCCTGGGAAAAAAATAATCCTGATGGTGAAAGATTTTGCAGAGTAATGATTCTGGTAAGAGGACAGCACATGGTCTGTGAAAGTAGGAGTAATATAATAGAGCTAGAATATACCCATTATTAGACACTCAGGAAGTAAGATATTGGCAAAAAGGTTATCAGGAAGGGTAGAGGTGAATCAGTGTTAGCTGTTATGATCCCACAGTCTGGGAAAGAAATACAGAAGGAACACAGGCTCCCACTCCCGTCCTCCTCTCCTCATTCTCCTTCCCTCCATCCCTCATTCTCCTTCCCTCCCTCCATCCTTCCCTCCACCGCATTCTATGGGCGGCACGGTGGCCCAGTGAGTAGCACTGCTGCCTCACACCAAGAGATATCCGCGTTCAATTCTCGCCTCAGGTGACTGTCTGTGTGGAGTTTACACATTCTCCCCGGTCTGCGTGGGTATGCTCCGGTTTCCAAAAAAACGTGCAGATTAGGTGACTTGGCTAGGTGTTAGATGAAGGGGTAAATGCAGGGGAATGGTTCTAGGTGGGTGTGGGTCGGTGTGGACTTGTTGGGCTCCAGGGCCTGTTTCCACACTGTAAGTAATCTAATCAAGCATTTATCTCAGTTCGAATTTGCTCTGTCTACATCCTCTTTTAACACTCTCTACCGAGAAGGCTGCACATACATCACGCTGCAGTTTGCCCCATACAATTTCCATCGGAAACGCTGACTTCTCCCTCTCCGAATCCTACCTGGCTTGCTGTGTTCTTCCAGCCTCCTGATTCTGCCTGGCTTGCTGTGTTCTCCCAGCCTTCTGTTGCCGCCTGGCTTGTGTTCCTCTCCCTCCTAGTTCTACCTGGCTTGCTATGTTCTTTCAGCGTCCTGGTGCTGCCTGCTTTGCTGTGTCCCTCTCTCTCCTGATGCTGCCTGGCTTGCTGTGTTTTTCCAACCTCCTGATGCTGCTTGGCTTGCTGTTTTCTCCCAGCCTCCTGGTGCTGCCTGGCTTGCTGTTTTCCTCTCCCTCCTGGTTCTGCCTTTCTTGCTAAGTTCTTCCAGCCTCCTGATGCTGCCTGGCTTGCTGTGTTCTCCCAGCCTCCTGGTGCTGCCTGGCTTGCTGTTTTCCTCTCCCTCCTAGTTCTGCCTTTCTTGCTAAGTTCTTCCAGCCTCCTGATGCTGCCTGGCTGGCCGTGTTCTTCCAGCGTCCTGATGCTGCCGGGCTTGCTGCGTTTTTCCAGCGTCCAGACTGTCTCGTTGGGATTCCAGCACCTGCTGGTTTTTTAGCCCACTACAAATATGACGGCTGAGCATGCGTACCGCTGAGCATTGCCCTGAACAAAGTTGGTGGCAATCACTCGGGCGAATCGCTATCAGAGATTACTGCAGATACGGCTCTGCGAGTTTGAAATTTGTGTTTTCCGACGAACACCAAGTGTTCGCAAAACCTCTCAGGCCATTCCACTACCATTTCCCTCCTGCTTCCTATTGTACTTCTCTCAATACACTGTCCTGTCCTTATCTCTGATTCTCTGGCCTCGGTCAAACTGACAATGCATGGCCGCGTGCACATTCGCATGGCTTACACTGGTCCCGCCTCTCTCACTGTTTGTTTGGAGGACCAGCTCTCGCCACCCGCTCCTCCAGTCCCGCTCCCTATCCTTCTATTGGTCCAGCGCTGACATCAATCAGCCAAAGCTCCTTGAGCGCTGGAGCATGCTCAGTGCTTCCTGTTGTCGTTATTCGAGACGAACATCGGTTGTTATCAGACCCTTGTATTTGCAGTTCAGGAGATAAACGAAACGTAGAAACTTGATCGAAAAGATGTTCACTTCAAGATCTTGGGATTATAAGTCGTGTTTGAAAAGGCTTTCTGTAGTTAAAAGCTAAAGATTGCCATTCATGCTTCTGTATCCGCGAGGAAAGAAATGCTGGTGAAATAAATGTAACAAATGTAGCAGTCCCCAGTGAAAAGAGAAACAGAATAATGATGAATATGCAGAACATCATGTAGTTAAGTGAGGTGAGTGTTCTTCATATGAGCTGTGAGGAGGCAGTGGGGCAGGTAAATCAGAAAAAATATAAGGATAAAAGACATTCTCAAGAAAGATCTGTGCAATGGAAAGCAATTAAAATCAAAAGATGAAAGTTCAAGATTGTAAGAGAAAGTTTGTGGACAGAGACTACAAGAGTGAAGAGACGCCTGTGCTCTACTGTCTTGTTGTTGATATGAACAGTATGACCCACATTGAATTGTAAATAGCTGTCTGAGTCTGTCACTATAAATTGCTTGAAACAGATAAACTTCTCAACTTTTCTCAATTTAGCTGATAGGTGGTTCACAGTTCAGTTCTACTGCCAACTCTGATCCTGCCTGTAAAGGGGTGTAGACCACATTTAATCAGACAACGATAAATATCAAGCTAGACTGGGAACCAAACTCCAGTCCCTCACTACTGATTCCCTTACGGAAGCTGAACGAGCCTGTTCACAAACATGGTGAAATATTTCACTTCAAAATTAGCTTCCAACTCCATTATCACAAAGACCACATGCATTTCAACCTGAGCAACATCTCAGTTCAATAATTGTTCTCCCTGAATTCCAACCTCCTGTGGGTTTTCAGTTTTAACTCTCTGGCTTTTTCACCTTTCACATGTTGTTAGGTTCCAAAGCCGTAAAATCTTGCATTTAGTCCCTAAACTCGCCGATTTTCTGCATCCTCTTGTTTGTTCAGGATACTCCTGAAAACCTAGATCTTTGGCACAGTGTTTGCTCACTTGTCCTGATACGACCAAATGTGCCCAGTGTCAAATATTGTTTTATGACAACCTTGTACAGCATGTCAAAATGTTGAATTGCATCAAAAATGTGAAAGTATGCAATTGTTGTTCATTTGGACAAATGCATCATAATTTGATAAAACCTTAACTAATCGCATTGCAGTTACACCCTCACAACACAGACTGCAGTAGATCAGGGAGGTCAAACGTCATCTTTCCAGAGGGAAATGAGAATTGGTAATATTCATTGATACTTGTGGAGAGTGATCCAACGTTTATGTTTCAGGTCATGCTGAATGAATGACAGAAAAAAAAACATATACGGTGCAGAACCTATTGGTTCAGTTAAGCTCAGAACCAGAACAGAAAAAGGACAGCATCAAGAAACATGCTGTGGTAAGATAGAGCTTCTAAATCCATTGCATCTGGTCAAAGGAATGCAGTAGAAATCTTATCTCAATACAATTGGATAAAGTAACAGGAACGCATGAAACATACACGTTCTTGCATTATTAGAGACAGCGGGAAGACAAGAGTGAAACAGAGTAATGTATTGAAATGGTTTCAGATTCACAATAAAGGAGGCACACCAGCCCTGGAGCTACAGAACCTCGCACAGGTAGCAGGCTCAAAACTAAAAGCTCAAAATTCAAAAATACTCAACAATGTCACTGCTGTTAATTTGAAATTCTCCTGTGGATCCTGCAGCTGGAAAGATATCAGATGTACTGGAGTTAGAGAAAACAAGCCTAGTTGAGGAAATCCCAAGAGAGTGGGTGATGTTACTGTGCCACTGTTGCTGCATGCTGACATTACCCACAGTAACAGAGAGCATCAGGGTCTGTGCAAACCACAGATTCCCCACACATTGGGAAGGATCCCTGACAGAGGACGGATACCCACACATGGGGAAGGATAGCAGTTTTCCTGAGAGGGAGCAAATCACCCACACATTGTGCAGGATGGCAAGGTCCCTGAGAGGGACAGATCACCCACTCTTTGGGAAGTTTGGCAGGGTCCCTGAGAGGAGAAATATCACCCTCATATTGCGAAGGATGGCAGATTCCATGAGATAGAGCAGAGCACCCAAACTTTGGCAGTGTCCCTGAGAGGATGTCAGTGTCCCTGCAAATTGGTTCCTTTGCCACAGTGGTTCAAAACTGAGAGATTCTAATATGAGCGTATAACATTAGAATTAACATTAAGCTGAAGGGAGATTTGACAGAGTGTACTGTTAACTGTTATTTTAGACAATGTAGATAAAAAGAAGGCATTCCCATTAACTGAAATGAAATGGGTCATGAGATACAAAGGTAAGACTTCGGTTCAGATCATAAGGGAAGATATGATGGAAAACTTGTATGCAGTTATAATGTCCAAGGATTCAGCACTTAAACAAAGGACAATCAAATTCAGTTTTTGATGAATCAATCGATCATATCAGATTTTCATTAGACGTTCGTTTGGAGTTTCCTGTCTGTGAATCGTCTTCAAATATTCAAGCAAGTTTTATGAATAGAATGTCAGTCCACGTAAGAAATCAGACTGACAAATAATTCCATTTGTACCATATTTTTGCCTGGATATCCATCCATGCAAGAATCAGTGAAAGAAGCTTCCAAAATCCTTCGGTATCAGGAGAGAAAAGAATTATAAAAATCAAATAACAAACTTTCTCTAAACACGAACATTATTTCTCTCTCCTAAAAACCGCCAATCCTATTGGGTTCCTCCAGCACCCTATCTTTTATTTCAGAAACTCACATTTTCCCTCCTCCTGGCCGACGGTGACCAGATATATTCACAACAGAGATCATCACACATTGCGAAAGATGGGAGGGTCCTGAGAGGTGATAGTCGCATTCATTTACCAGAGAGTTTCAGGACTGAGTGATTTATGATGTAATGGAGCAACTGGAGTTGAAGGGAGATGTGTCAGAACTTATGGGCTTATGATTGGTGTAGATACACTAGGTGAAAACAAAATGTTCACATTAGCTGGGGGATATGGATGATGAGATAAAAAATTGAAGATTTTGGCCAGATTGACCGGGAGCATTTAAATGAAGTGGTTTAACAGAAGGGATTATATACCTAATGTATCTTAATGATAAACAGTTAGACTGAGTGCTGTGAACCACAGTATTAAAACTCCAGTTTCTGTCAATCCGCGGGCTTGAATTATCCCAGTACGAAAGCCACAACGGAAGTACCTCAGTCAACTCGATTGGTCTGGGTAACTTCCAGTTTGTGATGGTTCCTTTTCCTCTGGGTGTTTGTAGACCCCTCAAGCTCTCTGACACTCTCGGTGATGAAAGCAGGAAAATTGGTGACATTCTCTGAAAACAGTGAGAGCTCCAGCTGTTCTACCGCCCTTGAGATCTTCGCTAACATTCCTGCTTTGGGGGGATTGGCACGCCTTGTTAGTGACAGTATCTGTGGCTCAACTGATCAGCAGCTGGCAGTATGATAGGAGGCTGATAGTTTGACACCATCCAGGTGTGGAGCTTTGGCTATTTCAGGTCAGCTTATTAAAGTGACCCCCTACCTCCATTTAAACTGGAAAATCCATGGCAAGTTTGAATTGCAGCCGAAACAATCCATGATTCTGTGACATCTGGCTCCACACAGAGGAAGACAGGGACAAACACCTTTTGTCTCAAGATTTCCACTACCACGTGAAAGCGGCCGCTCCAGGTTCAATCAGTAGCTTCTTGCCCAGCCCTGGGACACAGCTTAAAGAAACTCTTTCCACATGAACAGCTTATTCCATGGGAAAGGGGCACAAGTCTTTCTTGTTTCAATGTGGTAACGACTGCAGCTGATTCTCTGTCATTCGAACGTTGTAACCAGACCTTTGCCCACAACCTTAGCCGCTGCAGGATTTTGTGATAAGAACAAAGCTATGAAGTTGAAGGCTGCTCTCTACCTTTAACTGAGAGTGAATGCTGTTCAGAACTGAGAGCCGATAAATACCTGTGATGAGCAGCTAGCAGTTTCAGCACGCCCTGGAAAATTGCAAAGATGCAAGTTATGGCTGTGAAATGGATACCTGAGTTGGTTGTGGTTTTGAAAACAATTCGATTTTTTTCCAATCAGTTTAAATTATAGCTCAGAATACTAAAATGAAATCGACCTTGAATGTAGTGTTTGGAAACACTGCAGAACAGAGGGCTTCTGTAATGTTGCCCACACTGACCATTCTCCGTGAAAAATGCCCAGGTCCTCAGTTGAGGATTTTTACTGTGAATCCTTCCTCCATGGATTTGAACTGGGCTGCCTGCCCAAGGAAAGCAAATGTGGTGCTGCGTTTAGTGAAAGGATCAGAGCATGATAACTCCACACTGAAACAGAATAGCCATCAGTGATGTACACATCTACGCACATTCAGAACCAGGTTGAAAAAAACCGTTACCTTGTTTCATCCAATAAGTAAATGGAATTGCATTCCTTTTCACCACGAGAACAGATATGGGCGAGCAGACTCCTCCCTCCCCTTCCTAGACCTCTGCATTTCTATCTCGGATGACCGAATCAACATGGACATTTACTATAAACTGACTGACTCCCACAGCTGACTAGACTACACCTCCTCCCACCCTGCCCCCTGTAAAAACGCCATCCCATATTCACAATTCCTTCGTCTCTGACGCATCTGCTCCCAGGAGGACCGGTTCCAATACCAAACAACCCAGATGGCCTCCTTCTTCAAAGAAGTACCCCCCAGACGTGATTGACGATGCTCTCCACCGCATCTCCTCCACTTCCCGCTCCTCCGCCCATGTGCCTCGTCCCTCCAATCGCCACCAGGACAGAACCCCAAAGGACCTCACCTACCACCCCACCAAACTCCATATACATCACATCATCCGACATCATTTCCGCCACCTCCAAACGGATCCCACCACCAGGGATATATTTCCCTCCCCTCCCCTATCAGCGTTCCAAAAAGACCACTCCCTCCGTGACTCTCTTGTCAGGTCTACACCCCCCACCAATCCAACCTCCACTCCCGGCATCTTCCCCTGCAACCACAAGAAATGCAAAACTTGCACACACACCTCCCACACTAACTTCCCCCCCAGGCACCAATGGATCCTTCCATATCCGCCACAAATTCACCTGCACCTCCACACACATCATTAACTGTATCCGCTGCACCCGATGTAGCCTCCTCTATATTGGGGAGACAGGCTACCTACTTGTGGAACGTTTCAGAGAACACGTCTGGGACACGGGGATCAACCAACCCAATCATCCCGTGCCTCAATACTTCAACTCCCCCTCCCACTGCACCAAGGACATGCAGATCCTTTGACTCCTCCATCACCAGACCATAGCAACGTGATGGTTGGATGAAGAGCACCTCATCTTCCACCTAGGAACCCTCCAACTACAAGGGATGAACTTAGATTTCTCCAGTTTCCTCATTTCTCCGACCCCTACCTTGTTTCAGTCCCAACCCTCGAACTCAACACCACATTCCTAACCTGCATTCTACTTCCTGACCTCTCTGCCCCCATCCCCACTCTGGACTATCACCCTCACATTAACCTCCTTCCACCTTTCGCATTTCCAATGCCCCTTCCCGAAGTCCCTCCTCCCTACCTTTTATCTCAGCCTGCTTGGCACACTCTCTACATTTCTGAAGAAGGGCTCATGCCCGAAATATCGATTCTTCTGCTCCTTGGATGCTGCCTGAACTGCTGCACTTTTCCAGCAACACATTTTAGGCTCTGATCTCCAGCATCTGCAGTCCTCACTTTCTCTCAGCAAACTCAAAGCCAGGTTTGCTGATGGTAAACCAAGCAAGTAAGCTCGTCCATGTAAAAGGCAACCGTTTGGTACAAGGCTGTTTCGACCCAGTTTTGGGCTGGGGACCTTCCGCATGTAAGGCAAACATGGAAACCTCAACGCTACAGAAACAAGCCCTGCCAGGGGCGCCTGCTGTGGTTCAGTGATGTCCAGCATTGAAATTTGCAGCCTTTCGAGACCTCCTCTTTCTGTTTCCAATAGCTCGTTATTGTCCAACATAATTGGCGTCATTGAAAAAAGTAAGAACACCATAGAATTTGTGGATGAGTGCCATGCCTCTATCAACAAACAAATCGACCTAGACCCAATATACCGGCCACTGCAGCGGACAGCAAATGACAACCGGAAGCGGCAGAGACACACCACTATAAATGCCGGAGGAATCAGCACAGAAGCCCTTCACAGGAGGCTCCCAAGCACTCAGGATGTCACCTAGAAAGGGGACGAAACGTTTGCAACAAAAACTCCCAGCTCGGCGAACAGAACCACAACAACGAGCAACCGAGCTACAAATCTTCTCACAAACTTTGAACACCATTTGAAATTGCTGACAAAATATAGACAGGGATGTCTTCAATGTTTGACAATTATTGGACTGTAAGGTGAGGCTGAAGAGGCTGGGACAACTTTCCCTGCAGCGGAGCCGCTGCAGCATGATCTCATGGAACATTTGTAAACTGAGTAATTAAGTTTTTTGACCCAGGGTAGGACGAGTTGAAAACTATAGAGCATAGGTTTAAGGTGAGAGGGCTAAAATGTAAAAGGGACCTGAGGCACATTTCCCACACAGAAGGTGATGTGTGTATGGAATAAGCAACCAGAGGAAGTTTAGGAGGCTAGTACACTCAGAAGATTTCAAAGGTCACGAGTTGAGTTTCGATATAGGGAGGATTTCGAGGGATAGGGGCCAAATGCTGGTAATTGGGACTTGTTTAATTTTGGCTATCTGGTCGGTATGAACGACATTCACTGAAGATTCTGTTTCCAAGTTGCGTACCCTAATAACATTGTATTGATTACACCGGCTTTAAAAAATTACTTCTAGCAGGGCTTGTCATCACTGTCTGTGGCACAACAGACAGTGATTAGTCTGTTCGACTGATCACCAGGAAGGTAATATTGTGAAACACTGTAGGACCGAAAGACTTCCTTACTTTTGCTTCGACTGACCATATGCTGTGAAATATTCCCAGATGCTCAGTTGAGGATTTCTGCTGCTGGAAGCTGCCTCACAAACGGCGTTCTCTCTTAAGCAAATCGCAAAACAGACAGCATTTAATATGGAAAATTAACAAAAATGACAAACCAAATGCATTTTCAGGCACAACAAAGCATGAAAACTGAATGAGAGGCAGTCCGAGGGCATGAGCCATAAACGAATCTCACAACTAACAGCAGGGCAATGCAAACTACTCTTATCGAACATATTGGAGACTGAGCGCACCGCCACTTTCCAGAAAGTGCTGAAAGGAGAGAAAGAAAGAACACAATAAGAATGGGCTGTAGGAAGTGAATTTCACCAATCACAGTCTCAATTAGGTTTCCTTACCCTTCCGATGTCTCCAGGACAGAAATAAAAGAAATGAGAGAAATTTAAAAACATATGATATTGCAATTGATTGGAATAATTTTCCCATTCGCCAGATGACCAAATCACAGCGAGTCGAGTCACCGTAGGACTTTGTTTCACAACAGCAATAAAATAAAAATCTCCATTCGGTTCCAGTGAAAAATCCTTGAGCGCGCCATTTTCTGTCTGGTGAACGAACACGATCATGTCAACACAGAGCAAGAAACAAACTCACAATTTTTGTGGTTTTGTACACCAGTGTTTAACACCCTGCAGCGTTACAATTGATGTGTCAAAGCAGCAGTGATGGAATTTGAACCCACGCCTCATTAAACGAGAGGAGTGGCGGAAATAGTGGCTTAGACGCTTGGCCGCACGAGCAGCCAGCCACACGAGCTGCCACCCACGCTGCCCATTTTCATACGTTTTCAATTGTGCTCCTGTAAGCAACACAATCAAAGTCACAGGGAAAGTATTCACAGCTGCGATAAATGCAGCAACAATATCATTTCGCAGCAGATAATGATAGCCCATCAATCCAGAAAAAATTCAATGGGAAGCTGAATCTACCTTCTGAGACTAATTTGAGCTACAAATATCTGGTGAAAATGTATGTTCGGTTATGATTCGATAATGAAACCATGAGCTGCATGACATTACGGGGATTTCGATTCTTGCCTTGATAAATGATTTTGCCCATTGCTCGATACAGAGCAACTGTCACATTTACACGGAATACTACACATACTGGACTACAGGGAGAATGCACATAGCTGAGCAGGCCATGTTCCACATCATACCGTACAGCATACTATATCTGTTTTGCAGAATAAGCATCCTAAAGAATGTTCTCCACCTGAAAAGCGGACGTAGCATTACAATCCGAGAAGGACAGATTACATTGCGAGGGTGCTCAAACCTCGGTGTCAGTACGAGTTGCCACTTGTCTTTTACCTTCACAGTGCAATTTGCTGCAGCTATGTCCACACATGGCTCCCAACTGTTTTTGGATCCTGTGTGGGAATCGATGAGAAGCGAATTTTACTAAATTCCATGGTGCTTATTAGAGATGTAGTTTCTGTTCCCGTCCATCTAAAAGTCAGTTTATGAACATATGAAGAGAATTCAAAACGTGATTACCCCACCCCCCACTCCACAAGTTGTCAAAGAAGTGTTAACTGTACGCGCGTGCTCTTTGTTCTCAACGTGAAGAGCTCTACCACCTGAGTCACCTCCACGTTTCTTGCTGCTGTGTGAATCACAAAGAAGGAGTTTCATCAGAGCTGTAACTGTCTCACTTTGTTATGCCCCTTCCCCAGTTCACCTTCCCGTTTACATTTTGCTGCTTAAGTGTGATTTAAAGAAAACCTAATGGATGCAATGTTATTCGGTAGCCTGTCTGTCATTTCCTCAGTTTCAATTCCAATATGATTCATATATTCGGGGCACGCCTTAATATTAGCAATGCTATGACAGCACAAGTCCAGAGGTTCATCTGAGAGTGGAAATTCATTCATTGCTGTTGCTGATTGAATGCGAACTCCTCCTTAACATTGTTCAAGACTTCTGGTGCGATGTCTCGCATGTTGAATAACAACAGACAGCCTCCAAATGAGATCTTTCAGAGACTAATTTGGGATACGTTTGACAGACAGACTACTTCAGGAATCCCTCGAGCACTGTGACACCAACACGTCAGCGTTTTCCTTAGTTTGAACCGGGTCACCTGCGCGAGGAAAGCAAATGCGTTACTGCTTAAAGCGGAAGTATCAGAACACGGTAACGGCACCCTTAAACAGAATGGCTTATGTTCAGAACCAGATTGGAGAAAAACGTGACAACGAATGGCACGGGAATTAAATGGAATTGCATTCCTATTCATCACGAGAGCAGGTATGGACAAGCAACCTCAAAGCAAGGTTTGCTGATGAGAAAGCAAGCAAGAAAGCTCTGTTCTCGTCCATCTAAAAGGAAAGTATTGAGAAAATGGTTATTACTGGCCAGTACCGAACTGGTGACTTTTCGCATAATAGGCGAATGTGATCCCCACTACACTACAGAAACAAGCCTTGCTGGTGGTTGCTATTGCCCAGTGGTGTCTGGCACTGAAACTTACAGCTGTTCAGCACTTCACCTTGCTGTTGCCAATAGCTCATTGTTTTCCATCGTAATTGGCACCATTGAAAAAATAAGAAAATAATGTGAAATTGCTGGCAAAACATAGACAAGGATGTGGTCAATGTTCGACAATATTTGGACTGTAGGGCGAGGCGGAATAGGCTGGGACAACTTTCCCTGCAGTGGAGCAGCTGGGGCATGATCTCATGGAAGGTTTGTAAATTGAGTATTTAATTTTTTTTACCCAAGGTAGGGCGAGTTGAAAACTATAGAGCATAGGTTTAAGGTGAGAGGGCTAAATTGTAAAATATACCTGAGGCACTCTTCCCACACAGAAGGTTGCGTGTGTATGGAATAAGCTACCAGAGGAAGTGGAGGATTGCAAAGGCAAATGGATGGGTTTCTGAATAGGGAGGGTTTAGAGCGAAAGGGGCCAAATGCTGGTAAATGGGACTTATTTAATTTTGACTATGTGATCAGCATGGGCGATATCCACTGAAGACTCAGTTCCCACACTGTGTACCCCAATAACGTTGTATTACTTATACCGGGTTTAATGGATTACTTTTCGTGGGGGCTTGTCATCGCTCTCTGTGGCGCAATAGTTTAGTCTGTTCGACTGTTCACCAGAACAATAGAATTTTGAAAGCTGAACAAACCGAGTTCCACATCATACCGTGCAGCATACTTACAGTTACTATGTCTGTTTTGCAGAATAAGCGTCCCAGAAAAATGTTCTCCACCTAAAAAGCGGAGGTAGCATTACAATCCGGGAAAGACAGCTCACATTGTGAGGATGCTCAAACCTCAGTGCCAGTACGAGTTGCCATTTGTCTTTAACATTAACCACGCCACTTGCTTCAGAATGACCACACCTACACATGAACCACATGGCTACCAACTTGAGTTAATAATTTGCATCGATAAATAATAGCAATGAAATAATTCTGTATGATCAAAGCACATTCGCATTTGGCGAAATGAAAATTTCAGAGCTTTTGCAGCACACATGAACTGCAAAAAGATAATGAAGTCGTTATGCAATGTGATTATTCAGCTGAGGAAACCTTTGGTGTTTTCTGACAACGTACGATTTCTTAGCATTCAAAATCTTCTGTCATTGCTAAACGAAACAATGGAGATGTAATCTTTTATTGCATAATTTTAAAATGCAATTATTTTAAATAATTTGTCACCTGACGTGCAGTTATATGTTATTGTGATTAGAAACACAACAATAGTTAGATTTGAACTAAAGCATAATCATATCAATTCATAGATACTTCCACGGTTAAAATAAACACACATATTCATGATGCTTGAGAGATTGTACACTGCAATATCTTTACATTAGTTATTGTATGGAGACATACTTGCACATTTGTATCCCTCACTGGATTGAACAGAAATTTGATATCAGCCACAAATAAACTTTAAAAGTAGTATTAGTAAAATTAAGAATCATGGGACATATATTTGATTGAGCAATGTATAGAAACAAGTACATCCCTCTGAATTCGTAAGGTTGAGATTACTGTGAACTTGCAAATGAGTCAAAACTGCATATTTATGAAGTTTGCAAGGGAATTCATTGGTCCTTTTGTGGGTGTGTTCGCCTATAAAAATACTGGTATTTATATTGCAGCTTTGGCTCCAAGAAAAAATGGATGAAGTAAATAAATCACGTGTTACAAAGAATAATTTAAACTACTGCATTACACTGCAAGTCTAGGTTGTGGGGCAGTACTGTGGCTTGGTGGTTGTCTCTTTTGACTCCCAGCAGCCGCGTCCTTAGTTTGATTCCAACCTCGCGTACCTGTCTGTCTAGTGTTTGCACATTCTCACTGTGACTGCGTGCTTTTCCTCCTACAACTCAAAGGTGTGTAGGTCACGTAATGCTAAATTACCCATAATGTTCAGTGCATTCATCAGAAATGGGTCTGGCTGGGTTACTTACAGAGGCTTGGTGTGGACTCGTTGGGCCGAATGGCCTGTTTCCAGACAGTAGGTATAATAATCTTGATGCTGGATACATGACAGATAATTTCATTCAACATTTTGAAAGCACTTTGCTTTGTAGCTGTTTGGATATTAATTAACATTGATAAAATAAGAAAGGAAATATAGAAGGTAGTTTGAAAAATTGAAAAAAGTATTCAGCAATAATTGAACAGAGTTGTTTTTACTCAAAAATGCAAATAGCATAAGAGTCATGCATTTCATTGTCCTGGTTTTCTTTTGCAGATATGTATATTTAATTTATTTGTTGTCATTATCCATGTATAGACAGTTGTGTCAGAATTAGAAAAAACATTAATAGACAGTGAATGTGAGGATGGAATATGGGCCGGGTGCTGGCAGGTGGGACTAGATTGGGTTGGGATATCTTGTCAGCATGGACAGGTTGGACCAAGGGTCTGTTTCCATGTATACATTAGTATGACTCTATGACTCTTAAAGGTGCAGTCAATAACATTTGATGGAATAGAGAATTCTGATAATGGTGTGATTATTGGTCATTGTCAAATTATGTTCGAATAAATTTGAAAAGTAAACTTAATATTTTCAACGCAGTTTCCGCTTGTAATTAAATGAAAATAAAAATCATTTTGGAACGCACTCAATTTAAAAAAGCAAGCAAACATTTAATATGGCATATCAACTGAAGACTACTTCCCTTTTTCCCACATTGTAGTATTTCCAAGAATTCAAAATTTCGTGTTAGTTAAACTAAACAACAAATGGAAGCAACTCCATTTAAACTTGCACACAAAAGAAACAGGAAATTGAAAACATTTTAACACGAAAAAGGTATTAATCTTAATCTGATAGTTTTTAAAACTATAAATATTTGTATTGAATTGAAATTTGATCAAAGCAAATTAACAAGGATTTTCCTATTAAATAAGAAATTCGTTACGAATTGGAAATGGTGTTGCGCAATATGTTAATGTTACTAATCCATAGACTCACACTTAAAATGAGACACACAGGACTTGAACAATTATCAAATATTAGATATTAGCAACAATTACTCATGTAAACAGTTCATAGCAAACTCGAAAATGATTACTAATACCATCCTGCTATCCATAAAGTGTAGAAATGAACAGCAATTATTAGATGCAAAACATTCAGTGCTGTCTTAGTTTATAAGACCAAACATCCATCCAATGACTACTGTGAACAGTCAAATGAGAAACGATCAGATATTTGCTGTGAGTGCCTAATGGGAAATGATTGGTTGGTTTGTGTTATGTACATTAGTCGGGGTAAATATAGGGTAGAGGTTTCGGTGGGCTACTCTTTGGAGGGACGGTGTGGACTTGTTGCGCCGAAGGGCCTGTCTCCATACTGTAGAGAATGTAATATATTGAATAGCAGCACGGCAATTAGCCATTTACTGTGACTGTTCACGTGAAGACAACTCCCCTTCTTTACAAAGAAGGTAAATTTTCAAACATTAAAAATGTGATTGTTTAATGAAACAACAGATATTCTTGATTTCATTTTTGTTGTGTGAATCATGACTTTTAAATTATTTTGTAGCATGAAGATCAGTAAATTCTGTTTGTGATTATAAACACAATAAATGTTAGCATTGAAATGAAAATAATTAAATCAATTCAACGGTGTTTACACCATTAAAATAAAACTTGATACTCACAATGATTGAAAGATTACGCACGGCAATATTTTTTATGTTTGTTCAGATACTAAGCTGTAATTCTACATTGATGCATCATACTAAATTGAACAATTATTAGATATTAGCAACAACTGGATTATCAAAAGTCTATCAGTTTAAGAATAATGAGAAATCTCATCTTCCTGTTTGACTGTGCATGTATAGAAACAAACAGGAATTATTTCAACGAAAGGTAATTACAGTTCTCTGAATTTTTAAGTCTGAGATTATTGCGATTTTTCAAATGAGTGTTTGATTGGAAGTCATTGGTTCCATTGTGGGATAGTTGACCTGAAAAATGGATTCTTATATAGCAGCATTCGTACGAAGATATAAATTATTAACTTAAAGTGCGAATCTCACTACATTTGTTAGAAAGACTAATTGAAATAATTTTCCAATGTTGTAATGGAAACAAGTTCATTGATTCAATACCTTAACAGCACTTTGCTGCGAATTTGATTGGATAGTCATGAAGTTTGGTAAAGAAAGAAATAACATAGGTTTAAAGACTGAACAAAAAAAAGAACCAATCTGTGATCGTCATTTACACGGAATTATTCCTTACAGACTATGACCAGATCCCACCATCACCATCCCTCGTTATCAAGAGTGTGGTGCTGGAAAAGCAGAACAGGTCAGGTAGCATCTGAGGAGCAGGCAAATTGAATTTTCGGGTGTAAGCCCGTCATCAGCCTGACTTCTCTGCTTTTCCAGCACCACACTCTCGACTCTGATCTATAGCATGTGCAGTCCTCATTATTTCGTACCATCCATGGTCTGTCCTGTACCACTGGCAGGACAGACCAGGCATTGGTGTCATCACAGTGATGTACAGACAGGGAGAATGTGCCCTGGGAGTACTCAGCATTGACTCCCGTCACCAGGATGTCTCATGACTCCAGCTGATTACCACGTACTGTCCCCTCTCGGCTAATGCATCTGTTCTCTTCCATGTTAAGCAATACTTGGAGGAAGCGCAGAGTATAAATGGCGTCAATCAAACTCTGCCTATCGGACTTCAATACCCATCATCAAGAGTAGCTCAGCTGCAAGATTACTGACTGAGCTGGTCGGGTCCTAAGGGATATTGCTGCTCCAAATGGTCTGCAGCAGGTGATGAGGGAACCATCAGGAGAGAAAAACATATATGCTCTCATCATTACTAATTGACCAGCTGCAGAAATATCTGTCCATGACAGTATCGGGAAGAGCGACCATTACACACTCCTTTTGGAGCCAACGCCTCATCTTAAATGTGAGAGTAACCTCCATTGTGTTGAGTGACACTATCACTTTTTTTAATGGGATAGACTTCGAGCAGATGTAGGAACAACAATCTGGGCATCTATGAGGCACTGTGGGTCAACAGCAGCAGCAGAATTGTACTCCAGCACAATCCCAAACCTCATGGCTTGGCATTATCCCCACTCAACCACTACATCAAACCAATGGATCAATCCTGGTTCAATGGAGAGTGCAGGAGGGCATGCGCGGAGTAGCAACAGGCATACCTAAAAGTGTTGCGCCAACCTTGTATAGGTACCAAATCCGCATACTCAACTCCACAAGCAACAAGAAATACAATGAAGTGATTCCATAACCAATGGTTCAGATCATATTAATCGTAAATGGCAATGGATAATTAAACAAATTATCAGAGGACGCATCACAAATATCCCCACCCTTGCTGATGGAGCGGTCTCACATATCAATGGAAAATATAATTTGACAGCATTTTCAGCAATTTTCAGGCAGAAATTCCAAGTGGATGATCCGTCTCAGCGTTCTCCTGTGGTCCTTAAAATCACAGATTTGAGTTTTCAAACAATTGTTTCTTGATATTATTTCAACTGAAATCGTCAAATAGTGTAAAGACTATGGACGCTGCCAATATTCAGGCTACAGTACTGATGACTGTGCTCCAGAACTTTCCACCCACAAAGCCAACTACCACTCTAGCACTGGCATCGACTGACAATGTGATACATTGCCAGGATATATTCAATACAAAAACACGTGGCCATATCCAACCCAGCCAATTTCCCTCCTTCAGTCCACTGTCGATCAGCAGTACAGTGATGGAAGGTTTCACCCACAGTGCTTTCAAAAAGCTGCTCCTCAGCAATAAGCTGCTCAGTGATGCTCAGTTTGGGTTCTACAAGGGCCTCTCACTTCCTGGGCTTGTTGCAGACTTGATTCACAAACTGACAAACAGCTGAAACCCAGAGGTGAGGTTGACCGCCCAATCTCACTCTAAAATCCAATTTCCTCTTCAGTAACATCACCCAACTGCACCCTAGTCTCAACTCATTTGCTGAATCTCTCATCCATCCTGTGTTATCTCCAGACTTAATTATCCAAACACACTCCTGGCCAGCCTCCCACATTCAACTTCCAAGTAATCTCTAGAGTATCTAAAACTCTGCAGCCCAAATGTTCACTTGCACGAAAACTTGTTGATCTATGAAAAGGCTCCTATTTATTAGCCAAAATTTAAAATTCTCACTCTTGATTTAATTCCTGGCTGTGAACTTCCCAATCTCCCTGCACCACGCAACCTGTGAGACCTTGACAACTCATTTCCTTTCAGACTACCAACGATGCATTTAATTATTGCCTCACCTGTCTGGCTGTTACTACAGTTTCCAAGGCAACACAGTTTGGAATTCTCACCCTAACCCTCTCAGTCCTTCTTTCCTCCTTGAAGGTATTCCCGAAAACCTGCTTATCCGGCAATGCTTTGGATCACCTGACCTAGTACCTCCCTCTGTGGTCTTAAATCAAAAGTTCTCAAGAATATTTTTGTGAAATTATAAATATGATAAAAATACAAACTGTTGTTTATTTGCATGTACACTGTCAATTCTTCACTGTCGCTGAGTGAATAATTTGTAACATCTCATACCCAACCTTCACCACACGAATGACAACAGTACAGGAAGTCTAACATCCCCCTCTCCACAATTAACTTTGGCATTTATCATTAGTATCTGTAGAGAGAGAAACACACGGCTGATATTCCAGGGACTGGTAAACGCACTACAAGGAATAAAAATGGTGCAGAATTTGACAGAGAGAAATGGAAGCAAAATGCACACTTTCGTTGAAAAAAAAGAACAATTGCCTGGCAAAGATATCATGGAAAAATGTGTCCACTTAGATAGCATCACATGGTCAGGGGTTGGGCAGCAGAGGAAAATGAACTTACAAAGGGTCAGCGAAAGTAACAGTAACAGTAAAACACTAAACAACTCAAACACCCTGTGTCCAATGACTTTAACACCCCTTCCGCTCCAGAATATGCCGGCCCTTGAGCCTCCTCCACCGCCAAATGCAAGGCATATGATATTTGGAAGAAGGACACCTCACCTTCCGCTTGCGACCCTCAAACCACATGGAATCAATGCAAATTTCAACAGTTTCCTCATTTCCCCTGCCCTCACTTTCAATCCCAGATTCAACCTCACAACTCAGCACTGCCCTCTTGACCTGACCTACCTGTCCACACTACTCCCCACCAATCGGTTGCTGCCTGACCTGCTGTGCTTTTCCAGCATCACATTCTTTGACATTGAGAACATCCTGAATCTGACATTGTGTAAATTCTTCCCTGTCACTCCATGCCAGGGAAGGCTGCGCATGTGTCCCACTGCAACTTGTCCCTCACAAAGTTGGCGGCCATGCACATGTGCCGCAGATCACTGCACCCAATAAAGATGACGCTGCTCACTTGGGCCATTCGCTATCTGAAGTGTTATCCGAATTACTGTAAACAAGGGCGTGGGATTTTTAAATTTTCCGACGTCCTCTAAGTTCTGTAAAACATCTCAGCCCATACCAGTATTATATCCTTCACTTCCTGGCCAACATCTCTGTTCATCAGGTATAAGAGAGAGGGTTCAAAGTCTGGTTGAAGATTTGTAGCTCGGGTGTCCGTTGTTGTGGTTCTGTTCGCCGAGCTGGAAGTTTTTGCTGCAAACGTTTCGTTCCGGGTGTCAGTTTCAGCTGTAGTAGTTTGTATGTGGGGTCCAGGTCGATGTGTCTGTTGATGGATGTTCTTGCCGCTTCCGGGTGTCAGTTTCAGCTGTAGTGGTTTGTATATGGGGTCCAGGTCCATGTGTCTGTTAATGGAGTTTGTGGATGAATGCCGTGCCTCTAGGAATTCCCTGGCTGTTCTCTGTCTGGCTTGTCCTATGATGGTAGTGTTTTCCCATGCAAGGACTGCACAAAACACTATATAGGACAAACAGGAAGACAGCTAACAATCCGCATCCATGAACATCAGCTAGCCACAAAACGACACGACCAGCTATCCCTAGTAGCCATACACTCAGGCAACCATGAACATGAATTCGACCTGGACCCCACATACAAACTACTACAGCTGAAACTGACACCCGGAAGCGGCAAGAACAAACCACTATAAATACCAGAAGAAACATCAAAGCAGCGCTTCACAGGAGGCTCCAATAGCACTGATGATGTTCCCTAGCCAGGGAACGAAACGTTTGCAGCAAAAACTTCCAGCTTGGCGAACAGAACCACAGCAGAGAGGGTTCATTCCAGTTTCTCCCAATGTCAGACAATGACAACAACTACCTGCTTTGTATGGAGCATTTATCATTGACAAATCTCCTGAAGTACTTCACGGGTAATGGAAATGTAGATTAAATAGAATGATTTTAAGATACATCTGAAAGGAGGACAGACAGGGTTAGGGAGGGTATTCCAGAGGTTTGTCTCCTCTGGCAGCTCCAATCCTGGAGTGATATAAATGGGGAACAACTTTCAATGGAGACAGTTTCTGGCTAACCATCGGTAGTCTGTAATGGCAGGTAATGTGATAAAAAGGCCTGGCGTGTGGTGTCAAGGCGAGGAGATGGCCCTAAAATTATTCAAGTTCTTACGAGTCTAGAAGGCTGTTGGGGTCACAAGCAGAAAAGTAGATGCTGTGTTGCCAGCTTTTGCTGAGCTTCGGGGGCTCACTGCAGCAAGCATGTCAGAGGGAACATGTTGGAGAGATAAAGTGACAGGCAACTGGAAGCTTGTGTGATGCAGAGACCACATGGTAAGCAGCGATTGCAGTCGGCTGGAGTGTGAACTGTAGGAAAAGTGCTGCTTCACCTGGAAGGTGTGCTCTGGCCTTTGGAAACTGAGCAGGGGGAAGTTAATAGGCAAGTGCTACTCCTTCGGCATTTGCAGGGGAAGGTACTGGAGTCGCGTGGGGTGGGGGGGAAGGTTGAGAGGGAATGTGCTGGGGTGGGGGAGGGGGAAATTGAGAGGGGAGGGGCTCAGATGGGGGATATTAAGAGGGAAGGTTGGATCTGGGGGAGCAGGATATTGAGAATGAACGTTCTGGGGTGGGAAGGGGATGTTAAGAGGGACGTTGCGGGGCTGTGGAGGGAAATATTGAGAGAGAAGGTGCTGGGGTTGGGAGGCGGATGTTGAGAGAGAAGGTTTTGGGTTGTGGAGGGGGATCCTGAGAGGGAAGGTGCTGAGATGGGTGCGGGGGATGTTGAGAAGGAATGTACTGGGGTGGGTAGGGGGATTTTGAGAGGGAAGTTGCTGGGCTGGGGAGTGGACTCTTGAGAGGGAAGGTGCTGGGGTGGGGGAGGGGAACATTAAGAGTGAAGATGCTGGCATGGGAGGGGAATGTTGAGAGAGAAGTTGCTGGAGTGGGGGAATGTTGCGAGTGAAAGTGCTGGGGTGGGGAGGATATTGAGAGAGAAGGTGTGGGGTATGGGAGGGAAATGTTGGGAGCGAAGGTGCTGGGGTGGGGAGGGAGATGTTGAGAGAGAAGGTGCTGGGGTGGGGAGGTGGATGATGAGAGGGAAGGTATTGGGATGGGGAGGGGAATGTTGAGTGGGAAAGTCCTGGGGGGGTGTTGAGTGTTGAGAGAGAAGGTACTTGGGTGGGGAGGGGAATTTTTGGAGGGAATATGATGGGCTGGGGACCAGTAATGTTGAGAAGGAAGGTGCGGTGGTGGCGGAGGGGAATGTTGAGAGGGAAGGTGGGGGGGTGGAGAGGTACGTTGTGAGGGAAGATGCTGGAGTGAGAAGGGGATGTTGGTGGGAAGGTGCTGGGGTGGGTAGTGGGATGTTGAGAGAGAAGGTGCTGGGCTGGGAGGGGCATGTTGAGGGAGAAGGTGCTGGGCTGGGGAGGCGGATGTTGAGAGAGGAGATGCTGTGGTGGGTACGGGGATGTTGAGTGGGAAGGTGCTGCGGTAGGTGAGGGGGATGTTGAGAGGGAAGGGAATAGGGTGGGGAGGGGCATGCTGAGAGGGAAGTTGCTGGGATGGCGAGGGAGATGTTGAGAGTTATTCTGCTGGGGTGGGGCAAGGGAATGTTGACAGAGAAGGAGCGGGGATCTGAGGGGTATGTTGAGAGTGAATGTGTTCGGGTGGGGATGGGAATGTTGAGATCAAAGGTGCTGGGGTGGGGGAGAGGCATGTTGAAATAGAAGGTGCTGTGGTAGAGGAGGGGTCTGTTGAGAGTGAATATGTTGGGGTGGGGGAGGGAATGATGAGAGAGAAGGTGCAGTGGTGGGGGAGGGAATTTTTGAGAGTGAGTGAATGTGCAGGGGTGGGGAGGGGGATGTTGAGATGGAAGGGGCAGGGGTGGTGGAGGGGATGTTGAGAGAGACGGCACAGGGGTGGGAGGGCGATGTTGAAATAGCAGGTGCCGGGTTTGGGTAGAGTGTTTGTTGAGAGAGAAGGTGCTGGAGTGGGGAGGGGAATTTTGTGAGGGAAGGTGTTGGGCTGGGGAGGGGGATGTTGAGAGAGAAGGCACTGGGGTGAGGAGGGTGTTTTTGAGACAGAAGGTGCTGGGGTGTGTGAGGGGGATGTTGAGAGCGAAGGTACTGGGGTGGCCAGGGTGATGTTGAGAGGGAAGGTGTTGGGGAGGGGGAAGAGGATGTTGACAGAGAAGGAGCAGGGAGCGGACGGGTACATTGAGAGTGAATGTGTTCGAGTGGGGATGGGAATGTTGAGATCAAAAGGTGCTGGGGTGGGGGAAGGCATGTTGAAATAGAAGGTGCTGTGTTAGGGGGTTTGTTGAGACAGAATGTGCTGGGGTGGAGGGAGGGAATGATGAGAGAAGGTGCAGGTGTGGGGGAGGGGAATGTAGAGAGAGAAGGCTCTTGGGTGGGGAGGGGAATGTTGAGAGAGAAGGTGTGTGGTGGGGAGGGAGATGTTAAGAGAGAATGTGCTGCGGTGAGGAAGGAGATAGTGAGAGGGAAGGTACTGGGTGGGGAGGGAGAGTTTGAGAGGGAAGGTGCTGGTGTGGGGAAGAGCATGTTGAGAGGTTAGGTACTTTGTTGTTCAGGGGATGGTGAGAGAGAAATTGCTGGGCTGGGGAGGGGGATGGTGAGAGAGAAGGTGCTGGGGTGGGGTGGAGGATTTTCAGAGAGAAGGTGTGGGTTTGGGAGGGGAATGGTGTGAGGGAAGGTGCTTGTATGGGGAGGGGTATGTTAAGAGTGAAGGTGCTGGGGTGGGGAGGGGGAAGTTGAAGGGGAAGGTACTGGGTTGTGTATGGAGATGTTGAGAGAGAAGTTGCTGGGGTGGGGAAGGGAATGTTGAGAGAGAGGATGATGGGGTGAGAAGAGGATGTTGATGGGTAGGTGCTGAGTGGGTAGCGGGATGTTGAGAGAGAAGTTGCTGGCGTGGGCAGGTGGATTTTGAGAGAGAAGGTGCTGGGGTGAGGACAGGGATGTTTAGAGGAAAGGTGCTGGGGTGGGTGAGGGGGATGTTGAGAGGGAAGGTAATGGAGTGGGGAGGGGGATGATGAGAGGCAATGTGCTGAGGTGGCGAGGGAGATGTTGAGAGTGAATGTGCGGAGGTGGGGGAAGGGGATGTTGACAGAGAAGGAGCGGGGAGCGGAGGGGTATGTTGAGAGTGAATGTGTTTGAGTGGGGAGGGGAATGTTGAGATGGAATGTGCTGGGTTAGGCAGAGGGATGCAGGGGATTGGGGTAGGGGAGGGGATTGTTGTGAGAGAATGTGCAGAGGGTGGGGGGAGGTAAAGATGAGAGAGAAGGTATAGGTGTGGGGGAGGGGTTTATTGAGAGTGAATATGCCGGGGTGGGGAGGGGGATGTTGAGATTGAAGATGTTGGGATGGTGAGGGCTATGTTGAGAGAGACGGCGTCAGGGTGGGGAGGGCGATGTTGAAATAGCAGGTGCCGGGTTTGGGTAGGGGTTTGTTGACAGGGAAGGGGCTGGTGTTGAGGAGGGTTTGTTAAGATGGAAGCTGCTGGGGTGTGGGCAAGGGATGTTGAGAGAGGAAGGAGAATTGGTTCGGAGGGGGTTTTTGAAAAGGTTTGGTGCTTGAGTGGGGAGTGGCTGTTGAGAGGAAAGGTGCTGGAGTGGGGAGGGGGATTTTGTGAGGGAAGGTGTTCGGCTGGGGAGGGGGATTTTGAGCAAGAAGGTGCTGGAGATGTGAGTGGATTATGTGAGCGAGTGTGCTGGGCTGAGGAAGATGTTGTTGAGATACAAGGTGCAAGGGTGTGTGAGGGGATGTTGAGAACAAAGGTGCGTGGGTGGCGGAGAGAAATGTTGAGAGGGAAGGTGGTCAGGTGGGGGAGGGGTATGTTGTGAGGGAAGTTGTTGGGGTGGGAAGGGATGTTGGGAGGGAAGGTACTGATGTGGGTTGAGAATGAAGGTGCTAAGATAGGTAGGTGGATTTTGAGGGGGAAGGAGCAGAGGTTTGAGAGCGCATGTGCTGGGCTGGAGGGGGATGTTGAGAGACCAGGTGCTGGAGTGGAGACGAGAATGTTCAGAGGGAAGGTACTGGGGTGGGGAGGGGGATGTGGAATGAAAATGCTGGGTGTGGAAGGAATGTTGACAGAGAAGGAGCGGAGTGGCGGGTCGTTGAGAGGGAATGTGCTGGGGTGAGAATGGGGATGTTGAGAGAGAAGGCGCTGGGGTTGAGAGCGAAGAATATGGGGTGGGGATGTTGAGCGGTAATGTGATGGGTGGATGCAGGGTTTGTTGAGACGGAAGGTGTTGGTTGGGGAGGAGGATGTCGAAAGGGCAGGTGCTGGGTGGGGAGTAGGAAGGGTGATGTTGAGAAAGAAGGTGCTGGAGTGGTGAGGGAGATTTTGTGAGGGAAGGTGTTGGGGTGAGGAGAGCTATGTTGAGAGTGAATTTGCTCGGGTGGGGAGTTGGATGTTTAGATGAAAGGTGCTGTGGTTGGGGAAGGGGATCTAGAGTGAGAAGGCGCTGGGGTGGGAAGGGGGCTGTTGAGAGGGAAGTGCTGGGGTGGTGGAGGGGATTGTTGAGAGTGAAGATGCTGGGATAAGGGAGGAGGTTATTGAGAGTGAAGGTGCTGGGTCGGAGAGGTGGATGTTAAGAGTGAAGGTGCTAGCGTGGGGAGGGGAATTTGAGAGAGAAGGTGCTGGAACGGGGGAGATGTTGAGGGTGAAGGTGTTGGGGTGCGGAGGGTTATGTTGGGAGGAAAAGTGCTGGGGTGGGTGTTGAGAGAGAATGTGCTGCTCTGCGGAGGGGATGTTGAGAGAGTAGGTGCTGGGGTGGGGAGGGCAATGTTGAGAAGGAGGGTGCTGTGGTTAGTGGGGGGATGCTAAGAAGCAAGGTACTGAGATTGGGAGGGGTGGGTGAGAGGGAATGTGCTAGTGTGGGGTGAGAGATGTTGAGATGGAAGGTACTGTAATGGGATGGGTGATGTTGAGAGGGTGTTGAGGAGGATGTTGAAAGAGAAGTTGCTGGGTTGGATGAGGGGTTTGTTGAGAATAAAGCTGCTGGGGTGGGGTAGAGAGATGTTGAATGGGAAGGTGATGTGTTGGGGGACATTTGTTGATTAGGAAGTTGTTATGGTGGGGGATAGATGTTAGAAGGGGAGGTGCTGGGGTGGGGAGGCTGCTGTTGAGAGGTAAGATGCTGGGCCGGGGGAGGGTGGTGCTGAGAGGGAAGGTGCTGCGATTGGGGAGGAAAGTTGTGGGGGAAGGTGCTGCTGTGAGGTTGGGGATATTGAGAAAGAAGGTGCCGGGGTAGGGGAGGGAGATGTTGAGAGTGCATGTGTTGGGGTGGGGTAGGGGTTGTTGAGAGAAGGTGCTGGGGTGGGGGCAGGGGGTTGTTGAACTGGAAGGTGTTGTGGGGGGAGATGTTGAAAGGGAGCATGTTGGTGCGTGGTGGGGACGTTGGGAGGGAATTTGTTGAGGAGGGGAGGGAGCGGTTGAGGAGGAAAGGTGCTGGGGTGGGGGTGTGCGATGCAGAGTGTGAAAGTGCTGGAGTTGGGGGGTGCATTGATGAGAGGGATGGTGCTGGGGCGTCGAGGGGGATGTTGAGAGGGATGGATCTGCGGTTGGGGAGGGGGATGTTTAGAGAGAAGATGCTGGGTTGGGGTGGGAGATGTTGAGATAGAAGTTGCGGGGGTGGGGGTTGATTTTGAAAGGGAAAGTTCAGGGGTGGGAGAGGGTGATGTCAAGATGAAGGTTCCGGGGTGGAGAGAGGCATTTTGAGTGGGAAGTTGCTGGGGGTTTTAGGGTATGTTGAGAGAGAAAGGGCTGGACTGGGGAGGGGGATGTTGACAGAGAAGGTGCTGGGATGGGGTGGGAGATGTTGAGAGGGAAGGTGCTGGGGTTGGGAAGGGTGATGTCAAGATGAATGTCCTGGGGTGGAGAGGGGGATTTGAGTGAGAAGTTGCTAGAGTGGGGTGACTGATGTTGTGAGGTGAGGTGCTGTGAAGGGGAGGGGATTAGTGAAAGGGAAAGTGATGGGGTGGGGGAGGTGAATGTTGAGTGAGAAGGTGCTGCGGTGGTAGAGTGGTTTGTTGAGAGCAAAGGTGTTGAACGAGAAGGTTCTGGAGTGGGGAGGTGCATGTTGAGGGGGAGGTTGCTGAGGTGGGGGTGGGTGATATTGAGATGAAGGTCCCAAGGTGGGGAGGGGGTTGTTGAGTGGGAAGCTGCTGGCATGGGGAGGGCGATGTTGGGAGTGAAGTGGTTTTGGTGGGCAGGGGGGATTGAAAGGGAAGGTGTTGGGCTGGGGAGGGGATGTTGAGAGAGAAGGTGCTGGGAAGCGGAGCGGATTTTGAGAGAGCAGGTGCTGGGGTGGGGACAGGGTTGTTGAGACGGAAGGGGCTGGGGTGTGTGAGGGGATGTTGAGAGCGAAGGTACTGGGGTAGGTAGGGGAATGTTGAGAGGGAAGATGCTGGGATGGGGACCGGTAATGTTGAGAAGGAAGGTGCATGGGTGGGGGTGGGGTATGCGATGAGGGAAGGTGCTGGGGTGGGTAGCGGGATGTTGAGAATGAAGGTGCTAAGATAGGGAGGTGGGTTTTGAGGGGTAAGGTGCTCGGGATTTTAGGGGATGTTAAGAGAGAAGGTGCTGGGCTGGTGAGGGGACGTTGAGAGAGAAGGTGCTGGGAAGGGGTAGGGAATGTTGAGAGGGAAGGTGCTGAGGTGAGGGCGGGTGATGTTAAGATGAAGGTCCTGGGGTGGGGAGTGGGATTTTGAATGGGAAGTTGCTAGAGTGGGGAGGCTGATATTGGGAGGGGAGGTGCTGTGAAGGGGAGGGGAATGTTTAAAGGGAAAGTGATGGGGTGCGGGAGGTGAATGTTGAGAGGGAAGATGCTGGGGTGCGGAGGGGAAAGTCGAGGGGGAACTTTCTACAGTGGGGGAGGGGAATATTGAGGGAGAAGGTGCTGGGATGGAAGAGTGGTTTGCAAAGAGGGAAGGTGCTTTGTTGGGGGCTGGGGATGTTTAGAAGGGAACATTGTGGGGTGGGGGAGCATTTTTTAGAAAGGGAAGATGGTGGGGTTGGGAGGGGTTGTCGGGGGGACGTTTCTGCGGTGGGGGAAGGGGATGTTGAGCGAAAAGTTTCTGGGGTGGGGAGGGGTATATTAAGAGGGAAGTCGACGGGGTGGGGACCGTGTAGTTGAGAGTGAAGGATCTGAGGTGTGGAGGGGGATGTTGACAGAGAAGGTGCTGGGGTGGGGAGGGGAATGTTAAGAGGGAAGGTGCTGGTGTTGGAAGGGTATTATTGAGAGGGAAGGTGCTGGGGTGTGGGAGAGGAATGGTGAGACAGAAGTTCCAGGGGTGGCGAGGGGCATGTTGAGAAGGCAGGTGCTGGGGTTGGGAGGGGGATGTTGAGAGATAAGGTGCTGGCTTGGAAAGGGGGATGCTGACGTAGAAGGTGCCGGTTTGGGGAAGTGGATGTTGAGAGAGAAGGTGCTGGTTTAGGTAACGTTATTCTTGAGAGGGAAGCTGCTGGGGTGGGGGAGGGTAATGTTGAGAGGGAAGGTGCTGGTGTTGGAAGGGTATTATTGAGAGGGAAGGTGCTGGGGTGTGGGAGAGGAATGGTGAGACAGAAGTTCCAGGGGTGGCGAGGGGCATGTTGAGAAGGCAGGTGCTGGGGTTGGGAGGGGGATGTTGAGAGATAAGGTGCTGGCTTGGAAAGGGGGATGCTGACGTAGAAGGTGCCGGTTTGGGGAAGTGGATGTTGAGAGAGAAGGTGCTGGTTTAGGTAACGTTATTCTTGAGAGGGAAGCTGCTGGGGTGGGGGAGGGTAATGTTGAGAGGGAAGGTGCTGGTGTTGGAAGGGTATTATTGAGAGGGAAGGTGCTGGGGTGTGGGAGAGGAATGGTGAGACAGAAGTTCCAGGGGTGGCGAGGGGCATGTTGAGAAGGCAGGTGCTGGGGTTGGGAGGGGGATGTTGAGAGATAAGGTGCTGGCTTGGAAAGGGGGATGCTGACGTAGAAGGTGCCGGTTTGGGGAAGTGGATGTTGAGAGAGAAGGTGCTGGTTTAGGTGACGTTATTCTTGAGAGGGAAGCTGCTGGGGTGGGGGAGGGTGATGTTGACATGGGAGGTGATGGTGTGGGGGAGGGGGTTGTTCAAAGGAAAGGTGCTGGGTTTGGGAGGGGTTTGTTGAAAGGAAAGGTGCTGGGATGGGGCGGGGGTTGATGAGAGAGAAGTAGCTGGGTTGGGAAGAGGTATATTAAGACGGGTGGTAATGGAGTGGGAGAGTGGGTTGTTTAAAGGGACGGTGTTGTGGTGGGAAGGGGGGATGTTGAGAGGGAATGTGCTGATGATGGGAGAGGGTTGTTTAAGGGAAGGTTCTGGAGTGGGGAGGGGTATGTTGAGAGGGAGGTTAATGGGCTGGGGAGGGTGATGTTGAGAGTGAATGTGCTGGCGTGGGAAGGGGGATATTGAGAGAGTAGGTGTTGGGGTGGGGAACAGGAATGGTGGGAGGGAAGTTTCAGGTGTGGGGAGGGGGATGTTGAGAGGGAAGGTTATGGGGTTGGGAGGCTATTGTTGAAAGGGAATGTGCTGGGGTGGGGAGGTGGGTGTTGAGAGAGAAGGTGCTGGGTTGGAGAGGGGGATGTTGACAGAGAATGTGCCGGTTTGAGGAGGGGTATGTTGAGAGGGAAAGTGCTGGTTTGGGGATTGTCGTTCTTGAGAGGGAAAGTGCGGAGGTGGGGGAGGCTGATGGTGGGAGGGAAGTTCCTGCGGTGTAGAGGACGATGTTAAGGGTGAGGGTGTTGGGTTGGGGAGAGAGTTGTTGAGAGAAGGTGCTGGGGTGGGGGAGCGGAATGTTGAGAGTGAATGTGCTGGGATGGACAGGGGTTTGTTTAGGGGAACGTGCTTTGCCGGGGAGGGGGATGTTGAGTGGGAAGATGCTGGGGTGGGGAGGGAGCTGTTGCCATAGAAGGAGCTGGGCTGGGGAGGGGCATGTTGTGAGGGGAAAGCGCTGTGGTGGGGAAGGGATTGTTGAGAGGAGGTGTTGGGGTGGGGAGTGGGTTGTTGCGTGTTAAGGTGCTGAGGTGGGGGAGAGGATAGTGAGAGAAGTTGATGAGGTGGCGAAGGTGGATGTTGAGAGGGAAGTTGATGGAGTGGGGAGGGTGATGTTATGAGAGAACGTGCGAGGGTGGGGGTTGTAGAGAGAGAAGGTGCTGGAATGGGGATGGGGAAGTTGAAAGGGAAAGCGATGGGGTGAGGAGGGGGATGTTGAAAGGTAAGGTAATGTGTTGGCGGAGTGTGATGATGACAGATAAGATGCTGAGCTGGGGAGGCAGTGTAGAGAGAGAATGCGCTGGGGTTAGGGAGCCGCAGTTTGAAAGTCAAGATGATGGGGTAGGGTGGTTGATATTGAGAGTGAATGTGATGGGTGGGGAGGGGTATGTTGAGAGGGAAGTTGGTGGGTTGGGCAGCGTGTTACTGAATGGGAAATTGCAAGGGTGGGGAGGGGTTTGTGGAGAAAGAATGTGCTGTGTGGGGAGAGGGATGTTGAGATGGAAGGTGCTAGCATGTGGGAGGGGGATGTTGAGAGAGAGAAGGTGCTTGGGTGGGGGTGGGGATATTGAAAGGGAAGGTACTGGGGTGAGGAGGGATATGTTGATAGTGAAGGTGCTGGGTAGGCGGAGTGTATTGTTGACAGAGAAGACGCTGGGCTGCGGAGGGGCTGGAGAGAGAGAAGCTGCTCGCGTAGGGTGGGGCATGATGAGAGGCAAGATGGTGGGGTGGAGAGGGTATATTGAGAGTGAAAGTGCTGGCCGGGAAAGGGAATGTCTTAGGGAAAGTGATGGGGTGGGAGGGTTTGTTAAAAGGGTAGGTGTTGGGGTTGGGAGGGGAATGTGCAAGGGTTGGGAGCGTAATGATCAAGGTGATGTGGTGGGGAAGGAGATGGAGAGAGGAAGTGCTGGGGTGTGGTGCGGTTTATTGAAAGGGAAGGCTCTGCAGAGGGGAGCGGGTAGTTGAAATCGAAGGGATTGACGGCGGGGGGGATGTTGAGACTGAATGTGCTGGCGTTGGAAAGGGGATGTTGAGAGAGAGAATGTGTTGGGAAGGTGATGGGGTTGTAGAGGGGAAGGAGAGGGTGTTGGTGATGGGGTTGTTGAAAGGCAAAGTTCTCGGGTGAAGAGGGCAATGTTGAGAGGGAAGGTGCTGGGATAGGGAGGGGAATGTTGACAAAGAAGTTGCTGGGTAGTGGATGCGTTTGTTAAGAGGTAACGTGATGTTGAGGGGAGCGGGATGTTGTGAGGAAAGTGCTGGAGTGTGGTGGGAGCTGTTGAGAGTGAAGGAGCTGACCTGGGGAGGGGCATATTGAGAGGGAAGCTGCTGGGGTGGGGAGGGTGTTGTTGCGTGGGAAGGTGTTAAGGTGGGGGAGATGTTGAGAGGGAAGGTGCTGGGGTTGGGGAGAGGGTTGTGAGAAAAGATGCTGTGGTGGGTAGGGGATGTTGAGAGGGAAGGTGCTGGGATGGGGAAGGTGATGTTGAGACGGAAGGTGCTGGGGTGGGGAGTGGGTTGTTGAAAGTGAAGCTTCTGGGAGGGGAGGAGGTTGTTAAGAGAGAAGGTGCTGTGATCGAGACGGGGATGTTGACAGGGAAGGTGATATGGTGGGGGAGAGTGTTGTTCAAAGGGAAGTTTCTGGGGAGTGGACGGGGTTGTTGAGAGGTAAGGTGCTGGGATGGGGAGGGAATGTTCAGAGGGAAGGTGCTGAGATGACGAAGGGGCATGTTGAGAGAGAGAAGGTGCTGGAGTGGGCAGGGCATGTTGAAAAGAAAGGTGCAAGGGTGATGAGAGGGATGTTGCACGGGAAGGTTCTGGATTGTGGGAGGGAGTAGTTGACAGAGAAGATGCTGGGTTGGGAGGGGGATGTAAAGAGAGAGGTGCCTGATGGGGAGGGTCTGTAGACAAGGAAGGTGATGGGGTGTGGAGTGGATTGTTGAAAGGGAAGGTGCTGGGTTGGGGGAGTGTCTTGTTGACAGAGAGGATGCTGGGGTTGGGAGGGGATAATTGAAAGAAGTTTCTGGGGTGGGGAGGGAGATGTTGAGATGGTGGGTTGGGAGCGTGTTGCTGAAAGGGAAGGTGCTGGGATGTGGAAGGGGATGTTGACAGAGAAGGTGCCAGGGTTGGTACGGGAATGTTGAAAGGGAAGGTGATGGGGTGGGGGAAGGGTATGTTCAAAGGGAAGGTTCTGGGGTGGGGAGGGGGATGTTTAGAGGGAAGGTGCTGGGGTGAGGAGGGGGAATGATGAGAGGTCCACTGCTGGGTTGGGGAGAGGGATGTGAAGAGGGTAGGTGAATGGTTGGGGTGGGGTTGATGAAACGGAAGGTGCTGAGGTTGGGAGGGGAAGTTGAGAGGGAATATGCGGGGGTTGAGAGGGGTATGTTGAAAGGGAAATTTCTGGGGTGGGGAGGGGGATGTTGAGAGGGAAAGTGCTGGGGTGGGGAGATGGATGATGAGAGATACGGTGCTAAACTGGGGAGAGGGATTAAAGAGGGAAGGTGATGGGGTAGGGGAGGGGTTGATGAAAGGGAAGGTGTTGGCTTGGGAGGGGGATGATGAGAGGAAATGTGCAGGGGTTGAGGGGTTTGTTGAAAGGGATGATTCTGGGGAGTGAAGCGGGTGGTTGAAAGTGAAGTAGCTGACGTGGGGAGGAGGAAGTCGAGAGTGAAGGTGCTGATGGTGGGAGGAGGTTGTTGAGAGAGGAGGTCCTGGGGGAGGGGACGTTGAGGTGGAAGGTACTGACGTGGGGAGGGAGATGTTGAGAGAGAAGGCTTTGGGTTTGGGAGAGGGCTGTTGAAAGGGAAGGTGCTGCGGTCGGAAGGGGATGTTCAGAGAGAAGGTAATGGGTTGTAGAGGCGTTTGCTCAGAGGGAATGTGCTGTAATGTGGAGCGGGATGTTGAGAGGAAGGTGCTAGGGTTTGATATGGTCTGCTCAGAGAGAAGGAGCTGGGCTGGGGAGGGGCATGTCGAAAGGGAAGGTGCTGGAGTGGGATGGTTTATAGTACATAGAACATTACAGCGCAGTACAGGCCCTTCGGCCCTCGATGTTGCGTCGACCTGTTATACCAAACAGAAGCCAATCTAACCTACACTGTTCCATGTACATCCATGTGCTTGTGGTGAAGACGTTGTAGAGAGAGAAAGAAGGTGCTGGGGGGTGTAGGGGGTTGTTGAAAGGGGAGGAGATGGGCTGGGGGAGTGTGTTGTTGACACAAAAGGAACTGGGGTGAGGAGGGTAATGTTGACAGTGAAGGTGATGGGGTGTGGAGGGCATGTTGAGAGAGAAGGTGCGGGATTGGGGAGGCATTTGATTAGAGGAGACGTGCTGTGGTGGGGAGTTGGATGGTCAGTGGAAGGTGCTGGAGTGTGGTGGGGCTGTTGAGAGAGAAAGAGTAGGGCTGGGGTGGGGGAAGGTTTTTTTTGAGCGAAGGTGCCAGGGTGGGGAATGGGATGCTCAGAATGAAGGTGCTGGAATGTGGATGGGGATGTTGAACGGGAAAGTGCTGAGGTAGGGATGGGGATGCTGAGAGGGAAGGTGGTCAGGTGGGGAGGGGGAATTTGTGGGGATTGTGCTACGCTGGGTAGGGGGTTGTTGTGAGTAGGTGCTGGGGTGTGGGGGGATATTGAGAGTGGATGTGATGGGGTGAGGAGGACATTGTTGAGAGGGTAAGTGCTGGGATGTGGAGGGGAATGTTGAGAGTGAAGGTGCTGTGGTGAGCAAGAGGGTTGTGAGAGAATTTGCTGGGGTGGGCGAGGGAGATGTTGAGAGAGAGAGAGGTTGCTTTGGTGTGGGTGGAGGATTTTGAAAGGGAAGGTGCTGGGGTGGGGATGGAAATGCTGAAAATGAAGGTGCTGGGTCGTGTGTTGTTGACAGAGGAGATGCTGGGATGGGGAGGGGCATATTGAGAGGGAATGCTGAGTGTGAAAGGGAATGTGCTGGGGTTGGGGAGGGTGATGTTGAGAGCAAAGTTGCTAGGGTGGGGAAGTGGCTTTTGAGAACGAAGGTGCGGGGGTAGGGAAGGTGATGATGTGAGAGAAGGTGCTGGGGTGGGGAAGGGATTGCTTAGAGGGAAGGTGCTCCGACGTGGAGGGGATTTTGAGAGAGAAGGAGCTGGGCTGGGGATGGGCAGGTTGAGAGGGTAGGTGCTGGGGTGGGGATGGAGATGTTGAAAGCGAACGTGCTGCGTAGGGAGAGGAAAGTTGAGAGCAAAGGTGCTGGGGTGGGGGAAGGGGTTGTTGTGAGAGAAGGTGCTGGAGTGGGGGAGGAGAATGTTGAGAGAGAAAGTGCTGGGTTGGGGCATGTTGAAAGGGAAGGTATTGGCGTGGGAAGGGGATGATGAAAGGGAAGGAGCTGGGGTGGGGAGGAGCATGTTGTGAGGGAAGCTGCTAGGATGGGGAGGGGTTTTTGGGTGGGAAGATGCTGGGTTGGGGTGGGACATGTTGAGAGGGAAGGTGCTGGGGTCGGGAAGGGGATGTTGAAAGGGATCGTGCTGGGGTTGGGGAGGGTGATATTGAGAGCAAAGGTGCTGGGGTGCGGAAGGGGTTTTTGAGAACGAAGATGTTGGGGTGGGGAAGGGAATGTTCAGAATGAACGTGCTGGGGTGGGGAGGGGATTGCTTAGAGCGAAGGTGCTTGGAGTGGAGGGGATGTTGAGAGAGAAGGAGCTGGGCTGGGGATGTGCATGTTGAGAGGGTAGGTGCTGGGGTGGGGAATGGCTTGTTGAGATAAGGTGCTCGGATCGGGGAGAGATGTTGCGAGGGATGGTGCAGGGGTGTGGGAAGTGGATGTTGTGAGAGACGGTGCTGGTATGGGCCGGGGGCTGTTGAGAGAGAAGTTGCCAGGGGTGCGGAGTGCGTTGGAGAGACAGAAGGTGCTGGGGTGGGGAGGGGTATGTTCAGAGGGAAAGTGCTGGGATGGGGAGGTGGATATCGACAGGGCAGGCGTTGGGCTGAGGGCCTGTGTTATTGACAGAGAAGATGCTGTCGTGGGAAGGGGGCTGTAGAGAGAGAAGGAGCTGAGGTGGGGGAGGGGCCTGTGGAGAGGGAAGCTGCTGGGATGGGGAGGGGGTTAAAGACAGGGAAGATGCTGGGTTGGGAAAGGGGTTGTTGAGAGGGCAGTTGCTGGGGTAGGGAGGGTAATGTTGAGAGACATGGTGCTGGGGTGGGGATGGGGATTTTGAGAGGGAAGGTGCTGGCGTAGGGAGGGGGACGTTGATGGGGAAGTTGCAAGGTTGTTGAGGGAGTTTTTGAGAGAAGGTGCTGGTTGGGGAGGGGATATTGTGAGTGAATGTGCTGGGGTGGGGAGGGGTTTTGTTTAGAGACAACATGCTAGGATGGGGAAGGGGATGTTGAGAGGGAAGGTTCTGGGTAGGGAGAGGGGTGTTGAGAGAGAAGAAGCAGGGCTAGGGAGGGACATGTTGAGTGGGAAGGTGCTGGGGTGGGGAGTGACACGGGTGCGGAGCGGGATGTTGATGGGGAATGTGCCGGGTTGGGGGACGAGGTTGTTGAGAGAAGGTGGGGGAGGGGAATGAAGAGAGTGAATGTGCTGCAGTGGGGAGTGGGCTGTTGAGAGAGAAGGAGCTGGGCAAGGTAAAGTCATGTTGAGAGGGAAGGTGCTAGAATGGCGAGGGCTATGTTGAGAGGAAAGATGCTGGCATGGGGAGGGGTATGTTAATGGGCAATGTGCTGGCGTGGGGAGGGTGTTGTTGAGAGAAGGTGCTGGGGTGGGGGATGTTGATGTTTTCGTCTCAACATCCAACTATGTTGTGTGGGGGGGATGTTGAGACGAAAAATGATGGTGTCGGTTAGGGCGTTGTTGAAAGCGAAGTTTCAGCGATGGGGAGGAGGATATTGAGAGGGAAGGTGCTGGGGTAAGGAGGCGGTTGTGGGGTGGGGTGGGATGGGGAAGGTTTTGGGTGGGGAGGGGATGTTGAGAGAGAAGGTGCTGTGTTGGGGAGGGGGATAATGAAAGGGGATGTGCTGGGGTGAGGATGGAGATGTTGAATGGGAGCGTGCTGGGGTGAGGGATTCTGTTGTTGACAGAGAAGATGTTGGGCTGGGGAGGGGACTGTAGAGAGAGAATGTGCTGGGGTGGTGGTGGGCCATGTTGAGAGGGAAGGTAATTGGGTGGGGAGGTTGACACAGACTGAAGATGCTGTGGTGGGGAGAAGGTTGTTGAGAGGGAAGGTGCTGGGGTGAGGAGGGGGATGTTGAGAGAGAAGGTGATTGGGTGGGGATTGTTCAAAGGGAAGGTTCTGGGCTGCAGAGGGGCATGTTGAGAGTGAAGGTTCTAGGTTTGGAAGGTGGTTGTTGAAAGGGAAAGTCCTGAGGTGGGGAGGGGTATGATGAGAGATAAGGTGCTGGGTTGGAGAGAGAGATGTTTAGAGGCAAGGTGTCGGGATGGCGGAGGGGGTTATTGAAAGGGAAGGTATTGGGGTTGGGAGGGGATGTTGAGTGGGAATGTGTTGGTTTGGGGAGGGGAATGTTGAGAGAGAAGGTGCTGGGGAGGGGAGGAGGATGTTGCGTGGGAAGGTAATGGTGTTTAGAGGGGGATGTTGAAAGGGAAGATGATGGGGTGGGGGAGGGTGTTGTTGAAAGCGAAGTTTCTGCGGTGCGGAAGGGGATGTTGAGAGAGAAGATGTTGGGTTGGGAGGGGGATTTTGAGAGGGAAGGTGCTGAGGTGAGGGAGGGAGATGTTAAGAGGGAAGGTGCTGGGTGGGGGAGAGTTTCTTTTAGAGATGTTGCTCGGGTGGGGAGGGAAATGTTGTGAGAGAACGTGCTGGAGTGGGGAGGCGCATGTTGAGATAGAACGTTCTGGGGTGTGGGTGGTGGATGTGGAAAGGGAAGGTGCTGGGGTGGGGAGTGGGTTGTTGAGAGGGAAAGTATTGGGGTGGGCAGGGGCATGTTGAGCGGGAAGGTGCTGGGGTTGAGAGGGTGATATTGAGAGTGTGGGCACAAGGTGGGGAGGGGAAGTTGAGAGGGAATGTGCTGGTGTGGGAGCGGGTTGTTGAAAGGGAAGGTGCTAGGATGCTAGGTGCTAGGGAGAGAAGATGCTGGGTGGGGAGGGGGATATTGACAGGGAATGTGATGGGGTGGGGGAATGGGTTGCTCAAACGGAAGGTTCTGGGGTTGGGATGGGATTGTTGAAAGGGAAAGGTTTTGGTGTGGGGAGGGGGATGATGAGAGAGAAGGTGCTGGGTTGGGGTGAGGGATGTTAAGAGGGAAGGTGATGTGGTCCCGGAGGGGTTGCTGAAAGACGTGTTGGGGTTGGGAGGGGGAAGTTGAGAGGGAATGTACAGGGTTTGGGAGGGGGTTGTTGAAAGAGAAAGTTCTGGGGTGGGGATGGGTATTTTGAGAGGGAAGGTGATGGACTGTGGAGGGTGATGTTGAGAGCGAATGTGCTGAGGTGTAGAGGGGGAAGTTGAGGGAAGGTTACTGGCGTGGGGAGAGGGTGGTTGAAATGGAAGGGGCTGGCATGGGGCAGAGGATGGCGTGAGTGAATGTGCTGGTGTGGGGAGGGGTATGTTGAGAGGAAAGGCGATAGGATAGGGAAAAGTTGTTGAAAGTTGTTCTGGGGTGGGTAGGTGGATGTTGAGAGAGATGTTGCGGGGTTGGGCAGGGGCATGTTGAGAGAGCAGGTGCTACTTTGGAGAGGGGGTTGTTGCGAGGGAAGGTGCTGGGGTGGGGAGGCACATGTTGATAGAGAAGGGCCTGGGATGTGGGTGGGAGATGTTGAAAGTGAAGGTGCTGGGTTGGGGAGGGTGATTTTGAAAGGGTAGGTGCTGGGGTCAGGGGGTGTGTTGTTAACAGAAAAGATGCTGGGGTGGGCAGGGAGCTGTAGAGAGGAAAGGTGCTGGTTTGGGGAGGGGGTGGTTGAGAGGGAATGTGCTGGGGTGGGGAGGATTATGTTGAGAGGGAAGGTGCTGGGGTGGGGTGGGTGATATTGATAGTGAAGGTGCTAAGGTGGGAGGGGGATGTTGAGAGGGAAGGTGCTGGGGTGTGATTGGGGATGTTGAAAGGAAAGGTGCTGGGGTGGGGAGGGGAAGGTTGAGAGAGAAGGTGCTCGTGTGGGGAGGGGGATTTTGAGGTGGAAGGTACTTTGTTGGGGAGGGGTTGTTGAGAAAAGGTGCTGGGGTGGGGGAGGGGAATGTTGAGAGTGAATGTGCTGGGGTGAGGAGGGGTTTGTTTAAAGGAAAGGTGCTGGTATGTGGAGGGGAATGTCCAGAGGGAAGGTGCTGGGGAGGGGCATATTGAGAAGGGAGGTTCTGGGTGAGGAGGGGGTTGTTGAGAGAAGGTGCTGGGTGGGGAGGGGTTTGTTGCGAGTGAATGTGCTGAGTTGGGGAGAGAGATGCTGAGAGGGAAGGTGCTGTTTAGGGGGTGTGTTGTTGAAAGAGAAGATGCTGGGGTGGGGGGGTCTGTAGGGAGAAAATGTGCTGGGTTTGGGAGGGGCATGTTGAGAGAGAAGGATCTGGGATGGGGAGGGGGATGCTGGAAGGGAAGGTGCTGGGTTAGGAGTTGTGTTGTTGACAGAGAAGATGCTGGGGTGGGGAGTGGGCTGTAGAGAGAGAAGGTGCTGCCGTGGAGGGGGAGCATGTTGAGAGGGAAGATGCTGGTTTGAGGAGGAGGCGGTGGAGAGAGAAATTGTTGGGGAGGGGAGGGGCATGTTGAGAGGAAGGTCCTGGTATGAGGAGCAGGACGTTAAAATAGAAGGTGCTGAGTCGGGAGGGTGATGTCGAGAAAAAGTTGTTGGTGCGGGGAAGGGAATGTTGATTTGAAATGTGCTGGGACGAGGGAGGGGGTTGTTGAGAGAATGTGCTGGGGTGGGGGAGCTGAATGTTGAGAGTGAATGCGCTGGGGTGGGGAGGGGTTTGTTAAGAGGGAACGTGCTGGGGTGGGGAGGGGGATGTTGAGAGGGAAGATGCTGGGGTGTGGAGAGGGATGTTGAGACAGAAGGAGCTGGGCTGGAGAGTGGCATGTTCAGAGAGAAGGTGCTGCGTGGGGAGTGGGTTGTTGCGAGTGAAGGTAGTGAGGTGGTGGATGGAGATGTTGAGAGGGACGGTGCTGGGGTGGGGGATGGGAATGTTGGGAGTGAATGTGTGTGGCGGGGATGGGTTTGTTAAGAGGGAACGTGCTGGGTTGGGGAGGGGGATGTTGCAAGGGAAGATGCTGGGGTAGGGAGGGGCCTGATGAGAGGGAAGGTGCAGGGGTAGAGAGTGGGATATTGAGTGGGAAGATACCAGGGTGGGGAGGGGATGTTGAAATGGAAGGTGCTGGGGTGGAGAGGGGGATGTTTAGAGGGAAGGTGCTGGGGCGGGTAGTGCGCTGTTGAGAGAGAAGGAGCTGGGCTCGGGAGAAGCATATTCAGAGGGAAGGTGCTGCGTGCGGAGGGGGTTGTTGTGAGGGAAGGTGGTGAGGTGGTGGAGGGAGATGTTGAGAGGGATGGTGCTGGGGTGGGGGCGAGTGTTGTGAGAGAATTTACTGGGTTGGGGGAGTGTGAGAGGGAATGTGCTGGGATAGTGGATGGGGGTGTTGTGAGAGAAGGTGCTGGGGTGGGAAAGGTGATGTTGACAGAGAAGGTGATGGGGTGGGGAGGGGCTTATTGAGAGGGAAGATACTGGGGTGGGTTGGGGTGGGGTGTGGGATGTTGAGAGGGAATTTCATGGGGTGGGGAGGGGGCTGTTGTGAGAGAAAGCTCTGGGCTGGAGAGGGGCACATTGACAGGGAAGGTGCTGGCGTGGGGAGGGGCTTGTTGAGATAAGGTGATGGGGTGAGGAGGGGTTGTTGCGACGGAAGATGCTGAGGTGGGGAGGGAGATGTTGACAGCGAAGGTGCTCGGGTGGGGAGAGGGTTGTGAGAGAAGTTGCTGGGGTGGGCAAGGGGGATGTCACGAGGGAAGTTGCTAGGTAAAGAAGGGGATGTTGTGAGAGAAGGTGCTGGGGTGGGGGTGATGTTGAGAGAGAAGTCGCTGGGGTAGGGAGTGGGTTGTAAAGAGAGGAGGTGTTGGGTTGGGGAGGGGACTATTCAGAGGGAAAGTGCTGGGGTGAGGGAGGGGGATGTTGAAAGAGAAGGTGCTGGGGTGGGGGGTGATATTGAGAGAGAAGTCGCTGGGGTAGGGAGTGGGTTGTAAAGAGAGGAGGTGTTGGGGTGGGGAGGGGACTGTTCAGAGGGAAAGTGCTGGGGTGAGGGAGAGGGATGTTGAAAGGGAAGGTGCTGGGGTGGGGAGGGGGATGTTGAGAGGGAAGGAGCTGAGGTGGGGAGGGAGAAGTTGATGGGGAAGTTGCACGTTTGCGGAGGGAGTTGTTGAGAGAAGGTCCTGGGGTGGGGGCGGGGATGCTGAGAGTGAATGTTGCTGGGTTGGGGAGGTGTTTGTTTAGAGGGAATGTGCTGGGGTGGTGAAGGGAATGGTGAGAGGGAAGGTTCTGGGGTAGGGAGGGGTCTGATGAGAAAGAAGAAGCTGGGCAAGGGAGGGGCATGTTGAGCAGGAAGGTGCTGGGGTGGAGAGGGACTTTCATGGGGAGGTGGATGTTGATGGGGAATGTGCTGGGTTGGGGGATGAGATTGTTGAGAGAAGGTGCTAAGGTGGGGAGGGGAATGTAGAGAGTGAATGTCCGGGGTTGGGGGACGAGATTGTTGAGATAGAAGGAGCTGGGCAGGGGAAAGGCATGTAGAGAGGGAAGGTGCTGGGTTGGCGAGGGCTATGTTGAGAGGAAAGATGCTGGGGTGGGGAGGAGCACGTTGAGCGTGAATGTGCTGGATGGGGAGTGGGCTGTTGAGAGAGATGGAGCTGGGCTGTGGATGGGCATGTTGAGACGGAAGGTGCGGGGGTGGGGAGGGGTCTGTTGAGAGGGGGGCTGGGCTGGAGTGGGGCATGTTGAGAAGGAAGGTGCGGGATATGGAGGGGGTTGTTGCGAGGGAAGGTAGTGAGGTGGGCGAGAGGAATTTTGAGAGAGATGTTGCTGGGGTATGTGTGAGACTTGAGAGACAAATTGCTGGGGTGTGGCAGAGGGTGTTGCCAGGAAAGGTGCTGGTGAGGGTGAAGGGGATGTTGTGAGAGAAGGTGATGTAGAATGGTGAGGGGGAAGGTTGAATGGGAGTGTGCTGTTGACAGTGAAGTGTGTTGTTGACAGAGAAGATGCTGAGCTTGGCAGGGGACTGAAGAGAGAGAATGTGCTGGCGTGGTGGTGGCCATGTTGAGGGGGAAGATAATGTGGTGGGGAGGGTTATATTGATTTGAAGATGCTGGGGTGGGGAGAGGGTTGTTGAGAGGTAAGGTGCTGGTGTGGGGAGGGGGATGTTGAGAGAGAAGGTGCTGAGGAGCGGAGGGTGATTTTGACAGCGAAGGAGATTTGGTGGGGGTGGAGTTAGTTCAAAAGGAAGGTTCTGGGATGGAAAGGGGCAAGTTGAGAGTGAAGCTGCTGGGTTTGGAAGGGGTTTGTTGAAAGGGATGTTGCAGGGGTGGGGAGCGGTACGATGAGAGAGAAGGTGCTGGGTTGGGGAGAGATGTTTAGAGGCAAGGTACTCTTATGGGATGGGGTATGTTGAGAGGAAAGGTGATGGGGATGGGGAGGAGTTGATGAAAGGGAAGATTCTGGGCTGTGGAGGGGAATGTTGAGAGGGAAGCAGCTGGGGTTGGAAGGGGGTTGTTGAAAGGGAATGTGCTGGGGTCGGTAGGGGGATGTTGAGAGCGAAGCTGCAGGATTGGGGAGGGGGATGTTGAGAGAGAAAGTCCTGGGTTGTTGCGAGGGAAGATGGTGGTGTGGGGAGTGAGAAGTTGATGGGGAAGTTGCAGGGTTGGGGAGGAATTTGTTGAGAGAAGGTGCTGGGTTGGGCTGTTGAGGGAGAAGGAGCTGGGCAGGGGAAAGGCATGTTGAGAGGGAAGGTGCTGGAATGGCGAGGGCTATGTTGAGACGAAAGGTGATGGGGATGGGGAGGATGGAAGGTACTGGGAGGTGAAGGGTAGTATTTCGAGAGAAGGTACTGGGGTGGGGAGGGGATGATGAGAAGTAAGTTGCTGGGGTGGGGATTGGGATTTTGAGAGGGAAATTGTGGGGTCGGGAGGGGATGATGTAACGGAATGTGCTGGGGCGGGAGGGGCATGTTGAGAGGGAAGGTTCTGGGGTGGGGATTGGGATATTGAGAGGGAAGGTGTGAGGTGGAGAGGGGGAATATTGAGATGGAAGGTGCTGGTGTGGTGGAGGGGAATGTTGTGAGTGAAGGTGCTGGTGTGGGGGAGGGGGGAATTGAGAGAGAAGGTGCTGGGTTGGTGAGGGGTTTTTAGAGAAAGAAGGTGTGGTGTGGAGGGGGATGTTGAGAGGTAAGTTGATGGGTGGAGTGAGTGATTTTGAGAGGGAAGTTGCTGGGGTGGGGGAGGGTGATTTTGGGAGGAAGGGTGCAGGGAAGTGAGCGGGTCATGTTGAGAGGGAAGGTGCTGGGGTGGGGATTGGGATGTTGAGAGGGAAAATGTGGGGAGTGGAGAGTGATGCTGAAAGGGAAGGTGCTGGGGTGGGGAGGGGGTGTTTAGAGGGAAGCTGTTGGGGAGGGGAAGGGCATATTGAGAGGGATGATGCTGGGCTGGGGTGAAGGATGTTGAGAGGGGAAATGTGGGGTAGGGAGGGGGATGTTGAGTGGGAACCTGCTAGGTCGCGAGAGGTATGTTGAGATCGAATGTGCTGGTGTTGTGGAGAGGGATGTTGCATGTGTAGGTGCTGGGATGGAGGAGGGGGAATTTGAGAGGGAGGGTGGTGAGGTATGGGCAGGGCATGTTGAGAAAGAAGGTGCTGGGGTGCGGATTCGGTTGGTGAGAGGGAAAATGTGGTGTGGGGTGGGGAGGGGAATGTTGAGAGGGAATGTGCTGAGGTGGGATGGGGTATTTTGAGAGAGAAAGCGGTGTGGTAGGCGAGCGAGGTATTGAAAGAGAAGGTGCTGGGGGAGGAAGGGGGATGGTGAAAGGCAAGGTGCTGTGTTAAGTAAATGTGTTGTTAACTGAGAATACGCTGTGGTAGGGAGGGGTCTGCAGGGAGAGAGGTGCTGGGGTGTGGGAGCGGAATGTTGGGAGGGAGGTAGGAGGGGTGGTGAGGGGTTTGTTGAGAGGGCAGGTCATTGGTTGTGGAGTGAAATTTTGAGAGGGGAGGTGCTGGTATGGGGATGGAGATGTTGAAAGGGAAGGTGCTGGGGTGGGGAGGGTGAAGTTGAGAAGTAAGTTGCTGGGGTGTTGTAAGGGGATTTTGAATGGGAAGTTGCTGATGTGTGGATTGGGATTTCGAGAGGGAAATTGTGGAGTGGAGAGGGGATGATACAAGGGAATGTGCTCGGGTCTGGAGTGCCATGTTGAGAGGGAAGGTGCTGAGGTCGGGAGTGGGATGTTGTGAGAGAAGATGTGAAGTGGGAAGCGGGACGTTGAGAGGGAACTTTCTGAGGTGGAGAGCGGGATTGTTGAGATGAGAGGTGCTGGTGTGGGGAAGGGGATGTTGCAAGTGAAGATGCTGGTGTGGGGGAGGGGGTATTGAGAGGCAAGGTGCTGGGGTGGGGGAGGGCGATATTGAGAGCGTAGGTTTTGGGGGAGGGGTATGTTGAGTGGGAAAGTGCTGTGGAGTGAAAGGGTTGTGTTGAGAGGGAAGATGCTGGGGAGGGGAAGGGGAGTGTTGAGATGGAAGGTGCTGGGATGGTGAAGGGAGTGTTGAGAGAGAAAGTGCTGGGGTTGGGAGGGGTTTGTGGAGAGAGAAGGTCCTGGGGTGGGGAGGGGGATGTTGAATAGTAAGGTGCTGGGGTGGGGGAGGGCGACTTTGAGTGGGAAGGTGGTGGGGTGGGGATTGGGATGCAGGGAGGGAAAACGTGGGGTGGGCTGGGGAATGTTGAGAGGGAAGGTGCTGGGGGTGGGGACTGGAATGTTGAGCGGGAAAATGTTGAGCGGGAAAATGTTGGGGGAGGGGAATGTTGAGAGGGAACATGCTGTGGTGGGGGAAGGGTATTTTGAGAGAGAAGGCGATGCGGTAGGGGAGTAGGATGCTAAAAGGGAAGGTGCTGGGTGGGAAGGGGAATGGTGAAAGGCAAGGTGATGCGTTAGGTTAGTGTGTTGTTGACGAAGATGCTGTGGTGGGGAGGGTTCTGCAGGAGAGTGGTGCTGGGATATGTGAGCGGCAGGTTGAGTGGGAAGGTGAAGGGTTGGGGAGGGTTTTGTTGAGAGGGAAGATGGTGGCGGATGTTCAGAGAGAAGGTGCTAGGTTGGTGAGGGTTTTTTAGAGAAAGAAGGTGTTGTGGTGTGGAGGGGGATGTTGAGAGGTAAGTTGATGGGTGGAGTGGGTGATTTTGAGAGGGAAGTTGCTAGGGTATAGTCGATTAATTTTAGGAGGGAGGGTGCTGGGATGTGGGCGGGGCAATTAGAGATGGAAGGTGCTGGAGTGGGGATTTGGACGTTAAGAGGGAAAATGTGGGGTAGGGAGGGGATGTTTAAAGGGAAGGTGCTGGTGTGGCGAGAGGGATGTGAGTGAAAATAGGTTGGGAGGGGGATGTGGAGTGGGAACGTGCTGGGGTGGGCAGAGGGATGTTGAGATGGAATGTGCTGGTGTGTGAGGGATGTTGCGTGTGTAGGTGCTAGAGTGGGGGGCGAAATTGAGGGACAAGGTGCTGGGGTGGGGATGGGCGATGTTGAGAGCGTAGGGTTTGGGGAGGGGTATGTTGAGTGGGAAGGTGCTGTGGTTTGGAAGGGTTTTGTTGAGAGGGAAGTTGCTGGGGAGGGGAATGGGAGTGTTTAGAGGGAAAGTGCTGGGGTGGTGAAGGAGAACGTTGAGAGAGAAGCTGCTGGGATGGGGAGGGGTTTGTAGAGAAAGAAGTTGCTCGGGGGAGGGAACGTTGAGAGGTAAGTTGCTGGGGTGGGGGAGGGGGATTTCGAGAGGGAAATTGTGGGGTGGGGAGAGGGATTGATGGGAATGTGCTGGGGTGGGAATGGGCATGTTGAGAGGGAAGGTGCTGGATGGGGAGTGGGATGTTGAGAGGGAAGATGTGAAGTGGGGAGGGGATGTTGAGAGGGAACGTTCTGGGGTGAGGAGGGGGAATGTTGAGATGGAAGGTGCTGTTGTGGGGAGGGGGTGTTGCGAGTGAAGGTGCTAGGGTGGAGGAGGCGGAAATGGAGAGACATGGTGCTGGTGGGTGGGAGAGGCAGTGGAGAGGGGAGGTGCTGCGTTGGGGAGGGGATTGTTGAGAGTGAAAGTGCTGAGATGGCCAGGTGATTGTTGAGAGGGAAGGTGCCGGGGTGGGAATGGGGATGTTGAGAAGGAAGGTGCTGTGGTGGGGGAGGGGTATTTTGAGAGAGAAGGCGCTGGAGTAGGGGAGCGGGGTGTTGATAGGGAAGGTGCTGGGGTGGGAAGCGGGATGGTGAAAGGCAAGGAGGTGGGTTAGGGGAATTTGCTGTTGACTGAGAAGATGCTGGGCTGGGGAGGGGCCTGCAGGGAGGGAAGGTGCTAGGGTGTGGGAGCTGCATTTGAGAGGGAAGGTTGTGGCGTGGGGAGTGAGATTTTGAAAATGGAGGTGATGGGGTAGGGAGGGGTTGTAGAGAGAGAATGTGCTGGGTTGGCGAGGGGACTTTGAGAGGAAGGCTGCTGAGGTGCGGGCAGGTCATGTTGAGAGGGATGGTGCAGGCGTGGAATTGGGATATTGAGAAGGAAAATTGGGGTGGGGAGGCGAATGTTGAAAGCGAAGATGCTCGGGTAGGGGGGATGTAAAAAGGGAAGCTGCTGCGATGGGAAGGGGCATGTTGAGGGAAGGTGCTGGGGTGTGTAGAGGAATGTTGAAGGGGAAAATGTGGGGTGGAGAGGGGCATGTTGAGGGGGAAAATGTGGGGTAGGGAGAGGCATTTTGAAGGCGGAAATGTGGTGTGGCGAGCGGCATTGAGAGGGAACGTGCTGGGGTGGGGAGAAGGACGATGAGGTGGAATGTGCTGGTGTGGTGGAGAGGGATGTTGCGTGTATAGGTGCTGGGATGGGGAGGGGGAAATTGAGAGAAAAGTTGCTGGGGTGGGGAAGGGCGAAGTTGAGAGGGAATGTTTTGGGGAGGGATATGTTGAGTGGGAAGGTGTTGTGGAGTGGAAGGTGTTGTGGAGTGGAAGGATTGTGATGAGAGGGAAGGTGCAGGGATGGGGAAAGGCAGTGTTGAGAAGGAAGGTGCTGGGTGGGGAAGGGGCACTTTGAGAGGGAAGCTGCCGCGATGGGGCAGGGGATTGCGAAGAGTTTGTTCTGGAGTGGGGAGAGGCGTGTTGAGAGGGAAGGTGCATTGGTGGGAAGGGGGATGACGAGAGAGAAGTAGCAGTGGTTGGGAGTGGGAATGATGAGAGGGAAGAGGCTGGAGTGGGGGAGGGGATTTTGAGAAGGGATCTGCTGTGGTTTTGGAGAGGGTTGTGAGAGAGATTGCTGGAGTGAGGGAGGGGGATTATGAGAGCTAAGGTGATGGGGTGGGGGAGTGGGATTGTGAGAGAAGGCGCTGGGGTGTGGAGCGGGATTTTGGGACAGAAGGTGCTGGGGTAGGGTGCGTGATGTTGAGAGGTGTGTTGCTGGGGTAGGGGCGGGGGAATTGGGAGACAACGTGCTGGGGTGGGGAGGTTGACGTTGAGAGCGTAGGTTTTGGGGGGAGGTACGTTGAAAGGGAAGGTGCTGTGGTGTGGAAGGGTTTTTTTGAGAGAGAAGGTGCTGGGGTGGGGTGGGGTGGGGTTTGTAGAGAGGGAAGATGCTGGAGTGGGGATTGGGATATTGAGAAGGAAGGTGCTGGTGTGGGGCGGGGGATTTTGAGAGGGAAGGTGATGTGGTGGGGTGGGGTATTTTCAGAGAGATGGCGCTTGGGTAGGGGAGCAGAATGTGAAGGTTCTGGGGTGGGAAGGGGAATGATGAAAGGCAAGGTGCTGGGTTAAGGGAGCATCCTGTTGACTGAGAAGCTGCTGGGGGAGGGCTGTGCAGGGAAAGAAGGTGCTGGGGTCTGGGAGCAGCACGTTGACAGGGAAGGCGGAGGGTTGGGAGGGGTTTGTTGAGAGGGAAGGTCCTTGGCTGAGGAGTGGCATTTTGAGAGGGGAGGTGCTGGCGGTGGGAAGGAATATTGAAAGGGAAGGTGATGGGGTGGGGAGAGGGTTGTGAGAGAAGTTGTTGGGTCGGGAGGGGGATGTTGAGAGGGAAGGTTTTGTGGTGTTGAGGGTATGTTGAGAAAAGGTGCTGGGGTGGAGACGGGGTTGTAGAGAGAGAAAATGCTGGGGTGAGGAGGGGGAAATTGAGAGGGAAGTTGCTGGGATGGAGAGGGGGATTTTGAGAGTGAAGATGCTGGATAGGGAGGGGGATTTTGTGAAGGAGGGTGCTGGGGTGTGGGCGGGTCATGTTGAGATGGAAGGTGCTGCGGTGGGGAGGGGCTTGTAGAGAGAGAAGATGCTGGGGTGAGGAGGGGGATATTGTGAGGGAAGTTGCTGGGATGGAGTGGGGGATTTTGAGAGGGAAATTGCTGGGGTGGGAAGGGGGATTTTGTGAAGGAGGGTGCTGGGGTGTGAGCGGGTCATATTGAGAGCGAAAGTGCTGGGGTGAGGGTTTTTTTTTTAGATTAGACTTACAGTGTGGAAACAGGCCCTTCGGCCCAACAAGTCCACACCGACCCGCCGAAGCGCAACCCACCCATACCCTTACATTTACACCTTACCTAACACTACGGGCAATTTAGCATGGCCAATTCACCTGACCCGCACATCTTTGTGAATGTGGGAGGAAACCGGAGCACCCGGAGGAAACCCACGCAGACACGGGGAGAACGTGCAAACTCCACACAGTCAGTCGCCTGAGTCGGGAATTGAACCCGGGTCTACAGGCGCTGTGAGGCAGCAGTGCTAACCACTGTGCCACCGTGCCGCCCTAATATGTTGTGAGGGATAATGTGGGGTGGGGAGGGGGATGTTGAGAGGGGGGCTGGGCTGGAGTGGGGCATGTTGAGAAGGAAGGTGCGGGATATGGAGGGGGTTTTCGCGAGGGAAGGTGGTGAGGTGGGCGAGAGGAATTTTGAGAGAGATGTTGCTGGGGTATGTGCGAGACTTGAGAGACAAATTGCTGGGGTGTGGCAGAGGGTGTTGCCAGGAAAGGTGCTGGTGAGGGCGAAGGGGTGGTTGTGAGAGAAGGTGATGTAGAATGGTGAGGGGGATGGTTGAATGGGAGTGTGCTGTTGACAGAGAAGTGTGTTGTTGACAGAGAAGATGCTGAGCTTGGCGGGGACTGAAGAGAGAGAATGTGCTGGCGTGGTGGTGGCCATGTTGAGGGGGAAGATAATGTGGTGGGGAGGGTTATATTGATTTGAAGATGCTGGGGTGGGGAGAGGGTTGTTGAGAGGTAAGGTGCTGGTGTGGGGAGGGGGATGTTGAGAGAGAAGGTGCTGAGGAGCGGAGGGTGATTTTGACAGCGAAGGAGATTTGGTGGGGGTGGAGTTAGTTCAAAAGGAAGGTTCTGGGATGGAAAGGGGCAAGTTGAGAGTGAAGCTGCTGGGTTTGGAAGGGGTTTGTTGAAAGGGATGTTGCAGGGGTGGGGAGCGGTACGATGAGAGAGAAGGTGCTGGGTTGGGGAGAGATGTTTAGAGGCAAGGTACTCTTATGGGATGGGGTATGTTGAGAGGAAAGGTGATGGGGATGGGGAGGAGTTGATGAAAGGGAAGATTCTGGGCTGTGGAGGGGAATGTTGAGAGGGAAGCAGCTGGGGTTGGAAGGGGGTTGTTGAAAGGGAATGTGCTGGGGTCGGTAGGGGGATGTTGAGAGAGAAGCTGCAGGATTGGGGAGGGGGATGTTGAGAGAGAAAGTCCTGGGTTGTTGCGAGGGAAGATGGTGGTGTGGGGAGTGAGAAGTTGATGGGGAAGTTGCAGGGTTGGGGAGGAATTTGTTGAGAGAAGGTGCTGGGTTGGGCTGTTGAGGGAGAAGGAGCTGGGCAGGGGATAGGCATGTTGAGAGGGAAGGTGCTGGAATGGCGAGGGCTATGTTGAGACGAAAGGTGATGGGGATGGGGAGGATGGAAGGTACTGGGAGGTGAAGGGTAGTATTTCGAGAGAAGGTACTGGGGTGGGGAGGGGATGATGAGAAGTAAGTTGCTGGGGTGGGGATTGGGATTTTGAGAGGGAAATTGTGGGGTCGGGAGGGGATGATGTAACGGAATGTGCTGGGGCGGGAGGGGCATGTTGAGAGGGAAGGTTCTGGGGTGGGGAGTGGGATATTGAGAGGGAAGGTGTGAGGTGGAGAGGGGGAATATTGAGATGGAAGGTGCTGGTGTGGTGGAGGGGAATGTTGTGAGTGACGGTGCTGGAGTGGGGGAGGGGGGAATTGAGAGAGAAGGTGCAGGGTTGGTGAGGGGTTTTTAGAGAAAGAAGGTGTTGTGGTGTGGAGGGGGATGTTGAGAGGTAAGTTGATGGGTGGAGTGGGTGATTTTGAGAGGGAAGTTGCTGGGGTGGGGGAGGGTGATTTTGGGAGGAAGGGTGCAGGGAAGTGAGCGGGTCATGTTGAGAGGGAAGGTGCTGGGGTGGGGATTGGGATGTTGAGAGGGAAAATGTGGGGAGTGGAGAGTGATGCTGAAAGGGAAGGTGCTGGGGTGGGGAGGGGGTGTTTAGCGGGAAGCTGTTGGGGAGGGGAAGGGCATATTGAGAGGGATGATGCTGGGCTGGGGTGAAGGATGTTGAGAGGGGAAATGTGGGGTAGGGAGGGGGATGTTGAGTGGGAACCTGCTAGGTCGCGAGAGGTATGTTGAGATCGAATGTGCTGGTGTTGTGGAGAGGGATGTTGCATGTGTAGGTGCTGGGATGGAGGAGGGGGAATTTGAGAGGGAGGGTGGTGAGGTATGGGCAGGGCATGTTGAGAAAGAAGGTGCTGGGGTGCGGATTCGGTTGGTGAGAGGGAAAATGTGGTGTGGGGTGTGGAGGGGAATGTTGAGAGGGAATGTGCTGAGGTGGGAAGGGGTATTTTGAGAGAGAACGCGGTGTGGTAGGCGAGCGAGGTATTGAAAGAGAAGGTGCTGGGGGAGGAAGGGGGATGGTGAAAGGCAAGGTGCTGTGTTAAGTTAATGTGTTGTTAACTGAGAATACGCTGTGGTAGGGAGGGGTCTGCAGGGAGAGAGGTGCTGGGGTGTGGGAGCGGAATGTTGGGAGGGAGGTAGGAGGGGTGGTGAGGGGTTTGTTGAGAGGGCAGGTCCTTGGGTGTGGAGTGAAATTTTGAGAGGGGAGGTGCTGGTATGGGGATGGAGATGTTGAAAGGGAAGGTGCTGGGGTGGGGAGGGTGAAGTTGAGAAGTAGGTTGCTGGGGTGTTGTAAGGGGATTTTGAATGGGAAGTTGCTGATGTGTGGATTGGGATTTCGAGAGGGAAATTGTGGAGTGGAGAGGGGATGATACAAGGGAATGTGCTCGGGTCTGGAGTGCCATGTTGAGAGGGAAGGTGCTGAGGTCGGGAGTGGGATGTTGTGAGAGAAGATGTGAAGTGGGAAGCGGGACGTTGAGAGGGAACTTTCTGAGGTGGAGAGCGGGATTGTTGAGATGAGAGGTGCTGGTGTGGGGAAGGGGATGTTGCAAGTGAAGATGCTGGTGTGGGGGAGGGGGTATTGAGAGGCAAGGTGCTGGGGTGGGGGAGGGCGATATTGAGAGCGTAGGTTTTGGGGGAGGGGTATGTTGAGTGGGAAGGTGCTGTGGAGTGAAAGGGTTGTGTTGAGAGGGAAGATGCTGGGGAGGGGAAGGGGAGTGTTGAGATGGAAGGTGCTGGGATGGTGAAGGGAAGTGTTGAGAGAGAAAGTGCTGGGGTTGGGAGGGGTTTGTGGAGAGAGAAGGTCCTGGGGTGGGGAGGGGGATGTTGAGTAGTAAGTTGCTGGGGTGGGGGAGGGCGACTTTGAGTGGGAAGGTGGTGGGGTGGGGATTGGGATGCAGGGAGGGAAAACGTGGGGTGGGCTGGGGAATGTTGAGAGGGAAGGTGCTGGGGGTGGGGACTGGAATGTTGAGCGGGAAAATGTTGAGCGGGAAAATGTTGGGGGAGGGGAATGTTGAGAGGGAACGTGCTGTGGTGGGGGAAGGGTATTTTGAGAGAGAAGGCGATGCGGTAGGGGAGTAGGATGCTAAAAGGGAAGGTGTTGGATGGGAAGGGGAATGGTGAAAGGCAAGGTGCTGGGTTAGGTTAGTGTGTTGTTGACGAAGATGCTGGGGTGGGGAGGGTTCTGCAGGAGAGTGGTGCTGGGATATGTGAGCGGCAGGTTGAGTGGGAAGGTGAAGGGTTGGGGAGGGTTTTGTTGAGAGGGAAGATGGTGGGGGATGTTCAGAGAGAAGGTGCTGGGTTGGTGAGGGTTTTTTAGAGAAAGAAGGTGTTGTGGTGTGGAGGGGGATGTTGAGAGGTAAGTTGATGGGTGGAGTGGGTGATTTTGAGAGGGAAGTTGCTAGGGTATAGTCGATTAATTTTGAGAGGGAGGGTGCTGGGATGTGGGCGGGGCAATTAGAGATGGAAGGTGCTGGAGTGGGGATTTGGACGTTAAGAGGGAAAATGTGGGGTAGGGAGGGGATGTTTAAAGGGGAGGTGCTGGTGTGGCGAGAGGGATGTGAGTGAAAATAGGTTGGGAGGGGGATGTGGAGTGGGAACGTGCTGGGGTGGGCAGAGGGATGTTGAGATGGAATGTGCTGGTGTGTGAGGGATGTTGCGTGTGTAGGTGCTAGAGTGGGGGGCGAAATTGAGGGACAAGGTGCTGGGGTGGGGAAGGGCGATGTTGAGAGCGTAGGGTTTGGGGAGGGGTATGTTGAGTGGGAAGGTGCTGTGGTTTGGAAGGGTTTTGTTGAGAGGGAAGTTGCTGGGGAGGGGAATGGGAGTGTTTAGAGGGAAAGTGCTGGGGTGGTGAAGGAGAACGTTGAGAGAGAAGCTGCTGGGATGGGGAGGGGTTTGTAGAGAAAGAAGTTGCTCGGGGGAGGGAACGTTGAGAGGTAAGTTGCTGGGGTTGGGGAGGGGGATTTCGAGAGGGAAATTGTGGGGTGGGGAGAGGGATTGATGGGAATGTGCTGGGGTGGGAATGGGCATGTTGAGAGGGAAGGTGCTGGATGGGGAGTGGGATGTTGAGAGGGAAGATGTGAAGTGGGGAGGGGATGTTGAGAGGGAACGTTCTGGGGTGAGGAGGGGGGATGTTGAGATGGAAGGTGCTGTTGTGGGGAGGGGGTGTTGCGAGTGAAGGTGCTAGGGTGGAGGAGGCGGAAATGGAGAGACATGGTGCTGGTGGGTGGGAGAGGCATGTGGAGAGGGGAGGTGCTGCGTTGGGGAGGGGATTGTTGAGAGTGAAAGTGCTGAGATGGCCAGGTGATTGTTGAGAGGGAAGGTGCCGGGGTGGGAATGGGAATGTTGAGAAGGAAGGTGCTGTGGTGGGGGAGGGGTATTTTGAGAGAGAAGGCGCTGGAGTAGGGGAGCGGGGTGTTGATAGGGAAGGTGCTGGGGTGGGAAGCGGGATGGTGAAAGGCAAGGAGGTGGGTTAGGGGAATTTGTTGTTGACTGAGAAGATGCTGGGCTGGGGAGGGGCCTGCAGGGAGGGAAGGTGCTAGGGTGTGGGAGCTCCATTTGAGAGGGAAGGTTGTGGAGTGGGGAGTGAGATTTTGAAAATGGAGGTGATGGGGTAGGGAGGGGTTGTAGAGAGAGAATGTGCTGGGTTGGCGAGGGGACTTTGAGAGGAAGGCTGCTGAGGTGCGGGCAGGTCATGTTGAGAGGGATGGTGCAGGCGTGGAATTGGGATATTGAGAAGGAAAATTGGGGTGGGGAGGCGAATGTTGAAAGCGAAGATGCTAGGGTGGGGGGGATGTAAAAAGGGAAGCTGCTGCGATGGGAAGGGGCATGTTGAGGGAAGGTGCTGGGGTGGGTAGAGGAATGTTGAAGGGGAAAATGTGGGGTGGAGAGGGGCATGTTGAGGGGGAAAATGTGGGGTAGGGAGAGGCATTTTGAAGGCGGAAATGTGGTGTGGCGAGCGGCATTGAGAGGGAACGTGCTGGGGTGGGGAGAAGGACGATGAGGTGGAATGTGCTGGCGTGGTGGAGAGGGATGTTGCGTGTATAGGTGCTGGGATGGGGAGGGGGAAATTGAGAGAAAAGATGCTGGGGTGGGGAAGGGCGAAGTTGAGAGGGAATGTTTTGGGGAGGGGTATGTTGAGTGGGAAGGTGTTGTGGAGTGGAAGGTGTTGTGGAGTGGAAGGATTGTGATGAGAGGGAAGGTGCAGGGATGGGGAAAGGCAGTGTTGAGAAGGAAGGTGCTGGGTGGGGAAGGGGCACTTTGAGAGGGAAGCTGCCGCGATGGGGCAGGGGATTGCGAAGAGTTTGTTCTGGAGTGGGGAGAGGCGTGTTGAGAGGGAAGGTGCATTGGTGGGAAGGGGGATGACGAGAGAGAAGTAGCAGTGGTTGGGAGTGGGAATGATGAGAGGGAAGAGGCTGGAGTGGGGGAGGGGATTTTGAGAAGGGATCTGCTGTGGTTTTGGAGAGGGTTGTGAGAGAGATTGCTGGAGTGAGGGAGGGGGATTATGAGAGCTAAGGTGATGGGGTGGGGGAGTGGGATTGTGAGAGAAGGCGCTGGGGTGTGGAGCGGGATTTTGGGACAGAAGGTGCTGGGGTAGGGTGCGTGATGTTGAGAGGTGTGTTGCTGGGGTAGGGGCGGGGGAATTGGGAGACAACGTGCTGGGGTGGGGAGGTTGACGTTGAGAGCGTAGGTTTTGGGGGGAGGTACGTTGAATGGGAAGGTGCTGTGGTGTGGAAGGGTTTTTTTGAGAGAGAAGGTGCTGGGGTGGGGTGGGGTGGGGTTTGTAGAGAGGGAAGATGCTGGAGTGGGGATTGGGATATTGAGAAGGAAGGTGCTGGTGTGGGGCGGGGGATGTTGAGAGGGAAGGTGATGTGGTGGGGTGGGGTATTTTCAGAGAGATGGCGCTTGGGTAGGGGAGCAGAATGTGAAGGTTCTGGGGTGGGAAGGGGAATGATGAAAGGCAAGGTGCTGGGTTAAGGGAGCATCCTGTTGACTGAGAAGCTGCTGGGGGAGGGCTGTGCAGGGAAAGAAGGTGCTGGGGTCTGGGAGCAGCACGTTGAGAGGGAAGGCGGAGGGTTGGGAGGGGTTTGTTGAGAGGGAAGGTCCTTGGCTGGGGAGTGGCATTTTGAGAGGGGAGGTGCTGGCGGTGGGAAGGCATATTGAATGGGAAGGTGATGGGGTGGGGAGAGGGTTGTGAGATAAGTTGTTGGGTCGGGAGGGGGATGTTGAGAGGGAAGGTGCTGAGGAGCGGAGGGTGATTTTGACAGCGAAGGAGATTTGGTGGGGGTGGAGTTAGTTCAAAAGGAAGGTTCTGGGATGGAAAGGGGCAAGTTGAGAGTGAAGCTGCTGGGTTTGGAAGGGGTTTGTTGAAAGGGATGTTGCAGGGGTGGGGAGCGGTACGATGAGAGAGAAGGTGCTGGGTTGGGGAGAGATGTTTAGAGGCAAGGTACTCTTATGGGATGGGGTATGTTGAGAGGAAAGGTGATGGGGATGGGGAGGAGTTGATGAAAGGGAAGATTCTGGGCTGTGGAGGGGAATGTTGAGAGGGAAGCAGCTGGGGTTGGAAGGGGGTTGTTGAAAGGGAATGTGCTGGGGTCGGTAGGGGGATGTTGAGAGAGAAGCTGCAGGATTGGGGAGGGGGATGTTGAGAGAGAAAGTCCTGGGTTGTTGCGAGGGAAGATGGTGGTGTGGGGAGTGAGAAGTTGATGGGGAAGTTGCAGGGTTGGGGAGGAATTTGTTGAGAGAAGGTGCTGGGTTGGGCTGTTGAGGGAGAAGGAGCTGGGCAGGGGATAGGCATGTTGAGAGGGAAGGTGCTGGAATGGCGAGGGCTATGTTGAGACGAAAGGTGATGGGGATGGGGAGGATGGAAGGTACTGGGAGGTGAAGGGTAGTATTTCGAGAGAAGGTACTGGGGTGGGGAGGGGATGATGAGAAGTAAGTTGCTGGGGTGGGGATTGGGATTTTGAGAGGGAAATTGTGGGGTCGGGAGGGGATGATGTAACGGAATGTGCTGGGGCGGGAGGGGCATGTTGAGAGGGAAGGTTCTGGGGTGGGGAGTGGGATATTGAGAGGGAAGGTGTGAGGTGGAGAGGGGGAATATTGAGATGGAAGGTGCTGGTGTGGTGGAGGGGAATGTTGTGAGTGAAGGTGCTGGTGTGGGGGAGGGGGGAATTGAGAGAGAAGGTGCTGGGTTGGTGAGGGGTTTTTAGAGAAAGAAGGTGTTGTGGTGTGGAGGGGGATGTTGAGAGGTAAGTTGATGGGTGGAGTGGGTGATTTTGAGAGGGAAGTTGCTGGGGTGGGGGAGGGTGATTTTGGGAGGAAGGGTGCAGGGAAGTGAGCGGGTCATGTTGAGAGGGAAGGTGCTGGGGTGGGGATTGGGATGTTGAGAGGGAAAATGTGGGGAGTGGAGAGTGATGCTGAAAGGGAAGGTGCTGGGGTGGGGAGGGGGTGTTTAGCGGGAAGCTGTTGGGGAGGGGAAGGGCATATTGAGAGGGATGATGCTGGGCTGGGGTGAAGGATGTTGAGAGGGGAAATGTGGGGTAGGGAGGGGGATGTTGAGTGGGAACCTGCTAGGTCGCGAGAGGTATGTTGAGATCGAATGTGCTGGTGTTGTGGAGAGGGATGTTGCATGTGTAGGTGCTGGGATGGAGGAGGGGGAATTTGAGAGGGAGGGTGGTGAGGTATGGGCAGGGCATGTTGAGAAAGAAGGTGCTGGGGTGCGGATTCGGTTGGTGAGAGGGAAAATGTGGTGTGGGGTGGGGAGGGGAATGTTGAGAGGGAATGTGCTGAGGTGGGATGGGGTATTTTGAGAGAGAAAGCGGTGTGGTAGGCGAGCGAGGTATTGAAAGAGAAGGTGCTGGGGGAGGAAGGGGGATGGTGAAAGGCAAGGTGCTGTGTTAAGTTAATGTGTTGTTAACTGAGAATACGCTGTGGTAGGGAGGGGTCTGCAGGGAGAGAGGTGCTGGGGTGTGGGAGCGGAATGTTGGGAGGGAGGTAGGAGGGGTGGTGAGGGGTTTGTTGAGAGGGCAGGTCCTTGGTTGTGGAGTGAAATTTTGAGAGGGGAGGTGCTGGTATGGGGATGGAGATGTTGAAAGGGAAGGTGCTGGGGTGGGGAGGGTGAAGTTGAGAAGTAAGTTGCTGGGGTGTTGTAAGGGGATTTTGAATGGGAAGTTGCTGATGTGTGGATTGGGATTTCGAGAGGGAAATTGTGGAGTGGAGAGGGGATGATACAAGGGAATGTGCTCGGTTCTGGAGTGCCATGTTGAGAGGGAAGGTGCTGAGGTCGGGAGTGGGATGTTGTGAGAGAAGATGTGAAGTGGGAAGCGGGACGTTGAGAGGGAACTTTCTGAGGTGGAGAGCGGGATTGTTGAGATGAGAGGTGCTGGTGTGGGGAAGGGGATGTTGCAAGTGAAGATGCTGGTGTGGGGGAGGGGGTATTGAGAGGCAAGGTGCTGGGGTGGGGGAGGGCGATATTGAGAGCGTAGGTTTTGGGGGAGGCGTATGTTGAGTGGGAAGGTGCTGTGGAGTGAAAGGGTTGTGTTGAGAGGGAAGATGCTGGGGAGGGGAAGGGGAGTGTTGAGATGGAAGGTGCTGGGATGGTGAAGGGAGTGTTGAGAGAGAAAGTGCTGGGGTTGGGAGGGGTTTGTGGAGAGAGAAGGTCCTGGGGTGGGGAGGGGGATGTTGAGTAGTAAGTTGCTGGGGTGGGGGAGGGCGACTTTGAGTGGGAAGGTGGTGGGGTGGGGATTGGGATGCAGGGAGGGAAAACGTGGGGTGGGCTGGGGAATGTTGAGAGGGAAGGTGCTGGGGGTGGGGACTGGAGTGTTGAGCGGGAAAATGTTGAGCGGGAAAATGTTGGGGGAGGGGAATGTTGAGAGGGAACGTGCTGTGGTGGGGGAAGGGTATTTTGAGAGAGAAGGCGATGCGGTAGGGGAGTAGGATGCTAAAAGGGGAGGTGCTGGGTGGGAAGGGGAATGGTGAAAGGCAAGGTGCTGGGTTAGGTTAGTGTGTTGTTGACGAAGATGCTTGGGTGGGGAGGGTTCTGCAGGAGAGTGGTGCTGGGATATGTGAGCGGCAGGTTGAGTGGGAAGGTGAAGGGTTGGGGAGAGTTTTGTTGAGAGGGAAGATGGTGGGGGATGTTCAGAGAGAAGGTGCTGGGTTGGTGAGGGTTTTTTAGAGAAAGAAGGTGTTGTGGTGTGGAGGGGGATGTTGAGAGGTAAGTTGATGGGTGGAGTGGGTGATTTTGAGAAGGAAGTTGCTAGGGTATAGTCGATTAATTTTGAGAGGCAGGGTGCTGGGATGTGGGCGGGGCAATTAGAGATGGAAGGTGCTGGAGTGGGGATTTGGACGTTAAGAGGGAAAATGTGGGGTAGGGAGGGGATGTTTAAAGGGAAGGTGCTGGTGTTGCGAGAGGGATGTGAGTGAAAATAGGTTGGGAGGGGGATGTGGAGTGGGAACGTGCTGGGGTGGGCAGAGGGATGTTGAGATGGAATGTGCTGGTGTGTGAGGGATGTTGCGTGTGTAGGTGCTAGAGTGGGGGGCGAAATTGAGGGACAAGGTGCTGGGGTGGGGAAGGGCGATGTTGAGAGCGTAGGGTTTGGGGAGGGGTATGTTGAGTGGGAAGGTGCTGTGGTTTGGAAGGGTTTTGTTGAGAGGGAAGTTGCTGGGGAGGGGAATGGGAGTGTTTAGAAGGAAAGTGCTGGGGTGGTGAAGGAGAACGTTGAGAGAGAAGCTGCAGGGATGGGGAGGGGTTTGTAGAGAAAGAAGTTGCTCGGGGGAGGGAACGTTGAGAGGTAAGTTGCTGGTGTGAGGAGGGGGATTTCGAGAGGGAAATTGTGGGGTGGGGAGAGGGATTGATGGGAATGTGCTGGGGTGGGAATGGGCATGTTGAGAGGGAAGGTGCTGGATGGGGAGTGGGATGTTGAGAGGGAAGATGTGAAGTGGGGAGGGGATGTTGAGAGGGAACGTTCTGGGGTGAGGAGGGGGGATGTTGAGATGGAAGGTGCTGTTGTGGGGAGGGGGTGTTGCGAGTGAAGGTGCTAGGGTGGAGGAGGCGGAAATGGAGAGACATGGTGCTGGTGGGTGGGAGAGGCATGTGGAGAGGGGAGGTGCTGCGTTGGGGAGGGGATTGTTGAGAGTGAAAGTGCTGAGATGGCCAGGTGATTGTTGAGAGGGAAGGTGCCGGGGTGGGAATGGGGATGTTGAGAAGGAAGGTGCTGTGGTGGGGGAGGGGTATTTTGAGAGAGAAGGCGCTGGAGTAGGGGAGCGGGGTGTTGATAGGGAAGGTGCTGGGGTGGGAAGCGGGATGGTGAAAGGCAAGGAGGTGGGTTAGGGGAATTTGTTGTTGACTGAGAAGATGCTGGGCTGGGGAGGGGCCTGCAGGGAGGGAAGGTGCTAGGGTGTGGGAGCTCCATTTGAGAGGGAAGGTTGTGGCGTGGGGAGTGAGATTTTGAAAATGGAGGTGATGGGGTAGGGAGGGGTTGTAGAGAGAGAATGTGCTGGGTTGGCGAGGGGACTTTGAGAGGAAGGCTGCTGAGGTGCGGGCAGGTCATGTTGAGAGGGATGGTGCAGACGTGGAATTGGGATATTGAGAAGGAAAATTGGGGTGGGGAGGCGAATGTTGAAAGCGAAGATGCTCGGGTAGGGGGGATGTAAAAAGGGAAGCTGCTGCGATGGGAAGGGGCATGTTGAGGGAAGGTGCTGGGGTGGGTAGAGGAATGTTGAAGGGGAAAATGTGGGGTGGAGAGGGGCATGTTGAGGGGGAAAATGTGGGGTAGGGAGAGGCATTTTGAAGGCGGAAATGTGGTGTGGCGAGCGGCATTGAGAGGGAACGTGCTGGGGTGGGGAGAGGGACGATGAGGTGGAATGTGCTGGTGTGGTGGAGAGGGATGTTGCGTGTATAGGTGCTGGGATGGGGAGGGGGAAATTGAGAGAAAAGTTGCTGGTGTGGGGAAGGGCGAAGTTGAGAGGGAATGTTTTGGGGAGGGGTATGTTGAGTGGGAAGGTGTTGTGGAGTGGAAGGTGTTGTGGAGTGGAAGGATTGTGATGAGAGGGAAGGTGCAGGGATGGGGAAAGGCAGTGTTGAGAAGGAAGGTGCTGGGTGGGGAGGGGCACTTTGAGAGGGAAGCTGCCGCGATGGGGCAGGGGATTGCGAAGAGTTTGTTCTGGAGTGGGGAGAGGCGTGTTGAGAGGGAAGGTGCTTTGGTGGGAAGGGGGATGACGAGAGAGAAGTAGCAGTGGTTGGGAGTGGGAATGATGAGAGGGAAGAGGCTGGAGTGGGGGAGGGGATTTTGAGAAGGGATCTGCTGTGGTTTTGGAGAGGGTTGTGAGAGAGATTGCTGGAGTGAGGGAGGGGGATTATGAGAGCTAAGGTGATGGGGTGGGGGAGTGGGATTGTGAGAGAAGGCGCTGGGGTGTGGAGCGGGATTTTGGGACAGAAGGTGCTGGGGTAGGGTGCGTGATGTTGAGAGGTGTGTTGCTGGGGTAGGGGCGGGGGAATTGGGAGACAACGTGCTGGGGTGGGGAGGTTGACGTTGAGAGCGTAGGTTTTGGGGGGAGGTACGTTGAATGGGAAGGTGCTGTGGTGTGGAAGGGTTTTTTTGAGAGAGAAGGTGCTGGGGTGGGGTGGGGTGCGGTTTGTAGAGAGGGAAGATGCTGGAGTGGGGATTGGGATATTGAGAAGGAAGGTGCTGGTGTGGGGCGGGGGATGTTGAGAGGGAAGGTGATGTGGTGGGTTGGGGTATTTTCAGAGAGATGGCGCTTGGGTAGGGGAGCAGAATGGGAAGGTTCTGGGGTGGGAAGGGGAATGATGAAAGGCAAGGTGCTGGGTTAAGGGAGCATCCTGTTGACTGAGAAGCTGCTGGGGGAGGGCTGTGCAGGGAAAGAAGGTGCTGGGGTCTGGGAGCAGCACGTTGAGAGGGAAGGCGGAGGGTTGGGAGGGGTTTGTTGAGAGGGAAGGTCCTTGGCTGGGGAGTGGCATTTTGAGAGGGGAGGTGCTGGCGGTGGGAAGGAATATTGAAAGGGAAGGTGATGGGGTGGGGAGAGGGTTGTGAGAGAAGTTGTTGGGTCGGGAGGGGGATGTTGAGAGGGAAGGTGCTGAGGAGCGGAGGGTGATTTTGACAGCGAAGGAGATTTGGTGGGGGTGGAGTTAGTTCAAAAGGAAGGTTCTGGGATGGAAAGGGGCAAGTTGAGAGTGAAGCTGCTGGGTTTGGAAGGGGTTTGTTGAAAGGGATGTTGCAGGGGTGGGGAGCGGTACGATGAGAGAGAAGGTGCTGGGTTGGGGAGAGATGTTTAGAGGCAAGGTACTCTTATGGGATGGGGTATGTTGAGAGGAAAGGTGATGGGGATGGGGAGGAGTTGATGAAAGGGAAGATTCTGGGCTGTGGAGGGGAATGTTGAGAGGGAAGCAGCTGGGGTTGGAAGGGGGTTGTTGAAGGGGAATGTGCTGGGGTCGGTAGGGGGATGTTGAGAGAGAAGCTGCAGGATTGGGGAGGGGGATGTTGAGAGAGAAAGTCCTGGGTTGTTGCGAGGGAAGATGGTGGTGTGGGGAGTGAGAAGTTGATGGGGAAGTTGCAGGGTTGGGGAGGAATTTGTTGAGAGAAGGTGCTGGGTTGGGCTGTTGAGGGAGAAGGAGCTGGGCAGGGGATAGGCATGTTGAGAGGGAAGGTGCTGGAATGGCGAGGGCTATGTTGAGACGAAAGGTGATGGGGATGGGGAGGATGGAAGGTACTGGGAGGTGAAGGGTAGTATTTCGAGAGAAGGTACTGGGGTGGGGAGGGGATGATGAGAAGTAAGTTGCTGGGGTGGGGATTGGGATTTTGAGATGGAAATTGTGGGGTCGGGAGGGGATGATGTAACGGAATGTGCTGGGGCGGGAGGGGCATGTTGAGAGGGAAGGTTCTGGGGTGGGGAGTGGGATATTGAGAGGGAAGGTGTGAGGTGGAGAGGGGGAATATTGAGATGGAAGGTGCTGGTGTGGTGGAGGGGAATGTTGTGAGTGACGGTGCTGGTGTGGGGGAGGGGGGAATTGAGAGAGAAGGTGCTGGGTTGGTGAGGGGTTTTTAGAGAAAGAAGGTGTTGTGGTGTGGAGGGGGATGTTGAGAGGTAAGTTGATGGGTGGAGTGGGTGATTTTGAGAGGGAAGTTGCTGGGGTGGGGGAGGGTGATTTTGGGAGGAAGGGTGCAGGGACGTGAGCGGGTCATGTTGAGAGGGAAGGTGCTGGGGTGGGGATTGGGATGTTGAGAGGGAAAATGTGGGGAGTGGAGAGTGATGCTGAAAGGGAAGGTGCTGGGGTGGGGAGGGGGTGTTTAGCGGGAAGCTGTTGGGGAGGGGAAGGGCATATTGAGAGGGATGATGCTGGGCTGGGGTGAAGGATGTTGAGAGGGGAAATGTGGGGTAGGGAGGGGGATGTTGAGTGGGAACCTGCTAGGTCGCGAGAGGTATGTTGAGATCGAATGTGCTGGTGTTGTGGAGAGGGATGTTGCATGTGTAGGTGCTGGGATGGAGGAGGGGGAATTTGAGAGGGAGGGTGGTGAGGTATGGGCAGGGCATGTTGAGAAAGAAGGTGCTGGGGTGCGGATTCGGTTGGTGAGAGGGAAAATGTGGTGTGGGGTGGGGAGGGGAATGTTGAGAGGGAATGTGCTGAGGTGGGATGGGGTATTTTGAGAGAGAAAGCGGTGTGGTAGGCGAGCGAGGTATTGAAAGAGAAGGTGCTGGGGGAGGAAGGGGGATGGTGAAAGGCAAGGTGCTGTGTTAAGTTAATGTGTTGTTAACTGAGAATACGCTGTGGTAGGGAGGGGTCTGCAGGGAGAGAGGTGCTGGGGTGTGGGAGCGGAATGTTGGGAGGGAGGTAGGAGGGGTGGTGAGGGGTTTGTTGAGAGGGCAGGTCCTTGGTTGTGGAGTGAAATTTTGAGAGGGGAGGTGCTGGTATGGGGATGGAGATGTTGAAAGGGAAGGTGCTGGGGTGGGGAGGGTGAAGTTGAGAAGTAAGTTGCTGGGGTGTTGTAAGGGGATTTTGAATGGGAAGTTGCTGATGTGTGGATTGGGATTTCGAGAGGGAAATTGTGGAGTGGAGAGGGGATGATACAAGGGAATGTGCTCGGGTCTGGAGTGCCATGTTGAGAGGGAAGGTGCTGAGGTCGGGAGTGGGATGTTGTGAGAGAAGATGTGAAGTGGGAAGCGGGACGTTGAGAGGGAACTTTCTGAGGTGGAGAGCGGGATTGTTGAGATGAGAGGTGCTGGTGTGGGGAAGGGGATGTTGCAAGTGAAGATGCTGGTGTGGGGGAGGGGGTATTGAGAGGCAAGGTGCTGGGGTGGGGGAGGGCGATATTGAGAGCGTAGGTTTTGGGGGAGGGGTATGTTGAGTGGGAAGGTGCTGTGGAGTGAAAGGGTTGTGTTGAGAGGGAAGATGCTGGGGAGGGGAAGGGGAGTGTTGAGATGGAAGGTGCTGGGATGGTGAAGGGAAGTGTTGAGAGAGAAAGTGCTGGGGTTGGGAGGGGTTTGTGGAGAGAGAAGGTCCTGGGGTGGGGAGGGGGATGTTGAGTAGTAAGTTGCTGGGGTGGGGGAGGGCGACTTTGAGTGGGAAGGTGGTGGGGTGGGGATTGGGATGCAGGGAGGGAAAACGTGGGGTGGGCTGGGGAATGTTGAGAGGGAAGGTGCTGGGGGTGGGGACTGGAATGTTGAGCGGGAAAATGTTGAGCGGGAAAATGTTGGGGGAGGGGAATGTTGAGAGGGAACGTGCTGTGGTGGGGGAAGGGTATTTTGAGAGAGAAGGCGATGCTGTAGGGGAGTAGGATGCTAAAAGGGAAGGTGCTGGGTGGGAAGGGGAATGGTGAAAGGCAAGGTGCTGGGTTAGGTTAGTGTGTTGTTGACGAAGATGCTGGGGTGGGGAGGGTTCTGCAGGAGAGTGGTGCTGGGATATGTGAGCGGCAGGTTGAGTGGGAAGGTGAAGGGGTGGGGAGGGTTTTGTTGAGAGGGAAGATGGTGGGGGATGTTCAGAGAGAAGGTGCTGGGTTGGTGAGGGTTTTTTAGAGAAAGAAGGTGTTGTGGTGTGGAGGGGGATGTTGAGAGGTAAGTTGATGGGTGGAGTGGGTGATTTTGAGAGGGAAGTTGCTAGGGTATAGTCGATTAATTTTGAGAGGCAGGGTGCTGGGATGTGGGCGGGGCAATTAGAGATGGAAGGTGCTGGAGTGGGGATTTGGACGTTAAGAGGGAAAATGTGGGGTAGGGAGGGGATGTTTAAAGGGAAGGTGCTGGTGTGGCGAGAGGGATGTGAGTGAAAATAGGTTGGGAGGGGGATGTGGAGTGGGAACGTGCTGGGGTGGGCAGAGGGATGTTGAGATGGAATGTGCTGGTGTGTGAGGGATGTTGCGTGTGTAGGTGCTAGAGTGGGGGGCGAAATTGAGGGACAAGGTGCTGGGGTGGGGAAGGGCGATGTTGAGAGTGTAGGGTTTGGGGAGGGGTATGTTGAGTGGGAAGGTGCTGTGGTTTGGAAGGGTTTTGTTGAGAGGGAAGTTGCTGGGGAGGGGAATGGGAGTGTTTAGAAGGAAAGTGCTGGGGTGGTGAAGGAGAACGTTGAGAGAGAAGCTGCAGGGATGGGGAGGGGTTTGTAGAGAAAGAAGTTGCTCGGGGGAGGGAACGTTGAGAGGTAAGTTGCTGGGGTGGGGAGGGGGATTTCGAGAGGGAAATTGTGGGGTGGGGAGAGGGATTGATGGGAATGTGCTGGGGTGGGAATGGGCATGTTGAGAGGGAAGGTGCTGGATGGGGAGTGGGATGTTGAGAGGGAAGATGTGAAGTGGGGAGGGGATGTTGAGAGGGAACGTTCTGGGGTGAGGAGGGGGGATGTTGAGATGGAAGGTGCTGTTGTGGGGAGGGGGTGTTGCGAGTGAAGGTGCTAGGGTGGAGGAGGCGGAAATGGAGAGACATGGTGCTGGTGGGTGGGAGAGGCATGTGGAGAGGGGAGGTGCTGCGTTGGGGAGGGGATTGTTGAGAGTGAAAGTGCTGAGATGGCCAGGTGATTGTTGAGAGGGAAGGTGCCGGGGTGGGAATGGGGATGTTGAGAAGGAAGGTGCTGTGGTGGGGGAGGGGTATTTTGAGAGAGAAGGCGCTGGAGTAGGGGAGCGGGGTGTTGATAGGGAAGGTGCTGGGGCGGGAAGCGGGATGGTGAAAGGCAAGGAGGTGGGTTAGGGGAATTTGTTGTTGACTGAGAAGATGCTGGGCTGGGGAGGGGCCTGCAGGGAGGGAAGGTGCTAGGGTGTGGGAGCTGCATTTGAGAGGGAAGGTTGTGGCGTGGGGAGTGAGATTTTGAAAATGGAGGTGATGGGGTAGGGAGGGGTTGTAGAGAGAGAATGTGCTGGGTTGGCGAGGGGACTTTGAGAGGAAGGCTGCTGAGGTGCGGGCAGGTCATGTTGAGAGGGATGGTGCAGGCGTGGAATTGGGATATTGAGAAGGAAAATTGGGGTGGGGAGGCGAATGTTGAAAGCGAAGATGCTAGGGTTGGGGGGATGTAAAAAGGGAAGCTGCTGCGATGGGAAGGGGCATGTTGAGGGAAGGTGCTGGGGTGTGTAGAGGAATGTTGAAGGGGAAAATGTGGGGTGGAGAGGGGCATGTTGAGGGGGAAAATGTGGGGTAGGGAGAGGCATTTTGAAAGCGGAAATGTGGTGTGGCGAGCGGCATTGAGAGGGAACGTGCTGGGGTGGGGAGAAGGACGATGAGGTGGAATGTGCTGGTGTGGTGGAGAGGGATGTTGCGTGTATAGGTGCTGGGATGGGGAGGGGGAAATTGAGAGAAAAGTTGCTGGGGTGGGGAAGGGCGAAGTTGAGAGGGAATGTTTTGGGGAGGGGTATGTTGAGTGGGAAGGTGTTGTGGAGTGGAAGGTGTTGTGGAGTGGAAGGATTGTGATGAGAGGGAAGGTGCAGGGATGGGGAAAGGCAGTGTTGAGAAGGAAGGTGCTGGGTGGGGAAGGGGCACATTGAGAGGGAAGCTGCCGCGATGGGGCAGGGGATTGCGAAGAGTTTGTTCTGGAGTGGGGAGAGGCGTGTTGAGAGGGAAGGTGCATTGGTGGGAAGGGGGATGACGAGAGAGAAGTAGCAGTGGTTGGGAGTGGGAATGATGAGAGGGAAGAGGCTGGAGTGGGGGAGGGGATTTTGAGAAGGGATCTGCTGTGGTTTTGGAGAGGGTTGTGAGAGAGATTGCTGGAGTGAGGGAGGGGGATTATGAGAGCTAAGGTGATGGGGTGGGGGAGTGGGATTGTGAGAGAAGGCGCTGGGGTGTGGAGCGGGATTTTGGGACAGAAGGTGCTGGGGTAGGGTGCGTGATGTTGAGAGGTGTGTTGCTGGGGTAGGGGCGGGGGAATTGGGAGACAACGTGCTGGGGTGGGGAGGTTGACGTTGAGAGCGTAGGTTTTGGGGGGAGGTACGTTGAATGGGAAGGTGCTGTGGTGTGGAAGGGTTTTTTTGAGAGAGAAGGTGCTGGGGTGGGGTGGGGTGGGGTTTGTAGAGAGGGAAGATGCTGGAGTGGGGATTGGGATATTGAGAAGGAAGGTGCTGGTGTGGGGCGGGGGATGTTGAGAGGGAAGGTGATGTGGTGGGGTGGGGTATTTTCAGAGAGATGGCGCTTGGGTAGGGGAGCAGAATGGGAAGGTTCTGGGGTGGGAAGGGGAATGATGAAAGGCAAGGTGCTGGGTTAAGGGAGCATCCTGTTGACTGAGAAGCTGCTGGGGGAGGGCTGTGCAGGGAAAGAAGGTGCTGGGGTCTGGGAGCAGCACGTTGAGAGGGAAGGCGGAGGGTTGGGAGGGGTTTGTTGAGAGGGAAGGTCCTTGGCTGGGGAGTGGCATTTTGAGAGGGGAGGTGCTGGCGGTGGGAAGGAATATTGAAAGGGAAGGTGATGGGGTGGGGAGAGGGTTGTGAGAGAAGTTGTTGGGTCGGGAGGGGGATGTTGAGAGGGAAGGTTTTGTGGTGTTGAGGGTATGTTGAGAAAAGGTGCTGGGGTGGAGACGGGGTTGTAGAGAGAGAAAATGCTGGGGTGAGGAGGGGGAAATTGAGAGGGAAGTTGCTGGGATGGAGAGGGGGATTTTGAGAGTGAAGATGCTGGATAGGGAGGGGGATTTTGTGAAGGAGGGTGCTGGGGTGTGGGCAGGTCATGTTGAGATGGAAGGTGCTGCGGTGGGGAGGGGGTTGTAGAGAGAGAAGATGCTGGGGTGAGGAGGGGGATATTGTGAGGGAAGTTGCTGGGATGGAGTGGGGGATTTTGAGAGGGAAATTGCTGGGGTGGGAAGGGGGATTTTGTGAAGGAGGGTGCTGGGGTGTGAGCGGGTCATATTGAGAGCGAAAGTGCTGGGGCGGGGGTTGATATGTTGTGAGGGATAATGTGGGGTGGGGAGGGGGATGTTGAAAGCAAAGGTGCTGGGTTGAGGAGGGAGATGTTAAGAGCGAAGCTGCTGGGGAGGGGAGGGGCATATTAAGAGGGAAGGTTGTGGGGTTGGGTGAGGAATGTGGAGAGGGGAAATGTGGAGTGGGGAGAGGGATCTTGCGATGGAATGGTCTGGTGTGTGAGGGAGGTTGCGTGTGTAGGTGCTGAGGTGGAGGAGGGCGAACTTGAGGGACAAGATGCTGGGATGGGGAGGGGAGAGTTTAGATGGAAGGTGCTGGCGTGGTGAAGTAGGGCGTTGAGAGAGAATGTGCTGGTGTGGGGAAGGGCTTTTAGAGAGATAAGGTGCTGGGGTGGGGAGGGAAGTTGAGAGGTAAGATGATGGGTTGAGGGATTTTGAGAGGTAATTTGCTGGGATGGGGATTGGGGTGTTGAGAGGGAAATTGTTGGGTGGGGAGGGCTGTGCAGGGAAAGAACGTGCCGGAGTGTGGGAGCAGCATGTCGAGAGGGAAGGTGGAGGCTTAGGGAGGGGTTTGCTGAGAGGGAAGGTCCTCGGCTGGGTAGCGGCATTTTGAGATGGAAGGTGCTGTTGTGGGGGAGGGGGGTGTTGCGAGTGAAGGTGCTAGTGTGGAGGAGGCGGATATGGAGAGACAAGGTGCTGGTGTGTGGGAGAGGAATGAGGAGAGGAAAGGTGCTGCATTGGGGAGGGGATTGTTGAGAGTGAAGGTGCTGAGGTGGGCGGGTGCTTGTTGAGAGGGAAGGTGCCGGGGTGGGGAGGGGGATGTTGTGAAGGAAGATGCTGTGGTGGTGCAGTGGTATTTTGAGAGAAAAGACGCTGGCGTAGGTGAGCGGGATGTTGAAAAGTAAGGTGCTGGGGTGGGAAGCGCGATGGTGAAAGGCAAGGAGCTGGGTTAGGGGAATTTGTTGTTGACTGAGAAGATGCTGGGGTGGTGAGGGGCCTGCAGGAAGAGAAGGTTGCTAGGGTGTGGGAGCGGCATTTTAGAGGGGAGTGGTGGCGTGGGGAGTGTGATTTTGAAAATGAAGGTGCTGAGGTGGGGGTGAGAGATGTTGAGAGGAATGTGCTGGGCTGAGAGAGAGGGTTGTGAGAGAAGGTGCTGGGGTGGGCAGGGGGACTTTGAGAGGGAAATTGCTGGGGTGGGGAGGGTGATTTTTGAGAGGGAGGGTGCTGAGGTGTGGGCGGGTCATGTTGAGAGGGAAGGTGCAGGCGTGGAATTGGGATGTTGACAGGAAAAATGTGGGGTGGGGAGAGGGATGTTGAAAGCAAAGATGCTAGGGTGAGGAGGGGCATGTAAAAAGGGAAGCTGCTGCGATGAGAAGGGGCATGTTGAGAGGGAAGGTGCTGGGGTGGGGTGAGGAATGTTGAGAGGGAAAATGTGGGGTGGGGAGGTGCATTTTGAGAGGGAACGTGCTGGGGTGGGGAGAGGGACGATGAGATGGAATGTGCTGGTGTGGTGGAGAGGGATGTTGCGTGTGTAGGTGCTGGGGTGGGGATGGGGAAATTGAGAGACAAGTTGCTGGGGTGGGGGAGGCCGATGTTGACAGGGAAGGTTTTGGGGAGGTGTATGTTGAGTGGGAAGGTATTGTGGTGTGGAAAGATTGTGATGAGAGGGAAGGTGCAGGGGTGGGGAAGGGCAGTGTTGAGATGGAAGGTGCTGGGGTGGGGGAGGGGCACGTTGAGAGGGAAGCTGCTGAGGTGGGCAGGGGACTTCGAAGAGTGTTTGTTCTGGGGTGGGTAGGGGGTGTTGAGAGGGAAGGTGCGTTGGTACGGAAGGGGATGATGAGAGAGAAGGTGCAGTGGTTGGGAGTGGGAATGATGAGAGGGAAGAGGCTGGAGTGGGGGAGGGGATTTGAGAGGGAAGCTGATGTGGTGTTGGAGAGAGTTGTGAGAGAGGCTGCTGGAGTGAGGGAGGGGGATATTGAGAGCTAAGGTGCTGGGATGTGGGAGTGGGATTGTGAGAGAAGACGCTGGGGTGTGGAGGGGATTTTTGGACAGAAGGTGCTGGGGTAGGGAGGGTGATGTTGAGAGGTAAGTTGCTGGGGTGGATGCGGGGGAACTGAGAGACAAGGTGCTGGGGTGGGGGAGGACGATGTTGAGAGCGTAGGTTTTGGGGGAGAGGTATGTTGAATAGGAAGGTGCTGTGAATTGGAAGGGTTTTGTTGAGAGGGAAGGTGCTGGGGAGGAGAAGGGGAGTGTTGAGATGGGACGTGCTGGAGTGGGGTGGGGTTTGTAGAGAGAGAAGGTGCTGGGGTGGGGTGGGGTTTGGAGAGGGAGAAGGTGCTGGGGTGGGAAGTCGGATGTTGAGATGGAAGGTGCTGGTGTGGGGGAGGTTCATGTTGCGAGTGAAGGTGCTAGGGTGGAGGAGAGGGAAATTGAGAGACAGGGTGTAGGTGTGTGGGAGAGGCATTTGGCGAGGGAAGGTGTTGCATTGGGAGGGGATTATTGAGAGGGAAGGTGCTGAGATGTTCTGGTGGTTGTTGAGAGGGAAGGTGCTTGAGTGGGGATTGGGATGTTGAGAAGGAAGGTGCTAGTGTGGGGAGGGGGATGTTGAGAGGGAAGGTGATGTGGTGGGGTGGGGTATTTTGATAGAGATGGCACTCGGGTAGGGGAGCGGAATGTTGAAAGGGAAGGTGCTGGGGTGGGAAGGGGAATGATGAAAGGCAAGGTGCTGGGTTAAGGATGCATTCTGTTGACTGAGAAGATGCTGGGGTGTGGAGGGTGTGCAGGGAAAGAAGGTGCTGGGGTGTGGGAGCAGCACGTTGAGAGGGAAGGCGGAGGGTTGGGGAGGGGTTTGTTGAGAGGGAAGGTACTCGGCTGGGGAGCGGCATTTTGAGATGGAAGGTGCTGTTATGGGGGAGGGGGATGTTGCGAGTGAAGGTGCTAGTGTGGAGGAGGCGGAAGTGGAGAGACAAGGTGCTGGTGTGTGGAAGAGGAATGAGGAGAGGGAAGGTGCGGCGTTGGGGAGGGGATCATTGACAGTGAAGGTGCTGAGATGGGCGGGTGCTTGTTGAGAGGGAAGGTACTGGGGTTGGGAGGGGGATGTTGAGAAGGAAGGTGTTGTGGTGGGGTAGATGTATTTTGAGAGAAAAGGTGTTGTGTTAGGTCAGCGGGATGTTGAAAAGGAAGGTGCTGGGATGGGAAGGGGATGGTTAAAAGTAAGGAGCTGGGTTAGGGTAGTCTGTAGTTGACTGAGAAGATGCTGGGTTGGGGAGGGGTCTGCAAAGAGAGAAGCTGCTGGGGTGTTGCAGCAGCATGTTGAGAGGGAAGGTGGAGTGTTGGGGAGTGGTTTGTTGAGAGGGAAGGTCCTCGGGCTGGAAGCGGCATTTTGAGAGGGGAGGTGCTGGCGTGGGGAGGGGCATGTTGAAAGTGAAGGTGCTGGTGTCGGGGAGAGAGATGTTGAGAGGAATGTGCTGTGCTGGGGGAGAGGGTTGTGAGAGAAGGTGCTGGGGTGGGGAGGGGGATTTTGAGAGGGAGGATGCTGAGGTGTGGGCGGGTCATGCTGTGAGGGAAGGTGCTGGGGTGGAATGGGGATGTTGAGAGGGAAAATGTGGAGTGAGGAGGGGGATGTTGAAAGCAAAGGTGCCAGGGTGGGGAGGGGGTGTAAAAAAGAGAAGCTGCTGGGGTGTGAAGGGGCATTTTGAGAGGGAAGGTGTTGGAGTGGGGTGAGGAATGTTGAGAGGGAAAATGAGGGTGGAGAGGGTGATGTTGAGTGGGAAAATGGTGGGGTGTGGAGAGGGATGATGAGATGGAATGTGCTGGTGTGGTGGAGAGGGATGTTGCATGTGTAGGTGCTGGGGTGTGTGGGGGAAATTGAGAAACATGCTGCTGGGGTGGGGGAGGGCGATGTTGACAGGGAAGGTTTTGGGGGAGGGGCATGTTGAGTGGGAAGGAGCTGTGGTGTGGATGGAATGTCTTGAGAGGGAAGGTGCAGGGATGGGGAAGGGGAGTGTTGACAGGGAAGGTGCTGGTGTGGGGGTGGGGCACATTGAGAGGGAAGCTGTTGCGGTGGGGCAGGGGAATGCGATGAGAGTTTGTTCTGTGGTGGGAGGGGGGTGTTGAGAGGGAAGGTGCTACGGCAGGTGTGGGATGATGAGACAGAAGGTGCGGAGGGGGAATGATGAGAGGGAAGAGGCTGGAGTGGGGGAGGGGATTTTGAGCGGGAAGCCGCTGTGGTGTTGGAGAGGGTTGTGAGAGAATTTGCTGGAGTGGGGGAGGGGGCTCATGAGAGGGAAGGTGCTGGGGTAGAGGAGGGGGATTGTGAGAGAAGGCGCTGGGGTGTGGAGGGGAATTTTGGGACAGAAGGTGCTGGGGTGGGGAGGGGTTTGTTAAAAGAGAATGTGCTGGGGTAGGGAGGGTGATGTTGAGAGGTAGGTTGCTAGGGTGGGGAGATGGATTTTGAGAGGGAAGGTGCTGTGGTAGGGATTGGGATTTCGAGAGGGAAAACGTGGTGTGGGGGAGGGGTATGTTGAAAGGGAAGGTGCTGGGGTGGCGAGCGGGATGTTGAGAGCGAAGGTGCTGGGGTGGGGAGGGGGATTTTGAGGGGGATAATGTAGGGTTGGGAGGGGCATATTGTGTAGGAATGTGCTGGGGTGGACAGGGGGATGTTGAGATGTAATGTGTTGGTGTGGGGGGAGAGGAATATTGCGTGTGTAGATGCTGGGATGATCAGGGGGAAATTGAGAGATGAGGTGTTGGGGTGGGGGAGGGCGATGTTGAGAGCGTCGGTTTTGGAGGACGGGTATATTGAATGGGAAGGTACTGTGGTGTGGAAGGGTTTTGTTGAGAGGGAAGGTGCTGGGGAGGTTAAGGGGAGCGTAGAGATGGAAGGTGATGGGATGGTGAAGGGGAGTGTTGAGAGAGAAGGTGCTGGGGTGTGGAGGGGTTTGTAGAAAGAGAAGGTTTGGGGAGGGGAGTGGGATGTTTACAGAGAAGATGTGAAGTGGGGAGGGGGTTGTTGAGTGGGAACGTTCTGGGGTGGGGAGGGGGATATTGAGATGGAAGGTGCTGGTGTGGAGGAGGTCGATGTTTCGAGTGAAGGTGCTAGGGTGGAGAAGGGGTATATTGAGAGACAATGTGCTAGTGTGTGGGAGAGGCATGTGGAGAGGAAAGTTTCTGCGTTGGGGAGGGGATTAATGAGAGAGGAGATGCTGAGATGGGCTGGTACTTGTTGAGAGGGAAGGTGCTGGTGTGGGGAAGGGGATGTTGGAGTGGGAAGGTGCTGGGGTGGAAAGAGGGATGATGAAAGGCAAGATGCTGGTTTAAGGGAGCATGTTGTTGACTGAGAAGATGCTGGAGTGGGGAGGGCTGTGCAGGGAGAGAAGGTGCTGAAGTGTGGGAGCGGCATGTTGAGAGGGAAGGTGGAGGGTTGGGGAGGGGTTTGATGAAAGGGAAGGTCCTCTGGTGGGGAGTGGCATTTTGAGGGGAGGTGATGGCATGGGGAGAGGAATGTTAAAAGGGAAGGTGCTGGGTGAGGAGAGGGTTGAGAGAGAAGTTGCTGGGATGGGGAGGGGGATGTTGCGAGAGAAGGTGGTGTGGTGTGGAGGGTATGTTGAGAGAAGGTGCTGGGGTGAGGATTGAGATGTTGTGAGGGAGAATGTGGGTGGGGAGGGGCATGTTGAAAGGTAAAGCGCTGGGGTTGGGGAGTGGGATGTTAAGAGGGAAGCTGTTGGGAGGGGAGGGGCATGTTGAGAGGGAAGGCTCTGGGCTGGGGTGCGGGGGTTTGTGAGGGAAAATGTGGGGTGGGAGGGGCATGTTGAGCGGGAAGGTGGTGTGGTGGGGAGGTTACGTTGATAGATGGTGCTGGGTTGGCGAGGGGGTTGTAGAGAGAAGATGTTGGGGTAAGGAGGGGATGTTGTGAGGGAAGTTGCTAGCGTGGAGTGGGTGATTTTGAGAGGGAAGTTGATGGTGTGGGAGATTTTGGGAGAGAGGGTGCTGGGGCCTGGTCAGGTCATGTTGAGAGGGAAGGTGCTGGGATGGTGATTGAGATGTTGTGAATGAAAATGTGTCACCAATGGGTGGGGTGGAGAGGGGGATGTAGAAAGGGAAGGTGCTGGGTTGAGGAGATGGATGTTAAGAGGGAAGCTGCTGGGGAGGGGAGGGGAGGTGAGGGGCATGTTGAGATGGAAGATGATGGGGTGGGGTGAGGGATGTTGAGAGGGGAAATGTGGGGAGGGGAATGTTGAGTGTGAACGTTATGCGGTGGGGAGAGGGATGTTGAGGTGGAATGTGCTGGTGTGGTCGAGAGGGGTGTTGCATGTATAGGTGCTGGGATGGGGAGGGGGAAATTGAGAGAAAAGTTGCTGGGGTGGGGAAGGGCGAAGTTGAGAGGGAATGTTTTGGGGAGGGGTATGTTGAGTGGGAAGGTGTTGTGGAGTGGAAGGATTGTGATGAGAGGGAAGGTGCAGGGATGGGGAAAGGCAGTGTTGAAAAGGAAGGTGCTGGGGTGGGGAAGGGGCACATTGAGAGGGAAGCTGCCGCGATGGGGCAGGGGAATGCGAAGAGCTTGTTCTGGAGTGGGGAGAGGCGTTTTGAGAGGGAAGGTGCATTGGTGGGAAGGGGGATGACGAGAGAGAAGTAGCAGTGGTTGGGAGTGGGAATGATGAGAGGGAAGAGGCTGGAGTGGGGGAGGGGATTTTGAGAAGGGATCTGCTGTGGTTTTGGAGAGGGTTGTGAGAGAGATTGCTGGAGTGAGGGAGGGGGCGAAGTTGACAGGGAAGGTTTTGGGGGAGGGGTATGTTGAGTGGTAAGGTGCTGTGGTGTGGACAGTTTGTGTTGAGAGAGAAGGTGCTGGGTGGGGAAGGGGACTGTTGATTTGGAAGGTGCTGAGATGGGGAAAGGAAGTGTTGAGAGGGATGGTGCTGGCGTGGGGGTGGGGGAGGGTCACATTGAGAGGGAAGCTGCTACGGTGGGGCAGAGGAATGCGAAGTAAGTTGGTTCTGGGTGGTGAGGGGCTTGTTGAGAAGGAATGTGCTGGGGTTGGGAGTAGGATGGTGAAAGGCAAGGTGCTGGGTTCGGGAAGTGAGTTGTTGACGGAGAAGATGTGGGGTTGGGTGGGGAGGGGTCTGCAGGGAGAGAAGGTGGTTAGGTGTGGGAGCGGCATGTTAAGAGTGAAGGTTGGGGGTTGGGGAGAGGGATATTGAGAGGGAAAATGTGGGGAAGGCAGGGGGATGTGGAGTGGGAGCGTACTGGGTTGGACAGGGGGATGTAGAGATGGAATGTGCTGGGGTGGGGGAGAGGGTTGTGAGAGAAGTTGCTGAGGTCGGGAGGGGGATGTTGAGAGGGAAGGTTGTGTGTTGTGGAGGGGCATGTTGAGAGAAGGTGCTGGGGTGGGGAGGGGTTTATAGAGAGGGAAGGTGCTGGGATGTGGAGGTGGATGTTGAGAGGTAAGTTCTGGGGTGTAGTGGGGGATTTTGAGAGGGAAGGTACTTTTGTGGGGCAGGGGGAGTTTAAAAGGGGAGGTGCTGGGGTTTGGATTGGAATGTTGAGAGGGAAAATGTGGGGTGGAGACGGGTATGTTGAAAGGTGTGGTGCTGGGGTGTGGTGGGATATGTTAAGAGGGAAGCTGTTGGTGTGGGGAGTGGAATGTTTTGAAGGAAGGTGCTGGGTTGGGGAGAGGGATTTTGAGAGAGGAAATCTGGGGTTGGGAGGGGGATGTTGAGTGGAAACGTGCTGGGGTGGGCAGGGGTATGTAGAGATAGAAAGTGCTGGTGTGGGGTGAGGGATGTTGTGTAGGTGCTGCGGCAGGGAGGGGAAATTGAGAGACAATGTGCTGGGTGGGAGAGGGCGATGTTGAGAGCGTAGGTTTTGGGGAGGGGTATGTTGAGTGGGAAAGAGCTGTGGTGTGGAAGAGTTGTGTTGAGATGGACGTTGCTGGGGTGGTGAAGGTTTGGGTTGAGCGAGAAGGAGGGGTTTGTAGAGAGAGAAAACAGGCTGGGGTGGGGAGGGGGGATGTTGAGGGGCAAGTTCCTAGGGTGGGGTGGGGGTGTTAAGAGGGAAGATGTGGAGTTGGGAGGGGGATGGTGAGAGGGAACGTTCTGGAGAATGGAGCAGGGGGTATGTCAAGATGGAAGGTGCTGGTGTGGGGGAGGGGATATAGTGAGTGAAGGTGATGGGGTAGAGGAGGGGAAATTGAGAGACAAGATGCTGGGATGGGGAGGGAATGTTGAGAGGGAAGGTGTTAGGGTGGGGGAGTGGCATGTTGAGAGGGAATGTGCTGTGGTGTAGAAGGGTTGTGTTGAGAGGAAATGTGCAGGGGTGGGGAAAGGGCGTGTTGAGAGTAAAGGTGCTGGAATGGGGGAGCGGTACATTGAAAGGGAAGGTGCTGTGGTAGTGAGAGGGATGTTAAGAAGTAGGTTCTAGGGTGGAGACAGGTGTGTTGACAGGGAAGTTGCTGAAGTCCAGAGGGAAATGTTGAGAGAGAAGGTGCTGAGATGGGGAGGGGCATGTCGAGAAGGAAGGTACTGGAGTGGGGAGAGGGTTATGGCATACGTTTCTGAGGTGGGGAAGGGGGATATTGAGAGGGAAGGTGCTGGGGTGGGGGAGGGGGATTGTGAGAGAAGGTGCTGGGGTGTGAGGGGTGTTGAGAGAGAAGGTGCTGGGGTGGGAAGGGGTTTATAGAGAGAAGGTGTTGGGATGTGGAGGGGGATGTTGAGAGGTAAGTTGCTTGGGTGGGTGAGGGGGCTTTTGAGAGGGAAGTTGTTGTGGTGTGGGAGGGGCATGTTGAGAGGGAAGGTGCTGGGGTGAGGATTGCGACGTTGAGAGGGAAAATGTGGGGTGGGGAGGGGGAGGTTGGAAGGGAAGGTGTTGGCGAGGAGAGGGGCATGTTGAGAGGGAAGGTGCTGGGGTGTGGAGGGGCATGTGGAGAGGGAAATTGCGCGGATGGCGAGAGGGACGTTGAGATGGAAAATGTGGTGTGAGGAGTGGGGTGTTGAGAGGGAAGGTGCTGGAGGGGGGAGTGGGGATGATGAGATGGAATATAATGGTGTGGGTGAGATGAATGTTGCGAGTGTAGGACCTCGGGTGGGGGAGGGGGAAAATTGAAATAAAAGGTGCTGGACTGGGGGTGGGCGATGATGAGAGGGAAAGTTTTGGGGTGTGGAGGGGTATATTAAGAGGTACAGTGCTGTGGTGTGGAATGATGGCGTTGAGAGGGAAGGTGCAGGGGTGGTGAATGGTAGTGTTGTGAGAGAAGGTGCTGGCGTGGGGGAGGGGTACGTTGAGATGGAAGGTGTTGTGGTGGTGAAGGGGGATGCTAAGAGAGTAGGCTCTGAGGTGGGGAGGCAGGTGTTGAGAGGGAAGGTGCTGGGGTGGGGAGGGGATGTTGAGAGAGAATGTGTGGTGGTGGCAAGGGAAGGGGAAGGGGCTGGGTTGAGTGTGGGGGTGGGGGTCGGGGAGGGGGATTTCGTGAGGGAAGGTGCTGGGTGGTGGAGAGGGTTGTGGGAGAAGTTGCAGAAGTTGGGGAGGGGATGGTGAGAGGGAAGGTGCTGCGGTGTGGGAGGGGAATGCTGAGAGGGAACGTGCTGGGGTGGGGGTTGGGATGTTGAGAGGGAAATGTGTGGTAGGAGGGGGATTTCGAGAGGGAATGTGCTGGGGCAGGGAGAGGCATGTTGATAAGGTAGGTGCTGGAGTGGAGAGTGGAATGTTGAGAGGGAAAATGTGGGGTGGGGAGGGGGATGTCGAAAGGGAAGGTGCTGGGATGGGGAGGGGAATGTTGAGAGGGAAGGCTCTGAGATGGGCAGGGGGATGTTGAGAGGGCTGGGGCTGGGGTGGGGAGGGGGATTTTGAGATAGAATGTGCTGGGGTCAGCAGGCTGACGCTAATAGACAATTTGCTGGAGTATGAAGGGTAATGTTGAGATGGAAGGTGTTGGGATGGGGGAGTGGGATTGTGAGAGAAGGTTCTGGGATTGTGGAGGGCGTGTTGAGAGATAATGTGCTGGGGTGGGGCGGGGTTTGTAGAGAGAGAAGGTGCTGGGGTGGGGAGGGGGATTGAGAGCGAAGTTGTTGGGGTGTGGGAGGGGCATTGTGAGAGGGATGGTGCTGGGATGTGGGAGGGGCATGTTGAGAGAGAATGTTCTGACGTGGGGAGGGAATGTTGATGGAGAAGGTGCTGGGTTGTGGGAGGGGTTTCTTGAGAGAAGGTGCTGGAGTGGGGAGGGGAATGTTGAGAGAGAAGATGCGGTGTTGGGGAGGGGGATGTTGAGAGGGAAGGGGCTCGGGAGGGGAATGGGATTTTGAGAAGGAATTTGCTGGTGACAGCAGGATGATGTTGAAAGAAAATGTGCTGGCGTGTGAAGGGTGACGTTGAGACGAAAGGTGCTGAGGTGAGGAGGGTGATGTTAAGAGGGATGATGCAGGGGTGGGGAGTGTTTTGTTGAGAGAGAAGGTGCTGTTGTGGGGAGGGGGGCAGTGAAAGGGAAGATATTGGGATTAGGAGGCATATGATGAAAGGGATGGTCCTGGGGTGGGGAGGAGCATGTTGAGAGGGAAGAAGGACTGAGCCAGGGTGATCGAAAAGGAACAGTCTCTACAGAAGCTGGACAAGACAGAGGAGTGGAATATGTCTGATGCTGGCATCTCAAAGTTGGCAGAAATCACAGGTGATGTTCTATATTCTGAGTGTATACAGACACCTTGAGCTTCCAGTTACCTGCACTTTGACACTCCACCATGTTCGCTGGCCAACATCTGCCTCACGCTTTCTGCAGTGTTCCAGCAAAAGTCAGCATAAGTTGGAAGAACAGTACTTCGTTTTGCATTTGGGAATCGCGCAGCCCTCTGGATTCAATTCCACGTTCAATCATTTTAGAGTCAGAACTCTCCCAAGCCCTAGCCCTCTACCCCACACCCCAGGCTTTGTAAACACTATCTATGGTTAGCCACCAAGTCTCCATTAACGGGCGATTCACCCTACCAACAAGATTATTATACACTCCATTATCCAACTCTTCTTCTCAGTCTATCCCTACCTATCCATTACTCCTTACCTCCTCCCCCCACCCTTCCTTCAGCATAAAAGCCAACATTTTCTGAATATCAGCTCTGAGTAAGGGTCACCAGATCTGAAATGTTAACTGAAATCTCTTCACAGATGTTTCAAGACCTGCTGAACGTGTCCAGCACCTTCTGGTTGTTGTTTCTGATTTACATTATCAATCGTTCTTTTGATTTTACTTCACTGGGAATTTGTAATTCAGGTCTAGCAGCGTACACCATGTGGTTATAAGCCCTTCCAGTCCACACGAACTCAATTTCTCTCCCAATCTCTGCTGTCCCCCCACTCGTTTAACACATACTGTGAACCCCTCCCAGTGACACTGCGCCTGTTCATGGTCACATGTCACCTTTCTGGCCACGCCCCTCATTCAGTCCAATTGGTTGAAGAATCACACCATGTCTCCTCCTATTGGTGCACACCTGGAGTCAACAGCTCAGTCACGTGTCCTCCTGCTGACTCCAGTTCACAATCTCTCCCATTGCCTACAGCAATATACTTCAATTGGTCCGCAGCTACCAACAATCAGCCGGGCCCCATTGTGAGGTGAGTGGTGGGATGCTCCCTCTCTCTGCCCTGGGATGAGCTTCATCATTAACAGTGAATGGATCAGTACCACAGTGCACAGGGGCTGGGGTCTGTTCAGCCCATTGGGTCTGTACTCAATATCTCTGACGATGCTGCAAATCTATCCCAGCCCCCCTCCCATTTGTCCACAGCCGTCCAAATCTTTCCTCAAAAAGTTGTTCCAAATCTGAGAATAACTGCTGAATCAGCATCCACCTGCCATTCAAACTGTTCCAAATGCTCAGACCTTACTGAGTAAAACAATCTTCATATTTTCACCCTGCATTATTTGTCAGTGAAAGGAATTACTAAAGATTATGACAAAGTTTACAATTTCTCTCTGACTCTCTGTAATTGAAATATCCCTGAAAACTATCTGCTCCTGTTCGAAATCACTGCTTCAACTTCTCAGCTCCAAGGAGAGTCATCTGAAATTGTACTACTTCTCCATTAAAGAGAAACCTATCTTATTTTTAATTTATTTGTGTCATGGAGATGTACAATACAGAAACAAAACCTACCGTCCAAACTATCCATGCCAACCAAGAATCCTGGATTCCCAATTACCAGGAGCTGGCCCAGATCCTTCGAAGTTCTTCCTCTTCATGTATCCAATCAGATGCCTTTTAAATGTTGTAATTGTACTAGCCTTCACCTCTTCCTCAGGCTGCACATTCCACACAAGCACCGCCCTCGACATGAAGAAGTTGTCCCTAAGATCCCCTTTAATCTTTTCACTCTCGCCTTCAGCATGCTCCCTCTAGTTGTAGACCCACCCAACATGGGATAATGACCCTGACTGTTCATCTTATTCATGCCCATCATGACTTTATAAATCTTGACAAGATCACCTCTCAGTCTCTTATTCTCCAGGGAAAGTAGTCCCAGCCTGTTGAGGCTTTCCCGATAGCTCAAACCGTCCAATCCTGGCAAAAGCCTTGCAAAACGTTTCTGAACGTATCGGGATTCACAATATAATTCCGAGAAGAGGAAGATTGGAACGGAAAACAGAATTTGAGAAGAGCCTTCATCAATGTCCTATACAGACACAATATGACATCACAACTTCTGTATTAATGATATGTCCAATAGTGGAAGTGTACCAAACGTTGCCTTCACTACCCTGCCAACCTGTGACTCCACGTCCAGGGAACTATGAACCTGCACTCAAAGGATTCTTTGTTCAGCAAAGCTCTTAAGGACCTTCCCATTAAGTGTATAAGTCCTGTCCTGATTTGCCTTTCCAAAATGCAGCACTTCACATTTATCTAAATTATCATGTCTGCCTTCTAATCAACATCCCGTTCGACACTGAAGTAAATTTCTTCGCTGTCCACTACACCTCTAATTTTGGTGTCTTCTGAATACCTACTGACCATACCTCCTATACATTCAAATCAATTATATAAAAAGACCAGCATCGAATCTTGCAGCACACTAATGTTCATAGGCGTCCAGTTCACAAAGCAACTCTCGATCAATGCCCTCTGTCTCCTGCCTTCAAACCAATTTTGTAACCAAATAGCTCGTTCGCCGTGCATTCAATGTTATGCACCCTTGATAAACTGTCTGCTTTGTGGAATCTTGTTGAATATCTTTCTGAAGTCCATATTGACAACGTCCACAATCTCCCTTCAATCTTCTTTGTCACTTCTTTAAAAGATTAAATCAAGTTAGTGAGATGATTTCGCATGCACGAAACAGTGTTGACTATTCCTAAACATGCCTTGCCTTTCCAGACACATGTGAATCCTATTCCTCAGAGCCCCTTCCAACAACTTGCCTGCCTCTGGAATGTTAGGGAGTAGAATTGCTCTTCCTGAGTGCAGATATGAAAGAAATGGAGGAATTGAGCACAGGACAATACTCGAGGGAAATCAAGTGAAGAAAAAGCAGACATGAAATAACTCTACGAAACGGTTGTCCAGGAAACGCTATGAATAGGCTCATTGTTCTCTTGTTACCCGGCCTTTCCTTACTACCTTTTAAAAAATCATTGCAGCTGTCTTCCAGTACTTCACCTGTGACTATCGATGATACAAATATCTCAGTGAGGGGCCCAGCAATCACCTCACTAGCTTTCCACAAAGTTCTGAGTTCAGGTCCCAAGCATTTATCCACCTTTAAGAAATTTAAGGCATCCAGTACCACCTTCTGTGTAATATGAATATTTACCAAGTTATCACTATTTATTTCTCCAAACTCTCGAGATTCCATTTCATTTTCCAATAAAAAAAAATGCAAAATTCCCTCATAATATCTCTCCAAACTTCTATGGTTCCACAGACCACCTTGTTGATATTTAAGATGTCAGATTCTTTGCGTGGCTATTCTTTTTATCTGCGATGTATTTGCATAATCTCTTTGAATTCTTCTTAAACCATCTTCTGGAGATATGTCATGTCCCCTTTTTGCTCTCATGATTACTCTCGAGTACATTCCTGTACTCAATTCCTCTACTTCTTCCATATCTGCACTCAGGAGGAGCAATTCCACTCCAGAACATCCCAGAAAGGATTCCGATTTCTAGGATCATAATTTCCCTCCTACGTTATCAACAATGCTCTCCAACACATATCCTCCAAACCCGCTCTTGAATCCCACGCCTTAAACTGCAATAAGAATATAAACACCCTGTCCTGACCTTACACCCCACTAATCTCCAGATACAGTGCATTGACCACTGTCAATTCCGCTACCTACATTCAGACCCCAGCGCCAGGGATATATCTCCCTCCCCACGCCTATCTGCATTCCACATAGATCTTTCACTCTTCGACTCCCGTGTTTGGTCCACAGCCATCCCTTAAACGCACCCTCCATACCCAGCGTCCTCCGTTGCAGCCACAGATGTCAAACCTGTACCCACACATCACTCATCACCTCTGTCCAAGTTCCCAAAGGATATCTTCAAATCAGACAGAGATTTGCCTGCACATCTAAAAACCTCAGTCACTGCGTCTGGACAATTTACCAGGGCTAAAGCGTCAAAGCTTCACATCTTTGGACTGTGGGAGGAAATCGGAACACCGAGAGGAAACCTGCTCACACATGGGGAGAATTTGCAAACTCCATACTGACAGTCACTTGAGGCTGTAATCAAACCCAGGTCCCTGATGCTGAGACAGCAGCGCTAATCACTGAAACGCAGGACTGTGGGATCTTTGGTGCAGTCGTGTTGCCCCCTGATACCTCAGTCGCTCATCCTGCCTCATTTCCCAAGAGAAGAGGCGGTGATGGCTTCGTGATATTATCAATAAACAGTTACTCCAGAGATTCAGAAACGATGTGGGGACCTGGGTATGAATCCCACCACGGCAGATGGGGAAATTTGAATTTAACAAAAATCTGGAATTAAGAATTTAATGGCTCCAATGAATCCATTGTTGATAGTTGGTTAAAAACACCATTTAGTTCACTAATGACCTTCATGAAGGAATCTGCCATCCTTACCTAGTCTGACCTACATGTGACTCAAGACCCACAGCAATGTCGTTGACTGTTAATTGCCCTCTGGATTAATGTTGCTGGAAGAGCACAGCATTTCAGGCAGCATCCAAGGAGCAGCGAAATCGACCTTTCGGCCAAAAGCCTTCATCAGGAATAAAGGCAGTGAGCCTGAAGCGTGGAGAGATAAGCGAGAGGAGGGTGGGGTGGGGAGAAAGTAGCATAGAGTACAATGGGTGAGGGGCTGAAGGTAATAGGTCAGGGAGGAGAGGGTGGAGTGGATCGGTGGAAAAGGAGATAGTCAGATAGGACAAGTTCGCACAAGTTATGGGGACAGTGCTGAGTGGAAGTTTGGAATTAGGGTGAGGTAGTGGAAGAGGAAATGAGGAAACAGTTGAAGTCCACACTGATGCCCTGGGGTTGAAGTGTTCCGAGGTGGAAGATGAGTCGTTATTCCTCCAGGCGTCTGGTGGTGAGGGAACAGCGGTGAAGGAGTCCTAGGACCTCCATGTCCTCGGCAGAGTGGGAGGGGGAGTTGAAATGTTGGGCCACGGGACGGTGTGGTTGATTGGTGCAAGTGTCCCGGAGATGTTCCGTAAAGCGCTCTGCTAGGAGGCGCCCAGTCTCCCCAATGTAGAGGATACCACATCGGGAGCAACGGATACAATAAATGATATTAGTGGATGGGCAGGTAAAACTTTGATGAATGTGGAAGGCTCCTTTAGGTCCTTGGATAGAGGTGAGGGAGGAGGTGTGGGAACAGGTTTTGCAGTTCCTGCGTTGGCAGGGGATAGTGCCAGGATGGGAGGGTGGGTTGTAGGGGGAAACTGACAAGATAGTCACGGAGGGAACGGTCTTTGTGGACGGTGGAAAGGAGTGGGGAGAGAAATATATCCCTGGTGGTGGGGTCTTTTTGGAGGTGGCGGAAATGTTGGCGGATGATTTGGTTTATGTGAACGTTTGTAGGGTGGAAGGTGAGCACCAGGGGCTTTCTGTCCTTGTTACGGTTGGAGGGGTGGGGTCTGAGGGCGGAGGTGTGGTATGTCGACGAGGTGCGTTGGAGGGCATCTTTAAACACGTGGGAAAGGAAATTGTGGTCTCTGAAGAAGGAGGCCATCTGGTGTGTTCTGTGGTGGAACTGGTCCTCCTGGGAGCACATATGACCGAGGCGGAGGAAATGCGAATATGGGATGGCATTTTTGCAAGAGGTAGGGTGGGAAGAGAAGTAATCGAGGAAACTGTGAGAGTCTGTGGGTTTGTAAAAAATGTCAGCGTCAAGTCGGTCGTCATTAATGGAAATGGAGAGGTCCAGGAAGGGGAGGGAGGTTTCAGACATGGTCCAAGTAATTTAAGGTCGGGGTGGAATGTGTAAGTGAAGTTGATGAATTGTTCAACCTCCTCGCTAGAGCACGAGGTGGCGCTAATGCAGTCATCAATGTAGCGGAGGAAGAGGTGGGGAGTGGTGCCAGTGTAATTACGGAAGATCAACTGTTCTACGTAGCCAACAAATAAGACAGGCATAGCCGGAGCCCATACGCGTGCCCATGGCTACCCCTTTGGTCTTGAGGAAGTTGGAGGATTCAAAGGAGAAATTGTTAAGGGTAAGGACCAGTTCGGCCAAATTAATTAGAGTGTCGGTGGAAGGGTACTGTTGGGGACGTCGCGAGAGGAAAAAACGGAGAGCTTGGATGCCCTAGTCATGGTGGATGGAGGTGTAGAGGGATTGGATATCTGTGGTGAAGATGAGTCATTGGGGCCGGGGAAACAGAAGTCTTGGAGGAGGTAGAGGGCGTCGGTGGTGTCTCGAATGTATGTGGTGAGTTCCTAGACTAGGGTGGATAGAACAGTGTCGAGGTAGGTAGAGATGAGTTCAGTGGGCAGGAGCATGCTGAGACAATGGGTCGGCCAGGGTCGTCAGGCTTGTGGATCTTGTGAGGGAGGTAGAACCGGGCAGTGCACGGTTCCCGGTCTATGAGGTTGAAAGCTGTGGTTGGGAGAGCTCCTGAGGTGATGAGGTTCTGCATGGTGTGGGAGATGATGGTTTGGTGACGGGGGTGGGGTCATGGTCAAGGGGACAGTAGGAAGAGGTGTCCTCGACTTGGCGTTTGGCTTCAGCAGTGTAGAGGTCAGTGCGCCAGACGACCACTGTGCCCCCTTTATCCTCTGGCTTGATGGTGAGGTTGGGATTGGAGCAGAGGGATTGGAGGGCTGCGCATTGTGCGTGTGAGAGGTTGGAGTTGGGGTAGCGGATAGAGAGATTGAGGCGGTTAATGTCCTGGCGGCAGTTGAAAATGCAGAGGTCAAGGGCAGGTAATAGGCCAGCGTGGTGTGCCCAGGTGGATGCAATGTGTTGGAGTTGAGCGAAGGGATCCTCGGAAGGTGGGCGGGAACCCTGATTGTGAAAGTAATCTCGGAGGTGGAGGCGACGTCTCGGAGTGTATTAAATTCATTGATGCTTGGACGGAGGGGTTGAAGGTGAGTCCTTTGCTGAGGACTGATCATTCATGAGGGGAAGGTCTGGGGGAATGGTGACCACTCGGCAGGGTTGGGAGCTGGGATCTGATGTGGGTGTAGAGCTGGGAGTGGGGACAGAACCTGTAACTGGAGTGCGTGTGTTGGTGGGGGAATGGGGGTGGAGTCATGAGCAGGGGTAGTGTTGCCCTCGGGGTTCTGGGGGGGTGGGGATAGTGACAGTGGGGACTGTGGGGGGAGTGTCTGTAGAATGCAGGTGAATGGCGTTGGTGGGGGCAGAATTGGTGGTGACCACAGCTGCAGGGGTGGCGGAAGGCACTGAGCGTGTGGCATCAGCAATGATATGAGGGGCGGATATGATGTCATGTGTGATGCATGAGGAATTGTGATGGGCGGAAGTGGTTGTGGGAGTGGTCAGGATTGGAACGGAAGTGACATTATCAATCAACGTGGGGGTGGCAGTTGCATCAGCCCATGGCTAATGGCGTCTGATTAGTTTCCGAGGCCAGGGGCATCTTCTGGAATGTTTAAGGAGCACTGGTTATGGAGGTGGGTAGATAAAAGTTTTGTTGTGCTTACTGTTTTTGGTGTTTGAGATGCAATTGAAATACTGTTTGTTGAAAGTATGAGTTCTGCTGAGGATGTCGTACAGACTTTGCAATTCTGAGCGAGTGTGGCCCTCAGCTGAGGCAGGGCTGACTATAGAGAGGTTAGGTGCTGGCGCATTGCCGCGAGCGTGGAGTGGAGGATCCTGAAGGAGAACTGTTGCTGGTGTTTTTAAATCTGTAGTCTTAACTGTTTGTCCTGTTCATGTCCGAACTCTGTTGGCTTAAAGGTGGTCCGGAGTCCGTGTGAGTTGGTTACGGCGGCAGACACTGAGGAAGCAAATGTGGCTGTGGTAGCGATTGTGTTTCACGACATGGTTGAAGAGCTTCAGGGCAGAGGAAATTACCTGGCAGTAGCAGTGGGAAAGGGACTCCCTGAGATTCTTGTAGAGAGAGGAGGAAAACTTCTTCAAGGCAGGCATCCTTGCAAGAGGATTCGCAGTAGGGTTAAAATCAAGGAGGCACAAACAATGACTGCAGATGCTGGAAACCAGATTCTGGATTAGTGGTGTTGGAAGAGCACAGCATCCAAAGAGCAGCGAAATCGGCGTTTCGGGAAAAAGCTCTTCATCAGGAATAAAGGTAGTGAGCCTGAAGGGTGTGGAGATAAGCTAGAGGAGGTTGGGGGTGGGGAGAAAGTAGCATAGAGTACAATAGGTGAATGGGGAGGGGATGAAGGTGATAGGTCAGGGAGGAGAGAGTGGAGCAGATAGGTGGAAAAGGAGATAGTCAGGTAGGACAAGTCTGGACAATTCATGGGGACAGTGCTGAGCTGAAAGTTTGGAAAGAGGGTGAGGTGGGGGAAGGGAAATTGAGGAAATTGTTGAAGTCCACATTGAGGCCCTGGGGTTGAAGTGTTCCAAGGCAGAAGATGAGGCGGTCTTCCTCCAGGCGTCTGGTGGTGACGGAGCGGCGGTGAAGAAGGCCCAGGATCTCCATGTCCTCGGCAGAGTGGGAGGGGGAGTTGAAATGTTGGGCCATGGGATGGTGTGGTTGATTGGTGCGGTGTCCCGGAGATGTTCCCTCAAGCGCTCTGCTAGGATGCGCCCAGTCTTCCCAATGTAGAGGAGACCGCATAGGGAGCAACGGATACAATAAATGCTATTGGTGGATGTGCAGGTTAAACTTTTATGGATGTGGAAGGCTCCTTTAGGGTCTTGGATGGAGGTGAGGGAGGAGGTGTGGGCGCAGGTTTTACAGTTCCAATGGTGGCAGGGGAAAGTGCCAGGATGGGAGGGTGGGTTGTAGAAGGGCGTGGACCTGGCCAGGTAGTCACGGAGGGAACGGTCTTTGTGGAAGGCGGAAAGAGGTGGGGAGGAGAATATATCCCTGATGGTGGGGTCTTTTTGGAGGTGGCGGCAATGTCGGTGGATGATTTGGTTTATGCTAAGGTTTGTAGGGTGGAAGGTGAGCACCAGGGGCATTCTGTCCTTGTTACAGTTGGAGGGGTGGGTCTGAGGGCGGAGGTGTGGGATGTGGACAAGATGCGTTGGAGGGCATCTTTAACCACGTAGGAAGGGAAATTGCGGTCTCTAAAGAAGGAGGCCATCTGGTGTGTTCTGTGGTGGAACTGGTCCTCCTGTGAGCAGATCCGTTGCCCTCTGGGCCCCGCCAGTGACACCCTCATCCTGTGAATGAATAAAGAATAAAAAGTTCAAGTTTTGTTCCTTCTCTAGTAGGTACATCCTACAAACTGAATCACAAACTTTTCTCGTACACGCTGAACAGACATCTTTCCATCCAAGCCCTTAACACTATTGCACTCAGAGGCTATGTTGGCATAATCAAATCCCCTTATCATTGCAACCATTTTATTCTCACAGATAACAGATCTACTCGTAAATTTCCTGTGGACTATTGGGCGAGGGTCTATAGTAAAATCCCAATGAGGTGATCATCCATCTCATATTTCTCAGTACCACCCAAATAACTTGACTGGATGTTGGAGCAGGAAGGTCCTCCTGAAGCCCAGCTGTAATGTTATCCCTCATCAAAAACGCTACTCACCCTTCTGTTGCCTCGTTCAATCCTTGCTATTGTATCGATACCTAGGAACATTAAGGTGCTGGCCATTTCCTTCCCTAATCCATGCCTCTGTAAAAGTTTCAATATCCGAGTGTTATGTTCAAAACCATACCCTGAACCCATCTGCCTTTCCTGTCAGGCCTCTTACATTGCATTAAATGCAGTTTACCTGCTCAGTCCGACCTCACTTTGTGACTTGCCCTTGACAGTCTACCTCTGAACAGTATCACCCTCAGACTTGCCTCTTTTCTCACTACCGCTTTGGGTTTTCTCCCACTCCCTGACTTGTTCAATCCCTCCTAAGGAGCGCGAGCAAATCATCCCTTCCAATGCAGGTGCAATCCATCATTCTTATTCAGGTCGATTCTACCCTACAAGAGATTCCAATGATTCAAAAACGTGAATTTTTCTCCCCTCCACCAGGTCCTTGGTCACTCATTCATCTGCTCTTTCCTTCTATTCTCACTCTCACTAGCATGTAGTACTGGGACTAATCCATACATTATTATCCTTACGGGCCTACTTTTTAAACCTCGAAGCTGATTTGGCATATTCTTACCAGGACCTCATCCTTCCTCTTCATATTACATTGATACCAATGTACATCTGTAGCAAATCACAATTAACGTGGATCAGTCATGGCTCTGAATAACGGAAAATAACAGTCACTGGATTTGTTTCAGCACTCACGGATGACTTCGGAAATGTGATAACTGAGTGAAAAACTTTCCCGCATGAGGAACAATTATGTCTCCTCAGTGTGAACTTATTGATGTGTCAGCAGACTGGACAAACGAGAATAAAAGCATGTTCACACTTAGGCCAGGTGAATGATCCATTCAGATTGAGGTCCATGGTGTGTCAGCGGGTTGGATAATGTCGTAAATCCCTGGCCACACTCAGAAGTGGAGAACGACCTCTTCCCAGTGTGAAATCGCTGCTGTACAGTGAGGTCAGATGATCACGTAAACAAACACAAGAGAAGAACATTAGAATAGTGTCTCATCACAATGAAAACGTCGTTGGACCATCAGTTCATCAGAACATATAGAGAACTTTCTGCATTTTGGACATTAAAAAAAAATCCTGCCTGTGTGAACTCGGTGGTGGGTCAGCAGGTGTGAGGACTGCAGGCATCCCTTTCTATACTGCACCCAAATGAATGCCCTCACCCCAGTGAGATTGTGGCGACGAGCTTCCAACTTACATGTGTATGTACATACGATCCCAAAAGCCTCACATTTTCGCCTTGGCATGACTCCCACCGTTTTATCGTGTCTGTTTCTTTAGTTGGAGGGTGCTTTAAACAGACACATGTACCGATTTTCCCTGGAGTGATGCCTTTCAGATATTAGAACCGAGGAAAACGATGTTAAGAAACAGAGCACGGTAACAATTGTTTGTGTCTTTGTGTTTTTACAATCACATCTTTTTGCCACATTCAGTGCAGACAAGCATTTCTCCTTTCATACTTCCAGTGACATGTAATCCAAGTCCTGAGTGCATGTACCATTACATTTCGTTAGAATTATGTTTCTGTAAATTGTTTCCTCATTACATCATCTAAGGAGACTTTGTAGAAAGCTGGAACTCTTTCCACCGATTCAAACATTGGGGCTGGGGATTTGCGGCTTGCAGCCTACACTGAACATTTGTGAAACCTGCAAATGCACCTTCATGCTCTATCCGTTTCTCAAGCACTGTAACCGAGTGTGTTTCGATACTGTGCATGGTCAACCACAGTCTCTTGGTGATTGGCGAAAGGTCTGGGTCAATAGGAATAATGGAGCGGGAGGAGAAGATCAATGATCCGTCCGATTCTCCAAACAACCAGAGAAAAAGCGAAGCACAGCTGCAGGACTGGTCTGAGTGAGAGACTTCGTACCACTTTATCCTGCAGCTGTGATTGGGGGCAGAAACGGGATGACTGGAAACTGTGTTTAGGAGTGTGATCGGGAGATAAGAATAGGGAGAATTTATAAACATCTCGTGTTGTTAGAAATGGGGAAAAGTGTTGTTTTTGCAGGTATAGAAAAAGCATACAGAAAAGGGGTACAGCAAGAGAACTATTAACTCTGCAGGTATTTAGGGAATAGTATCCCTACTTTTCAGTGCATTATTATGGATAATTGAGTACTAACTTTAATGTAGATTTATTAAAGTAAATAATTCCTTTCACCATAATGTTTAAAACAACAGTTTCAGCAAAAACCAGATTACTGAAACATATAAGCGAAGCATGAAAAAGATACATTGTTAAGATGCATGTACAAGAATGGAATGTACCTGTGGATAATGAAAGAAGATGCAAAGGGGAACATCGAGATAAGAGATTAGCCTTATGACAGCAAGTGCAAGGGGGGAATTGCCAACTTGGAAAGAAAGGGGCAATGGGCGTGGAGCATAGATGGGTAGAGGCGAAATAGTAAGAGAGATTGAGTAATTAGGAGTCTGGAGAAATGACCTCACTCAGCTCAAAGGGTATTACTTTACCCTAACCTAAGTTCTAATTTGCTTTTATTTGTTTATGCAATTGAAGCCCTCACTTGTAAGTTCGTAATAATTTTTCTTGTTTCCAGCTTTGGTGGTCTCGTCTAAATTGTATTGATTTTTGTTTCTAACAGTGTCAGCTGTTTTTCCCGGATAGGTTTTGCATTCAAAGGTCCTACTCAAGGAGGCACAGATTCACAGCAGCTAATTTGATGAGGGCAAAGACAGCATGTACAGCGTTTTGGGAATGCCATTTTAATGCGCCAGTGTGCTGCAGAGCGCATGCACGGCCATGCTGTTGGACAATGTTGTGATGTCCCTGGGGATGACTCAAGAAGAGTTTGGGTGATTGAGGAGACAGATTACACAGGGTGGAGGCCAGTGACCCCAGTTACAGGGAGTTGTTACGATTGATAAATGTGCAGATAATAGTGGAATGGATGACAGTTTCAGAAACAAGTGAGCTGAGACGGGTGAATTCTGTGAAGATATTGATGTAGAAATAATAGATGAAATTGACATATGATTGGATCGCAGTTTTGGGTAAAATATGACACAGAGGTTGTTTCAACGTTAGACGGTTTCCAAAGAGAAATTAAGTTGGCAGTTAGGAATAGATTTCAGAATGGAGACTGAATGAAATGATTATCTTTCTTCTCCTACTGCGGTGAAGAATTTCTCTGATATTCCAGTACGAGACGTCAAACGTGTCAGGTCATTGCAAGTTACTAACCAAATGATGTTTTTTCACATAGATCTGCATTCATGGCCTTTGAGCAGGTGGAGATTGAAAACTTTGAAGTTGCTCTGTATGTTCTGGTCAAGTTAGAGACAAATTATTTGGACTCATTTTTACTCAACCTCTCCTATTGCCTTCCCTATCTCTGTCTCTTGTCATAACTCTCTCTCTCTCTCTCTCTCTCTCTCTCGTCTCTCAGTCTGTTCTATGAAGACTATATAGTCCTGTGTCGGACCAGACCAAGGATCAGGTTACTTTCCTGCTGCCATTCAACATCTTTGAAAATTAGCTACCTATCATTATCATCTTTCTCAAATGCAGGCCCCACGAATAACCAGATTCAGTCAACAAAGTTGTACAACCTATTCTTATGATTTTTAGAACATTGAAAACGTAACAGAAATGAGTACAGCAAAGTAGAGGCCGTTCAGCCCATGAAGCTGTGTCGACATTTTTTTCCTCAGAGGAAACTAATCTACGTACCCTTCAAATCGCTAACATTCCATGTGCCTACCCAAGATTCACTTAAATGTCCCTAATGTATGTGTCTCCACTACCACCACTGCCAGTGCATTCCATACACCCACCAACTACTGTGTGAAGATCCAACATCTGTCTTCTCCTCTTACGTTTCTTCCACTCACATTAAGTTATGCCCCCTTCTGATAGCGATTTCTGTCCTGGGACGAAAGTCTCTGACAATTCACTGTATCTATGTCCACCACCTTGTCCACCCCTATCAAATCGCTTCTCACTCTCCTGCCCTCCAGTCTGAAAAGCCACAGCTCGTCAATCTTCCTTCATACCACATTCACTCCAGTCCAGGCAGCATCCTGAAAAATCTCCTCTGCACCCTCTCTAAATTTCCCTATCCTTATTATAATACGGCGACCAGAACACAATATTCCAAATGTGGTCTAACCAGGTTTCAATAGAGCTTCAGTATCACCCTATGACTCTTAAACACAATCCTTCTGTTAATGAAAGCCAACAAATCATACATCTTCTTGACAATCCTATCAGTTTGGGTGGCAACTTTGAGGAATTAATGAACATGGACTCCAAGGTCGCTCTGCTTCTACACACTGCAAAGAAACTTTTCATGATGACTGTTATCAGCATTTAAATTTGACCTTCAAAAGTGAACGACTTCACAACATTACAGGTGGACCTTCATCTGCCGCTTTGCAGACAAGTTCTTCAAATTGTCCATATCCTATTGCAACCTTCAGCAGCCCTCGAGAATATCCATAGCACCACAAACATTAATGTCATTGGCAAGCTTACTGACACACTTTCTACTAGTCATCCAAATCAGTCATTAAAATCACAAAGGGCAGAGGACCCAGAACAAATCCATTAGCAACACATTGATCAGTGAGCGTCAGGCTGAAAACGTTCCATCAACTACCATCCTTTGTCTCCTTTTGGACAGCTAATTTTGCTTGCAGGCTGCCACATTTGCTTGTATCCTAAGCGTCTCTGCTTTCTGATGTAGCCTGCCTTGTGGAACCTTATGAGGCTTGACCGACCCCACACGAAGCGACGCTGACTATGCCAAATCAAACTGCGGTTTTTGAGTCATCAAGCATTTTGTTCCTCAGAATCATTTGCAACAATTTGCCACCACAAACGTAATACTGACTGGACTGCAATTCCCAGGATTACCCCTATTTCCTTTCTTGAACAGGGGACTAACATTCCCACCCACCCCCTCACCTCCAAGCCACGCTCCCGCAGGCATTCAGCACCACACCAGTGGCCAGTGATGCAGGTGCAGGCGTCACTGCCACAAGCATAACAATCTTTTCCCTCACGTCCTGCAGCAACCTTGGCTATATCCCGTCTGGCCCACGAGACTTAGCGAGTCTCATTTTTTCAAGACTTTCAGCACATCCTCCTTCTTCACATCAACATGTTCGAGGATATCATCCTGTTTCACTTTTTCCTCACAGACGGCAAATTTCCTCCCAATTATAATTACAGAAGCAAAGTATTCGTTAAGGACAACCCCTACATCCTTCCACTCCAGGCACACGTTTCCTCTAGTACCACTTTCAGGACCTACCTGACGATTTTCTTTTTCGTCACATACATGTAGAATGCCTGAGGATTTTATTTACCAGACCCAATCAAGCTTTTTTGTTTTCTCCTGCCCCTGTTTAGCACTCCAAAGCGTATTCCTCACTTTCATCCAGGTTACTTTGTAACTGTCGAGAGCTCTGTCAGATCCTCGCCTACCCAACATTAAGTGAGCTTCCTTCTTCCTCTTGTTCTGGATCGCTTGTCACAGAAGGTTGCTTCGCCCAACTAGTGAGCATAGAAAATAGAAAGTAGAAGATTGAATATAGAACAATGCAGCGCAGTGCAGGGCCTTCAGCCCTCGATCTTGTGCCAAATGTCGAAACTGATCTGAAGCCAATCTAACCGACTCTATTCCATTTTCATCCATATATTTCTCCATTAAGCATTTATATACCCTTAAGCTTGATGAGTATGCCCTTTAGCATACAGGACATTCCACGCACTCTGAGTAAAGAACCTAGCTCCCACATGTGTCGTATGTCTACCACCTCTCAATTTAAAGCTATGTCTCCTCATTCTATCTATCACCATTTGAGGAAAAAGTCTCTCACTGTGCATCCTATCTAATCCTCTGATCATCTTGTCTGTCTCTATTAAGTCACCTCTTAAACTTATGCCTCATGAGAACAGCCTCAGGTTACTCAAAATTTCCTCATAAGATGTTCCCTCCATACCATGTAACGTGCTGTAAATCTCCACTGCATGCTTGGCAATGCTTCCACGTCCTTCCTATAATGTGGTGAAAACAACTGTATGCAATACCACAGAGTTTTGTACAGCTGCAACATAACCTCGCCGCTCCGAAAATCAATTCATCTACCAACAAAGGCTAATGCACTGCACGACTTCTTAACAACTCTAGCAATCTGTGTGGCAACTTCCAGGGATCTATGCACATAGACAACGAGATCTTGCACTTGTCCACACTACCAAGAATCTTATCATCTCCCAGTACTGTCTATTCTTGTTCCTCCTTCCAAATGAATCATACCACATGTCTCCGTATTAAACCACATTTGCCAAATGCCAGGAGACCACTGTAGATTAGTTATGTCGATCTATAACCTGCAACATCCTTCCACACCAGCCACAACACCACAGTATTTAATGTCAATCTCTGCAAATTTGCCAACATCCAGGCTATTTTTTTAAAAAAAAATGACAAGCAACAGTTGCTCCTAAACAGATCCTCACGCTACACCACCCGTCATACCAGGATGGATATTTTCCATCAACCACTACCCTCTGTCTCCTTTAAGCTCGCCAATTTCTGATCAAAATCGCTAAATCACCCGAAATGACTTTCCTCCCTATTTTCCGCAAAAGCTTACGGTGGGGAACATTGTCAAGCACTTTACTGAACTCCATATAGACCACATCAACCGCTTAAACCTCATCCACGTGATACATAATCTTCGCAGTGTACTTATTAACGTTCTTGAGGCACGACCTTCTCTTCAAATATTTATGCTGACTATTCCTAACTAAATTATTCCTTTATAGATGATAATAAATCCTATCTCATAAACCTTCACAACACTTTGCCCACAAATGAATTAAGGCTCACTTATTTATAATTATGCAATCTGTCTATACGCTCCTTCTTCAACAAGAGGACAGCATTTGCATTCCTACAGTCTTCTGGCTCTTTTTCTTTAGACAATGACAACGTAACGATCAAAGACAAAATGTCTCCCCCCAAGCTTCCGAGAAAATTCTAAGATAAATCCCATTCCGCCCTGGGGACGTATCTGCTTTTGGACTTCCCAGAATTTCTAATACCTCATCCTTGTTAACCTCATTACTGTATAGCCAACTGACAAAATATATTCATTGAGCGCCTCTCCTATGTCAACGGACTCCACACACACTTTCCCACTGCTGTCCTTGACTGCTCCTAATTTTAATATACTCATTCCTGTAGAAAGCTTCAGGTCTTTCCTTGATCTTACCTGCCATAGACGACTAATGTCCCTTTCTGGCTCTTCTTAGCTCTCTTTAGTTCCTTCCTGGCTAACGTGTAACCATCAAGCACCCAAACAGACTATTTAAACCTCATCTTTACGTAAGCCTCCTCCTTCATCTTGATAAGCTATTCAATCTGGTTCCCTCGCTTGACCATTTTCTCCCTGTCTGACCGGGACATGCTCCTCAACGACTCGAAGTAGCTGTTCCTTAAACAAGCCCCAAATTTCAATTGTGCCCATCCACTGCAGTTTCCTTCCTCATCCTACCCATCTGAATTGTGGAAAGGTATTCAATTGGAGATCCCTTTTATCAATATAGTAGTGAAGACGAATACACAAGGAAAAAGATTTTGAGAGTGCAAACATGGTTTTATAGTTTTCCTAACAACGAACCTACAAACTTCGAAATTTCAAAGATCCCTACCATAATCTGCACATTCAACATGAAGAAACGTCAGTTTAAATTGTTTGAAACTGAGGAGTCATTCACTTACACTTTTGAATTGTTCAATGCTCCCATGACCACGAAACAAAAATTTAATCTCATTGATTTCAGTCTAATTCTGCTTACAACGTGTGGAGATCTGAAAGCAGACAAAGTAGAGGGAAGGAAGAGATTGGAATTTAAGGAATGAAATTATGTAAGAGTGCTAACATTTGGATTTCAACTGAGAGAGGAGATCGAGTGGCTAGGACATATGTTAATGGATGTACTACAAGGAAAAGATAAAAATGAGCCATTTAAACGCCACCGTCTCACGATTAAACAATGCTGAGCCTCAGTGGTCAGTGCAGAAAAAGAAACAAACAGCAACGCTGTCAGGGAACAGACAAGGTGTGGGTGAATAAGACCAGAATTTTCTCTAGTTTTCATTCTGGCAGTGTAGACCTTCAGGGATGGTGCCACGGTGCCAAGTTTTGAAACTAGAGCTCCTTGCTTCAGTCAAAGCAGCTAAACCTGAAGCAGTTCCACACACAGGGAACTTGGAACACGAATCACATAACAAGATTTAACTAGATCTCTCATGGGGCTTGGGTGAATTTACGAGGCTGTGAAGGAATGCACCGTGGTTGCTCTGATTCAAAATTAATTTGAGTTTTAATCAACGTCTGAAGCTATCAAAAGTATGCTTCAGTCTGTCCAGGAAGATAGTCAAACTCAGAAGTTCGAGAATCGAATATCTCACAGCAACTGAACATAATGGATTCATCTTTTGAAAATTTATTTCAATTCAATTTCTACTCATACCGTATTTGATAAGAGATTTTTAATTAACAGTAGAGGAATGGGCAGGGCTGATGATGAGGTAGAGGTAAGGGTTTGCAGTAGCCATGTGAAAAAGAACATGGCATTTCTGACTGATGTCAACCTGTGGCAGTGCATCTGTGAGAAACAGGAAGGACCAGGGATAACACCTTGTCGGACACCAAGTTCAGGTCTTTGCAAACACCATGAACTCCAAGTTGTTTTAAGAGAAAAAGATCGGTCAATATGTAGGAAAAGGGTGATTGAAGTGTGAACACGATCAATGAACGTGTGCAGTAAGATTGTATCTTTGAAACAAAAATGCGCCACATTGACAAAATGCCCTCTAAATGGGTAGAAACTATAGAAGACTGTAAGGTCTGGGGTCAGGCAAGGACAACAATGATAGGGAGTTACAGAAAAGCAGAGCAACAGCAGAGAACGTTCTGAATCTTGGTGTTATCTATGTTTCTTGAACATCTCAGACTTGTTGGTAGAAAGAGGGAAAAACTTAAAAAGAGCTTCACTTGTTGTGAAGATATTAAAAGACTCAACTCAATGGGTGTAACACAATGCTAATTCATGTGAATTGTATTCTGAGAGTTCACATCTCAATCTGTTCTGGAACTTACTAACGTGAATCGAAGATGATCGAATAAGAAATGTCTCGGAGCAGCATTTTCTGAATAACAAAGGTGACTTCTACATTTATTACTTAACTCACTCGTGTCTCAGAGGTTGGATATGTGAGTGAATCTTTTTCAAAAAGCACAAGTAAACAGCCTTCTGGTCATGTAAACCCACTGGTGTAGAGTGAGGGCGGATGATTGACTGTAGCCAGTCCGACAGTGAGAGCTCCTCAGTAGTGTCTCCTGTGCATATAAATGCATTGGTAGGAAATCAGGTAACTGAGATTTGAAATGCCGCTTCTCCCAATCTGGGCAGAGGCAGCTCTTTGGATTTCCTTCATCTCACTGACAATAAAGCTCCTCACACGTTTTGTTGAATTGGTGGGCGAAAAAGTGAAAGAACATCGATATAGAAACAGTGTGTTCGAGACAAGAAGAAAATTACACACACTGCATTTTACACAAAGCTAGTTTATTTGACTGTCATCTAAATTAAAATACAAATATGTAGGTGGTTATTGACATCGGCAAAAATAGACCAGATTGAAAATGGTTCACTTTGGAGTGTGATTAACAGAAAAATCCAATAACTACAGTTTCTTGTGAATTCTCTGGCGACTCAGGGGCGGTGATAATTTTGTGAATTCCTTCCCACAGTTTGGGCAGGTGAATGATTCCTCTCGAGTGTGGACATGCTTGTCCAGGATGACTGTGTGAACTACTTCCAATTGTCAAAGGAGATTGTTTCACCCCAGTGTGAACACACTGCTGAATTGTAACAAAATCTAGAGAAGATAGGATCACTTTAATACAGTAACTCTTTACTGAGTTTAAGTTATAACAAACTGAACAGTTTACTGAACACCAAGGAGTCACGCTGATATATACAAATGAGTACCTGAGTTTGTTTGCTGAAACATCGGACCAATGAGAGGTTAGAAATCATGGAGAATAAATGAAGAGTATTTTGAAACTCGGTCGAACAGCAATTTTCAACAGCGCAGAGAGTGGTGCGTGTATGCAATGAACTGCCAGAGGAAGTGGTGGAGCCTGGTACAATTGCAACATTTAAGAAGCATTTGGATGGGTACATGAATAGGAAGGGTTTGGGCAGATCAAGTCCGGGATTCGGACAGGTTTGGACAGCTCGTGTATGATACCTAAGAGACATAAAGATGTACAGCACAGAAGCAAATCTTTCAGTCCAACTCGCCCATGCCAACCAGATATCCTAACCTAATCTAGTCCCACCTGCCAACACTCGACCCATATCCCTTCAAACCCTTTTTATTCATATACCCATCCAGTTGCCTTTTAAAAATTGCAATTTTACAAGCTTCCAACACTTGCTCAAACAACTAATCTGATACAATATCTTTGCCCTCTCATCCTTAACCTATGCCCTCTCGTTCTGGACTCTGCCACCATAGGTAAAGCAAATTCTCTATTTATATATCCATTCCCCGCATATTCTGATAAACCTCTTTAAGGTCACCCCTCAACCTCCGACGCTCCAGGAAAAACAGTCCCAGTGGTGGGCCACAAGGACTGGTGCTGGGTCCTCTCCTTTTTGTCATTTACATAAATAATTTGGATGCGAGCAGAGGAGGTACAGTTAGGAAGTTTGCAGATGACTCCAGAATTGGAGGTGTAGTGGTCAGCGAAGAGTGTTACCTCAGATTAAAACAGAATATTGACCAGATGGGCCACTGGGATGAGAAGTAGCAGATGGAGTTTAATTCAGATAAACGCGACGTGCTACATTTTGGGAAAACAAATCTTAGCAGGACTTATACACTTAATGGTAAGGTTCTAGGGACTGTTGCTGAAAAAAAGCGACCTTGCAGTGCAGGTTCAAAGCTCCTTGAAAGTGGAGCAGCAGGTTGATAGGATAGAGAAGAAGGCATTTGATATGCTTTCCTTTATTAGTCAGAGAATTTAATAGTAGTTGGGAGGTCACGTTGCGGCTGTACAGGACATTTATTAGGCCACTGTTGGAATATTGCGTGGAATTCTGCTCTCCATCCGATCGGAAAGATGTTTTGAAACTTGAAAGGGTTCAGAAAAGATTGACAAGGATGTTGCCAGGGTTGGAGGGGTTGAGCTTCAGCGAGAAGCTGAACACGTTGGTGCCATTTTCCCAGGGGCGTCGGAGGCTGAGGTGTGACTTTATAGAGTTTACAAAGTTATGAGGGCCTTGGATATGGGAAATAGGCAAAGTCTTTTCCCTGGGGTCAGGGAGTCCAGAACTAGAGGGCATAGGTTCAGGGTGAGAGGGGAAAGATATGTAAGACACCTTAGGGGCAGTTTTTTTCACACAGAGGGTGGTACGGTTATGGAATGAGCTGCCAGAGGTTGTGGTCGAGGCTGGTATCATTGCAACATTTAAGAGGCATTTGTAAAGGTATATGAACAATAACCGTTTGGACGCATATGGGCTGAGTTCTGGCAAGTGGTATTACGTGGCTTTGGGATATCTGGTTGGCATTGACAGGTTGGACCGAAGGGTCTGTTTCCGTGCTGTACGTCTGTATGATTCTATGACTCGAAAGTTTCTTAATAGCTCAGATCCTCCAACCCTGCAAAATCTTTGTAGATCTTTTCTGAACCGTTTCACGTTTCACAACATCCTCCCAGTAGGAAGGAGACCAGAATTGCACTCATTTCTCCAAAAGTGGACGGACCAATGTCCTGTACAACCCTTAGTTTATCTCCCAACTCCTCAATTCTATACTGTGACTAATAAAGGGCAGCATACCAAACGCTTTCTTCACTATCCTGCCTCCACGCGACATCAGTTCCAAGGAGCCATTAACCTGCACTCCAAGGTCTCTGTGTTCAGCAACAGTCCTGAAGAACTTCCCATGTAGTGTATAGTCCTGCTAAGATTTGCTTTCTTCAAATGCAGCAAATCAAACTTATCTAAACTGAACTCAATCTGCCACTCCTCAGCCAATTCACCTATTGATCAAGATCCTGTTGCAATCTGAGATAAGCGTTTTTGCTTTCCACTACATCTCCAATTTTGTTGCCTTCTGCAAACGTACTAGCTATTCCTCGTATTATCACATTCAAATCATTTTTGTAAATGACGAACATTTCTCGACCCAGCAACGATCCTTGTAGACCTGCATTGGTGACAGGCCGCCTATCTGAAAAAAAGCCTCCACCACCACCTGTCTTCTACATTTGAGCCAGTTCTGTTAGCAAATGTCTAGTTCTCCCGGTATTCCGTGATATCTAACGTTGCTAACCAGTCTCCCATGGGGACATTGTCGAACACCTTGCTGAAATCTATTTAGATCACGTCTACCAATCTTCCACATCAATCTTCTTTGTTACTTTTTCAAAATCTCTGTCGAGTTTATGAGACATAATTGCCACACATAATGCTATGTTGACTATCCCTAACCGGTACTTTCCTTTCTAAATACATGCAGATCCTTTCCCTCAGGGATTCCCCCCAAATACTTGCCACCAGCGACATCAGGCACATTCTTCTATAGTTCCATGTCTTGTCCTTATCAACTTTCTAAACAGTGATAGTAGTCCTGGGGATTTATCCACTTTTTAGCGTTTCAAGATATCCAGATTTTTGATGCGTAGTTTCCATAATGATTTAAATGGATTTTGCTTTTAGTGTCATATGTCTTCGAATGAATTCTATGTGAGATAAAATCTGTTAAATTTCGAATACTTATCGTTAGTTCAATTACAAGAGAAGGAAATGGCTCTCAAACTTTCTGAAGTGGTTATGGGGACTGAAGATAGTTTCCAAATTTTATAAAAAATTTAATAAGACAGAGGAAGTATTTACTTTTCGAATTTACCAAGAACTTGGAATTGGATTTAAACAGACACAAAAGGAAATTTAAAATGTAATGGAGTTTGCTAAGCACTTAGATATATCATATAAACAGCCAGTCGCCAGGATATTAGAAAGAACTTTAACGAGGCAACTGGAATTAGCATCAAAGAAAGAGGGAAAAGTTTGCTAGCTGAGCAAAACGAGAAAGAGATAGATAGATAGAGAGAGAGAGAGAGAGAGAGAGAGAGAGAGAGAGAGAGAAGAAAGAGAAAGAGAAAGAGAGAGACGAAAGAGAAATAAGAGAAAGTGTTTGTTCTTCGGATTTTTACAAATATGACTTTAAAACTGCCATATTTCAATGAAAAAGATGTCGAAGTTTCTTTTTTTCTTTTGAAAATATGGAGTAGCCAGGGAACTTGTGGATTAGGCTCGTTCAGAATAAACTGGAACAAAGAGCTCATGAGATGATTGCAGCGCTGACAGATGAGGGATCATGATATGATGCAGATGTCAGACAGATTATTTTTACTGCTTACGAATTGGTACCAGATGCTTATAAAGAAGGAACCAGGTGCCACTTCCACTGAGTTCAAAACAATTAACAAAGCTATTTTGATACATGGGAGATGACCTTAAAAATGGGTAGGACATATGGGGCTCTCAGAGAGATTATTTTGCTTGCAGACGTTAAAAAAAATACTTCCAGAGATGTTAAGAACTCATTCTGGTGAACAGAAAGTTCAAGAAGTGGGAAGAGCTGCAGAGTTGGCAAATAAATATGCATTAGTGCATTTGGCAAAATCCATCTTCTGATCGGAATTTTATCATGTTAGGGATAGGGATTGGGAAAAGGGGAGATCCTTTACGACAAAAGAAAGAAAAAAAGCAGATCACCTGAAAATAGCTTATCACAGTGAAAAAGGAAGCGGAAAAGGGTGAAACGAAGATGACAGGTCTCAAGAATTTCCCTGTGGTAAGTTGGGACGGGTAAAGTTACATTTGAAGAAAGGCAGTGGGGGAAAACATGTCTTAAAATAAGGTACAGCAGTGTTATTAGAGGAATTAGTAAAGGAAACTCGAATATAACTTCAGGAGCTGCAAGAGTGTTCAGCTTCAGCAAGGGCTGGGCATTGAGTTTGTCTCCGACTCCATAAAGGCTTCAGCTTTTGTGTGCAATTTACACTCAGGAAGAACAGGGAAGAAGTGAAAAAGTTGTAATGTTAAGAGATAGGGGATCTGGATAGTTACTAATAGCAACAGATGAAACATTTGATGTTTTTTAAATATTTTACCTGAGAGAGTTCTAGTTTCTGGAACAGACGGACAGAAAACTCGCATTCGCCTGTGGAATATTATTTTGGAGAGCCAAATGTAGCTGTGGAGTTGATAGCGGTAGTGATTGACAGAGTGACATTTCCAGGAATATAGTTGTAGAAGCGACTTAGGAAAATCCAGGTTGGAAGTGATGTTCGCAGTTATGGTGAATTCGAAGGAAAATCGGGGATCTGAGATGTAAAAAGAAAAATGCTGTTTTTTTTTCCCGACTGTATAGTCAAACAATTGCACTATCATAAATTACAGCAAGAAGGAAAAACTAAGGAGAAAGATGAAGGATTTGAGACTCGGTTAGGTGATTCCCTGCTTCATGGAATGGTACAGGAAAACCCAGAAAGGACAGCGTGTCAGGCAGACGTGTTTCATCCTGAAATACTCACGGGCATACAAAAGAAAAATGCGATGACAAAAGATAAATAGCATGGTGCAAGTTAGAAAATGAATCGCAATGTGTTCCTAAGGGTGATTATCTTAAGGATAGAATCCTAAGGCAGAAATGGAAACCACGACAGATTAGAGCAGAGAAGTAGTTGGGTGGAAGTGCAACACATAGTTACCAGTCGCATACCAATAGGCAGTATTACGGGTAGAAAACTAATTCCCTGTTGATTGTCATCGAGCTGTGAGGAAGATTCGGGCTAAGGTGTACAAATACGCAATTTGGCCTGGATTGTGTAAGGATGTGGTTGAATTTTGCCGCACTTGTAAAATATCACAGAAGATACGAAAGCCACCAAAGAATTATATCATAGTTTCTGCCCGGAAGAGTGAGGAAGTAAATGCAGATAGCATGAACATTGATGAGCCACAATATAAATTGAATAATGAGGAAGTGCCTGAAGGAAGGGTTGGGTACTGAGCTGTCTGTCTCAGGATCAAAGAACCTAGTTGAAAAGTTTGTTGAAGCAGTAGTAGGATATATGCAGGAATAGAAAAGGGAGGATTAATGTTATTCTTCATGAGATGAAAGTGGGAATGCTTTCCCTGCAGGCTGAATCTTCCGGAAGCAATACCGGTAGAGAAGGAGGTTGATCCAATTCCGAATGAGATATCGTTAAACTGAAACAGAATGAATGAAGTTCGACGATTATGGTCATTCCCCAAACCTGACAGAACTAAATGATTTTGTGTGCACTGTCGGATGTTCAACGTCGTAACTAGATCATACTCTTAGTCAATACCAAGTTTGTAGGGCTGTGGAGAGAAACTTGAACTAGACACTGTCATCACGAAGTTAGACTTACTGTGTAGTTATTGGCAGATACCTTTATTGGAAAAAAAAGAGAGAAGCAGATAGCACTCCAAATGGAATATACCAATTCACAGTAATGCTCTTTGGAATGAAGAACACATCTGGCACTTTCAAAAGACTCATGAAAAGAGTTATGGCAAGATTATTTATTTGTGCAATGTACATCGATGATTGCTGATCTTTAGTCATTCATGGAAAGGTCACATGGTTCAGTTGACAAAATTCTTCAGAAGACTGCCGAGGATAAAACTGGTTAAATACTATCTAAGTCTGAATTAGGGTATACAGTCGTGACGTTCTTGGGACATAATATTGGAAATGGAAGAATGACCCCAAGGAACCTGAAATTGGAGACTATCAAGAAATTTCCACGACTATCTTTGAAGAAAGATTTTTTTTTGATTTTTGCATCCGATCAGTATCTACCGAATATTTATGTCAAACATCTGCAGCATGTTTAAACCACGTACAGATTTGCTAAAGAATACAAACTTGGATGGACAGAACACTGCCAGGTTGTATTTGAAAAACAAAAAGCCATACTGACCATTACAGTAGTTTAAGCCGCACCAAACTTAGTGAAGCACTATAAAGTCGTGATCATCGCCAGCGTTATTGTGATATTGTTGCAGGAAGATGATGATGGAATTGAATGGCCAATTGGTAAGTTTTCAACGAAACTCAATATTCATCACAATAGATACTCCACCGTTGAAAATGACTTGTTGAACCTAGTACTACCCTTACAGAATATTATGTTTATATGATGGATAATACTTCGGAGATCTTTGTATACACCGGCCACAACCCTCACGCTTGTTTGGATAGTTTGAAGGAGAAGAAGTGGAGACTATTTCGATACTTTCTGAAGTCAAAGGCTTTTAACTCAAAGATTGACTCAAGGCAAATCAAAAAATGTAAATGTTGATGCATTTTCTATGATTTAAAAAAATGTCAACTGGGTATTTTATAATTGAGATTATGGAGGTATGGCTGCAGGATAATACGGGATGAGAATGAAAAGTCCTTCGATTTTCAGTATTTAGAAAGGACAGGCAACAAGAAAAAAATGGTGGAGTGGCATTGCTAACAGAAGAGGAAATTAACATAATAGTGGGAAATGATATTAGCTCTGACAATGTGCAGACTGTATTGTTATGAAGTCGAAAGAGTGTATGATCAATTTCATATCGAATCCGTTTTCTGAATTTTGAAGTAAACTTCAAAAGTAAAGTGTTGTCGCAACTTCCAGAATACAGAACAGCTAAAAGACAGGATGTTCCAAAGCAGATAAATGAAACGCTTGGCTATTAAATGGGTACCTGCGAATTGTTTACTTCTTTAACAAAAAAAAGACAAATATAACGAATTAGTTAAAATTATGCCCAGAATATCAAAACCAAATTGTGGTTGCATTTCCTGTGTTGATAACATCAGTCCAATAAGAGTGACCGACGTTGAGGTACATACAAATATTGTTTAGAGCAATTACTGTGCAGCTGGAGAACAAATTCCATTCAGTGAATTTGATACACTGCTCTAATGCAAATCCAAGAAAACAGTATCTATGTAATAAACAAAATTTCCTTTACCGTAAAACGACTCAAAGTAAAATCAAAGATAAAGGATACCCAAGAGAAGACAACAGACTCGGGAATACGAGGAAGAAGACTAAAGAAAAGCAGAATGCCACGTGTGGGAACATTAAGAGATTAAGTGTCAATATAACGTTATTATTAATTGTATTATTCCAACAACAGATCAATATAATTCTGGTCAATTGTGCTTGGTGCTAATTAATGGAAAGAATATTTGTATTGTTAATAGTTTTTGTTAGTTTTTACTGTTATAGTGAGTAAAATATTTTTTCTATGTATTGTATAACAGGAGTCTTCTTTCATTCACACATCTTTGAAAGAGTACGAGGCAAGGACGATCTTCTGTGTGTGTTTCAAATTAATTAGCAAGAGATTCGACTCTGCTTAATAACAGTATATGTACAGTTGAGAAATACCAAGGGATAAGAAATATTTTCTCAATTTTCAAAGGAAATCATTTGTCAATGTTCCTGAGCAATGATATTCGATCCCCATAAATCTCTATTCACCAAGTGCACATTTTTCCTGTTACTCATACTTCGTCTGCGACTTCTCTTCCTTCTGCCTACCTTTTCCTTATACACCTAACTCCCCTGCGATGCCATTTCTACAGATGCATGCCCTTCTATTGACCAGCCCCTTCCACACTCCTCTTCTGTCACTACCAATCTGTTTCACACCACCTTCCCTGTTCCTCCGAGTTCCCCTGACTCTTCCATCTCCCTTTTGCTCTCCAACTATTTTGATGGAAGTTTATGATATCTCTATGGCTATTGGTCATCGGAGGATGACGAGATTGAAACAGTCCATTCTCTATTAGAAACGGACAGCGATTTATGTTTGCGACACTGGCGCATTAGGAATAGGATGGCTTAGTTTCCAATGAAGTGGAGTAAAGCTTCTTCCTATACCTCTGTCCCAGCGCCTAAACAAGCAGCCTCATCATAAATAGGATAAATTACTTCGGACAGCATCAGAAGGCCATGCATAAGTCATGTTCTAAGTACTATGAGTACAGTGAGCACGTTGTTCAACTGAACTGTGCTGTGACATTTGTTCTTTACTGTTTCGGCTGATGTTCCAATGTCATTTGAGGTAAGATCAAAGTGACTTCCCTTGCCATCAAAGTAGTACCTGATTGGGTGTGGCATTACGGACCCTGAGCAAACTCGAAGTCATGGGTTTTGTAGAAAATTCTTCACTTGTAATATCCTCGACTGTGCACTCACAAAACCAGTTTATCTGTAGAGGGTCTTTAAAGTTCATTGACTGCTGTTTTTGAATGTTGTTGGGTTTATGAGCCACCATGAAACCAAGGGTCTTTATAGTCTGGCAGTCATTTCTGAGATGTCTTTGATGTTGGGGAGGGTGGCGACAGTTTCTGGATGTGTTTTGTCTGTTTGTTTGCGTTTGTTGCGGAGAAATCTATGGACTGTATTCATTGGGTATATATGGACAACAAGCAAAACTTATGTCATTTGCAAAATACCGTGCAAGGACGAAACAAACACTACCTTGGACAAACAGGGAGCAAACTCGCCACCAGCATATACGAACACCAAATAGCCACAGAACGATATTACAATCTCTCACTCTTATCCTTGCATACAGATGAGGAAGGGGATCACTTCTACTGGGGCAACACATCCAACCTAAGGCAAGCCAAATAGAGACACGCACGAGACTTCCTCGAAGCATGTCATTCCAATCCGACCAAGGTCAACAAACATATTGACTTGCAGCTGGTTTACCACATCGTGAGAAAAAGAACTAGAAATGACATCATCATAGGAAGTGATATCACCACAATAAATGATATCAGCAACACAATGAAATCCAAACATCTAAATAGAAAGCAGGACATATCTGCAGTGCTTTAACGGGAGGCTCACTGAATGCATTACTTGATATAGTGACAACACGGTTGAAAATGAACGTTCCAGTTCAGATAGCAAACCTACATGCAGAACCTCAAAAAGAGCTACAAATTTTGTCAAATCTCGCTGAGCTGTATTTCTTCTGTGGTTCTCTTGAATTGTCCCCGTCGTTCTGCACATTTTGACGTCATTGTGTGCCCATTCTTAAGTATGAATGTACTGTGGATACATACACAATCTTATCAACCTGTATGCTCAATGAATAAAAACTGCATATCTAAAATTTAATTCTCTCTATTTAAAATTGTCCTGCTCTGTTCACATTGCTAATCGACTTTCCATCACGTAATTGTAATCTGTTCCCTTGTTCTACATTTGTATTTATTTCATCTTTCAGAACGCATGACTGGGCAATATCATTGTGAACCCCTCCAGTCTCCACAGACATTGTCCTAATCCTTTCTCTCGCTGTTAATGTCAACGAACCATAGGTTTTAATGAGCAAGGTCATTTACTTGCCACTTTTGGCATTTGTCTGCAGTCACAACATATAAATGCAATAAGATGTTTGCCAATTCATATTAATTTAAAATAAAAAGCTGAAATGCGTTGTGCATTGAAGTTACACATTTGCCATGCTAGAGTAGGGAGAAGTATGATTAGCCAAATACACACTGCCTGTTCATGGTCATGGCAATTATGGCTAGTGACAATCTTTTGGTTGCCCGGATTGCTCGTGGAGTAAAACTCTGCAATATGACAATATCTGAATTGTTTGTTTTTTGAGGGGGGCAGGATTCACAGCATTTTGCATTGACAACGCAGCAGTATCATCTAGCCTGCGGAAAGAACAGATCCAACCATCTATCTCATGACTGACTTTGCTAAACCAATTGGTGGTAGTAGGTAAGAGCAATAGCGAGCGATGTCAACACACAAACCAGTCCAGATGTTATTGTGAACTGAACGAGTAATATTGAAAGGGTTTAACCGGAATTGTGTGTTCAGTGACTGTGATTAATGTCGTTCTCCACGGATTCACAATGTGCCACTGGAGGGTTTCGCTTTCCTATTAGTAGGGGGCTTCTTTCAATGTGTTATCCCATTGTAGCAGCAGAAATATAATTTCTGAAAATTACCAGGATCAGCTGCTGCAGAGAAATGCAGAGAAGAGATCAGAACCTGAGAACCATGGACTGGAATGTTCCAACAATGGATTTGAATCTGAGTACAATTGACTGGAATGTTAAAACAATGGACAGGTCTTTATCCTTGGGTCTTTACTGGCTTTCCTCATCTTGGGCAACATTACCATTGCGGATATTAGGTGTACTGATGATTATTCAGGCAGGTTACTACCCCATCCTCGCTATTGTTGGTGTTCCTGGTAAGTCTCTCTACCTTTGTCCTTTTTTTAATTCCGTAAATCGTGTAGAACTTCATAGCTACTTGTATTATTTGGCAAAGAAGGGAACAGTTGGCTTCAGTTTCAATAACATACTACGTTCAATTTCAATGAATTTGAGACCATTACAGACATCTGAGAACAAGTCTGTTCATAAGCTCGAGAACCCTTTTTGCATTGAATTGATTTACGTTTTGGTATTGCCTCCATCACTAAACCTGCCCACTCCTGACTCCATAATGTCTCCCGTCTCCATCTCGCATCAGTGGTGTTGCTGAATAAACCATTATTGTGCTGCGAAAAAACTGAGACTTTATTGTTCCATTTCTCCCCCAACTATTCGCCCAGTTACACATAATTCAATTTATTTGTGTCCAGAAATTTAAGTCACGATAGGGACACCATGTCGCACGACAAATAGGCGATAATTCAGATAGCAGAAAGTGAGGACTGCAGATGCTGGAGATCAGAGCTAAAAAATGCGTTGCTGGAAAAGCGCAGCAGACCAGGCAGCATCCAAGGAGTAGGAGTATCGACGTTTCGGGCATAAGCCCTTCAGATACACAAGTTATTAAACTCAAGACACTGTTTCAAACTCTACCCCAGATGAAGCAGAACTCAAATTTAAATGATCAAAATTTAAATAACAAACAAACCTCACGATGAACAACTACGAAATCATGTGCATTTTCCTCAAAAACATATCTGTTTCAATGATAACCTGTGGAAGAAGAAAATCTAAATTCATCACACGTATAGTGTGACCTCAGACCACAACAATGCGCTAAGCTCTATTCTGCCTTGTGGAATGGTCACAATCAAGGGCATTTAGTCATAGTCAATGTTTGCTGTCCTTGTCACTGGTGCCGATATCCACTTTAATGTACATAGGAAAGATTAAAACATATAAAGCAAGAAACTGGAGATCTGAAAAATAAAGGAAGTGTTGGGAAAACAGAGCAGGTTTGGCAGAGAGCAAGAGTTAGAATTTCTCGTCCACTGACCATCGGACAGAACTGAAAGCAGCTGGGAAATAGTGTGATTTTTGCAGATGACAGTCGTGTTTATTTTGGAAGGAAGAAAGAGTGATGTGAACAAGTAGAAAGAAAAAGATAGAGAGAAGGAAAAGAAGCAAAAAACGGGATAGAACAATACCACGCAGTACAGGGTCTTTGGCCCTCGTTGTTGTGCCGATCCCAGAAACCGTGGGCGGCACGGTGGCACAGTGGTTAGCACTGCTGCCTCACAGCGCCTGACTGTGTGGAGTTTGCACATTCTCCCCGTGTCTGCGTGGGTTTCCTCCGGGTGCTCCGGTTTCCTCCCACAGTCCAAAGATGTGCGGGTCAGGTGAATTGGCCATGTTAAATTGCCCGTAGTGTTAGGTAAGGGTAAATGTAGGGGTATGGGTGGGTTGCGCTTCGGCGGGTCGGTGTGGACTTGTTGGGCTGAAGGGTCTGTTTCCACACTGTAAGTCTAATCAATCAGAAGCCATCTAATCTACATGATCCCATTATTATCCACATATTTATCAAAAGACCACTTAAAAACACTTGGCGACGTTTCTACTATTTCAGGCAGGGCATTCCGCGCCCTTACAACGCTCCGATTAAAAAACCTACAACTAACACCTTTTCTATATCTATTACCCCTCAGTTTGAAGCTATGCCCCACCCCCCCCACCCCGTGCTAGAAATCACATCTGAAGAAAAAGGCTTGCACTGTCTACCCTAGCTGATCTTCTGATCATTCGTAAATCTCTATTAAGTCATCCATTAACCTGCTTCTCTCTAACGAAAGCAGCCCCAAGTCCCTTAGGCTTTCCTCATAACACTTTCCTTACATACCTGGCAACATTTCAGTAAGTCTTCTCTGCACCCTTTCCAAGGGTGGTACTGCCTTTCTAAAATATGACGACAAGAAATGTATACATTACTCTAAGTGCAGCCGCACCAGAGTTTTGTACAGCTGCAACATGCCCTCATGACTACGAAACGCAATCTCTCGACCAATAAAAGATAACACATAGAATGCCTTCTTAACAACCCTATGGTTTGACAATGTTTAGGGATCTATACACATGAACCGACATATTTCCCTCATCCACACTGCCAAGAAGCTTACCATGAGAACAGCACTCTGTATTCCTGTTAATCCTTCCAAAGTGAATCACCTCACACTTCTCCAAATTAAACTCAACTTGCTGCCTGTCATTCAGCTTTGCACTTTGTCTACATTCCACTGTAACGTGCAACATTCTTTCCCACTGTCCACAACTCTAACAAAAGTGACAAAAAGCAGTGCTCCCAAAACAGATCATTGCGGGATACCTCGAGTAACTGAACTCCAGGTTGAGCATTTCCCTTTAACTACCACACGCTGCCTTCTGTCTGCAAGTCAGTTTCGGATTCAACTCGCTAAACCACACTCAATGCCATGCCTCCGAAGTTTCTGCCATCACCTACAGAGGCGAAACTTTTGAAACACTTTACTGAAATTGATATATTTCACCTCAACCACTTCATCCTCATCTATCTGATTGGTCACCTTATCAAAGAGCTCTGCGGTTCGTGAGGCACGACCTACCCTTGGCAAAACTGTGTTGACTATCCATAATCAAATGATTCCTTTCTATTTGAGTATAAATCCTGTAAACATTGAGGATATACAGGTCAAAGTCAAAGGTTGTGCAATCTCCTCCCTCGTCTCCACGAGAATCCTAGGACAACTCACATTACGTTCTTAGACTTACCTAATTCACAGTTTCCAGAATTTTGTCACCTCCTTCTTATGAACTTCAATACCGTCTAATACAATGGTTTTGTCTCAGTATTCTCCACTAAAATGCTCTTTTTCCTATGTGAATACTGACGAAAACGTTAATTTAGCGCCTCCTCTACCTCTTTGGACTCCATGTACAAGTTCACCCTATTGTCTTGACAGATGCTAATTTTATTCTAGTCATTCTTTTATTCCAAACACAGCAATGGAAAGTTTTAGAGTTTTCCTTGATCCAACTGCCAAAGATTCGCATGTCCCCTCCTGGCTCTTCTCGGCTCTCCCTTTGAGCCCTTCCTGGCTTACATTTAACACTCAAGAGCCAGAATTGAGCCTTCACGTCTCATCTTTACATAATCCTTCTTGGTCCTCTTGATCTGAGACTTTATTTCTTTAATAAACCATGCTCCCTCGCTCGACCACTTCGGTAATGTGTGACAGGTGCACACTCATGATACACAGCAGCTGTTCCTTGAGCATGTTCCACGTTTTAGTTATGATCAGCCCCTGCAGTTTCCTTTCCCATTCGACACATCCCAAATTCTACCTAATTGCAGCATAATTGCTTTCCCCCATCCATAAATTTCGCTCTGCAGTAAATACCTACCCCTTTCCAACACTAAAGTAAACTTAACTACATTGTGGTCAAGATCACGGAGGCGCTCATCTATTTCCAAATGTAACACCTGGCCCGGTTCATTAGCAGTACATAATCCAATGAGTTCTCACGTCTTGTTGGCCTATCAGCACACGGTATCAGCAAAACCTCCTGCACACAATGAACAAAAACCTATCCATCTAAAGTAGTCAAGCCACAGTGCTTCCAGTCAATGTTAGGAAAGTTAACTCCCCCAATAACAACTACTCTGTTACTGTTATCCAGAATCATCTTTGCAATCCTTTTTTCTTAATTTCTGGAAATTTTCAAATGCTGATAGAAAACTCCCAAAAAGTTGGCCTCTCCTTTTCCAATTCTAACCCCATACCATACTACCTCAGGAGACGAGTCATCATCAACTGTCCTCTCTGCCACCGTAGTATTGTTCTTGACTACCAACGCAACACCTCATCCTCTTTAAACACCTTCCCTGTTCTTCCCTGTTCTACACCACGGAACCTGCAATAACCATGCCTTACCCATGTCTCCGAAATGGCTGTAACGTCGCAGTCGCAGGTAATAACCCGTCCTGCAAGTCACTTACTTTATTCCGGATGTTCCTGGCGTTGAAATAGACATACTTCAAATGACCCTTCCTGCCTGCCGGTACACTCCTGCACACTTGAAACATTATTCAAGACCTCAGTTCTCTCAACCTCTGTAAACTGGAGCGACAATTCAGGTACCTATTCCCCTGCTGAAATAGTTAAAATCATCCTGAAGAGTAGTAGAAAAACCCTTACACCCCCCCCCAACACTCAACCCACAAGGATATTGTAACCCGTCTGTTTCAGATTGGTTGAAAATGAAATGTAATATGAACTTAATTTATTTTTCGACCCCTCCCATATTCGTGAATAGTATGCTCATGTGCGTACTTATCCAATTCTCTGTTTACTGTGAGTTATAAAGTGTGGTACTGTAAAAAGCACAGTCGTTTATGCAGAATCCAAGGTGCAGGAAAGTCGAATTTTACACATAAGCTTTTCCGAACAATTATACGGTGGGTGAGCAAGTGGGCTGAGAGACAATTTGAAGTCGGGTGAAGCTGGGGGGACGGTAGCTGGTAACCTTGTCTTTCCCACATTCCTGATGCAGTTACCTCCCACAGACACACCGCCCACTGTGAATCTCTTAGCCCCCATTGTATTTTCCTGCTAATTCCTGATGAATAGCTTTTGCTCAAAGCGTCGGCTCTTCTGCTACTCCGATTCTGCCTGAGCAGATCCGCTTTTCGAGCACCACATGTTTTGAATCTGATCTCCAGCATCTGTAGTCCTGACTTTCGACTTGCATTGAGATGCACTCTGTCTTTCTTTCCTGAGTATGTTCATCTTCTTTTATTCATTATGTCTCCTTGAGACTTGGCACATACCATGCAATTTATTTCCTTACTGTCAGCAATCCAAGTAACATGTTACCACCATTAGTAATGTAGCCAAGAGGTAAAACATGGAGCAGTCTATCTGTCCAGTGTCTGCTTCATTGGTTGGCAATGTTGGTGTATCAAAGGTATCTTCCTATTTCTGTGTACATGATTTCCGGTGATAAATGACCTCTTTCTGCTGATTTTTTTTGTGACTCAAGGAGCTGAGAAGTCTCCTCGCAGTCCGCAGGAAGAGGTTGAAGGACCTGATTTGGCTCCCCCGGTTCCTGTTTAACAGCTCAATTACTGACTGGACTCCTCCTCTTTCAGTGCAATAAACAAGAAGAACTGTACGTACTGTTTCTCTTCCTATCTGATAGTTTCATACGGTTTAATGGCTTCCTCATGTTTCCCAGAAAGAGTTCCAACCAGTGGAGAATTTGCAAGTAATTGCTATTAAGTTCAGATGTATTCACACTCATTCACGCCATCCTTCTCCGAAATGAAACATATAGTAATGTTGTGCCACCACTAAACATTAAAGTGTGACATATTGAACTTTCACCAGGCTGTTTATGTTCATTCCTGTTCCCTTTTTAAGCAGGAGCGACCTATAATTTTAAGTCATAATATGAAGATAAGAAGTGTTTGCGTCCCCACAGGTTTTGCACAATGAATGTCGAAGTTAAAATTGAAATATTATTTTCTTAATATTGAATCCGTAGATTTTGTCTCCCGTACAAGAAGAAAAATTCATCAGCTGTGCATTTGAACGATTCTCATCAATCTCTTACATGGTTCAGTACAGAATATCTGGCATTCTCAGGCCTTAAGTGTTCTGGCATGAGAATTGTTCTGGTTTTGTCGAAGTTTATAAAATCATAGTGAGCAAGGTTTGGGTGAATTCCCAAATTCACATTGCTGGGTGGGCGAGTCCAAAACTCGAGGGCATAGATTTAAGGTGAAAGCTGAAAGATTGTAAAGAGATCAGAGGTTTTGTTTTCACACAGAAGGCGGCGGGTGTGCGGAATAAGTTGCTCAAGGAAATGGTGGAATTGTTGTTATTGCAACATTTAAAAGGCATCTGGATGGGTACATGAATACGAAAGGTTTAGAGGGACATGGGCTTTATGCTGGCAAATGAGACTAGATCAGATTGCACAGTACAATCGTCTTGGTGAAGTTGGACTGAAGTATCTGTTTCTCTGTATTATGACTGTATGATTCCAGAAGGTCTTCACTTCAGCAACGAGTGAAGTTAAACATCTTTGAGAAGCTTCTAAAACAACGTCGTTTTGTTTTATCAGTTTACCGAAGCATAACTGCACACACTACATCATATGTGGTCTCTGCAATGCTCTGAAACAGATACAGTAAAATATCACGACGAATATACTTGATGTCCTTTGTTTGAAACACCCTAATTCCACCTACCTTCCTAATCCCACCTACCTTCCTAATCCCACCTACCTTCCTACTCATTTGCTGCATCTGTACACTAACGTTGTAATTCATGTGCCAAAACACAGACGTTAGCCAATACCACCAAAATCGAAAATCTCTGTTGATTTGAATAGTTTACTGTTGTTTTATCCTTCTGTCACAGCACAAACATTCCAAAATTCACGTTGTACTATTTACGATGAAGTTTTGCTCACTAACCTCATCTGTCGATATCCCATTGCAGACTCTCTACTTTCACTTAAGAGCTTTTCTAAATGACTATCTTGGGTGTATGAGATAATTGAGTTTCAATACAATCATTATCTTCATCTAAATCATAAAGGTTGTAAGTAGTTGATGACCTCATCCAGATCCCTGAGAAACTCCAACGAGTTACAGCTTTACAACCTGCAAATAAATATTTTTCCATTATGTCAATTTCCTGACAATTAACCAGGGCTCTCCTGTTCCAGGGTAGCATTCTCGAAAGGCTGCATGTCCTTGTCTTGTGCTGTGTAATGCACTCAAAGTGCAGAGTGAATGCATTCTATTCCTGTATAAATCCTTAGAGGGACAGAAATATATTGTTAGATTCCACTGAATGAGTACAAGACTCTGCTGACTCCACTCCCAGATACAAAGCTGCAGCACCAGTACTCATCCAAAGCATCTCAACCATCTTGACTCACAACAAAGTCAGATTGAACCAATCTTTCTTGGAAACAATGTTTTGTGAAGCAAGATATTGTTGAAATGTTTTCATTTCACCATTCGTAAACTTGTGAATACATCCTATCATGATGCTGTCCCTCACTGTCTCGCCTGCTAATTTCTCCAACTTCTCCATTTGGCTTGTATTCAAACTGATTCCCAAACTCTCTTGCTTTCAGTGATTTCCACGTCGACAATATCTCTTGTCATGGTACAATGGTGAAATGGAGTTGAAAATGAATGGAAACCTCACATCCCATCAGTTCCAGCATGGGGTTCATGTTTCCCCACACTGGGCAGCAGTATAACGCAACGTTGCAAGTTTTTGCACTGGTGTTCGCTGCACAGCGTTCCATTCTGGACAGACTGTCGTTTGCCTTAATCTGTACACTGTGTGCTCTGCAGAGTGCTCCATGCTAAACAGGTATCTGATGTAGGATGGCTGGGCTAGTCCTGTGAGATGGATTGTGAACATAATTAACCATTTCAGCTGACCTGGCAGTGCATTTATTTCATTGTCTAATACCTGTGCTAGGACCCTCCAAATTCAGACTCTTCTGATTACTCCCATTCCTGTGATCCCAATATTTTTGCAACTGATTATCCACTGAGACATTTTCCAACTTTTGTCGTGAATCTATTCCAAGCGTTCGGTGTTGCCCACCCCTATTGCTTCAGCTTCCACCCTAAATAGCTCAGAAAACATTTTTAAAAATCATAGCTCGCGCAGTCTGAAACGTCCTGATTCCTTGCACGATGTTACAGGTTGAACAAAGCGTTTCAGCAGCTTTGAGACCCGTCTTTGCAATTTGTTCTGGGCCGAGATACTGAACGCCTGAGTCAGCCCCTCCTTGCTGAACATGTGTTAAATAAGGTGAGAAACCTGCTCGACTGCTATTGATTGAGGCTAGGCTTCTAACTTGAAGGTGACTTGCGTTTAACGTAATTCTGCAATTGGAATGCTCTAGAATAGTCATATCAGCCATGATCTTACTGAATCATTCAGCAAGATTCAATGGCCTTCTACCCCAATGTATTCATATGATTCTGTTTGTAACAAATCAATTCTCATTTCGTCCCAGTGTATACATAGTGGGCAATGAGTTTCCTCCTCATTATGGAGGCTAACAGGATCCTGGGGCTCAATGGTCTCCAGGATTACCTGTGTATCAGTCTCATCCAGTTCACTGACTGCCTGCTGTTTCTAATTTTTAAAGCAGATGTCAGATAGCTGTTTGGCCTACTGCCACACCTGTGGAATGCAATTTAGGGACTGAATGGGCTCCTCCTGATCCTTACCTCTTCTATCGAGTGAAAGCCTCCTCCTGCTTCTGTAAAATATCCTCAAATCGTGAGTGATGTAGCTGCGGTCTTGTTTTCTCTCTAATTGCGCAAGCAAGCTGGCTGCCTATGGAGTTGTATAAGAGAATTCAGAAGCCGAATATTCCTCATATTCCTGTGTAACGGATTCGAGAGGCTCAATGGCCTCCACTTGTTCCTTGTAATAGACCTGAGTGGCTGAATAGCTTCATTCTGTTTCTGTGAAACTGATATGAGAGGATGATAGCCGCCTCCTGACCATCTGTAACAGTCTCAGGAGATTCCTGTGGGCTTCTGAATTGTTGCAGGGATTTAGAGGAAAGAACATCAAAGATGATTCTCAATAGGAGCGAAAGTAAAAAGCTAGTTGATATGGGGGATGTTAACTTCCCAATATTGACTGAGCATACTATTTCAAGTACTTTGGTTGGATCAGTTTTAGTGAAATGTGTGCAGGAGGGTGTTCTGTCGCAGTATGTAGACAGGCCAGCAAGTGGCAATACCATGTGGATTTGGTACCTGGTAATGAAACCGAACAGATTTGGAGTTACGTGAGCAATTTGGCGATAGTGACCATAATTCGTTTATGTTTACAACAGCGATGGACAGGGACTGGTATGTAGAGCGGAGGACGTGTTATAACTGGGGGAAATTCAATTCTGATGCAATTGGACAAGCATGAGAATGGATAGGATGGTGAAGGAAACGGCAGTGATGGACACACTTGAAATGGGAGCTTATTCATGGAACAGCTACTGTTGACCCTTGAAAAGTATATACCTATCAGGCAGGGAGGTAATTGTTGAGACAGGGCGCCATGGTTCGCTGAAGAATTTGAAGATTTTGCCACGAGGAAAAAGAAGACTTATGTGAGTATGAGGTACGAAAGCTCAGTTAGGGGACTGGAGAGTTAAAAGTTAGCCAGAAACCATCTAAAGAGAGGACTAAGAACAGCCGGGAGGGGGTATGGAAGGTTGTTGGCTGAGGGGATCAAGAAACCCCTAAGGCCTTTTATAGGTATATCTAGACTAAAAGAATCACTTGAGCAATATTACAGCCAATCAAAGAGAGCAGTGGAAAATTGTATGTAGATTCTGTGGACATGCAGGAAGCCCTTAATAATATTTTTCATCAATATTCACGTTGGAAAAGGACAATGTTAGTGACAATACGTAGATACGGGTTAAACAATTTGATGGATCTGAGTTTGACAAGAGGAGGTTTTAATACTTTCAATAACTCAACTTTAATTACTTTTCTGGGAAGCCAAGGTTAAGATTGCAGAGTATTTGGCTTCGATCTTTCTGAGATCATTGTCGATAGGAATAGTGCCAGAAGACTGTACAATAGCAAATGTTGTTTCATTGCTTCATAATGGGAGTTGGGACAACACTGGTAATTATAGGCCAGAGTGCCTTACTTCAGTAATGTTTATAAAAGTTTATAAGAGAGAAGATTTATAATCATCTGGAAAGTAATAATTTGAAAGGAATAGTCAATACGGTTTTATGAAGTATAGTTCGTGCCTCAATCATGTTACTGAGTTCTTAAAGAAAGTGGCAAAACCGGTGGATGACTGTAAAGTGGTTGATGTGGTGAATATGGACTTCAGAAAGGCGTTTGTTAAGGTTCCACACGGTAGGCTATTGTATAAAATGCGGAGTTTCGGGTTTGAAAGTAATTTTGCAGTTTGTACCAGAAAATGGCTGTCTGACAAAAAAACAGAAGTGTGGTCGTTAATGGGAAATGCCTCACTTGGAGCTCAGTTACCTGTGGTGTGCTGTGTGCTGCAAGAATGTGATTTGGGGCACTGCTGCTTGTCAGTTTTATAAATGATCTGGATCTGGGTGTAGAAGGATGGGTCAGTAAATTTGCGGATTGCAATCGGGTAGGCAAAGTTGTGTATTGTGCCAAAGGATTTTGGTGATTAGAGAAGGATATAGATAAGATGTAGAGCTGCGCTGAGAAGTGACAATTTCAATTTAATTGGGAAAAGTGTGAGGTAGTTCACTTCAGAAGAGATAACAGGATTGCAGTGTAGTGGACTAATAGAAAAATTCTTCGCGGTGTAGCTGAACAGACAGATCTCAGAGTCCAGTTTCAAAGGTCCCCCAAAAATTGCCAATCAAGTCGATAGGTTTGTTAAGACGGCATATGGCGTGTTGGCGTTTATTGGTTGGGGATTGTGTTTCGGAGACACTCGGTCATGATTCTGTTGTACAAGACACTGGTGAAGCCTTGCCGGGTGTATTGTGTGCACTTCTGGTCACCGCATGATCAGAAGGAAGCAGAAGCTTTGGAACGGATTCAGAGAAGATTTACTAGGATGTTGCTTGAAATGGAAGAAAGGTCTTATGAGGAAACATTGAGGGAACTATGGATGTTTTTGTTGGAGGGAAGAAGTTTGAGACGAGACTTAATCCAGACGTATGAGATAATCAGAGGCTTAGATAGGGTGGACAATGAGAAACCTTTACCACAGATGACAAAGGCTAACAAGAGGGGATATAGCTTTAAATTGAGGGGTGATAGATTTAGGATAGATATAAATGGTAGTATCTTTAGACAAAGATTAGTCAGGACGTTGAACGGCCTGGCTGTCATAGTAGTAGAGTCGCCGATAGTAAAGGGCGGCATTTAAATGGACATTGGACATGGAAATGGATGAGAACGGCATAGGTTAGATGGGCACCAGATTAATTTCACAGGTCGGCGCAACATCGAGGGCCGAAGGGCCTTTCACACTGCTGTAATGTTCTATATTCTATGAGACTGAATAGCCTCCTGTCCCTCTGCAACAGGCTCGAGAGACTGAATGACCACCTTCACTCCCTGTGTAACAGATACTCGGCATCAAACTCCAGCCAGTTGCTCACATTTAAACTGCTTTCCTTCCTGTGTGCTCGCTGTCAACCAACGACTTTTCACACCCCAATACACACACCGACAGACTGACTGACACACACACACGCACACACACACACACGCACACACGCACATGGATCACTTCAGCTGATCTGACGTTGCATTTATACAATGTTCTTATTCCTGTGATTTGAAATCTCTGTGGTCTCACTCGTCAGTTTAGTCCCATTACCATATCCTTTGCCTCGTATTTCTATGACATATTCTCAGTTAATTCGTTCTATTTCTGATGTGAACCTTTTCTGTCCCTCTGTAACTTTCCCTAGATTTGTGTTTTGGTTGACTCCATGGTGTCTTGAGTGCTGACATTGTAAAGTCCACAAACAATGAAGTTGTGTGTGTCGGCTTGTGCTTCACTTCCTGGTGTGTCCTATTTGTTGCTACATGTTGGATCGGGGTTTACACAGCTTTAATACCCATCTTTGAATCTTGGTCTGTGCCTGCCCACGAAACGCATGTGTTTGTCCCTTTCAGCTAATCGTGAGGTCAGTAACACGAGGAAGACCCTTGAGTAGTATTGTAAAGGACTAGGCATCTAACTTGTAGCTCAAGCGCTTCTGAGGGACTACTGCTGTTGAAAACATTAGTGGAAATTCGGGGATGGTTTTCTGCAGTTTGCACTGTCAGCTGCTTCCGACATTCATGGAGAACTGAGGACTTGGGCGGACCGTGGGGACTGTGTTTACAGGATCTGCAAGATAAACAAAAAATGGAGCTGAAGGTTTCACTCCTTGAAACCATAGAATGAGTTTGCCTGAGCAATGGGATCTGCCGATTCCACCCCGGGTTTTCCAAGACTAGCTTCCCAAGCTACACTTAACCCAGGAAATGAGTGAGACGGAACTCTGATTGAGCAATGAGCTGGTCAAACGCTAGTCTCACCTCCTGCAACCGAACTACAGCTTCGCACCAGTGCGAGAAAGGTGCTTCCAGTGTCCCTTAGGATCACAGTTTCATTCAAATTCTATATGTGGAGCTTTTCAGGCATGAAAGTATTTGTGTGTTTGAAAGGATTAAATAGTGTAATTTTGAGCGTTGGAAAATGGCATTAAAAATCGGTTGAACATATGATGTTCTCAGATGATTATTCTGGACGACTTCAACAATTCACTTTCAGAACTATTGAGAACGCATGTGTAATAGTAGACATTGAAATGGCAAATAATTTTGACTTGATGCAGAAATCACAATTTGACATCCAATACAAATTTCTATTCGTGAGGCATATAAATTGAGGAAAATAAATATCCTCAGGTGATAAGGCAAAAAAAAAATCGCATTGAAGATACTAAATATAGCTTACCAGCTTACCACATGGTAAAATGGAAATCCATGAAGGGAAAAGAAAAGGTCGAAGATTACGGTGTTTTCACTGCCTTAAACTAGGTCACATAATATCAGAGTTGGTGGCTTAGAAAATGCACTGGGAAGACGAATTTAAGAAAATAGGACAAGCCAGTGAATTTTGTTAAAGAGAAGAAAGAAAACGCAATGAAAGCTAATAGGCTGCAACAGAAGACACGACCTGGTCAGAGTCTGGTTGAGAAGGAAATGCCAGATCTTCCTAAACTGTTCACTTGCACAGTTAAGGTTTACTCTCTGGGGCGAGGATCGACTGGTGAAGAAGTTACAGCATTAAGAGACGGTGGATCATGTCAATCTTTGCTGGTGAGAAATAAGGAAGTAGGCAAACCAGAAGGAATATTGCCAAAAAAAAAGTGACAATGCGTGGAGGTCACGGAGAAACATTAAGTGCTCGATTAGATAGACTGAGTTTCGCGTGTCTGTGAAACAGTGGAGAAGTGTAGTAGGAGTACTGGAAGAAAACTCGCCTCCAGGAACATAATTTGTCCTTGGAAATGGCATACTTCACTCACACAAAGGCGTGCTGCCAACTGTGGTTAACAAGACAGTGGAAAATCAGGCCACTGAACTACTACAGGAAATAATTACTCGGATTTTTCATGACAGTGTGACAAAAAAAAAACAGGAAGTCACCAGTGGAAACAGGAGAGAAATCAAAAATACAAACAAAGAAATTGAACTTGAATGATCAGAGATCATCTTTGAACGTATGGTGGAGCAAAACCAGCACCAGGTGAATGTCAACATGGATATCCGTGTGACAACTGAGTTACAGCAGGAAAATGAAAAACTGAAATTTGCATTGCCAGTGGGTTTTAGAAAGAGGTTGCTATGAGTGCCGAACAAATTCTATTTGGATATCATTAAAGAGTAAGAAAGACGTCGGATGAGGTACAAAAATATTTCGAACTATTCTGGACTGCATACGGAATTAATTGAATTTTGCCAGACACGTAGTATATAATAGACAACTGGAAAACTAAAGGCTACACGTTTAATATCCATTCCTGCATTTGTCAGAGTTTTCATTGATTTTGTAAGGCCCTACATGAAACAGAGAGTGGAAAAATGTGTTCGTTGACAGTAATGAATGTGTCCACTAAATTTGCAGAGACCATTCCATTACAGAATAACACAGCTAAAGAAGACTTGGAACAAAGAACGAAGAACAACGAAAATTGCAACACAGGAACAGACCCTTCAGCCATCCAAACCTGCGCTGATTCTGATCCTTTAACTAATACTGTCACCTGTTTTGCCTGTTTTGCTTAGATGATGCTACAGAGCCCGTCTCTAACATCTCCACTGACAACAGGTTCCATGCACATCAAACCTCTGCATAAAGAATATTGCACGCATATCTCCCTTCAGCATTTTCCCTCCCGAACTCCTGAACCATAGTAATAGAGTCCCCCACTCTGGGAATAAACTTCTTGCTATCCACCCTGTCTATTCCTCTCATCATTTTGTATACCACAATCGGGTCCCTGCTCAAAATCTAATTTCTAGTGAAAGTATTTTTCATCTACTCAATCTCTATTCAGAGCTCACGCCCTCAATAGTAGACGACATCCTGTTCAACCTCCTCTGAAAGCTTTCCAAAACATCCGAATCCTTTTGGTAATGTGGTAACCAGAACTGTACGCAATAATTCAAATGTGGCCCTACCAAAGTCACATACCACTGTAACAGACCTGTCAACTGCTGTACTCAACACATTTCACAATGAAGGAATGCACAGTGTATGCTGTTCTTGAATATGCTACCGACCTGTGTTGCCCCCTTCAGGGTAGAATGGACCTCACGACCCAGAAGTCCTTGCACATCAATTTTCCGCAAGGCCATTACCATTTACCGAATATTTCACTCTTGAATGGGAAATTCAAAAATGCAGCAACTCACATTTGACCGGATTGAACTCCATCTCCCATTTCTCCGCCCAAGTCGCCAATCGATCTATACGCTGCTGCATTCTCTGACAGTCGCCCTCACAAGCTACTCCACCAATCTTAGTGTCATCTGTAAACTTGCTAATCGGACCATCCATAAATTCATCCAGATTATTTTTTATATATCACAAAAAAGAGTGGTCCCAGCATGGATCCATGTGAAAAACTGCAGGTCACAGTTCTCCATTTTGTGGAACTTCACGCAAAACTTCCCTCCATTTTCATTGAGTAGACCAACCCTTTCTCTATTTACCCTCTTGTTCCTTGCATATGAATAAAAGGCTGTGGTATTTTTCTTAACGCTGTTTACTCGAAATATTTCATGACCCCTCTTTTCACCATTGGTCCTACTTATCCGATATTCTGGCAAGGCGTCTTCTGTTTTCAGTTATTTGGACATTATGTATGCCTCCTTATTCCTCTAACAATTTCACCTGTCATCTATAGTTCCCTAATATTGCATTTATGGGACTCATTTTCACATGGACATGTCTCGACTACAAACTACAAAACTCCATTTAATAGCCTTTCATATATCAAATGTGGATTTACCTTCAAACTGCTGCTCCCAAACCAAACTCCCCAGCTAGTGTCGAATTATGCTAGAGTTGAACGACTAGAGTCGATGTGGAAAATAATAACTCATCTTCTGATAAATATCTTATGGTCGAAATGTCGTCCCCACTGCTCCTTGGATACTACCTGACCTGCTGTTCTTTTAAAGCAGAATACTCTTCGACTCAGATTTCCAGCATCTGCAGTCCTAACTATTATCTAATTGTTGGCCTTCTCTAATTCAGCACCCTTCCCTTTAGGACACACTGATCTTTCTACATGGAATTACAACCACTATTCCTAAGGTAATGCACTACCGATACTTTAACCACGTGACTGGCTCATTCACCGACTCCTGGTCCAGTATGACACTTTCCCGAGATGGACTAATTACATACACTAGAAAACCCTCCTGGAAGCTACTTACAAATTCTCCTCCATTTAAACATTGAACACTAAATGAATGCCTTTCGATGTCAGAAAAAACAAAATCTCCCACTACCACTATCCTGTTGTTCTGACACTTCTCCATAATCTGCCGACTTATTTGTTCCTCTATCTCACGCTCACTGTGTGTTGTCGCGGAGATCCAAAATTGTTAATGCATCCCTCCTCTTTCTGAGCCCTGTGCATATTGCGTAACTGCTTGATTCCTCCATAGTGTCACCCTTCAGCACAGCTGTGATATCCTCTCTGACCAGTGAAGCAACTCCTCCAACCCCTTTTACCACCCTCCCTATCCCGCCTGACACACTTGCAAACTTCCTTATTAAATTGTCAATCTTGCCCTTCCATCAACCAAGTCTCAGTTATAGGAATTACGTCACACTCCCAGCTAATACCACAAGCCAAACGTTCATCTGCCTTTCCTTGCACACTTCACACACTTAAGCAAATGCACATCACACTACTTGTCTCTTTATGTTCATCAGCTGCTCCCAACTTTTATCCCCCACTTAGTGACGCTGATTTCATTACGTAGTTAATTGCTGACTTTAGTTCCTACCTCCTTATTCTCCATTAACCTCCTCATTTTGGTCTCATCCCTTGGGCCAAATTTGCATAAACCCTCCCCAACAACATTAATAAAAACTCCCTCTTGGACATTGGTTCCAGTCTTGCCTATCTGGAGGCCATCCGATTTGCAATAAGTCCACATCCCACAGAACTGCTCCCAATGTCCCAAAACTCTGAATTCTTCCTTCCTGCAGCATCTCTAAAGCCACTCATTCATCCTGCCGATTATTTCATTCCTACTCTGACTAACACGTGACAGACATAGCAATCCTGAGGTTACTGCCACTGACCTTTTTTTTTAAACTTAGTTCCTTACTCCCTAATTTTTGTTTGTAGGACCTCATCCCGTTTATTACCGATATGTTTGGTGCCTATATGCACAAGAATTGCCGGCTGTTAACATCCTCCACGGGATGAGGACTACTCACAGATAAACAATCAGATCAAGAGTCAAAAATGTCGTAAATAACATTCAAATAAGTTATAGACAACTTAGAGTAAAACAATTCAAAGTCATTGCTTGCGATCCAAAATTGCAGGGAGCGCGTGAAAGGTGGAACCAGGCGTTAAATATCATATCAAGAGCTTTTCCTCCACACTTTCCAGATGATCTGGACAAAGGAATTCTGTTTGCAATTTTTTGCCAACAGAGATGCACCAATTGAATCGAGCAAATTCAGTCCATGTGATTTCGGGTTTTTTTGGCATGCAGAGGAAAGACCACTAAAATTGATTAGGGAGAAAATACTGAGTAAGACTACATGCATCATATGTTCAGGCAATGTGTCACATGTTAGGGCAAAGTTAAATGAAGTGGAGGAGTTGGTTGACAGAATTGATAAATATCACCAATGACAATGAAACAATAAGCATATAAATAATCACAAACTCGCAATTTTGCTCACAGAGATAATTTGTATGTTTTATTTCTATTAATAGATGATCCTGTAAAAGTAAGGTTTAATGTACGTTATCAAGTTGAAAGGAGATTGAGTCAGGTGAAGTATTTAAAAGGACTCCTGATAGATACAATCTCACAGCATGTGCCATGTGAATATGCTCAAAGGTATATTAAAAAGGAAGGAAAGCAAAAGGAGAATGTAGTTACTCGTTACAATACGGTGTGAACATTGACGGTCAGAGGATTCTGAAATGAGCTTTACCAAAATTAAACTGGACAATATGGTCGTTGCCAAAAATTGAGATGAATTATTGAATTACCTTCCCGATCAAAATTAAATGATCTGAAAGAATAATTGCTATTGCATTAGCTGGTGCTTGCAAACAAGCTGGAAAGTACTAATCTAATAATTTATGTTGCATATATAGGAAATATTGATTCAATTAAGCAACCCCCTTATAGACTTAGCAGTTTATTATTGGCAAAGATGCAAAAAGTCCTTGAAGTCATGCTCCGAAACAAGATAATCAAAAAGAGCTGCATTGGCAGGAGCTCAGACACAGTACGGATGCCTCTTCCAGATGGTAAACAAATGTTACGTATGGACTATCACAATGTTAATATAGTTTGAAATTATGAGTCACATCTGATTCTACATTTGGAAGAATGTTTTGAAGACGTGGGACAAGTAACATACATTTCGAAGATGGATTTGTTCAAAGGATAGAGGAAGGTGCCTTTATACGAAAGAGCGAAAAAAAACTGTTTTTTGTAAAACCAAATGGAATGTATCAAATTAAGTCTCGCCATTTTTTAGTAAAGGTGCACCAATTATATTTCAAAGGTTCACCGATAATGCCATTTCCAGATTACCTGATTGTGTGGTTTGCATCGATGACTTGGTGATTTTTAGTCGCACGTGGAACGAAGATTTTCAGCTATTATCAGAACTAGTCGATCAAATTTGTGAAGCAGGCTTAGTGATAAATCTAGGCAAAAGTGAAGACTGCATTTGCTAGAAACCAGAGTTTAGACTCGAGTGCTGCTGGAAAAGCACAGCAAGTCAAGCAGAATCCGAGGAGCAGGAAAATCGATATCTCGGGCAAAAGTCCTTCATCATGAATGGAGGCAGGGAGATTCCAGGGTGGAAAAATATGTGTGGTAGTGTGTGGGGGTTGAACTGGGGAGAAGGTAGCAAAGAGTACATTAGGTGAATGCTGGTGGGGATGGAGGTGATAGGCCAGAGGGGAGGGAGGAATGGATAGGTGGGAAGGGAGATTGACAGGGAGGACAGATCATGAGCACAGTGCTGATCTGGAAGGGTGGAACTGGGATAAGATGGGGGGGAGAGGAAATGAGGAAATTGATGAAGTCCACATTGATGCCCTGGGGTTGAAGTTTTCTGAGGCAGAAGGTGAGGCGTTCTTCCTCCAGGCGTCGGGTGGTGAGGGAGCGGCGGTGGAGGAGGCCCAGGACCTGCATGTCCTCCGCAGAGTGGGATGAGGAGTTGAACAGTTGGGCCACAGTGCGGTGGAGGTGATTGGTGCGAGTCTCCTGGAGATGATCCCTAAAGCGCTCTGCGATGAGATGTCTTGTCTCTCCAGTGTAGAGGAGACCACATCGGGAGCAATGGATACAATAAATGTCATTGATGGATATGCATGTGGAAGGCTTACTCAGTTAAGATTAGATTACTTACAGTGTGGAAACAGGCCCTTCGGCCCAACAAGCCCACACCGACCCGCCGAAGCGCAACCCACCCATACCCCTTACCTAACACTACGGGCAATTTTAGCATGGCCAATTCACCTGACCCACACATCTTTGGACTGTGGGAGGAAACCGGAGCACCCGGAGGAAACCCACGCAGACACGGGTAGAACATGCAAACTCCACACAGTCAGTCACCTGAGGCGGGAATTGAACCCAGATCCCTGGTGCTGT